>NC_090444.1:1823139267-1823764267 GCF_031143425.1 Pleurodeles waltl
TGTGAGTTCAGAGACCTTATATTCAATATCTCTGTCTGCTCCCAATAGGAAATTACACTTAAAAGATATTTCAAGGCAAATCTCAAAATGACGTATGGGAGTGATAGGCCTTGCACTAGTGAAAAAATAATTTAGCAGTATTTTACTAACAGGACATGTAAAACACAACAGTACATGTCCTGCCTTTTAACCCTGCACATGGGGCTGCCGTTAGCCTACCTTAGGGGTGCCTGACATGTAGTAAAAGGGAAGGTTTGGGCCTGGAAAGTGGGTATACTTGCCAGATTGAATGGCAATTTAAAACTACACTCAGACACTGCAGTGGCAGGTCTGAGACATGTTTACAGGGCTACTCATGTTTGTGGCACAATGAGTCCCACAGGCCCACTAGTAGCATTTGATTTTAAGACCCTGGGCACACCTAGTGCACTTTACTAGATATTTACCAGCAGATCAAATATGTCAATCATGGATAACCCAATTACCAATACAATTTAGATAGAACGCGCTTCCACTTCAGCACTAGTCAGCAGCAGTGCCCAGAATACTAAAAGCCAGCAAAAACACAATTCAGCACAGGATCAAAACAGGAGGTCAGAACCCGAAAAGACAGAGGAAACCACGCCAAGAGCTGACAGATCTAACACTCCCATAATGCCAAACCTATCTCAGTCAGCTCAGCTCTGCAGCGCCCCGGTGCCAGTTGAGTGCCCATGACCACTCTGTTACGGATCTATCTACTGGTCGAGACACTTGCAGATCCAGTGAGTGCCATTTGCAAAGCTATTAATGACGTGTACTCAATATGAGGATAACTAATGTGGCCAACTCAGTTGGGGTGCTCTCAGAACAACTGCCAGTGGACAGCGGCTTTCTGTACTACATCCCAGGTTGCTGTACCTAAACATTTAGAATTGCCGGTCTGCTGCCTGGCTTCACTCCGGAACATTTAACCTGTGGGCTTCCTCCACAATATCGAGCCAATCTAGGAAAGGATGAGGAAAGGGTGGACCAAGAAAAGGAGGCGAGAGTTCAGCGCTTAGGTGTTGATTCACAAAAGTACTTTACAGTATGGAAAGCAGTACTACATGAGAACTCTTTTATATGCTAGCACATGACTTTATGAATCAGCCCAGAAACATTAATCTCGCTATTAGTAAAACTGCAAATACTGCACAATTCTTTCTATTTGGGCTCAATGTATATGACTATTGGTTGGCTACTACCATTGTATTCCTAATTTAGATATTTAGGGGCCAAGTCACTCAGACATATATGCATACGTAAAACTAAATGCCACTCAGAATGAGCAAGGCCCAGCTAGCAATAGAATACATTGAGCAGGAAGGTAGGATTCTACTGGAGGAGCCTCTGGGCGTGGGGGAGGTGAAGGCAGGAATAGATTTTATGTTGAGCCACAAGACTCCAGGGTCTGACAGGCAAATTTTACAAGGAGTATGGGAACATGCTAGCCTCACACTCCTAAGCAATTAATAAAAAAGCCTTAGAGATCGACATACTCCACTTCAAAGCAAGGCAGGCTATCATTAGCACACTACTGAAATCTAACAAAAAATTCTGGATCATGTTACTCCAATTGGTCCCTCTTCAACCTAAATCTTGAAAGGATTTTGGTAAAGGTTATTTCTGTAGGACTTTGCATGTTGATGGATGAACTGGTTCTTCCAGAGGGATTAAGTCCCTGTAGATTCACAATTTACAACATTTGTACATTATTTGCATTAATACACCACATAAGACCAGAGACTGGAGACATCTTAGCATTTCTAGACCCCAAGAAGGCCTTTGATTCCCTGCTGTGCTCTTTCTTACTGTAGGAGGCCGGCCCTCTATTTAGTATGCAAAGCTAGGCACAGAGATTTATATACATTTCAAGACCAAGATCATCAAAATCGGGTAAATACTTTTTAAGTTATGAATTTTTAAAATTCTAATAAAAAATTTTTTTGTGTAATTGTGCACCCTAGGAATCAATGGAGAAAATACTTTGAAAATGCACATAAAATCAGGCAATGCGTTTACCAATGCCTCCTTTTGCAGGTATATCAAGGTCGTCGCTGGGCACGATGGACCAGCTGGAGAAGTTTGGGTGGCTCCAGGTTTCGGCCAGAGCATCTGCAGAAAGACATTGGAGCTGGTGCCAGGCCACTGCAGGGGACCTCTTGGAAAATCACTGCACAGGTGGACTTAAAGGTGAGTCCGGTGGGTCCCCTTGGAGTTTTGAGGGGAACCCAAGGGCACAGCTGGACCTTCAGTGCAGGGCACGGGGCCGCTGAGCGCAGAGCAAATTGGTGAGGCAGGAACTGTGCGCAAAGGTGCCAGTGGAAGCAGGATGTAGGTCACTTTGAGGGTCGCTTGAAGGTCAGCAGGGGCACTCTTGTAGGAGGTCCTGATGGTTTCTAAAGTCCCTCAACTAGGGATTCCTCCTGGTCCTTTTACAGTCCGGAATGGACTGTCCTTCTTGGTGTCCGATGTGAGGTGGCCAGTACCTAGGGCTATTTCACAGTTTGGCCTCTGAAGGGAAAAGTGCCACCAAATTTGGCAGACTTGCAGGGATTGTCTTTGCGGTCCGTTGGGTGGAGTTTGGTCCAGCTGCTGCCTCAGGGTCTTTGGTCAGCAGCCGGTCAGTGAAGTGGCCTTCACTGGGTCTTTGGTTGCAGGAGAGTGATGCCTTCACTCTGAAGGGGAGTTTTTGAAGAGTGGATGTCCTCTTGGGGTCTGCACAATCCGCCCAATGTGCAAACAACCCCTCAGCTGCGATTGTCAAGCCCTGGGTGCAGCAGGTGGGGTTTGGTGCCTTTTCTTGGTACAGCAGGACTTCAGTTCTCGAGCCTTGGTTCTTCTTTGTTGCTGGTTTTCCTTTGTCCTTGAAATCTAATTTCTTGGTCTAGGGATGCCCACTAAATACTGTTTTTAGTGGGCATTTAGGGGAGTACCTGGTAGTGACCAATGGGTCATCTACCTTAGTGTGACTCCTCCCACTAAGTGACCACTTCCTATGGATAGAGGTCACTTTCCTACACCTGATTGGCTATTTTCCTTCCATGGAAGATGGAAGAAAATTAAATGGAGGGGTCACCTCACATGCAACACCTTAGGGGTGGTGCAAGATGGGGATGACCACTCCTCCTGTCATTTGTGTTGTTTGTTGCCATTGCTCCCACCAAAAGTGGCGGTTTGCAACGGGGGCGGCCATCTGCTGTTAGCAACAGGCTTGGGGGTCGAGTTTCAAGGGTGGTAAGCCCTTTGAAGCTCGCTAGCAGGGCAGTGCACATTCCTGTGGGAGGGGGTGTTTGCACCTCCACCCAGGAAGGGCTTTATTCTGGGACCCAAAGAGCAGGATCTCTCACCCTAGGGTTCTAGAATCTTGTCTGGTGGTGGCTGGCTGGTTGTGACCGGATAGCAACCACGTCAGGGTAGTTAGCTTTTTCAGGGAGCATCTCTAAGGTGACCCCTCGATACATTTTGTAATAAATCCAATACTGGTACCAGTTTGGATTTATCATTATGAGTTGTCTGATACCAAACAACCCAGGGTTCAGAGTAGCTATCATGTAGCTGTGAAATTCGCACTGACCAGTGTCCAGCACATGCATTAAAATGGCTGCCTTGTTCACTTGCTATGTCCCAGGTTTGGCACGGACACAGTAGGGGCATTCTGCTCATGCATCCATGCCCACACACACTATATAGTACACCCTGCTTTAGGGCTGGAAGGCCTGCTAGAGGGGTGAGTTAACTATAGTGCATACAGTGTGTAGTGGACAGGGCACACAGGCTATGTGCCAAGTCAAGTTTGTTTTAGGATTCCATCAGAACACTCAGCCTGCAATGGCAGTGCTGGGTGCTTCTAGATGCATGGTCCTAGAGGGTGCACAATCTGTGCTGCTGCCCTTAGAAGCCTGCCCTCAGTGCCCCATGCTCTGGGTACCTAAGTGCCATTTACTAGGGACTTATAGCAGTAACTAAAGGGGTTGCCAATTGTGTCAATTGTGTCAATGCGTCACAACAGTTTTAGGGAAAGAGATCTGGCCCATGGAACCTGGATTCTTTGATTCTTTTGATCCATTGGCATGGGCACTGCAGGGGCCCCCAGGGGCCCCACGACACCCCTCACCGCCATCCTGTAACAGGATGGCGGTGAGGGGGTCGGAATCCCCCATGGCGGCGCAGCAAGCTGCGCCGCCATGGGGGATTCCTCAGGGCGGCGGAAAACCGGCGGGACACCGCCGGTTTTCCGGTTCTGACCGCGGCCATACCGCCGCGATCAGAATGCCCTTAGGAGCACCGCCAGCCTGTTGGCGGTGCTCCCGCCGACCCCGGCCCTGGCGGTCAAGGACCGCCGGGGTCGGAATCACCCCCTTAGTGTGTGGGCACCCTGGCACTAGCCAAGGTGCTCCCACATTGTTCAGGGCAAATTCCCCGGACTTTGTGAGTGCGGGGACACCATTACACGCGTGCACTATACATATGTCACGACATATGTATAGCGTCACAATGGTAACTCCGAACATGGCCATGTAACATGTCTAAGATCATGGAATTGTCACCCCAATGGCATTTTGGCATTGGGGAGACAATTCCATGATCCCCCGAGTCTCTAGCACAGACCCGGGTACTGCCAAACTACCTTTTCCGGGGTTTCACTGCAGCTGCTGCTGCTGCCAACCCCTCAGACAGGTTTCTGCCCTCCTGGGGTCCAGCCAGGCTTGGCCCAGGAAGGCAGAACAAAGGACTTCCTCAGAGAGAGGGTGTTACACCCTCTCCCTTTGGAAAAAGGTGTTAGGGCTGGGGAGGAGTAGCCTCCCCCAGCCTCTGGAAATGCTTTCATGGGCACAGATGGTGCCCATTTCTGCATAAGCCAGTCTACACCGGTTCAGGGATCCCCCAGCCCTGCTCTGGCGCAAAACTGGACAAAGGAAAGGGGAGTGACCACTCCCCTGACCTGCACCTCCCCTGGGAGGTGCCCAGAGCTCCTCCAGTGTGCTCCAGACTTCTGCCATCTTGGAAACAGAGGTGCTGCTGGCACACTGGACTGCTCTGAGTGGCCAGTGCCAGCAGGTGACGTCAGAGACTCCTTCTGATAGGCTCCTCCAGGTGTTACTAGCCTATCCTCTCTCCTAAGTAGCCAAACCTCCTTTTCTGGCTATTTAGGGTCTCTGCTTCGGGGAATTCTTTAGATAACGAATGCAAGAGCTCATCAGAGTTCCTCTGCATCTCTCCACCTTCTGCCAAGGAATCGACCGCTGACTGCTCTGGAAGCCTGCAAAACTGCAACAAAGTAGCAAAGACGACTACTGCAACCTTGTAACGCTGATCCCGGCGCCTTCTCGACTGTTTTCCTGGTGGTGCATGCTGTGGGGGTATTCTGCTTCCTCTCTGCACTAGAAGCTCTGAAGAAATCTCCCGTGGGTCGACGGAATCTTCCCCCTGCAACCGCAGGCACTAAAAGACTGCATCACCGGTCCTCTGGGTCTCCTCTCAGCACGACGAGCGAGGTCCCTTGAACTCAGCAACTCTGTCCAAGTGACTCCCACAGTCCAGTGACTCTTCAGTCCAAGTTTGGTGGAGGTAAGTCCTTGCCTCCCCACGCTAGACTGCATTGCTGGGTACCGCGTGATTTGCAGCTGCTCCGGCTCCTGAGCACTCTTCCAGGATTTCCTTTGTGCACAGCCAGGCCTGGGTCCCCGACACTCTAACCTGCAGTGCACGACCTCCTGAGTTGTCCTCCGGCGTCGTGGGACCTTCCTTTGTGACTTTGGGTGAGCTCCAGTTCACTCCACTTCATAGTGCCTGTTCCGGCACTTCTGCGGCTGCTGCTTGCTTCTGAGTGGGCTCTTTGTCTTGCTGGACGCCCCCTCTGTCTCCTCACGCAATTGGCGACATCCTGGTCCCTCCTGGGCCACAGCAGCATCCAAAAACCCTAACCGCGACCCTTGCAGCTAGCAAGGCTTGTTTGCGGTCTTTCTGCACGGAAATACCTCTGCAAGCTTCTTCACGACGTGGGACATCCATCCTCCAAAGGGGAAGTTTCTAGCCCTTGTCGTTCTTGCAGAATCCACAGCTTCTACCATCCGGTGGCAGCTTCTTTGCACCCACAGCTGGCATTTCCTGGGCATCTGCCCACTCCCGACTTGATCGGGACTCTTGGACTTGGTCCCCTTGTTCCACAGGTACTCTCGTCAGCAAATCCATTGTTGTTGCAGTGCTGGTGTTGGTCTTCCTTGCAGAATTCCCCTATTACGACTTCTGTGCTCTCTGGGGAACTTAGGTGCACTTTGCACCCACTTTTCAGGGTCTTGGGGTGGGCTATTTTTCTAACCCTCACTGTTTCCTTACAGTCCCAGCGACCCTCTACAAGGTCACATAGGTTTGGGGTCCATTCGTGGTTCGCATTCCACTTCTAGAGTATATGGTTTGTGTTGCCCCTGTACCTATGTGTTCTCATTGCAACCTATTGTGACTATACATTGCTTGCACTGTTTTCTATTGCTATTACTGCATATTTTTGGTATTGTGTACATATATCTTGTGTATATTTGCTATCCTCATACTGAGGGTACTCACTGAGATACTTTTGGCATATTGTCATAAAAATAAAGTACCTTTATTTTTAGTATATCTGTGTATTGTGTTTTCTTATGATATTGTGCATATGACACCAGTGGTATAGTAGGAGCTTCACACGTCTCCTAGTTCAGCCTAAGCTGCTCTGCTAAGCTACCATTATCTATCAGCCTAAGCTGCTAGACACCCCTCTACACAAATAAGGGATACCTGGACCTGGTGCAAAGTGTAAGTACCCTTGGTACCCACTACAAACAAGGCCAGCCTCCTACACTGGGTTCCATGGAATCAGAATGCCAGTGCTTACTTTAAGGCGAAGGTTGTCGGTGGGGCCCACCTGCACTCAATTTTCACGACTGGCAATTCTTCTTCTTCATTGGGTATTGACCGCGAGCAAGAGATGAAAGCACATTAACGGGAAAGAAAGAGTAAGAGAATGATAGCAAAAAAAGGAATGAAGAGAGAAAGTGGGGACCGCCAAGTGTGAGAAAAGGGGCAGCAGTGTATTAAAGAGGCCTGAGGTGAATGCAACACTACTGTAGGAAAGTACCATCTTGCCTGGCATGTTACCCCCATTTTTCACTGTATATATGTTGTTTTAGTTGTATGTGTCACTGGGACCCTGGTAACCCAGGGCCCCAGTGCTCATAAGTGTGCCTGAATGTGTTACCTGTGTAGTGACTAACTGTCTCACTGAGGCTCTGCTAATCAGAACCTCAGTGGTTATGCTCTCTCATTTCTTTCCAAATTGTCACTAACAGGCTAGTGACCATTTTTACCAATTTACATTGGCTTACTGGAACACCCTTATAGTTCCCTAGTATATGGTACTGAGGTACCCAGGGTATTGGGGTTCCAGGAGATCCCTATGGGCTGCAGCATTTCTTTTGCCACCCATAGGGAGCTCTGACAATTCTTACACAGGCCTGCCACTGCAGCCTGAGTGAAATAACGTCCACGTTATTTCACAGCCATTTTACACTGCACTTAAGTAACTTATAAGTCACCTATATGTCTAACCTTTACCTGGTAAAGGTTAGGTGCAAAGTTACTTAGTGTGAGGGCACCCTGGCACTAGCCAAGGTGCCCCCACATTGTTCAGAGCCAATTCCCTGAACTTTGTGAGTGCGGGGACACCATTACACGTGTGCACTACATATAGGTCACTACCTATATGTAGCTTCACAATGGTAACTCCGAATATGGCCATGTAACATGTCTATGATCATGGAATTGCCCCCTCTATGCCATCCTGGCATAGTTGGCACAATCCCATGATCCCAGTGGTCTGTAGCACAGACCTTGGTACTGCCAAACTGCCCTTCCTGGGGTTTCACTGCAGCTGCTGCTGCTGCCAACCCCTCAGACAGGCATCTGCCCTCCTGGGGTCCAGCCAGGCCTGGCCCAGGATGGCAGAACAAAGAACTTCCTCTGAGAGAGGGTGTTACACCCTCTCCCTTTGGAAAATGGTGTGAAGGCAGGGGAGGAGTAGCCTCCCCCAGCCTCTGGAAATGCTTTGTTGGGCACAGATGTGCCCAATTCTGCATAAGCCAGTCTACACCGGTTCAGGGGACCCCTTAGCCCTGCTCTGGCGCGAAACTGGACAAAGGAAAGGGGAGTGACCACTCCCCTGACCTGCACCTCCCCTGGGAGGTGTCCAGAGCTCCTCCAGTGTGCTCCAGACCTCTGCCATCTTGGAAACAGAGGTGCTGCTGGCACACTGGACTGCTCTGAGTGGCCAGTGCCACCAGGTGACGTCAGAGACTCCTTGTGATAGGCTCCTTCAGGTGTTGCTAGCCTATCCTCTCTCCTAAGTAGCCAAACCCTCTTTTCTGGCTATTTAGGGTCTCTGTCTCTGGGGAAACTTTAGATAACGAATGCAAGAGCTCATCCGAGTTCCTCTGCATCTCTCTCTTCACCTTCTGCCAAGGAATCGACTGCTGACTGCGCTGGAAGCCTGCAAACCTGCAACATAGTAGCAAAGACGACTACTGCAACTCTGTAACGGTGATCCTGCCGCCTTCTCGACTGTTTTCCTGCTTGTGCATGCTGTGGGGGTAGTCTGCCTCCTCTCTGCACCAGAAGCTCCGAAGAAATCTCCCGTGGGTCGACGGAATCTTCCCCCTGCAACCGCAGGCACCAAAAAGCTGCATTACCGGTCCCTTGGGTCTCCTCTCAGCACGACGAGCGAGGTCCCTCGAATCCAGCGACTCTGTCCAATTGACCCCCACAGTGCAGTGACTCTTCAGTCCAAGTTTGGTGGAGGTAAGTCCTTGCCTCACCTCGCTGGGCTGCATTGCTGGAAACCACGACTTTTGCAGCTATTCCGGCCCCTGTGCACTTCCGGCGGAAATCCTTTGTGCACAGCCAAGCCTGGGTCCACGGCACTCTAACCTGCATTGCACGACTTTCTAAGTTGGTCTCCGGCGACGTGGGACTCCTTTGTGCGACTTCGGGTGAGCACCGTTTCACGCATCCTCGTAGTGCCTGTTCCTGGCACTTCTCCGGGTGCTACCTGCTGCTGAGAGGGCTCCTTGTCTTGCTCGACGTCCCCTCTCTCTCCTGGTCCAATTTGCGACCTCCTGGTCCCTCCAGGGCCACAGCAGCGTCCAAAAACGCTAACCGCACGATTTGCAGCTAGCAAGGCTTGTTGGCGTTCTTTCGGCGGGAAAACACTTCTGCACGACTCTCCACGGCGAGAGGGATCCGTCCACCAAAGGGGAAGTCTCTAGCCCTTTTCGTTCCTGCAGAAACCTCAGCTTCTTCTGTCCAGTAGAAGCTTCTTTGCACCCGCAGCTGGCATTTCCTGGGCATCTGCCCATCTCCGACTTGCTTGTGACTTTTGGACTTGGTCCCCTTGTTCCACAGGTACCCTAGATTGGAAATCCACAGTTGTTGCATTGTTGGTTTGTGTCTTTCCTGCATTATTCCTCTAACACGACTTCTTTGTCCTTAGGGGAACTTTGGTGCACTTTGCACTCACTTTTCAGGGTCTTGGGGAGGGTTATTTTTCTAACTCTCACTATTTTCTAATAGTCCCAGCGACCCTCTACAAGGTAACATAGGTTTGGGGTCCATTCGTGGTTCGCATTCCACTTTTGGAGTATATGGTTTGTGTTGCCCCTATCCCTGTTTCCCCATTGCATCCTATTGTAACTATACATTGTTTGCACTGTTTTCTAAGACTGTACTGCATATTTTTGCTATTGTGTATATATATCTTGTGTATATTTCCTATCCTCTCACTGAGGGTACACCCTAAGATACTTTGGCATATTGTCATAAAAATAAAGAACCTTTATTTTTAGTATAACTGTGTATTGTGTTTTCTTATGATATTGTGCATATGACACTAAGTGGTACTGTAGTAGCTTCACACGTCTCCTAGTTCAGCCTAAGCTGCTCTGCTAAACTACCATTATCTATCAGCCTAAGCTGCTAGACACCCTATACACTAATAAGGGATAACTGGGCCTGGTGCAAGGTGCAAGTACCCCTTGGTACTCACTACAAGCCAGTCCAGCCTCCTACAACTACACAGTCTTGGTATTCGACGCATCGATTTTTAAAAGCAGCGGCAGAGTAGAGCCTTGTGCAACACCACTCATTCTTTCACAAATGAAGCACTGCAGGGTGCTCTCAGCGATTATGATTTCATGATACATAATACTCCAGAAAGAGGCCACTGAACCCATTTATTCTGCTAAAATATGTGACTGCCATAAGGCCACTGACAATACAGTCTCTATGCTCCACCCTCTGTGAGGGAGAAGATGTGGCCAAGTGGTTAGAGCTGCCATCTTTTCTCTTGTAAAGCGCTATGATGCCCTCAGTCAAGTCTATGCTATATACAAAGTCAAAAAATAAAAAAACATGAGATTTCCACATATGCCAAGTTTCCCAGTTCAGGGCAGGCCAGTCCCGCCCTGTGTCTATCTTAGAATTGCAGGCCTTGCAGAGGTTTTATACCGGGCGAAATAAGGCGTTAAGTCTGTAGTGTCCTGCTGGACACGTTCTAGTGTTTGGCCAGCCTCTCTGCTGAGGGCTGGCATCCCACATACACCCCACACCCACCCAACACAGGCGTCACCGGTCAGGTGACCCTGGCAATAAAAAGGGCCGGGCGCACGTGCCCAGGGCCAGTTCCACCTACCATACCACTGTGTCTGTGTGGTTTCTTTAGTAGCATGGGGGCCTAGGGCCCTAACACTTCAAAGTCTAACAAGTGGGAAACTTGCCATCTAGCCGTGTCTTTTGCAACTGTTGCGTCTGGCCCTGCCCAGTGCTCTAAATAACGTTTCTGAGGGAAAGAGGCGATAACGTAAAGAACTTCCTCGGGCTGGAGGGCACCGGGCGCAGAACAACAAACAAGGCCTAACGAGCGAGCTCCGTCCCTCCCCATTAGGAGTCGAGAGCTCCTCGGCTGCGCGCGCAGAGGGTCGGGCCCTCGCGCCCGCAACAACGCCTCGCGCCTCTTTAATGAATGAGCCTGCCGGGTCCGCACGCGCCGCCCCAGCCGGCGAGGCCGAGAGCGGCGCGCGAGCCTCTCCCGCGCGGCGGCGGAAGAGGAAGGAATTATGGATGAGACCGCGCGCCTCCTCCCCCCTCCCCCCCTCCCCGGACGTTCTATCAGCCGGGATGGCACGTGCTCGGCGGTGCAGGCAGGAAGAGCAGGCGGACGTGGCTGGAGCACCGGCTGCGCGAGCCTGCCGCCCCGCTGGGCCTCCGGAGCGGAACTGGTTCCAGAAATGGATCAGTATCACCGGAACTCACTTAATGTAACAGTTGTCTGCACGCGAGCACGCGGATGCACCGCGTGCAGAAGAACAAACAAGCCCTAACGACTGTAGTGTCCTGCTGGACGTGCCACAATTTAGAGCACACAAGTGGGAGATTCAAAAAACATAATCGTGAAAATGTATTTCCCCATTGATTTATATTGCAGCAGAGGCAATCTGCCTGAATTGGGTCTATTGTTATGTATGGTGCCAGACACTAAGCATTTCATTTTTGGCAGTTTTATAACAGAGCACAAACAGAAACAAAGTTCTAAACTCTTTTTGTTTGCGCTGTGTAGAGCTGCCAAAAATTACATTGTGAGGCCAATTACATGCTCTAATCTCCCACTGCAAGAATTAAAGACAAAGTGTTAAACTTTGATGTCAGAGGTATTTCTTGGAGGGGGAGATTGGAGCGTGTGTGATATACAACATTATTTTATTTTTTGCAGTTTTACAATACTCCAAATCGGGTTTCTGCTCTCAGGAATTGGGAGGCGGGGGACTAGCCTTGAAATCTGTAGGTTAACACCTGAATCAGGAGGGTTGGCATGTATGCTGATGACACATGCTGTAATTAGTGCCCGTTTTAATGATGCTCGGTATAATCACTTCGGAAGGGTGAACGGCAAAGCAGACCTGCCATGGCAAATGTGCAAGTAACTGAGCCATCTTGCTGCCCTCCAGCTCTAATGCCAGGTGGTGTCAGACTGCGTGTTAGCTGCAATGATGTCACCTTTTGAGGTGTCAAATCTAGAAAATGATCTTTCGCCTGACATGCATAAAATAAACCTGCTGTTTTTCTCAAGCTCACTCATAATGCTTGCAAATATGCCAGAAAAAGTATCCAGTTTGTGCCTTTAGTTCATTGTTGCAGTTTTCTGAACATGACATTCCGTGTTTCATGAGAATCACCTACGTGAATGTGCCTTACACATTAAAATAAACTGCATAATCAGTGCTGCAGGCTGCTGTTAATTGGATGGTTATCTTCCACTTGTAGCTGAAATGAGTCAGCCCTGGCAGTTTTCAGGAGAAGGGGAATTAAAAGTGCTACTTGATTAATATCTAATGAAACTGCGCTGTACTAATTGGCACAAGTTATGATTTTGTGCCAAAATGTGTAAATGTTCTCTTTTTTTATATGTAGCATTAACAGCAGGTCCTCAATAACATTGTACACAATGTCCCTGTCTCCGCCACAGTGCGCCCTTAACTAAGTGTGTCTGCCGATTACCAGGGCAGTGTGCCTGATAACACAAAATGCAGTGTCCTCCTAGGTTTGCCAACTGGCTGGTTCTCTACCAGCAACACTGGTGTTTAATGTCTGGTTCGGTACAAAAATAAGCAAAATCACTGGAAGCCGGTATTTTCAGCCTTTATCTGTACATATAAATATAAATAGCAAGCACACTTAAATGTGTTCTAATGCTGCATTAACAACCCTTGACTAGGGTGACCAGATGTCCCGGTGGTCCAAGGACCGTTCCAGCGTCCCAACATTTTTTGCTGCAAACATGACATGTCTCAGTTTTTGACAGGGGGTCGGGTGAGCGTGTGCATTATTTACAATGGGGGGCAGGCTCATGTTTCCTCTGGCCCTCTCTTCACACCGGGGACAGAATTTGGTCACCCACGAGACCCGAGTTTCCCAGGTTCATGCATGATGTGCTGGTGCAGTCCAGGTTCTTTGAATTCTGAACTTCTGTTCTTGTGTATTACATTATAAAACAGGACTACAAGTCACAGAACTTTAAAAAAGAAACAAGACTAGAGCAGCACATCTTACATTAACCTGGAAAACATGGCAGGGCTGCTTGAGTAACTGAACAGGTTCACCTCTCATTAAAACCTGTGTGCTGCTTAAGTGAGGCAAGGCAGCACAGCAAGAAACTGGCCTGCCGAGAACCAAGGTCATGGCATCCAAGAGCAGTTAAAGGTTACAAGGGTTACCACTTTGACTCTAGGCCACAGTTCTATGGGACCCTAAACTGGGTGACCAAATATGCAGTTAAAACTAGACTCTCCGAGGATAGAGAAACTGAGGAATACAAATCTTATGCAAGGAGTTTGTGTAGTGTTGGACACTCAGAAAACAACACAGTATCAACAATTAATAACCAAATGTCTAATTGGTGTTACGCTTTATAAAGGAAAAGCACTTGAATATACATCTTACACAGCTAGAAGATTTTACAAATCAGATGAGGGCAGAGGGGCCGGTATTTTACAAAAAGCCCCAGGGGTGCAATGGCTGTGCGCACACACTGCGCCACTGGGACACTTATGTAATATAGAAGAGGCTGCAGATGCTTGCATAATCCAAAAAGTAATACAAATCACATCAGCGCTAAATGTAAATGGTGCCGTCTAAAGGGGTGTGGCCATATTCAGCCAAGGGAATCTTCACCGTTTTCTCCGAAACAATATTACAAATTTGGGTGAAAAGACACCATCAGGATGCGCACTAACTGTGCAGCAAATAGACAAGTCTCACACTGAATGTACCCCTCTAAGGCACCCCTTGGAAAGGGGGAGAGCAGGTTCCAAAGAGCCCTCAGCATTCCATTGCAGGACAGGTGAAGTCACTCACTGCATCCAACTGCTGGGTGTGCTCTGCCTCCCTTTGGTACTTAGTCCATGTTGTCATCTGCATAGTGAAAGGTGGACTGGAAGCTTCAAACATCTGGTCTACCTTTCATGAATGCACCATTCCCAATATACGTATGAGTTTGCGCCTGCACTGCTAACAGCGCATTCACTGTAATAGGGTGCACTGCCCCCAGAATTATGCAGGCTTTTCCTCTACAAATGCTCAAAGTGCCAACTCTGTCCTTGGAAAACATGTCAGTTCAGGAACCAGGTGTGAAAAGGATGTCCATTTCTTACTAGGGAGAAGAGAGGACAGTCCAGTGGAATTCTAACACTGCTACACTGATTTGTTGGGGGTAGTAGATGTTTCAGGTGCGTGTGCAACAGGATATCCATTTAGTGTAGCACCAAATTTCAGGGGCCTATAACTAAAAACCCACTGACTGTGGTCAAGAAAATTTGATGTCAGTGATCCCCCCCCCCCAAGTCTGGGGTCGCTGGTGGACAATTATCAGACCAGCAGGGACAAAACTGGATACAGTGTACTTTCTGGAGTATTGACTGGCCTGTTCAAATGGAAATATTTCTGGAACCTGTGGGTGTGCAAAGATGTCAACAGTTGCAGACTCAGGGTGACCTCTTTTAACTACCTCTCTAAGGGCCTGATTTACAGTTTGGCAGATGAGGTTCCACCATACTACGATCCTGTTATATCCTGAGGAGATCGTAATATGGCGGATGGGATATCTGGAATGTTTGTGACAGAGTATTCTCTCTACCGAGATCTAAATCAGGCCCTAGATATATACCCTTAGGCAGTGTGATTCGGGGCCAAAATCAAATGTATTCACCCCTAGCTGGTGGTGTAGAAAACATGAAGTTGAGCACCATCTTGAATAGTTAGCACTCTAGATGTGTCTGTGTGATATTGAAGAATGCTGGTTGTGCGACCGCCTCACATGAGAGATCGGCCTCACATGTGGGTGAACCGCACAACTGCCAAGAAGAATTTCCACAACAGGATGGAAATCATCACCACCTGGATGAAGGATAGCTGCCTCAAGCTAAACTCTGACAAGACTGAGATCCTCATCCTGTGACCCTCCACATCAGCCTGGACCAACTCCTGGTGGCCATCCACCCTCGGCACCCCAATACCCCCAGCCCTAAAGACCACGCACGCAACCTCGGCCTCATCCTGGACTCATCGCTCACTATGACCCACCAAGTCAACTCAGTCGCATTGTTTTCACACTCTCCGACTGCTCTGGAAAATCTACAAATGCATCCAAAGAACTATCGCAGAACCGTTAGCCACGCCCTGGTTATCACGAGACTCGACTATGACAATGCCCTCTACGCCGGCACCACCTAGAAGAACCTGAAGAAACTACAGCACAACCAAAACGCTTCTTAAACTCATCCTGGACATTCCCCGCTGCGCACACATCTCCAATGACCTAAGAGACCTCCACTGGCTTCATATTGAGAAAAGGATTGACTTCAAACTCCTAGTACACGCATACAAGGCCCTCCACGACCTACTACCCGCCTACCTCAACCACCGAATCACTTTCTACTCCCCCACCAGACCTCTCTGATCTACTCAACAAGCACTAGCCACCGTACCCCACATACGGAAGACCTTAGCTGGTGGAAGATCCTTTGCCTTCCTCGCGGCAAAGAGCTGGAACCCCCCATACCTCAGGCAGTCACCAACACTGCACCAGCTCAGGAAGGACCTTAAAACCTGGCTCTTCAACTGAAGCTCAGAAGACAAACCCCCTCAGTGCCCTGAGACGCTTACGGTTGAGTAGCTGCACTTTATAAACATTGATTTAATTTGATTTGATTTTGATCTTGAACGGTTAGCGTTCTAGATTTGTAAGTGTGATGTTGAAGCACGCTGGCTGTGCGGCTGCCTCACATGTGAGTGATCTGTGGTGCATTACAACACGGATGCATAGCACCGTTTCCATTTTAACGCGAATGTTTGCATTGCTGAATCAATTGTTGACTTGTTCTTTGCTGCACTTGCACTTTGTACTTCTGTAAACAGCGTAATGTTTTAGAGAATTTTTAGCCTATTACGATACCATTCATTGCTATTAGAACGGTTTTAAGTATTTTAACTCCAGGGCAGATTATGTGGTTCTCTTGAGGGTTCATATAAAACCCAGTATATTTCCTGAAGTGATGTGTTTTTGGGGAAAACTTGATATTATTCTGCTGGGCCTCCGTGCTAATGTTGGTGGAGTAAAGGTGGTTCTGGTGCTGTTTACAGGTATCCACATAAATAGTGATAGTTTCTTAGAAGTCACTGACTTTAGAATTGCTGGCTGTTTTTGAGTTTTCCCAGCACATGGGGTTCCCAGAGATCCGGGGGGATGGGTTAGAAGACCATGCTTGAGACAAAACACCAGTGGATCCAGGGCTGATACCTCAGGAAATGATTGACAATTTCCGCAAGGCTAATGGTTTCAGAATCAGTGCATACGTAATACCTTAAATGTGTGGTAAAAGCATGCATAGTAAAGGCCTAAACGTGGTAAACACTGTGTGGTAATACATGCGTGGTAAAGGCACTGTGATGTGAAAATCACGTTGTAAAGACTGTTTCCCAGCCCAGAGGATGGAACTGAATTCTTCAGGTTCCTCGAAGAAAGGTCCAAACAAATACACATGCATAGAAACCCCACGTAGCGTGGGACAAAAGCGTTGTAATGTAGTTGTCATTACTGCTGACCAGGTCAACATGATGTGAAGCAGAGGTGGGGAACCAAGTCAGAAATCAGTGGGGAGAAGATGGGAGAGGGAAGGGAGAGAGAAGCATAACCCAAGAGGTAGGAAATGAAGCATCTATGATTGTCAGAGGCATACTACATAGGTCTAAAGGGGGGAAGTATTCAGACGACTGACAATACTAATCTTACTTTAAAAGAACATCAGTTCAATCAAACTGATTAACATTACCTCTGCTTATGAGCATGTCTCATGAACAGGAAATCTAGGTATAATCCGGGCCACTGGAATTATGCTGCAGGGGAGCACCAAATTATGTGGCAGGGTTGACTAAATTATGCAGAAAGAAAAGGCAAATTATGCAGTATAATGCAGCACATTTTGTGCTAGTATTACTTCATTATTTTTTACGGTAATACTGTCTAGGCAAAGATTTCACCTCATAAGTACCAGTTCAACAACCAAATAGAGGAAGGAACAGCTGAAAGATGACAAGTTAACCTTTGCAGATACCTTCCACTGCACGCAAACACATGTTGCAAACTTTTTAGTAAATTTTCATCCATTTGTTAGAACTGTGTTATAATCGGCAGATGATGGATAATGTTGTAAATGCTGAAAATACATAATACACATAATACATAATGATTGTACGAAAGCTGCCACGGCTGCAGAATTGCAGGATTCCAGTGGCCCTGGGTATAATATAAGAAATATGTGTCACAGAAAACAGGAAGTGTACAAACTTCATCCGAGAGGGCAATAATAACAGCTGCCCTGCTGACATCACTATCTAACAGTGTCATGCAAGTGGAACCTTCATGCGAAGGCACTTAACACTTCAGATCACCGTTCCCTGTGTGAGAGCAAGTTTTGGGACCTAAAGTCGCTCAGGGCGCACATCCAGGAGGATCCTGGACCCAGACTCGGTTCCAGTCTGGTGGGGGTGGGACGGCAGCAGGCAGCCAGAGTCAGGGGCTGATTTCGATTTCGGCTGATGTGTTTCTCCGTCACAACGGTGATGGATAGGCCGTCCACCGAAATATAAATCCCATAGGATATAAGGAGATTTATATATTAGTCGATGGGCCATCCGCCGAAACCTAAATCAGGCCCACTGTTCCTTGAAGTCAGTCCTACTCAACTGAAATGGGAGACTGCTCCAACCTTGTTTATGAGAGATTCTGGGGGAAAAGGAGTGCCCAAGCTGGCGAGTATTTATAATCAGAGCTGACCAATTAATGATCTAGTATAGTTAAAATTCTGCAGGGCTCCTCCAATCAGATCTTTCATGGACTGTGCATCATTAGCCTATGGAAGTGCCACGGACAGCGGAAGCCTCTCCTTGGCTGGCTCTAACCTTGGCTGGTTCTGGGCTCAGCGGAGACCACATTGTTTGAAGGCTCAGATAAGGCAGCAAGATGGGTGAGTGTTCTGGCAAAGTCACTGCTGGTAAGATTCTCTGGAAAGAGGCTAACCTCGTCCCCGTGTCCTGTTCCACTCTACCGCGCGACTGAAGGGGAAGAGATGCGTTTCCATGTCAGCACTGACCGGAACTACCTCACACCAAGATCTCCACAATTCCACGTCGCCACATGCGTGCAGGGGAGTCAGAATGGGTTCGCTTATGCCCTCATGCAGATCCCAGGCTCACCCCGTGAGGCACAAACGATCTACATACCTTTCCACACACATGTCAATTATATGTAAGTGAAAGACCCCGCTAAGGGAGGGTAGCAGAACCTTTCACACGGTGGAGGCCAGTTGCCGCCACCCCTTGAAATCAACAAATCAGGGCAGTCCTTTCAGTATAGACCATGCCGCCACCACCAGGCAGAATGCCTGGTTAGAGAACCCTTGGTGCCCTGATCATTTCACATGGAAACATCTCAGTGAGCTTGTGTGGTCGTCTGTCTCACAAGGGGGGAAATCTCAGACTGCACAGCAAATACGGCTCAGCCCCGGGAATAGTCTGTCTCAACAGTGCCTGCATCCAAGGTGCTGCACGGGGCTCAGAGAACTGGGTCAAGTGTCTACTAGATCCAGAGGGGGGGGTGAACAGAGGTAAACCTGGGATGGATGGTCGTGAGAGGCCTCTTATCCTTAATGTGGATGTACTATGAGGACTGCCGTAATTAGCTTGTACTAGTGCTGCCTTAATGCAACAGTTGTAGTATGAATGTGTGTTCTGCAGCCATGCCGCACGTGGCCACACGTGTGCGACTGCGTGTGTGTGCGCGCGCCCCCCACTGGCTATGTTTCCCTGCTGTATTAAGGCAATTTGGCACTTCAAGTGCCATAACATAACCGGTATTTTATGGCACGTGCATTGCCAATTTCCCTTAAATACAGCGGGGAGACATAGCCGGTTTCTGTGCAAGGGGGGCTTGTTCTCGTCATTTCCGTGTTCCTGTTTTGTGTGTAATTTTGAAAGAAATAGGATGTATTTGTTATACGAAACCGAGTTCCATGGGTTGGCCAATGCTTGTTTTAGTATTACATGTCAGTGTCGGCGGAGCAGATCAGCTCAGCAGGCTGTAGATCACATATAGACAGGGATCTCGTATGGGATCCCTGCGTCGCCTCCCATCCTTGCCATGGAAGATTCCCGGCCTCCGGCCTCTGCCCCGAGGAGCATCCTCCAGGGAAGGCTCAGACATGTATACAGAAGTCGCGCGCCTCGTGCCACAGGACACTGTATTAATATTGGCGTTCCATGTATTGATCGCTTCCGGTGCACTCAGTCTTTTGTATGTCAGGGCAGCCTGGTTACCGCAGGCCCCTCTGTTAGTCGCTTTCCCTTCCATATTGAAAGCACTTACTACATCTAATCAATGGCGGGTAAATAAAGACAGACGGATGGTGAACTAATGACAAGGCTTTGGGAAGACAGGCAGAGCCTGTCGCGGCATCCAGACTATATATAGAACCCTGCTTCTATATATAGGAACCAGGTCAGTATGGGACCATGGGGCATCGGGTTACCCGTCCCTGGAGATGCAGGTGACGAGCACGGCTCGGCGAGCGCACTGAATTACCGAGTACCTCCTTCCTAGGCATTGACTTTCAGGGGTTACCAGACAGAGGGTAAAACTCACCTATGAAAGCTTGGTGTGGGGAAGGAAACTCAGAACCAGTAAACACCTAAATAATTCACTACCAGGTCTAAACAGTTCAGGATGGATCAGTAAAGAATTGTATACACTTTAAATTCAGTAGCTCAGTATATAAGTGGTGCTCAGTGTTATTCTAGCACAGAGTGCAGTGCACAGTGAGGACTTGGGGTGACTCAAATGACTGAGGTGCTGCAGCACATGTCCAGGGGATGGCTCACAGCATGTGTCATTCACCCTGTGCTCCAGGCACATTTGAAATCTGGGCGGGGCTTAAAGGGGAAGAGCTAGGAGTCCTCACAATGGTCATCCAGGGTGGTGGGCCCAGGCACAGGGCTTCATGACTGTGGGGCGAGCCTCAGCTCTCTGAATGATTATCACACTGATGCAATGGCCTTGAGACCCTCCCGGGTGATTTGGCGCACTTTATAAATCCTGATTGATTGAGTGAAGGGTGGTCAGTTGTGCAGTTTAAGAGGGCCCTTGGTGGCACACCGACATATCCAGGAGGGACAGCAGTTCAACGATGGCAGGGGAAGAGGAATGCATCCCAGGCATACCTAGCAGGAAGTGTGGTCTAGGCCCAGTGCTTATCCTGTTTTAAAATACTGCTTTCATACATTGAAAGGATGAAAGGCCGAGTAGGTCTTCAAACTACAGAACGAAGGTCAGGTTATGTCTATTTGTCAATTCACTTTTCATGACACCAACCATATCTCTAGGGCCTGCTGTCATATCCCCTTCTTCGAAGTTCCCACCGCTGAACACGCTAGACGGAAAATCAAGGCAGAAGTCGATTCTTAGCACTTAAAGATGCTTAAATCTGATGTGACCAGTAGCCTTCTAAAGAGCAAACCTGCAGTGAAGCTGGACTGCAACCTCTGGGCAAATCACTTCACTTAGAGCCTGGTTTAGATGTCAGTGGGTGTAATACGCTATCACAAACGTGACGGATATCCCATCCTCCATATTATGATCTCCATAGGTGATAATGGGATTGTCATACAAAGGACGGGATATTCTTCACGTTTGTGACGGAGTACTCCCCTCCGCCAAGACCTAAACGAAGGCTTTAATTTCCCAGTGTCTGCCAAATATGAATGTGTCCTTGTGTAATGTAACTGGTGCTCATGTAAAGCGCTCCAGTACCTTCAGGTCGAGGTGACGCTATATAAAACTGCAAAAAAAAAAAAAAAAAGAGCCACATGCAGTGCTTGATCCAGCCAGATACTAAGTATTTAAGACTACACAGCAGAACCCATTTTATCGACCGCAGAGTATTAAAAGAAACCTGTAAGATTTCACAGGTGTACCTTGCAGGTTTTGAAGTGGGTACAGTAGTAATTCACGAGTTTTACCAGGATTATAACTAGTGACCTGTAGGAAGGATTGCAGGACTTCTTCAGCAACATTACGCACTGAGCTATGTTACATAAAACCCAAATTTGTGAATTACATGTTACAAGCCAGGCTCTGAAGCAAGCACATTAGCCTACTGTGTTACATGATGATGCTTGAAACATGTGACCAGAAATTGCACACACATCTTTCTGACCACCAGAGCTAACAATGGTATACCCTACAACGTGCTGGATACTAATAGACGTATGCAGTAGGTGCCTTAACGCAAGTGTTTTCAGTGGGCAGGTATTACTGGTGCTTAGCATCAAAATGGTGTTAAGACTGGTCTATACCGGCCTCTCCTTTCCAATCCTCCAGGTTTGGAGGTGATACTTGGTTGACCTGGCTGCAGGGAAGGAGGAAGAGCGTGAGGACCATCCGGAGGACCAGGACCAACAGCTGGACTAGGACAAACAGGACCGGATGAAGCAAACCAGGAGAACCTGTACCAAGAGGATCAAGTGGACCAGGAGGACGAAAAGGACCGGGAGAAAAAGAAGCAACTGACCACGTCCAGAAGGAACAAGACCTAGAGGACGAGAACCAGGAGCACCAGGCCCAGGACTACAAGATGGACCAGGAAAATGAAAACATGGAAGACCAGCTCCAGGAGGACTAGTGACCAGAGAAATCTAGAGCAGGACCTGTACAAGATTAAATGGACCAGGGCCAAGAGGATGAGGACCTGGGTGGAAATCCCAGGAGGGCCAGGACCTGGAAGATCACAAGGACTTAGATCAGGAGGGAAAGTTTAGGACAAAAAGGAGGAAGTGGAGGGAGTTAGAGGACCAGGGGGAATGAGAAGAATATCTTGACTAGGACAGAGAGGATCAAGAGAAGGTTTATAATGAAGGGGACCAGGACCAGCAGCATCAGATGTACCAGGAAGATCAGGAGAATGAGAAGGATCAGGAGGAACACGACCAGAACCAGCAGGAGCACCAGGACAAACGTCAAAACGAGGAAGAGAGAATGAGGAGGAAGTGGGCAGCACCAGGAGAATGACAATGTGGAGGTCTAGAGGGGCAAAGTAGGCAAGAGGATGATAACAAGGAGCAGCGGAAATACCACAGGGAGAAGAGGGACCAGGAGGAAGAAAACTAGGAGGAGGTAAATGATATGGCCATGCCAGTCACAGAGGACACACATCTTCCAAACGGTTCTTACTTACTCATCTTGGGCCAGGATCCCACTTTTTCAAGGCACTTAAAGCACTGGTTAATTCCCTCAACTACCTTCAAATGTAGACTATTTGTGACCAATTGGGTAACTCAGAATAACTATAATATCACAGTTTCCCTCGTTGACAGTTTCTGTGGGGAATGTTAATCCAAAATAATGCACAGACTGACTGTCCTGTGCTCCAGCCCTCATGACTCCGCACCTCATCATTCTACCCCTTTCTGCCACACTCAGTTCATGGGGTCCTAGAGTGAATATATCCCAATCCATCACTGTCCGCAAAGCAGGACCATCCCATCAGCTAGCTTCCTTCTTCTAAGTGTTTACATTTTAAGTTTTGTCCAGCAGAAACTCTTCTGCCACAAGCCTCTCCTGCAGTCTGTGCATGTGCTCCCTCTTCCATCCATATAAAATATCATTGTTTACCAATCGCTCAATGAAATCACTTCTGATGCCAGCATCTGCAGCGGGTCTCTAATTAAAAATCCATATCAGTGTCACACGTGGCCTCTCTCCTCCATGACCGCGAGGACTGATCCGGCCGCTGGAGCCTAGGAATGGAGCACGAGAGCTCCCTGCATCACACACACCCTCTACATTGATCGGACGGAGCCTGCCCTCATTATCCAATCCAATAAGAAGGAAAATTGCACGATGCGTAATGATTCGCTGCCCGGGAGGCTTTATCTTCTTTCCACCCCCCAGCTCACCCACGACACTGATTTTTAATTTTCACACCATAAATAAGCTGATCACACACTAGCCGAAGATGCCTTTGTCTGAGAGATGGTAACCAGTCCAAGTCCTGTAGTCTCTTGTGGGTTTAAGCGGAATGCTTCAGAAAAATGGGGGCTTGGAGAGAGATGAGCTTGTGCAGTCAACCCCTGGGCTAGTCGGACATGTTGGTGTGTTCCACGGCACTCTATGGTTGTCATTGGGTTAGATTTCATAGTGGGTGGGACACAGGAAGGGCTTTTTAAGGGGGTGGTGGTGTGGGTGGCCTCTTTGGCCGTTGTCACATCCAGATGCAGGGCGTGGTCGTCATCATTACACCTAGTGTTGATAGGTCAGAGATTTGCTTTTTATTGGTAGTTAGTGTGGACTTTGTAGTCTTTACTATTATCGTTATGGCGACTGTCAGCAGAAAGGTGCAGGACCGTAAGGTGCTGCAGGAAGAAGTGAAGGAGTTAGCATAGGTGGCAGGGCAGGGAGTTGGGAGTCTGAGGGTATGTGCCTGCGTTATATGAGGAGTGGAGGTCTTACGGAGAAGGAAGAGGCCAGTAAATTGATTTTGGAGCCTGGGGCAGATTTTGGTAAGCCAGCGCGTGACAACTCCTCTGGGCTGGGTGGCCTAGAGAAGGGGGGCTATCACTGGTGCAGTGTTTCCGATGCCAGGGCTGTAAGGATGCCAATGGGGGTCGAGCACCCTTTGGGCATCGGTCTGAAGTGACAGGAGGTTCCGGAGTGACGTGCTCGACATCGGCGGAGCCC
This sequence comes from Pleurodeles waltl, assembly GCF_031143425.1. Taxonomy (NCBI): domain Eukaryota; kingdom Metazoa; phylum Chordata; class Amphibia; order Caudata; family Salamandridae; genus Pleurodeles; species Pleurodeles waltl. The sequence goes on from NC_090444.1 coordinate 1,823,163,155, forward strand.
ATTGATGCTGTGGTGGAACCAGATGGTTATGTGAACAACGAAGAGCAGTCAAGCACGATTTGGAGCGCTGCTGACATTGTGGGCATACCAGGGTTGGAGGCCAAAATATTGAATTATGATGAAGAGGGTTTTTTGGAGGTAGGCGAAATAGGGGAAGAGGAGGATACTGCTCCATTAGCGAAGACTAAGACATTTGGGGGTGGGTGGTCATCTAAGGGCCGGAGGAGTGTTGATGTTTTTCAGAAGGCGGTCTCGAAGATGGTCCAGTGCGACAAGGGAGGAGTGAAGACGGAGAAAAGAGGTTACAAAATCAGCGACTATTGGTTCCCAGAGATAAGCAGAGAGTGGTTTGGGAACCTCCTAAGGTGGTGGACAGGCCCAAAGTTATTAGTGTGAAATATTTCAGTTAAAGCACCGCCCATGATATGTGTGGTTTAGGAGGCGAGGATATGGCTATTCAAAAGAATGTGGAGAAGATAAAGCTGCCAAAACTGGTTCTCCAAGGATGATGGTAAAACAAGTGGGGAATCACAGGAAGTACTCAGACTGGTAAGGATGCTGGAGATGTTTTGGCAGGTAGTATCAAGAACAAGAAGTTGCCTTATATAGGGGTGTTGATGCCTTTGGGGGTGCATCTCACCCAACAGGTGAAGGATAAGATCTAAAAGGGACAATTTGTTGAAGTTTTCAAATTGTTACACAGGGAGGTACAGGCGAAGGAGGGTTCGAAGGAGGAAGAGTGGGAGTTTGCACGTAGGCTGATGCTGCCCACTACTATAGAGGATTGGCCTTATGGCTTCCTCATCTTTGCGAGTGTGTATTGTGAGCGGCACCCAGAGCGATGTGGTGCCCTTTTTACAAATATTTATGTAGTGCAGAGGGCTAGCTGGATTATGGGGGTTTTGGTACGATAAGGAATTTCATGCCAGATTAGCGATAAATCCGGAGAATGAGTGGGGAGAGATAGATAACGAACATAGAGGCTTATTTACAAGCCCCTTGTGCCGCCGATGCGTCACTTTTCCCCATACAAAAAGTGACACATCAGCGGTGCAAGGGGCTTATAAATAAACCAATTTGGATGCAATGGCTTTGCACGCCTAAGAGTTTCCCGGTAGCCCACACTGCTAGTGATTTGCCATTGCAATATAAGTCCGTTCAGGGGCACCCCACCCAATTTGTGGTGGAAAGTTTTGGGAGAGGGCAGTTTCCCCAAAATGGGTCTTGCTGGTCCTTCAATAGAGGGGCATGTACACCTCCAATGTAAATTTGAGCATGACTGCTCCACCTGTAGGGGGAAGCATCCCTTGGTCTAATGTTTTGGGGGGGCTGAATGGGAATTGCAGAGCAATGCAGGCCGGTGAGGGGGTAGATGGAGGAAAAGGTCAGATGAGACAAGTGGTGGGAAAAGGGCCCTACTCCTATATAGTTTCAGATTTTAAGTTACTGGTTGCAGTTTTACCCGAAGAAAGAGGGAACTAAGTGTTTGCATTGGAGTTTTTTGGAAGGTTTTAGTTTGTGTTATCAAAGGCCCAGAGTTCGGAGGCGGGCAAAAAATTTGCAGGCTGCACAAGAGAAGCCAGAAGTAGTTAGAGCCAAGATTGATAAGAAACTTGCTCAGGGGAGGATTGTTCGGCCTTTAGCTCTTGGCCTCTGTTAGATTTGAACATTTCACCCTTGCTCGTGGTCCCTAAGAAACAAGAAGGGGAATTGATGCTGATTTATCACTTGTCTTGGCCCAGGGGAGAATCCATAAATGATTTTATAGCCCAAGAGGATTCCATGGTGCGTTATGCTTCTGTAGATGAGTCCATTGCCTTAGTTAAGTGATGTGGCGTGGGAGCCGAAATGGCAACATGTGATATTCAAACAGCCTTTAGGCTTTTGCCAGTACATCTGGAGGATTTTTCACTGGGGTTTGCAGTTTGAAGCCTCTTTTTACATAGACAGGATGCTGCCAATGGGTTGCTCGGTGTCATGTTCATTGTTCGAGACCTTTAGTACCTTTTTACAATGGTTTTTCCAACATCTGAGTGGGGTGTGTCACATTACACACTATCTGGAGGATTTTCTCCTGGTGGGAAAAGGTGGCTCTGGTGACTGTCAGAGAGCTCTGGAGCTTTTTAAGGTATCCATGGCCGAGCTGGATGTTCCTTTAGCTCCAGAAAAGATGGAGGGTCCAATCACATGCTTTAATTTTTTAGGGATTGAGTTAGATTCCCAGAGGATGGAGGTGCGTTTACCTGTGGACAAAGTACAAAAGTTAATTTCTCTGTTGGAGGAGGCTGTATCTAAGTTCAAGTTGGAGTTGAGACAGGTTCAGTGGCTTTTGGGTCATTTGAACTTTCCTTGTCGTGTGGTGAGGGTTGGACATGCTTTTTGCAGGTAGCTTGGTTTTGCAGTGAAGGGTGCTGTCCTGCCTCATCACTGAGTAAGATTACATGCCAGCATTCGGGCGGATCTCAGGATGTTGATTTCTTTCCTTAAAGAATTCAATGGTGTGACCATGTGGAGTGATGATGATTTTGTTTCAGACGCGTTTGGAGCGTATGGTTTTGGTGTTTTTTGGGACAGACACTGGGCGGCGGAGGATTGGCCAATGGCATGGAAGTTGTCCAGAGATAGGATTGCATTTCTGGAGTTTTTTCCATTAATACTGATTTTGGTGCTATGGGGTAGGAAGGTGGCTAACAGGCGTGTAGATTTCCATGTTGACAATCAAACTGTAGTTAACTTAGTGAATTCTCAAAAGCCTACGATGAGAACGTTTTGAAATTGTTGAGGATTTTTCTCTTGGGTTGCTTGAAGTTTAATATCTTGTTCCAGGCCAGATACATTCCGGGTGTTAATAATGATATCGCTGATCTGCTATCTTCTTCACAGTGGCAGCGATTCCGTGGGCTTGCACTGGGAGCGGACTCAAACAAGACCGTGATGCCGCAGGATCTGTGGTCGCTGGGAGACTGAGGCTTCTGCGCTTGATTTAGCTATCCATAGCAGCATCTACTCACAGGAGTTATGCTCTGGCCTGGTCTGAGTTTGTTCATTCAGGTGCATCTAGGACAGTGGATGGCCCATTGGCTTTGGTATGCAGATTGGAGGATGTAGTTTGTTTCATTATGATGCAAATTGATGCAAGATTATCAGCAGTGACTATAGCGGGTTAGAAGTCAGGTATCTCCTTCTACGGTAAGTATTTTTGGGTTATGATCCAATGGAGGGTGAAGTGGGTAAGAGAACTGTGGCAGGTTAAGCAAGTGAGACTGGGGAGAGAGGGGACAGGAAGCGTCCAATTTCTGGTAAGTTATTGCAGAATATCATGGTTGAGTTGGGGGGTATTTGTTTCTCCCCCTGGGAGGTGGTCTTGTTTTCACAGTGAATATCTTGGATGCTTCATGGTGCTTTCCGTGTATCGGAATTATTGGGTATGAAAGGGAAGGAAGGTTTATTGTGTTCTAATGTTCTGGTGGCTGGGGAGGGGATCCGGATCTGGATGGCTACATCCAAAATGGATCAATAAGGTAGGGTGCAAGAAGCTCTACTGCAACTGTCAGCTCCCCTGACCTGACATGTCCGGTGGGTTGCTGGATTTCCTGTGTTCACTTTTTACCTGTTGATTTGAAGTATGTTTGTTCATGAGGATGGGTTTTTACTTGGCTTATTTTCGGGTATTATCTGTCCTGAGGAGTACAGGGCTGACTGGGCAGGTTTTAGCACTCTAATACTTTCGTAAGGCAGAGTTTACGTTTGTTTTGCCGCTTGTAGGCGGGTCTGGCTTAAGGTGGGTTAGAAGGCATTTCTTGGATGGGAGGGGCGTACAAAAGCAGACCAATTAGAGGGCAGGGATATTCAGCAAGGATCAAATGGATGAAGGGACAAGGGTAACAACGCGAGGTGGAGACCAGGACAGAGGGGTACTGGATTTTGGGTACAAGGTTGGGATAGGAAGGGTCATCTCTGGGGGGGAGAAAACTTTATTAGAGGGAGGGATTGGGTGTTTGGGCTGTTTGTAATGTATTAGTGAGGATGGCTAGTTTTGTAAGGCTTGTGGCCAAGGTTGTTTGTTAATTTCAGATTTGTTTTATTAAAGTGGCCTTTTAACCCTTACATGGTGTGAGTGTGGTGGTTTGTGCGCTATTTCGCCCGATCACTCTCTTTCACCAAGAAAATACGTATATCACATGAGCCACACAACATATGTGTCCGTGCTTGGTGGGATGTTTTATCCTGTTTGCTAGTGTGAGTGTGCGTGCCCATAATGCGCTGAGTATTCATCTGTATGTGAGTATACGAGGTCCCTGTGTGCATTAGACGTGGTTGAGCCTCTGGAACCTCGAACCAGGCTCGTGCCTGGCTGTGGCTCAGTTCGAGATCCTGTTGGAACCTCAAGCCCATAAAGGGCCAGGGCTGCCAGCTTTGGAACTGTAAAGCCAGGTTCGAGTCTCAGTGTTTGATCAACATCCTGCAAATTATTTAATGTCCCCATGGTAACAAACAATGATTGTGACCCTGGGCAATGTAAGTGGTGCTCATGGAAAGTGGTCCAATACTTTGGGGTTCAGTTTACACTATATAAAAACTAAAATAAAATGCATAGAGAGGTAAAAACAAAGCTTTAATATAACTAAAGACAAATAAATACTCATTTCCTGGCTGATTTGTACAAAGTGAAAATAGAAAACCTGGATAAATCGTGGCTTCCTGGTTTAAATTATGAGACCATAGGCAAATGTTTTATTTCACTCAGACTCTTTTTTCTTCATTACTGCATACAAAAGCACATTCAAATATGTGATTTCAGAGTACCAGTTGTACAAAACTCTATTGTGCTCGATCTAATAGACTATAATGTGAAATATCAATGTCAAAGCTTCATGTGATAAAGAAATATGCTTCTTTTCACTTTTGAAGCAACACTATCACATTTTACATGGTTTGTTATATGATTTACATAGTAAACGTTTTCAGGGCTCGGCTCCTTCATGGACTCTAAGATCCGAGTCAGGCCCTTGGCTCAGCTCTCCCTGTTTATTAGTTTGCTCGCCCACCTCTAGTGTGCATGCATACATGTGTGTATCTGTGAGTATTTGTATGTGTGCATGTGTGTCTGTGGGTGTGACATTGTGCGTGTACGTTTGTGTACGTATCTATGTCTGCATGTGTGTATCTGTCGGTGTGTGCATGTGTGTCTGTGAGCGTGAGAGTGTGCGTGTAAGTTTGTGTATGTATCTATGTCTGCATGTGTGTGTATCTATATGCTCAGTTGCCTAGTTGGCCAACCCCTTCCCTTAGGCTGACTGTTGTGTTTCTTTTGCCACTTTCATCAGCATGGGGTGGATTGCAGACAAAGAAGAATTCTACAAAGGGTTATCAAGTGAGAGAAGCAGTGTTTCATCAGTAAGTTGACTTTCAGAGAAGAGAAAGTGTCTGGCCTAGAAGAAGACAGGGTTTCCAAAAGTAGTGGGGGTGGAGGGGTGGTCATGATCACTATAGACAACTAGTCAATTCTTTCCTTATTGCAAGCTGAGGTGTCAGTTCACACCAGTGACGTTAAAAAACACAGTACTTGCTTCTAATAACTTGTTACAAGCTAGTAGTGACTTCATGGTTCCAGCCTGCAGTTCACCTGTTGCTGAGCTGGCATTGATCAGACAGGAGGCTTCACCGACACCTTCTCCCTGCATGCCAAGATGGCGGAGTGATGCATGTCATGTTGACGTGACAAGTTGAGTGCAATGAAAAAGATGGGCCCTGTAAGTAACAGGAATACTCACCTACATCTCACAGTCTGTTATACTCTTACCACATGCCCATGAGCCTGCAGGCATGTCACAGAGGCACAGGCAGGGCTGGAAACAGAGAGGCCTGTGCACAGCTCAAAGTCCTGTCAATCAATCAATCAGTATTTGTAAAGCGCAGCTTTTCAGCCGTGGGGTATTCAGGCGCCAGGTTGCAGAGTCAGTTGAAAAGCCAGGTCTTGTGTTTCTTTCTGAAGTCCGCTAGCGAGTGCGATGTTTGGCGGTGGAGGGGGAGGCCGTTCCAGAACTTACAGCAAGGTAAGAGAAGGAACGGCCTCCGCTGTCCGCACCACGCCGCTCTCCTTCCTCTTACAACCTGCCACGCTGCTTACATCATTAGGGGTGGGGACATGTCACAACCCCGGGCGTATCATGGCCTGCTGCACTGCTTCTGAGCAGCCGGTTCAATGCATGCAATGTCCAAAGTGCACACATAGGATTTGGAATTTGCCTGAATATAGGCACAGATGTGAAACAGAGAGAGCAGACCACTGCTCTCTGCTTTCCACTTGTGCTCTCTCCAGTTCTTGCATTAAATCAGAAATAGTCTAGGGGCATCTTAACGATTTTGGAGGCCCTGGACCAAACATATTTTGGGGGCCCCTGTTCGGAACAGTTTTGAATATATGATACGATTTCAGCTCTTCCACGGCCTCTTTGCCAGGTCACAGAGCGCACAGGCACAATTGTCCACATTCTAAATGTGTATATCTAATATTCATGGACCTGTGTTTTCAATATTGTAACATGGCAGCGGCGCTCCCCAATATTACTGCAAATAATCTCTGTGACCCCCTCCCATTTCTTCTATGTGACGTCCTATTGTGATCTAAAAGAAACTTTTTTATATGGCTGTTGCATGAAACAAACAACATTTCTCTGTAACATGGATGTAATAGACTCACACATATTACACTCATTAAAAAAATTAATTACAAGAAAACAGTTTTTAAAACAATCTTTTAAACAATTGTTCAAGGTCATCAGGGCAAGACACTCTGCAGAACAGACCTGGCTCTATCAGGGGCCCCCTGAAAGGCTGGGGCCCTGGGCCAGAGCCCAATTTGCCCATGCCTTAAAACGCCCTGGTTACATGTATGTACTTTCGACACTGTAAAAACACCGGCGCTCAGCTCTGCTCGGAGCCGGCGCGGTGTTCATGATGTGGGCCCGGAGAGAGACCTGAAACAGCGGAATATAGTCCGGGTCACTGGACTCACCTCCCCTCCAGGCCCTCATGTAGCGAGTGTCTGGAGCATCCTTTTCACGTGGCACAGGTGAGATGCCGAGGACCCTTACAAAGCCAAAAATGCTGGAAATGGTGGCAGGCGACTGCTTTTTGTTCGTGGTGCGTGACACCCTTAAACATCCGGGCATTAGATCCAGCAGCAGGGGGTTGAAGGTTTCATTTGGACATTATAAGTAGGGGGGTGTCCGTCCCAGGATGCTTTGTGATACTCCCTAGTGGCCAGGGCTGGCTGAGGTTGTCTCATAAACCGCGTCCTTTAAGGCGCTAAAAACACTGCATAATGAGCTTTAATGAGCCTTAAAATACTCCCAAGGGAAGGTTAGGCAGGTTTCATCAGCGTCCAGCTATGTGGACACGGTACTCATCTGTGCTCTGCAGTCTCCTGATAACATACACCTTGGGGGGCTCGATCCCATATATAATGTACAGATAGTGTGTAGTACAAAGAGAATGTAGTAAATAAAGTGAGGGGCATATTTATTAAAAAATCACGCAGCACAGTGCAGCAAGCCACCTCACTGCGCTACGCGATAGGGCAAGGGGAGGAATGTTGCAAACGTAACACTGTACGTGCATTCTTGTCTTTTCCCTGCCCTGGCGCACTGAGGCCCAAATTTAAGAGCCCCTAGCGCCATATTAGCATAATTTTTGATGATGCTAATGTGACTAAACGAGGCCAAAATCGCCACGCCAAATTTACAAAGTGGTGCACCGCATGCATTGCGCCACTTTGTAACCCCTTGTGCCACATTACACCTGCGCCAGGCATAATGTATGCAAGGGGGTGTTCTCCTGTTAGGGAGACTGCAGAAATGGCGCAGTGAAATCTGAGATTCCACTGCGCCATTTTTGGCAGCATTTTTTAACACCCTGAACAGAGCAGGCATTAAAAGGAGGCACACCGTTGTTTATAATGGTCCTCCTTGTACTTTGCAGGATTAGTGCCAACATTTTTGGAGCTAATCCTGCAAAGTACAGCAACAGCGTCAAAAGCGCCATGGTGAGCTGTATGTTTAATACGGTGCACACATGGTGGCGTTAGGGGGGTGTTAAGGGGCGCAAGAAAAGTGGTGCTGCATATATTGCAGCGCCACTTTTCTTAAATTTGGGCCATTGTGGTCCCTAGCTCTAATGCAGGCACCCTTGTACCATGGTGCAAGGGTGCCTGCATTGTAAGCAGGACACCTTCCTACAGAAAAACAATTCCCTGAGGCATATTCCTCTTTCTATGTGTGCTGCAGAATGGAGCACACATAAACACGATTAGAAAGGGGGGAAAAAACGGGGAGAAATAAAGATATTTCCCTTCGTTACGCCTCACCTGGGAGGCGTAGCATTTTTATGCACTTCCAGATCTACTAGTAATGGTAAATCTGGGAATGTGCCACAATCCATAGGTGGATGTGCAGAAACACTGATGATCCACTGATGTAATGCCTTCCCAGGGCAGAGTAACACAATCCAGCGATAGATTTATTGTACCATGTAGGGATATGCAAGGTGCGCTTACGTGGCTTGATAAATCTAACTTAAGAGTTGTGTCCCAACTCTTTGGTACATTTGGCCCTGAGTGGTTAGCCATAGATTTTAATGCTAATATTGCTGAATCAGGATCGATGGATCAAGTTGATTTTCTGTTGATCGCATGCTAATAATAACAGCATTTATATTAATATTAGCAACAGTAATAATAATGTAATAACATAAAATAATACATATACTACTAATAATAATAATTGCAACAATATTAATCGCCGTCATCATAATCATAATAAAAATGTGGCAATAACAACAGTAAAAGTAGTACTGGTGGTCACAGTCATAGCAACAGCTACAAAGCAACAACATTAATAATGAGAACGATAACCATAAAAATAACGACAACGATACTAATGAGAGCAACACATGGAACATGAAATATTCCAAGAAAATAAAATCTGGCTAATCTTCTTGAAAACACGTTCTGACATCAGAATGTGCCTTGACTGAGACCTTCTCAGCGCTCCCCGCAGTGACGTCCTACAGACCACTCACAGCATCGCACGCCGCCATCAGCAGCGCAGGAGTGAGGACAGGCATCCGAGGTCCCTTCAGGCTTGGGATGGAAGACGGCTTCTAGGCGCCCTGACCGCTGTCTCGGTGCTAAACCCAGAGAGGGACTAGGAGCGCTTTTAGGTCCAGCATACAAGCTCCACAGGATGCTCTGTAATACAATCTGTATGCAGTTCCCCAGAAGGGAGAAAGGGGGCAGGAAGGGAAAGAAAACAACAACGGGGGATCTGACTGCTCAGGGGCAGGAGCCCTCACGCACCCAGGTGGGACGCATGACACCTTCCTGGGAGTGTGAGGGCTCTTGCTTCTGAGCAGTCAGGTCTCCCAATCTGTTGCCTCAGTTCCCCTGGCCTAGACTTTCTTTCCCTTCCTCCCCCTTTCTCCCTTCTTAGGAACTGCATACAGATTGTATTACACAACGTCTGTGCGTGAAAAGCAGCAGGGTGTGGATGCTGGAGTGAAAGCACAACATGTGCCCTAACCAACACTAAGGGAAGGCAGACATCCAGTGTACCTGCTGAATCAATCATCGTTTATATAGCGCAGTGTATCACGCAGGGGCCTCAAGGGGCTAGCTGGGGGACGCGACTCATTCGAAGAGCCAGGTCTTGACGTCCTTCCTGAACTGAGCCAGCGATCGGATGGCTCTCCCTGCCACACAATAAGGGTAAGTCATCAACAGTGATGTAGAGTTGGTCAGAACGCCCCCTTCTGCACCCCCAAATGTAGAGTGTGACTAGGCAAAGAGAAGTAGGAGGAAGAGATGATGAAAAAAGCTATTTCAATATGGAAGAGATGTTGGAAAACATAAAACATATTTGAAAATGGGAGAGATGCAATGTGAAAGGCTCTTTTTGCTTCCCTCTTCCCCCTTTAAAGCTCACCATTATGTTTTTTAACTTGGGGTCTCACGCTGCAGTGACAACCAGGTAAGTCCTTAAACTTTGGCTGGCTAAAGCAGCAACTAAAGAGCCCTCAATCTGATCACAAAGAAGTAACCCCCCCTTGTTCGAATTTGGGCAAACTGCACAGGAAGTGTCAATGTGAACAATGTTGGATTATCACCTTTTTACTGTAACCCAGAGTGTGAGGCCTGCCATGGTGATGTGAAATCCAAGTGGTACCCGAGAACAAGTCCCTTCTATTTACCCCTGACAGCGTGGTAAGAAAGTGATAGCCCTGCGTGAGGTATGCCTGAGTGCCAGCCGTGCGGACGTGACTCACTGTTCCACTGCCACTGTTCTGTATGACATGTATGACTTTGGACTAGAATACACTTTCCATCCCTCCAAACCTGTTCCACCTGCTTGCCTGGGACTAAGCCTGCACCACCTAAAATTCAAAACTAAGCTGCCTGCGGACTGAGATCTGGACGCCTGACTAGTTTCACCAGAGCTGGAAAGGGCTGATCCCTTAAAAATAATACTTTAAAGAACTATTCCCTGAAGACTGGCATACACCTGATTAGGGCTTCTTGGGAGTTTGTTATGTATGCTGCAAGCCCACCGCGAGCTTTACCAACTTGAAGTGACTTTCTAATCCTATGGCTCTGGATTCTGCCCTGAGCATGGGTATCTGTAGACCAAAAGCTTGGCTCAAAGAAAGGTAGACATCAGCCCATCCCATAAACAGCCTTCCAGCCATACTTGAGGCCAAGATGTTGCCTCTGAGAGGACCAGCTGAGCCACAGTGCAAAACCATACCACCCTAGATGAGAAAAGTACGCATAACCAGCCCGGAGTAAGGACCTCACCTAGTGGGTATACTCATTCAACACCAACTACCTGGTGTGGTGTCAAATCAGTGTGTATCAAACCCCACTAGTGCTCTGAGAGACACCGTGGGGTCCCCATGGACCTATGCTGGGTGTGATAACATTGTCCAGCAACTTTGACATAGTGCCACTAAATATATATCCTAACGCAAGGAACTACTCAGTGACTTGCAATCCTTGTAATGTACAGTTGAGAATAAAATATCCTATATACATAGTATATGCTATAAGCTGAATAGTTTCTCCTCAGACAACATATTTTACTATTGCCCGACAAAATGGTACATATTTTTGTGATCTAAGGTAGACACCAAAGCACACCCCATTGGCCTTGCTTGGATATGGGCCTACATCCTGTAGTCTGTATGCAGGTATCTGCTGCTGGTTACGAAGCCCACTAAGCTACTTTACGCCCCTACTGAATAATGTAAAATATGCCCTGAAACAAACAGGTGAATACTATCCAACATCACTCCTAGAGCGTTTCTGCTGGGAAGCATGCCTAAAGGGATCTCCATTTCTCTCATAAGCTGAGATGACCTAGAAACCTCCCACTTTCTTGCACGCACTTTGCTAATATCTCAGACTAACTGGGGTGACTTGGGGCACTTTTCTTCACTCCCCTGTCTGATGCAGTGCTCCAAGCTTGGTGAAAAGAAGGTCATTTGAGATGTCATGAGTGATGTCATCAATGATGCAATTGAACATGTCATGAGTGATGAGATACGTGAGGTCATAAGCAGTGCATGGCAGGGGCGTAAGTTATAGTTAGCTCAATAAGAACTATAACTGGTGTATTTCAGTGTTCTTTTTGGATTTAAAAGATGATATTATGACTCACATTTTCACTATAACCTCACTTTAACCTTTGTTTTTTTAGTGAATTTCTAGGATTTTGTTTTAGTAAGAAGTAAGATCTTCTTATTATATCTATCTATAACATAATCATGTTACCCTTTATTTCAGTGATTTTTTTTAATCACATTCATTAAGCATAAATGTTGACCATATGCAGTAGGGGTCTGGACACAGGCCTGGCCTGTGGCTTGCAGCCAGCTTTTACACCCAACCCCTGCGGATGGTCGACTCTCCACCATGCAGATCTTTGGTGGTTAGCCCAGGGCCTGCTGCATGGCCCTGCACCCAACCCCCCAGAGGCGGCCAACCCTGTGCCCAACACCACACTGGTGGCCAACCCACTGCCGCACATGGCCATTCACCTACAGTCATCCCCTGTGGTTGAACAGCCCTCTACACATTGCCAATTTCTCCCATGGACCCCACGCCACATTTTCTCTTTTTTTAATACATTTTTTTCAATCCTGGGGAGGGTGACAGGAATAAAAAAGCCCTCACGGCCCATCAACATGCTATATTTTTTCAATGTGCGGACCCTGGAGCCCACATAACCAACCTTCCAGATATCTCAATTTTTCCAATCTTAATTTCTCAAAAACAACTTCATCCACATCAGCTTCTTCCTGGAAAGTTTCAGGGTGATCCATCATGAGGGTGGTGAGAAAAAGGGGGGTCCCAAAACATGTTTTTCTCATGCAATTTTCCATACGAAAATTGAAAAGCAATACAGCAAAAATGTCTGAACGGCCCCCCTCACCAAGCCACTGAAAGGCCCCAGGGCCCCATCCCCCGGGTTCAATATGTATTTTATAGCCTGGGAAGCATGCAGCCCCTCCCCAAGCCTCTAATAAAGTCACAGGGGTCACATCCTCCAGGTCTGACATGTATTTTATGGGGAAGAGGGGCTTGGAGCTCCCGTGGCCGAGCCATTAACAGGCCTGGGGACCCCATCCTCTGGGACTGAAGTAGTGTTTATGGGAGGGAGGCATGTGACCCCACCTCCCTAAGCCTCTGAAAGGCCCTAGGGACCCAATCTCCTGGGGCCGATATGTATTTTATGGGGTTGGGAGGCCTGAGCAGAGACAGTGTCCTAGGGACCCCATCCCCTGGGACACTCTGTTCCCTGCATGGGAGAGTAAATTCAATTCCCTCTCCGCACTCTTCTGGGCAGGGAACACAAATTTGCTCCCCCCTCCCTGACGAGAGCACAGAGAAAAAGCTGCTCCCACCCACACAGGAGTAAAGGAATGGAGCTGGCTCCCTCTGTGCCCAGGATGGGTGCTGGCTGGTGAGCTGGCATGGGCCTTGGGGCAACCCCTGCAGCACCCAAAGTTTCAAAAATATGTGGGTGACGCGGGTTGGCATCAGGGCAGCCACAATAAAAGTAATATGGCTGCCTCCCACCAGGACCCACTATGGGTGCTGGCTTGTGAGCCGGCTGGTGCCGTTGGAGCTTTTGGGCTTCCCAAGCAGCCCCAAAGTTGTTATAAACTGTGGGTGTCCTGAGTGGGACCGGGACATCCCAAAAAATAAAACAAAATAAAGAATAATAAATGAGTGTCAGGAGCTGCTCATTTGTTGTTCACTGCTCCAAGCAAGAAGCACTTCAAAATGTTCTCTGAGGGGGTTTATGCATATTTTTGGATCCTGGAGGTGGCACTAAAAGGGGCCCTTCATGTTGTGAAGGGCCATAGGCGAGGCCCTGAGCCCAGCTGCACACCTCTCCTGGCCGCAGGCCATGCGCGACAGGGTGTTGGGCACCTACAGGGAGTTGGTTACAGCACCCTAAATTCACTTTAATTCGCTACCTCGCGATGCACTACTACTTATGACATGTTCTATGACATCATTGATGACATCACTGCCATATCTGAAATGCCATCATTGATGACAACACTGTGCATGGTAGGGGCGTGAGTTGTGGTTAATTTAGGGCCCGAGTTATACATTTTTATTTTCTATTGGAACACTACAGGATGTTTGTGTGACAGGTGCCTGATAGTAAGATAAGGCGCCAGTTAAACATTTTGCATGTAGATACTTACACAAGGTCGAGGTCTTGGTGGTATATATTTTGGATTGTATATTTTATAAAAAATACACCTTTGCAGTCTATCAGTATGGCTGCAGTAATGCAATGTCCGTTGTTGTTGCTTTAAAATCTCTCACTATTTTGCAATTCTGTAACTCAGTCAGGGACTGGTTCTGATCCATCTGTGGTATTTTATGACTAACAATACTTGTAATATCTGTTTATCATCATGTCTCTCGGTTGTACATGTGGACTGCACATTGTGTTTTCTGATGTGTGCCATGTACATACAACGCAGTTCTGTTGCAGAATATCTATGGGTCCATCTTATGCTCAGTTACTCTGGAACAGCCATACTTACACCGCAAGCTTTGGGGATCCAGGTCCCCATAGTTATACTTGTACTGGGTTCTATACATGTGGCAATGGAAGTCTGTGGTCTTCTGACAAACCAGGCTAATACTCTGAACACCTCATTGATGAGTACATTACATTCTATGTATGAGAAGGTTACCAAGAAGGCTTTCACGACACACAACATGAGCTGGGCCAAATCACATGAACAAATACATTCAATGCTTAAAAACAAAAACAAGATACACAAAACGATCTACATCTAAATAATAGAGCTACCTTGGTTTCGAGCTGTTGGTCCTTGTAAATCTGTTTGCATGGGGTGAAAAGAGAATAAAATCCAGCTTTGGGGGTTTTAAGGAACCTCAATGGGAGATAATTAGACGCCAGCACGGATAAACACAAATCATATCAGCATCGGTCAAACATGACTACTATATAAAAGTCTGCTCATATCCTGACTTTATCCTGTATTCTCAAAGCTGTGACATACTGAGTATACCTCTGTTGAAAACAATCTAGTTCAGTGGGCATGACAAGGCAGCTGACTGTTAAATACAATGCATTCTTGTTTGTGAGACATTGTTCCAACAATCCTAAATTTAATCGAAAATCAGCGCAATACAAGAAGCAAAACAATATATTTTGTCGTATGCATACAATGGATATTAAAATCATTAACTTAGGATGCAAAACTCAACATCCCAGCAGAGGAAACAACGTATGTAACACATGAAATTGACTCACTCAAGTAGGATGGAATTTCAAAAACGTGCAGATCAAGGGTAGTGGACACTCAGACCATTCTCTCAATGGAGATAAGAAGAGTCAGAACCTCTGGACCATACTGGAGCAGACTCAAAATTGGTTTCCGGGCCCTTAACACCACTGATGCTCTCAAACTTAGTTAAATAAATGTTTGCAAAGAAAGATACCCTACAACAACCTGAACTGTAAACCATAGAGCTACTCCAGCATCAAAGTGCTGTACCCAAAAGCACAGAAACTTGGACTGACCCAATATGTTGGCTGTTGCATGCTATTCATGTTCTGTTATGTGTATCTCCAGCTGATGATGTCCTGGCTGCAGGAGCCAGCGCAGGTGGTGAGCCTTCATCAGCCAGATAGGCAGGGGTGCTGGTCATGACTGCTCCATAGATGATGCCGCTAGTTTTAAAGATGATGGCGAGCCAGCCAGGCGAGCCAGTGGTGCTCCACTTGGGGTGGCTGCTGCTGTCATATTTCTTCAGACCCTTGATGAGGCGTGTTGTGATATGTCGGTTTACCTTAAGTGGGATATCTAGGAGGCTACAGAACATGCTGTTACCACCCTCCAGATACAAGACTATGCAGGCTCAAACAATATTTCTGACGTCAGTTTCTGGAAGACAAGTTTGACTTTCTTTAGTAGAGAGAGCTGGTAGTAGGTTGGCTTGCTTTTGTTGGTGACATGTTCCCTGAGGGTGCCACTTCTGAATGAGATTGAGTTGGTGTTCTGTTAGAGTTTACATGTGAATAAACAGGTGCTGGTTGGATGGGGAGGGAGGAGAATCAGAATCAGTGAAAGTATATTGGAAGTGAATCCCATTGGAGAATCCAGGATGTGAAAGCGGGATGGTTGACGAAAAATTTAGAAATATCAGGAGGCAGGGGTCCTCTACCTGTAATCAGGAGGACATTGCCTGTGATTTGTATGGCAGCAGTCTCTGTGCTGACGCATAATATGAAGCCTGATAGTCATGCAGTAGACGGTTATGGTGATCTTGGAAGGTGTGCATAGATTGCTTTTTTGATGATATTTCTAATGGAGGGTACATGACTTAATTGCTTGTAGTTGGTAAAGTCATCAGGGTCTAGTGAGGGTTTTGTCAGGTGTGGAGTATATGACTTGCCTTGAGAGCTCCTGGTTTGATGCCTTGAGTGAGTCGGGCATCGATAATGGTGATCAGGGGTGAGGGAGCTTCCACAGAGAAGGCTTTGATTAAGGGTTATTGTAAGATATCATCTTCATAAGTGGTGGTTTCAGGAGGATGAGGATGTTGGCCAGGTCTACGAGAGCCAGAGGTTTGAAGTGTGCCTGTTTTGGGAAGCCGCACAAGGTATGGGTCTCAGAGGAGACCTAGGCATATGTTGAGGTGCTCTCAGATCTTCTATATGATTAGTGAAGAAGAGGTTTGTGGCATTGCAGTTGTCTGTAGAGTGTGGGAGAGGAGGGTCAGGCGGACTTTGATGCAGTGCTTAATTGTCTTGAAGAGAATTCTGCTTCTGTTGGCAGCTTTATGGATGGCGTTGTTATAGTACTTTGCTTCGACTGATCTGATGAGTTGCTTGCATGGAGTGTCTTCAGCAGCATGGATGTGTCAGGGTTGCTGTTTGTATTCTGTTTTCTTTTTTGTCTGCAGATGAAGCAGCTGTTGTGAGCGAGGTTGTCCAGGTACCAGAAACTAGAAGGAAGGGATTGTCTTTCACTTGCATGTTTTAGTTGGAGTCTTGGAGCTGAGACGGTTTTCTAGATCGCGTAGAGGGCACTAAGAAATACTCTGAATCCAAAAAGGTACCAGGAAGCCGGGCATTCATGCACGCTATGCTCACAATGCAGCCATGCCTTGTGAATTAGGGTCTGTGTGTACCAACCAAAAATCAAAATAAGCATTTGAAAATATGAATCTCTTCAACTAGCAACTTCTCAAGGCCTGTGAGCTCTCAAAGGATTGCTAAACTGTCTCTTCACTTACCAGAAATTGAAGATGGGTCCTCATTTCCAGATCTACGACGTTAGTTGATATGTCAGATAGCACAAATTAAGATGATTAGACATTTGTATAAAATAGCTGATAATGGATGCACCTGTAGGGCATTCCGGCCATGACAGTCCAGGGACGCGTACCACACTACAGGCAGCTTTGCCGATCCTGGTGCCGACTCTTCAGCTTTCTGAGAGGATCGCCATCCAGACAACAGGCAGACAAGAATGTCTCTCTTGACCTGATGATTGATGGTTTCATAACAGAAGGCATCAGGGGCATGACGAAAACTGAGACCTCACAATATCAAGCATGAATGGGGGGCCTCCAAGTCATTGGGGCTTCTTGCTTGCATTACCTGTCCTCTCACCTCTTCTTTTTCCCTTTCTCACCTTCATCCCCTCTCTCTTTTGCACCTGTCTCTCTGCCGTGTCCTCTTCCTTTCCTCTGCCCTTTGTCTGCGCTTGGGCCCTCGTGCCTCTCTTGCTTCTCCATCCCTCTCCCTCACTTCTTCTTTCCTGCTGTCTTTCCACTTTCGCTCTCCCTTTCTTATTGTTCTGCTTCTCTCCCATTGACTTTCTCCACCATCTGTTCCCTTGTCTCCCTCTCTGGCTCAGTTCAGTGACAGTGAAAGGCACTGAGACAACTTTTCCCAGAGACAGGCTCTCCACAACAATAAAGCTAAACCGTTGCAAGCGTTTCTTTATTTTTTGCTTTCAGGTCAAACATCAGAGGCTTTCCCTTGCTCATAATTGCTTTCCTAACCACGACATCACGCTGAGTACAAAAGGGACTGGGGGGGCAATGGAATGTGAAGGACTTGGGGGGCCCACACACCGCAGGGTATACAGGGGCCTATCTTATGTCCCTGGAAGGTAACATTTATGGCAAAAGCCTGACATCATTTTTAGGTCGAGCGCGCAAGTGATTTGACCTCTAATAGTCTATCTGTGGTCTTTTAACCACACCCACCACACGCCCATCACTATCACTCGTTCATGGGCGTGTCTTTCAAAAATCCTTTGTTATCATTGGTAAATGCTTTATGTTAGTCCCTCCTTGGGGTTGTTTTGTTACCGCCTTAGACACCGACCCTGTTACATGGATAATTGCACAATTGCTGATATGTCTGACTGAGCGAACTTCTTTTTCCTTTTGTGTCTCTCCTTCGCGCTCGTGGCGACCGTGGTGCTTTGAATCATCTCGTTCATGTCAACTGTTTTACTTTTCATTTTCAATTTATATGGCAAGAAAAGTCCAGTTAGGAATTTACAGCGCTAATAGCTCTAACTCGAGCAAACAGGAGACCCATTGCATTGCAAATGCTTGTTTTAAGTGGATCTTTACCGTTTGTAGCGTTACAGTCATAGAGTACATACGTTTTTAAGATATGCATCACATTTCCTCTCCTGCACTACTTTATGGTATACAGAACTCTGCATACATCAGTCCTCCTACATTAACCTTCCTGTACAGAAGAAGTTTATCGTTTACTTGTCTGTGTTCACTTACCAGCAACATTGCTCGTGTCCTGCTGGTCACACCCAACTGTCTAATAAACTCTTAACATATTAAACATTAAATCATGTGTGTTCCGTGCCAGTCATGGCGTGGCCCTGTGTTTAGGCACACCTCGCTCAGCCCCATGGGCCCCTCTTGGGGGTCAGGAGTATCTCCCCCATTACTCCTCCCCCGCCGTCAACCGCAGGCCCGCAGCACCGGTTGTGCTTGACTCCCCCATGGATCAGGGGTCCGGAAGGGGGGTCAAGGAAGGGAGAGGGGGGCAGGACGAGACATCGAGCGGCAGGGGAGGCCGTTAGGAGAGGGGAGAAAAAAGTTTCCATTGTGAAATGTTGTCCCGTTTCCACGTCCCCAACAGTGCACTGGAGCCAGGAAATGTTAGTTCGTTGTCCCTTCGTCTCCAGGGGCTCATAACCGGTTGGCAAGTTTCAATTTTTTGGCGGGAATTGGCTCATGGTGGTCTCTCGTTAGTTTTGGCTTTCAGTGTTTGTATATATTTGTCCAATATGCCCCTGGTGGGGTGAGGGGGGCTCTCTCCCCTCTAGCCGCTAGTTCTGCCTATAGGTCCACCTCCGCTTTGGCCCATTTACGAAGATTGCTTAACCAAGCTTTCAACTGGAGAGCCAGGGGGCATTTTCAGGACATAGCTATCCTTCTTTTCATCAGGACATGTGCCAACTCTGTAAATTCCATAATATATTTAGTTTTTTTGGTGCATGACATTACCCCCAACAGACAGAGGAGTGGGCCCACCAGTTGCGGCTTGCCCGCTATGTCTGCGTCAGTGCTCGCGTTTCAGCCCAAAACTACTCCGTCTCCGGACAATCCCACACCATGTGGTAAAACTCATCTTCAGAGCATGTGCATCATGGGCATTTGGGAGTTCCTCTTGCGAACATGCGGTGAAGCCGTTTGTGGGTGGGATAAGTCTAATGTAAGTAATTAAATTGAGTGTATTTGAGGCACACATTTCTAGATACCTCTTTAACCCTTGCTAATGATGTGTTCCATTGCATGTCTGTCATCTCTTGTCGGATAACATTCACCCACTCCTCTCTAAATGAAAATGAAATGAAATAGGACTTATTAAGTGTGCGGCTACTCCCTGGAGTGTCCCGGCGCTGCATTTTCGGTGAGAGCTGCAAAGAGCCGTCATTGCCAGTCCTGCTTGAAGAACCATGTCTTCAACTTTTTCTTAAACAGGGAAGGTGAAGCTGTAGAGCTGATCTCTAGTGGAAGTTTATTCCAGGCCACCAGCCCCAAGGAGAAGGTCCTTGGGGATCCCTGCCAGAAAGCCATTGGCAGATTGCTAATTTCTGGAAGGGACATAGAAGCTGACTCTGTCCCTAAAATAGCCAACACCCGAATGGTGCAGTGCTCCATGGTAAGAACCAGCGTTTTGAAAAGGACTCTCTTCTTTATCGGAAGCCAGTTTAAGGCCTGAAGATGCAGACACACATTAGTTCTAGGAGGCAAGTTCAGGAGAATGCTGATACCTTTTGGACTACTTGAAGCTTGTTAAGCAAATAGCCTTGCAATCCCAAGTATAGGGCATTGCCGTAGTCCAGCCTTCATGTAATGAGTGCCTGGATGACTGCCTTTCTCGCTGACAAGGAGAGAAAGTGTAAGAGTGCAGAAGTCCATAACATGTACCAATCACTGACATCACTGACATGACCTGTGGCTGAAAAGAAAGATCTTTGTCAATTATGATGCCCAGGTTCTTAATTATTTCCCTCTGCCCTGGAGGCGGGGTAACTTCTGGCCACATCGTCTGCAATTCCGGTGGACTGGGGCCAAAAAATACGATTTCAGAGTTATCTGCATGACACCTTAACTTGTGAACCGTCATCCAGGGAAAGACGGAGGAGAGACAATTTTTAATGGATTTTCTAGAAATCTCCTCACCTTTCCCACATGTGAACAGCAGCTGAGTGTCATTGGCATATGTGATTACCTTGGTTCCCAGAGCCTCGGCCAGCTGTGCTAGCGGGGTAAGATAGGCATTAAATAAGTTAGGGCTGAGGGCGGTTCCCCGCGGCACACTCACTGTCGACTCATGTGTTCTGGAGGAATACGGGGGTACCCACACTTCCTGTCCTTTAAAAAGGCTAACCACTCCAGAGCCGATAACCCCAATTCCACTCCCTTGGAGGCGTGCAAGGAGCATGGAGTGAGGGACCATATCGAAGGCTGCTGACAGATGTAACAAAATCAGAACGGCCTTCCCCCCTGCATCTAGGTGGTTCTAATATGTTCAGTGTCTTCAGTCAAAGCCGTCTCAGTACTAAAATTTGGCCTAAAGCCAGACTGACTGGGATGGAGCAATTTATTAGTCTCGAGGTTCTGAGACAGCTATTGATTAACACATTTTTCCAGTACCTTGGACAGTGCTGGCAGAAAGGAGATTGCCCTGTAATTTGACAGCTTCACGGGGTCACCTGTGGGATTTTTTAAGAGGGGTAGGATCTTAGCCTGCTTCCATGGCATCAGAACTATTGCTGATGTCAGTGAGGCATTAAGCACCTTGGTAACCAGTGGATTAATGGTGTCTGCACATATCCCCAGCAGCTTCGGGGGGCAGGGATCTGCACAAGAGCCCGATTTGAGGGCCAATAAGGCCCCCAAAGACTCTTCCAGAGGGATAGGTAGGAGGTTTAGCAGTGCTGCCTTAGTTAAGGAATCCCCACTAGAGCTCCCTCCACCCGACTTGCTTGCATGGCTGTGATCTTACCATGAAAAAAGGAAGCCAGGTGATCACACCATTCTGTCGAATGCGGATACCATCTGACGCAGACCTCAGGAGACAAAGTTTTTAACTACTCTTAAAATGCCACTAGATTAACTGCCTTGTCTGTGCTTCTATAGCCCACCTAATTTCTGCAGAATATTACTTAAAGCAGCTTTGTAACTGACTTTATCTTCAGCTCTACGATTTTTCCTCCATTGTCTCTCTATATTCCAAGCAGGTAGTTCTGGTGTGTGTCCCAAGCATCCCTGTGACTGCTCTCCCACCTGTGCCATGACTGAGGACTGAGGTCAGCGTTACATCTATTTCCAGTTCCTTATGGTCTGCTTCCCACGTGGTGTCTATAGTCTCCGCTAGTACACTGTAGATAAGGAATTGTCCCATCCCAAAGTCATATTGAGTCGCTATCTTCTGATGCGTTTTCACCAAGTTTTGGGTGTACACATCCTCCATGGTGATCAAACCAGCTTCCATCCATGCCCTGGTTCCATGATGGACTGGCACCTACCTGAAGTTCGGATGTGCCCGCACTGGGACAGTGGGGGAGTAAGGCGTAATTGCCCCATGGGGTTGCATGCATTTATGTTAGCAGTCTTTGGCAACTGTGGCTAACTAACCCTCTAAATGTTTATCCTGGCACAAAGGTTATGGTAGGCATTCGATGATGATCTCTCATCCCCTTACTACTTTCTTAATATGTGCCTTCTCCAGATTAGGAGCCTGAGACATCCATCCCATTGGTCACGGCAGTTGGTCAGCTGCATGATATATCTCACAACGAGGGGCACTTAGGCCCCCCTTGTCCATTGAGTTTTATAATTTACGGGGTGCTACCTTTTATGTCCCGTCCCCCATATCAGCTCATACAGCATACTTGTCAAGTCAATAAAAAAACTCTTAGGCAACCATACTAGAGGGCCGTGACCTGGTACAGAATTAACATCTTTGCTATTGCCACCCTGCCCAATGGAAAAAACAATAAGTTATTCCAGAAAGTTGGTGAATGTCTTGCCAGTGTTATTGCTGCCCCCAGGTTTCCCTGTATGTTGTCCTCATCTGAGTGATATACTTTCACTCCTATGTAGCGGAACGTATCAGGATTCCCTTTAGAGCCCAGATGAGGTACAGCCTCTCTTTCGGTTGCTGAGGGTCTTCTAAGAGGGAACAGGGACATTTTAGCCCAGTTCAACTTCAGGCCGGAATGTGAGCCACATTGGTCTAACATCGTCATTATTGGCTTCCATGCAAATGTTGCTGGGGCGAGTGGGCAACCATGTCTGGTGCATATGTCCCGAACAGACCCTGGCCCTTTTACCAGAGTAGATAACAAGATCCACCACATGATGTCCCTGCCCAGCCCCATTTTTTACAGCATCATCATTATCTAAGGCCATTCCAGAGTGTCAAAGGCTTTCTCAATGTCAAAGGACATTACTATCTGCATGCTTCCTTCGTGAATGTAGGTCTGACTGAACAAGGGTAGGCAAGTAGTCTGTTGGCAATGTCTTTCCCTAGGATTTTATAATCTGTATTTAGTAGAGATAGTGGCCTATCTGAACCCACTTCCAACGGATCATGGCTTAGTTTGTGTAATACCCCAATCAGTGCCTCTCTAGTGGTTGTTAGGAGAATTCCTTTGTCTTCTTCATCGTGGTTTAATTGTAGCAACTTTGGTGCCAATTTGCACTTGTACACGGAATAAAATTCTATCAGGAGTCTGTCATTTTCTGGAGTGTTAATGTGTGCCATTTGGTTACTAGCATTTGGTATTTCCTCTAGTATGAGCTGCCTGTCTAATTCCTATCCCTCCTGTGTACAGCTATCCCTCCTGTGTATGCTTGGAGGTAATAGCTGTCCATCCCTTCCGGTGCAGTGTACAGTGCTTTATAGAAATCAAAAAATACCCCACTAATATCCACCTGTGTGCTCAGGGTGTCACCGTTGGGGGCACGTATAGCAGCCAGTGGCATTCTACGTGCATCTGTCCTTATGAGCTGGGTAGCAATCGTCCTGCTTTGTCCCCCTCTGCATCTTGTTTGGTTATGTGTTCTTTATAGTGCAATCTACCCAGTCTGTGCATTTGTGTTTTGTGTCTTTGAGGTCCTTGCCTTTCTCCTGCATGTACTTCCCTCCCTCTAATGGTGAGTTCTAATTTGGATAATTGTGTTTGGATGTTGGTTCGCACCCCACAGTTAGCTTCGATACACATCCCACAAATCACTGTCTTAAAGGCATCCCACTCCACCTCTCTGTTGAATGCTGACACCGTATTGAAGCTCGGGTTATGCCACATTGAGTAGACTTTAGATGTGTGACCTAAATATTCAGTGCTGAGTATATGTGGAGACATCGTCACGCTGCATAGCACAAAATCAATTTGAGTGTGTAATTGATGTACATGGCACTAATGCGGGTATTCAGCCATGTGGGGAGATGGTGTGCCGTATGTCACGCAGCTGTCTATGTCTCATCCATCTTTGAAGGATGCTCGCAGTCCAAATAGTTGCCACACCTTGTAGTGGCAGAGGTTATCTAGCCATTGTGATGTCATGCAAACAATTGCAATCTGCACCCCAAATACTGTGTGCCTCCAGGTAGTGCACCAATGTGGGTGGAAGAATATCAAAACGTTGTGCAAGGTTGGTATTGGGGGCATGTAACACCACCAGTGCTCACTGCCTCACATCCAATGTACCTTCCACTACTACATGTACTCCGTCTATCTGTCTCCTAGTTATCACCATCAGCACCCCAGGTGAAATCCAAATCAGGACCCCCCTTGCGTACACTGGGTACGTGGTGCCCCCTATTTTGCTCGTCCATTGCCTTGTGAGGTGAGTTATTTCTGACACTGTCATCTGTATCTCCTGCAGGAATGCCATGTGGGTCTGGCTATGTTTCAAGTATGTATATATCTTTTGTCGACATTTCGAGGTTGCCATTTCCCTCACATTCCAGGTTAATACATTGTATTTTGTAAGTAAGAGCGTGTGCCGTACCGCCATGTTGTGTTCTGCCTTCTCTACCCTGAGTGCCACCCCACAAACCGTACCCAGTAGCACACCAGACACACAGTCCATTCCACTGCATTCCCTCACCTGATATAGACTTTAACTTTTAAGTTTGAATTTTTACCCCAACTCACCTCCTCAGTTGTTGGCCAGAAGTAGCCTGTGACCATATATGAACAGTGAACATATATAACTTTCCATTTCAACTCTTGGGGAAGCCAACTGTCCACAAATCTATAAGTCTATTCAAGATCAGCGGCTCGCTTCGCCAGTCCCTCTTTGACGCCACCTGCCCCCCCACCACTCCTTTGTGCTGCCTCCTCCAGGCTCCCTCTCAGGTTCTCCACAGGCTTCAGTTTCATACCCCGCTGTGAACACCCTGTTAATTAGAACATGTCACTGTTGGACCTGGCCCTTTTTGCAGGGTCATCCCCAATCTTTTTGCCTCCTTCCTCCTATTTTGTCTGACCTGTGTTTTGTTGGCTTTCGGACTCTGGGCACTTTACCACTGCTAACCAGTGGTAAAGTGCATATGCTTTCTGTGTAAATTGTACTGTTGATTGGTTTTTCCATGACTGGCATATTTGATTTACCGGTAAGTCCCTAGTGCATTTCACTAGAGGTGCCCAGGGCCTGTAAATCAAATGCTACTAGTGGGCCTGCAGCACTTGTTGTGTCACCCACATTAGTAGCCTGTAAACATGGCTCAGACCTGCCACTGCAGTGTCTAAGTGTGCAGTTTTAAACTGCCAATTCGACTTGGCAAGTGTACACACTTGCCAGGCCTACACTTCCCTTTACTTAAATGTAAGACTCCACTAAGGTAGGCCCTAGGTAGCCCCATGGGCAGGGTGCAGTGTATGGTTAAGGTAGGACATATACTAACGTGTTTTATATGTTCTGACAGTGAAATACTGCCAAATTCATTTTTCACTGTTGCAAGGCCTGTCCCTCTCATAGGTTAACATGGGGGCTGCCTTTAAATATGATTAAAGCGTAGATTCCCTTTTGGAGAGGATGGATATGTGGAGTTTGGGGTCTCTGAGCTCACAATTTAAAAATACATATTTTAGTAAAGTTGATTTTGAGATTGTGTGTTTGAAAATGCCACTTTTAGAAAGTGGGCATTTTCTTGCTTAAACCATTCTGTGACTCTGCCTGTTTGTGGAATCCCTGTCTTGGTCAGTTTGACAGTTGGGCTCTTTGCACCTCACACTAGACAGTGACACAAAGGGAGCTGGGGCGTAGCCTGGATAACCTGATGAGCCATCTGTGCTAGGGGGAGGAGTGGTCACTTACACCTCAAAGGGCTGTGCCTGCCCTCACACAATGCAGCTTCCAACCCCCTGGTGTGTGTCTGGGGCCTTGCCTGGGCAAGGCAGGATTTCACAAACAAGAGAGACTTTCCTTTGAAGTAAGCCTACTTCAAAGGCCAAAATGGTTATAAGAGGGGCACCCCAAAACCACAGACTTTAGATCACTTCTGGAAATCAAGAGGAACTTCTGCCTGTAGAATAGCTGAAAAGCTGAGGAGAAGTACTGCCCTGCCTGTGACTGTGCTTTGTGGAGCTATCCTGCAGCTGCTGCTTCTGCTTGGTGAAAGGGGACAAAGACTGGAATTTTGTGTGCATTCCTGCTTGTGAAGAAATCTCCAAGTGCTTGTCCTGAACTTGCCTCCTGTTGTTGAAGTCTCAGGCCCATCAAAGACTTCCCCTGTCAGCACCTGGACTCTCTGCTGAGACTCCTGCCCTGCCAAATGGTGCCCAATCCAGTTCCTGGGGCCTTGAAGGGAGAAGCTGGCAGATCAAGATTGAAAATCCACGCACAGACCGCCATACGGGGAAATTTTCGACGCAACCTCCTGAGCACGGCTGAAAAACGATGCGCCCCCGGCTTTGCAGCTGAAATCGATGTCCCGCCTGCAACAGGAAGATCGACGCAATGCTTGCCCGGACCTGAGTGCTGCCCGGATTGACGCATCGCTCTCCTGCAGAGAGGAAAAACGACGCATGCCGGTCCGATCGGAGAAGGAGAAATGGCGCATGGCCTCGCTCGTGGGTGAGAAATTGACGCATCGCTAACCTTTTTCGACGCACTCGCCCGTGCATGTTATTTTGACGCTACCCATGTACTTTTCAACGCTAACAGTGTTTTTACTGTTTACAAAAGGATTTAAGACTCTTTTTGCATTTTAATTAATACCTTGACTTGTGTATGTTGGATTTTTGTCATTTTGGCCTTGTTTTATTTAGATAAATATTTCCTATTTTTCTAAACTTGTGTTCTGTCATTTTGTAGTGTTTTTACTGAGTTACTGTGTGTGTTCGTACAAATACTTTACACCTAGACTCTTAAGTTAAGCCTGCCTGCTCGTGCCAAGCTACCAAGGGGGTAAGCAGGGGTTAGCTGAGGGTGATTCTCCTTTACCCTGACTAGAGTGAGGATCCTTGCTTGGACAGGGGGTAACCTGACTGCCACCCAAAGACCCCATTTCCAACAGTCACT
Organism: Pleurodeles waltl; assembly: GCF_031143425.1. Taxonomy (NCBI): domain Eukaryota; kingdom Metazoa; phylum Chordata; class Amphibia; order Caudata; family Salamandridae; genus Pleurodeles; species Pleurodeles waltl. The sequence continues at coordinate 1,823,189,802 of NC_090444.1, forward strand.
ATAAAAGGACACACGTCTGTCACATTAAATGGCTTGCTCAGACGTCATCGGGGTAATGTCCGGGCCCACTTTAAGTTCCAGTTCAATGTGTGCCAGGATCTAGACCATGACCCTTGCGGTGAGTTGGCTGTGGTTCTTGATGGTCGTGCCTCTGGGCTATTATGTTGTACCAGTTCAGCCACTGCTGTTGTGCATTGCCGCACCTCTTGCTCCTGTGTGGATCTCCTCCTTGCTCTTCTGCGTTGCCTTTATTTGGATCACGGTGTATGCCATTCTGCTTCCAATGGGGGTGGCTGAGTTTGAGTGTGGCATTCCATTAGTTTCCAACCAATCCCATGCTGCCTTGGGTGCTTGAAAGTAATAGAGACCCATAGTTTGACAGAGTACATGAGTTTGATTTGATTTTCATAAACAATCCTCTCTGTCTCTGTACTTCAGAGTACGGGTAGATGCTGACAGTTCTATTTTGTATGTGCCGTGATCTCTTATGTTTGTCCACCTGCAGTTCTCAATCTTGATCTCAATAATTGAAGAGGTGCACCACCTTGGTGAGTGGTCTTCCTGGCATTTTATGAGCCTCCGTGATCGAGAAAAAAATTAGACATGTTGCCCTCTAGTACATATGTTAAGCTGCCAGCCCACAGAAATAGCTCCATACTGAGCCCCTTTGCTGCTTCCAGAAGGCCCACAATTTGCATGTTGTCACATCTCAAATGGCCTTCTGGGTTGTCTGATTTCACTCATTAGAAAGTTACCTCCTGTTGAGCATTGACCTGTTTTTGAAGGCCGTCCATCTTGAGGCATATCGTAGCCAACACCCACTCTGTATTTTCAACTCTGTCCATCACTTTTGCCTGGTCTGCCCTTAAGAGGCCCATGTCCAGCGCCACTGCATCTGTTTTGGGTTCCAGGGAGGTCTTAGCATCTTGAATGGCTTGGAGCAAATTTTCAAAGTGTCCGGTGGGGGAGAGCAACTCTGATGTATACTCCAGTGGCTCACTGGGCCCACTGGGGACAGGCACGATCGGTAGCCGGATTACCACCCCTTAGGTTCAGGCATTGCTTGACCACTGTGCCATCCCCCCCAGTAATAGGTGGGGATGAAGGGATGTATGTTGTTTCGGGGGGCTTCTCTCAACTGCACTCTCCCTCCTCTGTGCCCATCTCTTCTGGGCAGTTAACTCACTGTAGTGTAGGTTTCCCCCTAAAATTAAGAACCACATATTGTGTCCCCTCTGCACACCATGCTAGTTATCGCCATCACTAGCCCCAGAGTCGGGAGGGGGCCAGAAGTGTGGCAGCTCCATCGTTTAAATCAATGACCAGGAAGAAATCCACAGTGCAAGACACCCCTGGTGTATCCTGGTCTGGTCTCTGTGTCTGAGCCCCCTCCGTAGGTCCAAACTACTGCCTTGTGATACCGGCACTAGTGCAATATCACACTCAGTCCAATCTGGGGTCTTCAGAGCCACGAGCTGCACTATGCACAGGTTCTCTCTGGGATAATTATGGCCAGTTCCCCATCTGAGATCTCGTTGTCTCTGTATCAGGCCCCTGCCATGTCTGCTCTGGTCTCCACTGCACTAGGGTACTTCCATTGGTCTAGCAGAGGGGCTCCAGGCAGACAATCAACCCACGCCCTTGTCAAGGAGGCCTTCGTGGTCACCTCATTGTAGGTAATATGCCCCTGATGCTGTGGCCCCCCACCTAACATGTAGGCTGTTTGCAATCTCTTGCGCAGTCTAGCGCTCCAGGCTTTCCCCACTGGCAGTCTCACCAGGGGCTGAGGGGAGTCTGACAGTTAATGGGTTATCGGAGCAAATGTTCCAGCTCCGCTGCCCTGCTATCCGGTCCGTCTGCCTGTTTCACACAAGGCCATCACCTTCTACAGCAGTCTCTGCAACCCGCTCACCTCATATCTTGTCCCAGTTGATGTGGACTACTATGCTTATCCCTCCCCTTGGGCCAATTAAATCTGGTTATCGCCCGGGGGTCGCTGTTTCTCTCTCAGAATAGGCAGCCGCCCTGAGTGCCTCGCAGTCAGTGATCTCAATTCCACCGCAGACACCACCAAGTGTGGCAGGATCCGAGACCCGCTTTTACCCCGCAGCCTGGCTCACAGTTCATTTGGTGGGACCTTCAGAGGGAGATGTCTAGTATCCCTCAACCTGGGGGGGGGGGCTACTTTGCAACATGCAGGGTGTGTGTAGGCAGTCGGCCGCTGCAGAGCAAATTCACCACGCATCCAACTCGGTCACCATCATAGCTCCTGCCCAAGCCGGATATAACCACGATTTATTAATGTGAGCTGTTTTGATCCATGTCCTCCAGTCCCCCACGAAGAGGACACTGCAACACTCTCCAGTCTAAATTTTATTTCTCTAAATTTGATTTTTGTAGGACTGCTATCCTAATATCATTAACTATAATCCATGGTACATAATACAAATATGTTGTAATCACATTTCACATTTTCTCACAGGCCATGGGCAGAAGGATCAATGGAAGTTTGTCAAGCAGAATCTCAATCAAGTAACTTTGCCTGAATCATCAAAATAAATTCAGGTTATCAGATTGAAGCGGATCAATAATCTTTGCCATTCACAACTAATTAATATTGGTAGTCGGTTTAGTCACTAGAAGGCAAAATACTATGTTGTCTGAATCATTCAAAACTGATCCTCTGTAAAGTACTTCATTGGTCTTCTTGAGAACAAACCACCGGACGTGGATGATTGCATGTAGGAACGACGCATGCCTTTACCACGCATGCTGTTACTCCGCAGTCTTTACAAATGCATCTTTTTTACGCATTCCTTTACCACACATATTGTTTAAATGACATGACTTAGATAAAGGGCTGGACTTTGGAGCAGTATAATTGACTAATCCAACTCGAGTCTGCGCAACACTAGGAAAAGCGTTGGACTTTAAACTCCAACGCCGCTTTCCCTAAGGCATGTTGTTGTAACGACATGCATGGTAGAGGAATGCGTGGTAAAGACGCATTTGATGTAACTACAGCACGTTTGGATGTTGTTGTAAATGCTGCTTCCCGCATGGATCCTTCCACCTTCTTACCTATCAATGAAATTATCCTTTCCCAGCTCTGTGAGAACACACCCCTTAGCGTGGATCCTTCAGGGGACAAAAAGCACATTAGACTTGAGGATATCAGGTCCTGAGCTGCTTTTGACATTGCTTTGTAGGTCCAGTGCCAAGAAAACAACCCAATTTACCTTGGAACTCCTGTGCCACATTCCCAACAGTGTAATTCCAATAAAAGTTCCTTTTTCTCTTCCCATGGGCAGGGTATTCACCAGATGGGCAACTTCACTGGAGGGGCTGAATGTCTAAGAATGAGTTAGCCCAGGTCAAGGTAGGAAAAGCACCATACGAGCCAACCTTAATGTTGTCTGCTCCTGGGTCTGGATTAAACTGCGTAGGATGTGCAGCGGCAATATAGCACGGAAGCACGCCACAGCGCTAGTTCACTCTTAACTGCCCAGGCTGCAGGACTGAGCTATTCATACAATCTCTGGTTGAGCATCCTGGGGACGATCCTTTTCAGTCACCTACCCTCCAGGTGGATCTCTCCATCTCAAGGCCTGCAGCCAATGGACCATCTGAACGGTTGACAAAATATCCAGGAATGTGACACACTGCAAGTAGGGGTGCCACCTAGTTTCATGTGAGATACCTTGGTTCCCGGTCCATGACTTTTCTGCTTCAGATCATTTTTTTCAAGTGTATTTGCCCAGTAGGTTCAATTGAGGTAAACAGAGACTACAATTCCCAGAACACACTAGGATCTCAAATTAAAACCCAGAGCTGGAAGTAAGTGGGACTGCTGACATGCAGTGAGGGGGCAACCATGATCACAATCTGCAGGGTTGGGAACTAGTAGGTCCCATCTCTTGTCGGCTTTTTGAAAGCGCATAGATACTATGTCACGTGGCACTATATGAATCCAAAGGTGAGCGCTGTCTCCTTGCAGTCATCCTGGCCCCCGTGCCCACACCCACTCTTTGGAAATGAGCCAGGCGCTCCATGTGTCTCGTCCGACCCCTGAGTGCACTGCTATATCTCTCTCCTCCTGTAACAACACAAAGACAATTTGGCATCCGAGAGCCACTGCTCTCAGAAAAGCAACAATCAAACAAAAAGCTGAGAGCAAGAGTTCAAAGGAAGCATTTTAAGGAAAGAAACGAGAAAGAAGACAAAGTTGAGGGAGTGAGACTCTCCGTCTTGGCCAGGGTCATACTCCAATCAATAATGCATTGGCATCCTGCACGAGAAAGGACGCTGTGCGCAAAGCACCGGGAGAGCGGGCGCGTAACTGCAGAGCCCTGCTGCGCCTGCGCACTGGTGACCCTCAGGGCTGTCGATGAACTGTGGCTGTGTCCACATAAAGAACGGCACTTTTACCACACACAGCTCTGTCTATGCACTAGCAGCTTGCAATATGATTCCAGATCTACATTCTGCCTAGCACTGCACTAAGGGACAGATGTACGTACCTCAGTGTTTGCGCTGACGTACCAGCAAATTTTTGCGATTTGATATTAGGTAGGGTGACCAGACGTCCCGGATTTCCCCGGACAGTCCCGGTTTTTAGAGGAGTGTCCCGACGCCTTTGTTCATTTTAAAGAAATGTCCCGGTTTTTGGGGCACAGGTCAGGTCAATCTGTAAACCTTTTGTTAATTTTAAATAAATGTCCCGGCTTTGGGGACAAAGGTCAGGTCCACCTGCAAGTCAGAAGTAAATGGTATGCACTCCTTTCATATGCAGCTCTAGAGTCTTAAAACATTGAAGAAGTAGTTTATGGGTTTCTGCCCCTCTGCTGCTGCTTACGAGCGAGTGCCTCTCACGCACATTTACAGGAAAGGCCCGATATAAAACTGAGACTAAATGCTTTAGTCCTGACCTGTCCCGGTTTTTTCTTTTCAAATCTGGTCACCTATATTAGGTCATTGTGAACAGCGAAGTACTAAAGTGTGTTTTACACTGTTTGCGATTCCCAGTGGGTCTCTAACAAATAGACCTACCTCATTAATATTAACAACCTGGACCCCTCCCAGTCCGGCTTCAGACGCAACCACAGCACCGAGACTGCGCTCCTCGACGCCACAGATGACATCAGACAGCAAATGGACAACGGCGAAACTGCAGCCCTCATCCTCCTGGACCTCTCCGCTGCCTTTGATACGGTCTGCCACCGCACCCTACTAACACGTCTCCACGAAGCCGGAATACAAGACAAAGCCCTCAACTGGATCTCCTCATTCCGCTCCGGCAGAACCCAGAGAGTCCGACTCTCACCCTTCCGCTCCGAAGCCACCAACCTCATCTGCGGCGTCCCCCAAGGCTCCTCGCTAAGCCAGACGCTGTTCAACGTCTACATGGCACCCCTCGCACAACTGGCCCGTCAGCACAACCTCAGCATTCTCTCCTACGCCGACGACACCCAGCTCATCCTCTCCCTCACCAATGACCCACTCACCGCCAAAACCAACCTCCATGAGGGATTAAAATCCATCGCCGAGTGGATGAGAAACAGCCGCCTGAAATTAAACTCCGACAAGACGGAAGTCCTCATCCTCGGACGCAACCCCTCAGCCTGGGACGACTCCTGGTGGCCCACCGCGCTGGGACCCCCCCTACTCCAGCCAACCACGCACGCAACCTCGGCTTCATCCTCGACTCCGCCCTCACCATGTCCAAACAGGTCAACGCAGTCTCCTCCTCCTGCTTTAACACCCTCTGCATGCTCCGCAGAATCTACAAACGGATCCCGACGGAAACCAGAAAAACAGTGACCCAGGCCCTCGTCAGTAGCAGACTTGACTACGGCAACACACTCTACACAGGCATCCCAGCAAAAGACATCCAACGACTCCAACGCATCCAGAACGCCTCCGCCCACTTGATCCTCGACGTACCACGCCGATGCCACATCTCCCACCACCTGAAAGACCTCCACTGGCTCCCCGTGGACAAGAGGATCACCTTTAAACTCCTCACCCACGCGCACAAAGCACTACACAACGCCGGACCCGCCTACCTGAACAACAGACTCAACTTCTACGTCCCATCCCGCCAACTCCGCTCTGCCAACCTCTCCCTAGCCATCGTTCCCCGATTCCAACGCAAGACCTCCGGCGGCAGATCCTTCTCCTACCTCGCCGCCAAGACCTGGAACTCCCTCCCGACCCCCCTGCGCCAGACCCAGGACCTCCTCACCTTCAGGAGACTCCTCAAGACCTGGCTCTTCGACCAATAGCAGCTGCCCCCCCCCTCCCCTCAGCGCCTTGAAACCGTAACAGGTACGTAGCGCGCTTTAGAAATTTAATGATTGATTGATTGATGAGGTAGGTTGCAATTTGCGACCCATTGTGAATGGCCCAATATCACAGGGATGGTGGCCTGCTGGGGTCAGTAGACCACCATGCCTGTGATTGCTTTTTCAATAAAGCATTTTTTTTGTTTTTTAGAAACGCAGCCCGTTTTTCTTAACCCCTTCACTGCCAGGCCTTTTCCCCCTCAGGTGCCAGGCCTTTTTTTGGCTATTTCGGGCAGTTTGCGCTTAGGCCCTCATAACTTTTTCTCCACATAAGCTACCCATGCCAAATTTGCGTCCTTTTTTTTTTTGTACAACATCCTAGGGATTCTAGAGGTACCCAGAGTTTGTGGGTTCCCCTGGAGGAGACCAAGAAATCACCCAAAATACAGCAAATTTTAATTTTATTTTTTAAATGGGAAAAAAAGACAGCTTTCAGAAAAAGGCAGACTTGAATCAGAAAAACACATTTTTCAACACAATTTTGGCATTTCACTGGGACATACCCCATTTTTACAATATTTTGTGCTTTTAGCCTCCTCCAGTTAGTGACAGAAATGGGTGTGAAACCAATGCTGGATCCCAGAAATCTAAACATTTATGAAAAGAACACAAAATTCTCACCATTCCAAGTGGAACAATTTTGAGAGCTAGACAAGCTCTAATGGCCAAAATGTAAAACCAAAACCCAAGATAATCAAATGTCCTCTTGCTTGCCGTGGGATAAGATGTTTTAGTGTGTGGGGGGAGCTGAAAGACTGTTACCCCCTTCAGTTGGGGGGGGGGGCATAACCAGGCCCATACTGGTTGGTAGCCACCACCCCACAATTTTTTATTTTTTTTATTCCCTGGCATCTTGTAGGCTTTCTGCCACCCCCGGGGAGTAGATTGGGGATAAATGCCACATCTGTGCACTGGTGGGCAGAACAACTTTGGCCCCATTTATTTGTGGTGGGGGTATGACCATACCCCCACTCTCTTTTTTTGGAAAAAAAAAATAATCTTCCCTGATCTCTGGTGGGCTTCCACTCCCCTTGGGGGCAGATGGTCCTTCCAAAAATAGGTCGATCTGCCCCCAAGGGGGTAGATATGGCCAACAGTAATGTGCCCCCAGCAGCGGCACTTATTTTTCCTCACCTGACTTTTATCTAGGGCAGGAAAGAGAAAAACACAAAAAAGGGGAAAGAAAGAGGAAGAGACATATGGAAAAACAGTGACAAAGGGGAAAAGAAGATAAGAAAAAGAATGTGCAGGAGCGAGATAAAGGGGCAGGGAGTGCCTGGTGGTGGATAAAAGAGGCATGAAGGGCACTCAATACAACACAGTGCTGGTATTCGGTGCCCCCCCCCCCTTGTTCGTAGGGCCACCCACGGGTTTCTGAGCAAAACCTTAGACCCCAGCACTTGTTATTTTACAAATTAGGCGCTGTGCATATCACACAGACAGTGCATCTTATGCCTGCGCAGCAGATCTCTGCCATGCGCAGCCCTTCCACATACATCTCTTCCCACGCTCATTGGTGTCATCCCTGCTATATTCCTTCCTTCAATCAATCAATCAGTATTTGTACAGTGCGGCTACTCACCCGTGAGGGTCTCTAGGTGCTGGGGGGGGAGGGGATGGTCCTCATCCAAAGAGCCACGTCTTGAGGTTCTTCCTGAAGATGGTGAGCGACAGACTTTGTCTGAGGTGCAGGGGGAGGTTGTTCCAGCTCTTCGCTGCAGTGTAGTTGAAGAATCGTCCTCCAGCGGTGGTTTTGCGGATGCGAGGGATGGTGGCCAGGGCCATCTGGGAAGAGCGGAGGGATCTGGCGGGGGGAATCTCACAGGTATTCCTTGCGCATTTGAGAGCTGTAAGCTCTATCCAGTGCGCTTCAGCCAAGCAGGGGCGTATCTTCAGGTGGGGGTTGGGGTGTTACACTCCCTAATAAATGTGTTCTGTAGTAAATAGTTGGGTACAGGTGCTCTAGGTTGGTTTGGTGAGGTGTTTCTCACATTTCACCTGGGATTTTTACGTTCACATGTGGACAAAAAACACACACTCTTGTCTTTGTTTTAAAGTTCTTAAAAATGGTTATTTGACAAATTATTGAGTTTTAAGTACCTCACAATCCACAGTACTCTCCCTTCCTTCTGCCCGTTAAGCCCCCCTCATGCCCTGCTTCTCAAAAATGTATTTTAACCATGGTGATTGTTAGGAGATATGAAGCTCACACCCCCTCAGCGTTACTGATCAAGCTACGCCCCTGCAGCCAAGCCTTTGTTGTTCTGCACCTGTAAGCAACAAGTAAAGCTTTTCAGCTCTGCTCAGACAGGGGTGTAGCTTAGGGGTGGGGGTCTTTTGGGTATTACAATCCCCTAATAAATGCATTGTCTGATAAATAGTTGAGTACAGATGCTTTCAGTCAGGTATTGTGAGATGTTAGTCGAATTTCAGCAGGAATTTTTACACACACTCAGACAAAGATGCTTACACAGACTCTGTCTCTGTTTTGAAAGTCCTCAAAAATATTGGATATTTTGCAGAATATTGTGTTTTCTCCCTTAGTACTCCTAACAATCTGCATTCCTCTCTGTTTCCACTGCCCCTTAGGCCCCTCTCATGCACCCTGCTGCTTCACTTAGAATGTATTTAAACATTATATGCAAGCCTGATTGTCAGAAAATCTGAAGCTCACCCGCCTCTAAGCCTGTAAACACACAGGTCCGCCCACACCCCTCTGTCCTGACTCAGAGTACCGCGCTATCAGAGCCTGTAAGCAGATCCGCCTCTGCATCTCAGCCCTGGCCGTGCCTTATCTCTGCTATTCTTGGACTGTAATCGCTCAGATCTGCCAGACACCTGGGACCTGCCCATCATAAAACGAGCTATTCTGAGCCTGTGAATCCACAGAGTGACACAGTACATCAATCATAACGGGAATCATTCATACAGATCGCCTGACACTACACACAGCTGGGTCGATGCCCATCACTTATAAATGATATTGATATGGATAACACCCCACATCATCCAGGGCCTGAAGCAATATGATCACATCACCCCCACCCTGATGGAGCTCCAATGAGTCCTTTGCCAGACCCCGTCATCTTTAAAACCGGCGGCATCATTTACAAAGCCATCACGACCAGCTCTCAGGTCTATCTGGCTGACAAGCTCACCACCTCTTGTGGCTGTCAGCACATCCGCGGCGAGGACACCGTCAAGGTGCAGACCATGAAGTGTAAAAAAGGAAAAACAAGGCACCAGCTTTATCCATCTTTGCGCCATCTGGAACAACATCCCTGTATCCATCAGGATTACCCCAACCCTGATACTGTTCGACAGAGCCAGACCTCTTTAAGGAGCACGACAGCATGATGCAGTAAGAGTCACACACCAGCTGCCCCTCCCATCGCTTGCTGACTGTATCCTTGCCTTTGACCTTGGAGAGCCCTCTGCTGCCATCTGGATAGGTCCTTATATTACAAGTACCACCTACATATACTCACTGACTATCATGTCAGCGCTACACACAGCTCTTCCAATGCACCTCATGTTTTACTGGTTTTATTTATAGCAGATCCTCAGTGCGCTACATAGAGCTCTTCCAATGCACCTCAAATATTACTGGTTTTATTCATAGCATATTATACTGCGCTACACACAGCTCTTCCAATGCACCTCACATATCACTGGTTTCATTCATAACAGATAATACCTCGGCTACACACAGCTCTTTCAATGCACCTCACATATTACTGGTTTTATTCATAGCAGATCCTCACTGCGCTACACACAGCTCTTCCAATGCACCTCACATATTACTGGTTTCATTCATAGCAGATTATACTGTGCTATAGACAGCTCTTCCAATGCACCTCCCTATTACTGGTTTTATTCACAGCAGATTATACCTGTGCTACACACAGCTCATCCAATGCACCTCACATATTGCTCGTTTTATTCATAGCAGATTATACCTGCGCTACACACAGCTCTTCCAATGCACCTCACATATTACTGGTTTTATTCATAGCAGATTATACTGCGCTACACACAGCTCTTCCAATGCACCTCACATATTACTGGTTTTATTCATAGCAGATTATACTGCGCTACACACAGCTCTTCCAATGCACCTCACATATTACTGGTTTTATTCATTGCAGATTCTCACTGCACTACACACAGCTCATCCAATGCACCTCACATATTACTGGTTTTATATATAGCAGATTCTCACTGCACTACACACAGCTCTCCCAATGCACCTCACATATTACTGGGTTTATTCATAGCAGAATATACCTGTGCTACACACAGCAATTCCAATGCACTGCATATATTACTGGATTAATTCATAGCAGATTATACCTGCACTACACGCAGCTCTTCCAATGTACTGCACATATTACTAGTTTAATTCATTGCAGATTATACCTGCACTACATGCAGCTCTTCCAATGTACTGCACATATTACTGGTTTAATTAATTGCAGATTATACCTGCACTACACACAGCTCTTCCAATGCACCTCACATATTACTGGTTTAATTGATTGCAGATTATACTGTGCTACACACAGCTCTTCCAATGCACTGCTTATATTACTGGTTTAATTCATTGCAGATTATACCTGCACTACACAGAGCTCTTCCAATGCACTGAATATATTACTGGATTAATTCATAGCAGATTATACCTGCACTACACGCAGCTCTTCCAATGCACTGAATATATTACTGGATTCATTCATAGCAGATTATACCTGCACTACACGCAGCTCTTCCAATGCACTGCATATATTACTGGATTAATTCATAGCAGATTATACCTGCACTACACGCAGCTCTTCCAATGCACTGCACATATTACTGGATTAATTCATAGCAGATTATACCTGCACTACACGCAGCTCTTCCAATGTACTGCACATATTACTGGTTTAATTCATTGCAGATTATACCTGCACTACACACAGCTCTTCCAATGCACCTCACATATTACTGATCTCGTACAGAGAGGCGTCAAGGATGACACTGTTGAACATTTCCAAAAGCTTGAAGGCTTTTATGCTGAGCCCTGCAACCAGCAGGTTAGACCAGTGCTAACAGGAAGTTCATGGTGAGTAGAGAATATTAATGGAGAATGAGTGATGTAGAGAAGGCAGACACAATCTACGGCAAGCACACAGAGGAGATCTCAGACTTGCACAAGACTCCTGCAGGCAGGGCACAAGTCCTAAAAAACAGAAGTGGGGGGGCTAACCAAGTTGGGCAGTATACACATGACATCATGGCATCGGACATCACAGCGCAACATCATGGCGCGTCATCACAGGAAGTGGCATCGCAGGAAGTGGCATGACAACCCATGACCTCACAGGAAGTTAGATCGCAAGAAGTGACATCAGATATTTACACCTCACACATATGTTTCCCAGGTCTATCATAAGTACATTTGAGTGCATTACAAACTTTAACAAATTAGATTTTGAGTTAGGGTTTTGCCAAAAATGTGACGCAACCCAGACGGAAAATGTTGGCCTCAACTTATACATTTTTTTTTAAACCACTGCCACAAAGACATTGGCAGCAAGGAGAAATGTGGCAGTAAATCACTTTTGCTTAACTGGTTGCAAAGTCTGCATTTTAAAATATCTTATGGGGTTATGGCACCTGCTGAAAAGATCTTTGTGTGCCCAGTAAATCCTAGGGGACAATAATAATGGTAAGAAGACTTTAGAGGGTAACATATTTGCCAAAGAGATCTGTGTTTTCTCTAGTCCCAGTTTTGAAAGAAAGTAGCGTAGAGGGTCAATGTGTCTCCTGCCAAGCACATCATCTGACATGTAGATGACAGATTATTTTTTTGTGTACGTAGGTAAGTGGGTCACTGCTTTTAACACAGGTATCCATTTGTTGCTTGCAGCTCATAAATTGTAATCCTTCTAATGTAGCACAGTGAGCTAAGAAGGACATGACCCTAACACCTTGTAACCCTCACTGTCTTATGTAACACATCCTGTACACTGATGTACACTTTTATATGATTTACTGTTCATGTGTAATGCGTATGTGTGATGTAAAGTGCCTTGACACTGTACATTAGAATAAGTAACACTATAAACGAAATAAAACAAAATACAGGTATTTTAAATTGTTATTTGTGTAAATACTTGGACAGACCAATACATCTGACATTCTTACAGTGCAAAGTGAAAAGCGTGCCTCTCTTAAGTACATGTGAAGTAGTAGCTAGCTGTGTTCATTGTTTTCCCTCCCTTGCATTTGCATCTAGGTGTTAGGTTCACATAGCTCCCAGCTAGGATAGTGGAACAAAAGGAGGCCTGAAGTCCCCTTAAGTTTGAATTTTATCAAAAGTGTTACCAGGCAGGTTTTTCCACTAAAGTATCATCAAGTGCAACATTCATGAAATTGTGCAGTTCCACTGGTGGTGAAAAAACTGGTGGTCGCCTCCTCGTTTCCTCACTTTTAACACCCCTTTCCTGCTCACTGTTGTACCTGTGTTTTGTATGCAAAGCACTGCAATGTAGACACAGACAGCGCCTCTACTGGTAGCAATAGGTACCCCCGGCAGTGAGCGTGGCACGCTTGAGACGTCAACACCAGATGTCAACAGAAAACCCAATGCCAATGAATTCCAAATGTATCAACTTCATCACCATTAGTCACCTACCGTTCTGTCATTGCTATGGACAGAGCTGGGAGGACTGCTGACCTGACAGACAGGAAGTGACTTTTCACTGCAGTCAGCAGCGCATGTAAGGAATTCCATTGGTCGAGGATGCCCTCCCCCCCTCATGTTTTGCTTTTTTCTCATGTGGGTCTTTGCCATGTGTTGTGGCATGAGGCTCGCGGTCCAGCTTTGTGCCATAAGAGCGCTATCAATACGGCCGCCAGTGCCTCTCCAGCTACTGTGAGGCTGTCCAGGTTTCATTCCAGGCGACTAGGCGGAAGCCGGGATTTGTCAGATATTACCAGCCTGTTTTTTTTCTTATCTGTAGTCTTTCAGGTTCCCTTGTCCTGTTATCTGTGTCCGAGTTATGAGGGCTGTGGAGCAGGGTATATAGATGACAGCATGTCTACCATGGGCTAGCAGTGTCACGATGAGAGCCGAGAGCATCGCTGCAACACTGTCTGCTAAATCTAAACCTACAATAAGGCCCCCTAGCATCATCCTGGGTCTGGTGCAGCTGGAGGGCTGATTCTCTCAATGCTTATATGGCACAGGCGAACAGATTAGGGGCCTGATTTACAGTTTGGTGGATGGGTTACAGATAGTCCGTTCTCCACATTACAATTTCCATAGGATATAATGGGATCGTAATACGTCAGACAGGATATGCGTCACGTTTGTGACGGAGGAACCCCATCCGCCAACCTCTAATCAGGCCCGAAGTCTGAAAGCATGTTAGCAGTACCTTTTATAGCTTTTGAAATATCTAGGATTTTATACTCTGCTTATGTCATCCCAGAGTGATTCGATAAGGTAATTACACCTTTTTGGGATAGTGAGAAACCCAGTGAACATTTTACCTCTGCTCCAAGCTTCAATGCACTCTGATGCCATGCGCAGAAGGGTAATGCTGGGGTTTTCCTGTGTTGAGCTCAGCATTTCAGGACAGTAGGAACCACAGCTATCACCTTGTTTACTGAACAGCGTTGGTGGGTCACTTCCAATCCCCACTGCGCCTCTCCGCAGGATGACCCGTCTGTGGTGTCTAAGGAGTGCACATGATGTTGAGCGGGGCTGACACACACCAGGAACCGAGGACAATGTCTTTCATGTTTTAAGTGTATTTATTTTTAAGTATTAAGAGGTTCATTTAGTGGATGAGAGGAATGGGACATTCGCCTTAACCTGGCAGATGTTGCGTCCACACTCTGCATGGTTCCCCCACCTCACTAATGGGGACTGTGGTGTTACTATTGATGATGGTGCCATCAGCTCAGCCACTGGGAAACCCTAGTGGTGGGCACAGTGCCAGTGGGCATGGCAGGAAGGGTCAGACCCTTTGCCTCCATTCTCACCAGCGACGTTTCTCTTGAGGTCTGCCTTGTAAACCATGAAGTCGTGGACAGAAAAAGACAAACAAATCTTCCATGATCTGGGAGGAGAGAACTCTCTGCACATGGGGATGATTGGTTGCTTTATTTCTAAAAATAAAGACCCCGCTTCAGTGGCCTGCCATCAGAAATAACATATGTAGGAACATTTCTGATGTGTTAATTGTTCTCAGTTATGCTAATGTGCTCTGTACCTCACAGACCCCTTTCAAGCAATCTGGCTTTATTTCTAATAATATCTTATCCCTTTACGTCACACACCCCTGCACTATGGAGAAGCTGACCAGTAAATATAAACACTAATCTGTAACATTTCGTATTGCAGCCCTGTATCTCACAAAGAGTTGCCTATGCATCCTATACAACTCTGGAAACCCAGAAGTCTGGGTCTACATTGTTTGTATCATAGCTCAACAACTCACAACCTTGACACCAGACCTCACAACTTTGTCAATGTACATTGATCCCACCAGGGAACCATCCCTCGTATATATATATATATATGACTCCTGGATGCCAATACCTTATCCCAAAAGCTAGAATGCAGATAGAACCTGGGAGCCCAGCCTTCTCCCTCTACGGACCAAGCATCTGGAAGGCCAGCTCCCCACACATCAGTCGTACCCCGTCACTCCTGAAGTTCAGAAAGACCCTAAACACACACCTCTTTAGGAGAACCTCTTAGATCATTGATCTGAACCATTTCAGCTCCTCTCAGATTTTGGTGCCTGATGTAGATATTGACGGACGGTTTATCCTGTCTGCCGAAACCTAAATCCCATAGGAAATATTGGGATTGAGATTTCGGGGTTCGTGATATCCGTCACCGTTGTGATGGAGTAACCCGTCCGGCAATGCCTAAACCAGGCCCTTGGCCTTGGAGCAGGAACCCTGCTTCCCCACCCATAGTATACCCGCTTGCTGTACCCATTGTCGGGTGTTCACTCGCTTTCCCCTGGCGCCTCCCCAGGCTATGGGGTACTACGTGCAGTGGAAAGAAATACAGGCAAGCACGCGTCAACGCAACGGAACTGGCGGTACTCACCGATGTGCTTTCCGTACATGTGGTAGTAGAAGGAGACGCAGTAGGAGGACCGATAATATGGCGGCTTGCCGGTGACATTGTAGAGCGGGCTGATCAGCCTGGCCTTGTCTCCCGACACCCGCGGCCGGGAAGCCTCAATGAACATGTAGTAGCCTGTGGAAACAAAGTGACATACAGGGGTGAGAATCAGGACGTATCACCTGCCATGGGTAATTGATTGGTAAATTGAGCGCAAACTCATTCAACTTTTGCTCAACAAGAATGAAAATGAGTGACAATAATCAACTTTTGTAAATGACTAAAGGGAATTATTATGACTACGTTCAGTGGTGTAACAAAGGCCCCGGCAGCCCATCAGCACAGCACACTGGCCTGAGAGCTCCTGAGTGAGTCCCCGGGGGTGGGGGAAGCTTCATGTACTTTGCAGAGGGGCCCCCTCCAGTTTTGCTATGCCACAACGTGCTTTAAGAAGGCTGCGAGAGGCATCAGATGAAATAAGCCAATAACACACGAGAGTTTAAAGCGACCTAGAAATGGGAGTTAAGGATCTCCAGGGTGGCAGAGTGACAATAAACCTAGCCTTGTTAGACATTATTCAGTCAGAGCTACGCCTAGCCCAGCTTGGCTTCCATCTTGGAGCGGCCTGGCTTGTTTTACGGAGATGTTGTTATTTGACATTGACTTGAGTTGTAAACACACAAGTCACTGTACACAACTAAGAAAAATTGCACAATGTGAAGACAGTTTGAGGGGAGTAAACAATGTGGCAAATACGTAAATGATGAAGTTTCAGTCTTCCACTTTCATTTTTCAGATTATTTTTGTGACTTGCTTGGTTTGACGGGGCAATGGAAAGTGCTCCTCAAAGATCCCTGCAATCTGCACCTTAAAGACTGTATTTGATAAAATAACTCCATTGCACGGCCAAACACTGAAGGGCATTGAGACAAGGAGCTAGACGGTGGAGGGACACAATGTTTACTGCGTAAATAAGCGCCCGCAAGGCCCTTCCTCTCCTACTAATCGCTGACTTTAAGCTTGACGTTGACCATGTTCCGCGCTCCATGGCTTTTTGGCTAGGTTTGCGCCACATAAGTAACATATAGATACATACAAACATACATGCTAACGAGGACAAAGTAGTTATGGTAATGATATGCAGACGTGACTGTCTCTCCCACAGTTTTTTGTTTCACGCAATGCTTAAGGGCAGCAACACGTCTGCTGTGACGTGTCTGTTGTGCGCCTCCAGGCCATGGTAATGCGTAAAGTTGAAATCTTTTACATTTGATAACTTTCTTGATATGGGCTGTTTTTGGGATGCCCAGATCAGACTGAATAAGTGCACTAACAATTTGTGGTCCGTTCTAAATATATATCGTCCCACAAAAAATATGTTCTAAAGTGCTCTGGGGCACTAATACCAGCGAACATCTTCATTTACAGAATTGATTAATTGTGTACGTCCAGTTCCTCACTGGATCCTGCACTCGAACAATACAGCGTATTCCTCCCCATGCTGCCCCTGACTTAAACCATTTCCAATCTATGAACACTAGCATCTTTAAAAAAAAAGGATTCTGATACAAATGTGTGCGCTCTTTCATGGCCTGTTTTTATCAGAAAAAAAGTTAGCACAAACCTAGTACAATATTCTATCAGACCTAAATTGAAAAAAATGTCTCTTTATTTAATAGAGGCAGAATCTACAGATGAACACAACAAAACTCTTCTTCTTCTGCTCCGGTTCCTCCAGCGCGGAATGACCCAAATATGATACGTTCATGACCTTTATCTCAGACTTCTCTTTTGTTACTGCAAGACCACCGCTGCGCGCGCAATCTCATCTCGAGCTTCACCAATATATCATCTCGAAAGCACCTCAGACCCACCATTCCGTCAAAGGTCTTATTGAAAGCCTGAGGAACCCAACAAGGGCTGGCATCAGATCACTTACTGTGCACTACCCTGACACGTCCCAAATGGGACTGGATGATGCGTGACCTGCATCCGGTGGTACACTGAGGAAGGATCCAGGGATGCAGGCCACTGTACCTTCCAAGCATTGCTGCCGTCCAATCGTTATAAGGCGATCGGGGCCAAATCAGGCTGTCGCGTGAGTTTTCACGCTAACACATGCCCAGAAGAAGACAGCAGTGTTTGCAGCTCTGCATTTCCATAACTGTCTGTAAAGAATACACTTATTCCCAGAATTAATTATGGATGTTCAAAGTAATTTTTCACAAGCAGCATTTTTGAAAGTCCTATATAGTTTCACCTTTGAAAACTTTTCCCAATTTGCTCTCGACCGAGGATTTTTTTCCATAGGAAGATAATTTTCAAGGAGTAGTATGATGATTTTCTCTCTGATTGACCTCAGCCAACTGGAACATGTATGCTGAGATTTTATCCACAAGTTTGTGACGTTTGTCTATGTCCAATGGAAACTCTTGCTTTCAAATTACTTACCTTTTAGGATCTCCTACATGCACAATGGCACTGTGCAACAGAATCAGAACCACTCTGCGCTGATTAGGGATATGCGTTAAATAAACTGTTGTAAAAGTCCTGATAGTAAAGCGAAAAACGTTGTATCCAAAGCAATGTTTTGAAGTTTTCCATCGACCATTATAGATGCAAAGTCACTGTGCACTCTTGGGCTAGCACGTTAAAACACGCAAAGCGACAGGGGGAATTCTCCCATTCTTCAATGTGCTTCTGTGCATTGGCACAAGCAGGGTCGTGAAAAACTATGAGAGGGCCCCTATCTACCTACCGCTACTCACACTAATCTTTGCATCTAAGTCCGTTTAACACTAAGCGCATGCAGGTTAAACATTAAGGGGCAGATTTAACAGCACCTAGCTCCTCCTTGTGCCACATTAGCAACATTTTTTTTTAACGCTAATGTGGCTCAACGAGGCCAAACTAGCCATGCCAAATTGACAAAATAGTGCAATGCATGCATTGCATCACTCTGTAACCCTTTGCGCTGCATTATGCCTGGGCCAGGTAAAATGTATACAAAGGGAGCCAAAAAATTGGCCCTTATTGTCATTTATTTTGGCCCTTTTAACTCCTGCTCAGAGCAGGTGTTAAAATGAGGCATGCCATTGTATACAATGGGCCTTTGGGTGCTTTGCAGGATAAGCGTCAACATTTTTGATGCTAATCCTGCAAAATTTCTGAACGAACATCCAAAATTTTGATGCTAGTTCCCCTAACTACCAACATGGTGCGCTGTATGTTAGATATGGCACACGCATGGTGGCATTGGGGGGGCGCTGAGGGGTGCAAGAAAAGTGGCGTGGCACTGGGTGCAGTGCCACTCTTCTTAAATCAGGGCATTAGCTTCTGGATTCCATAGTGGCACCATCGGGCCCCTGAGCTCATTATATCTATCTCACTGCTGAATTACCCAATCACATTCATTGAAACAGTCCTGACGTTACGTACCTTCTGCAACACTATTCTCTACCATCAGTAATCCCTGCAGCTTGCCTCACACCTCCCGCATCAGAGCCAAGGCTCAACAGCATGTTTGTTTCATGTTTCCTTCTCATAATTCCATTTTCTAACCTGTCTAATGCACTGAGGGCAACATTGGATCCCATTCTTAAACAGTATATTAGGCCTGGGCAAAAATTGCTTAAATTCCTTTGCATAAGTTATGCATAATTCCCCAAAAAGAATTGCATAATTATAAGTTATTAAACAAACATGCCAGTGTTAGCATTTTTGCATTGTTTATTAGCATGAGATGTGTCCTCGCTTCTGATGCGAGGATAGATTCTGCGCAAAAAAAAAAAGCACAAACTCTTGTGATGCAAATGACTGCGATCATGTTAGGTTTGTTTGCCTCCTTCCTATGATTGGACTCTTAGCCGAACGAACTATCAATTGTGCGATGTGATGTAATGGCGTAATCTCAGACATTTCACGTAACAGTCGTTATGTGGATTACCAGACATTGCGTGAGATTAAGCTGGCGTAAATAACAGCGTGCCCACGCCTACGCACACACTATCCTCATTACACTTGGTCTCCAAACACATTTTGTGGAAGATAAAGCCCTCATCTCAATTGTGCTTCCTCCATCAGACCCTGGATTACCATCCAGAGGACGCAGACCGTGTACGTCACCTATCTGTCGCAGTCTGCAGCTGACATCCTCAGTCATACTTTCCAGTGTAGGGTGTTCCACAAAGTTCAGATTTGTACTGGCATCCCACAGACCTGATCTTGGACCAGTTATTTGTTTTTGGCACCTGGTTGCAATTCAATTTTCAGAAGGGTCTGATAGGTGAAGCCCACACTGGGCTGCCGTTTGCTAATATCAAGCTCTGCTCTTGGAAACTGTTCAGAACTGTGGTGCTTTAAGCAAGGCTTGTGCTTTAGAGGTACCACTACATAAGACATATATACTTGCTAGGCTGTCTTCAGCATTATGGGTGTTGGATCCCTTTCAGCAGAAGGAGAAGGACAGACAGGGGCTACTAGGCCACAACCATGGTTGTGGAGGTCATTTGCTGCTCGTGTCCTGGGGCATGCCGTTTCAATGCCGGACAAGTTACTTGTTCAGGCACTTGGTTCTCAAGGTATTGAGGGCGAGCTGTCACAGGCTCCTTACCTCTCTATGCAGGCAGGGGGGCTTCTAGATGCTAGGCAGACCCTCAGCTCTTTCTGCAGAGAGTAAGGGCTTCAGGGAGGCTGGCTGTCAGGTAGAAAGTAGTCCTTGTCACACAGCAGTCCTTAGGCCCCTCACCCCCAGAATATTGAGGCTCAAAATGGAAAGTATACAGTTGCAAAACTGAAATTTTGTGCCACACAATGGTAATTATTGTGGCATTTTTAGAGAAAATTCAGTGAACATAATATATCTGTTTTTCATCATGTTCTTCTTGCTGAAGATACCTCCATGATTTGTTCTATGCCAAAAGACCCTTTTCAGGCATCCTGCTGTCCCGCCCTTTCTCAAAAGGCCTGGATCTTGCCCCCCCCCCTCCACACAGTGTCAATTCTAGAATTTAAGGTGTTGCATTTTGGGGAAAATCAGTGCTTTCCAGGCCAGTCTTGTACTTCCCTTCTCCTTGTGTTTTTCCTCAGTAAACTATCTTGGCCTTGGTTTGCACAATCTTTGTGGGCTTGTTGCAACAAAAAATGTACCCGGGACCACCATATTAGTCAAAGATCATATGATATAATTCACTTTGAGACCCTCAGTGTGTGTGATGTCATCTCCTCCACCCAGTGTTTCTGCTGAGATGATGTCACTGATGTCTTCAAGTACTGACAAGCAGGCCACGTGTTCTTTTTCCACTGGCGGGCAGGAGGTTTCTACTTGAGGCAGTCTTTGCTTTACAGTCATTTTGTTGTATCAGACGGAAAAGCGCCTCCATGACTGTCTCCACATCATGCAGCACTGTGTTGACCACAGGGGTTTTATTACTTTCTGTCACTAGACAATATAAAATAAATAAGTGCCAGGGATCTCGTCAGGAGGCCACTGTAGCTTACACCACACATTGCCCTTGCTGTGCTACGAATGATAGTAACAACCCATCCACACACCATCACACTCCTGCGAGTGTGACAATTTGGACTATTCCAGGCCCCCAAAGTTATTAGAATGACTTGAGCAACAGGTAACAGTCATTTTTCATGTATATTGAATTAATAATTAATTGTGTGGTCATCTCTAAATCAGCCAGACAGCACCACCTTGAGGGAGATTGTCACAAGTGCCGGTGTTGACAATTAAGTACCGGTGCCAAGCACCGGAAACCACCGGCTCAAATTAAGCACTGCTTTCTGATGATGCGAATGAGGAGGGTTTGTTGTACGTTGCAGTGAAAAGAGACTGAAGCGGGGTATGTGTCTTTTCATTAATTGTACAGCACTTGCAATCATCTTTCAAAATGGGCTTGCCACAAGTTTCATTTTTAAAACACCAAAAATAAACCTTTCCACATTGCACCTGATATTTGGTGTGTATTGTTAAACATGTGCGTTCCTACAACTTCTGTTTTCCCCTCACTCCTGTGGTGAAATCCCACTACACAGGGTAGCCTGTTATCCGTATGTTGTTATGTGTCCAACAGGGTAAGGTTTATTCCCTAAAGGCATGTCGGTGTCATCATATTGACAACACTGACAGAGCACAGTGTGCCTTTGATAGGTGAACATCTTTTAGAAATGTGTGCCTTTGAGTGATAAATCTCTACAACAGTTTGTAGACAAAGCTTAATTTAAAGTCCAAGGCATTTCTGAAACAAATGTGTGCCAATAAAACAATACCCACAGGTTCCCACTGAGCTTGATTCTGTGTAGGTGAGCACAGGGTCCAGTTCTACGTTACTTGGTTTACCATATGGTGAGCAGATATTAAACATCCCTACAGGTGCTGAGTTTCTCTGCTACGCATATCCTGCCCAGTCACCGACATATGCTGCGGAATAAAGCCAGGCCTCGGTCCTTGGTTGCCAGACCAGCCTAACGCAGTAAACATGGCTGCAGGGCAAACCGGAAGTGCCTCGAGAACATGAGCAGAACGACAGATGGATGACGAGCCAGTGTAGGGAAGACACAGCTCTTTTGTTTACACATGGTAACAATGGCACCATACACAGCATGTCGACATGCTCTGCCAGGGCTAATAGCCAGGCAGGATTAAAAAACACATGAAGCAAACCGAATAGTGCCACAGACCACATGAAGACACTTTCTGTTTTCTTTGTGTGTTCATTAAAAAGTGCGGGCATCGCACACTTGAGCTGATATAGCTGAAAAATGAGTCAGGCCACTGGAATTGTGTGGCGGGCCAGGGTCAAATTATGCGACAGGGCTAGTTAAATTATGCAGCAAGAAAAGGCAAATTATGTGGCGTAATGCGCCACATTTTATGACAGTATTATGTAATTTTTTTAGGGTCGAGCCTACGTCATATGCGCTTGCGCATGCGTTTCGCTTGCGTGGCGCTTTAGTAGATACAAAAGGGCTTGGAGCCTCATCCATGTTACGTCAGTGTCTTTAATTGGTTCGTGGGCTTGCCTTTCAAAATCTGCTTGCTTTCATTAGTGGAAGGCACGCATACGTCATGCCTTTTCCGGTGGTTAGCCCTCCTCGAGCGCAGAGACCAAGTACTGAAAACATGCGAGGCTCGCTGTTTCCCGTCAGGTTTGTGGACTACTTTTTATCTTTTTTTTTCGCAGCGCGCTCTCGCTTGGCAGAAGTCCAGCACTTTGCATGACATCAACCCTGGTACATAGTTAATTGCACCTTTGCCGGTTATGTACATAATTGCACTTTTGCATAATTGCACTTTTGCCGATAGGTTTCACTACGAGTGAACTATAGCAGCGCGATCACGCTCTTTTTTTGCATTTTCTTTTCTACCTGCATGCCGTCTTCTACTGTCCGTACGAGTGAACTGTAGCAGCGCAATTGCGCTGTTTTTTTCCATTTAATGTGGCAAGAAAAGTCCGGTTGGGAGTTTACAACTGCTAATAGCTGTAACTCGGAGAAATGCGAGACCCTATTGCATTGCAAATGCTTGTTTAAACTTGTCAACAGTGTCTAGGCATTGGTGGCACCTCATTTGTTCCAGTTTAACACTCAAACATAGAAGGTAGCAACCCGAAAGGTGACCAGTCAAGATTTGGAAAGGGCCTTCCACTGCGTGGTAACATATGGTGTTACGCTTTTAGTAACTTTTAAACCCTTTGAGCTAGAAACAAATGTTTTAAATCTGCAGATTATGCAGCAGATGGTGGAATATGTGGGAAATGCAGAAAATCTATTGTTATGCTAAAAACGCCTAATCGCATAATTCCACTGGCCCTGAAAATAGAGATTTTTGAAAAATCTAAAACATCAGGGCCCTGCTTCAAGTGCTCCGGGGAGCACTCCCTTGGTCATGAAAAATGTGGACCTGGAACAAAAAGGGGAGGGAGAGTGGGGGGGGAGGGTGGCCACTTTTATGCACACTTTTTAGATAGGGGATGTGGATCCCACTGGTTTCAGCACTCAGACTCCTACACACACATAGTCCCACTACTGCACCCGTGCCACATATGCACTACACATGCACTTGATACACACACAGGATGTTAGTGTAATGTTTTGGAGATTGTCTTAACAGTTGAACTTTATATGAGCGGGCGAGTGGACCACACCCTAACTGAGCCAGAGAAAAGGCCTGGTCACAGTATCAATCTCAAAACACGGTAGGCTGCCACCACCACTTTATGTGCTGTACCCCGGGCAATGATCCTCCGTCCACTATGAGGGCACAATTGGTCCATCCCCCACCAGTCATCAGGCAGGTCCTGGACCTCGCTGAGCCAAGGATAGGCCTAGAACTCTGCAGACGTGCTAGATTAAAGTCAATAAAGTCAGGATACCAGATACACAAGGAGTCAGGCACTCAGGGCAAGGGACCATGCTCTGTGCCAGGCAGGGGACATTCCCTTCCCAACAGTTGGCATGTTGCGTTCTACCATGTTGACAATTCCACTATGTTTACTGTTTCTCTGTAAGGTAACTAATTTAGATGTGATACTTGATTTATAATGACCTCACATCCTGACCTACTTAGCCGCATCACCAGCCGCATTACCATTCCTCTTATTTTCAGACTCATGGACTTCTGCCAAAGGTGGATTTCTTTCTTGCTTTAATTTTTTCCTGAATCTTATGATTTGATGTGAACACAACTAATTCACCGCTAAACGATTAGGGGCCATATGTACGAACACATTTTCCCATAGACATAGAATGGGTAAAACCCTTTCCTACTTCTGGCCCTAGATGTCGTAAACCTGTGAGCTCAAAACTGGCCAGCAAATTCTCAAACCTTTGGATCACTGACAATGCAGAAAAGTGACATGCGGGTTGATGTATCAAGGCGCTTTACCTGTTCTGCATCTATGGTATGGAGACATGAATTGATGCACCAGGACCTCACTTCCCTTGGTGGGAATGGAGCTTCCCCAGGTGGTCAGTGAATGCACTATAACATTGTCAACCACGTGTCTCCAGGAGCATTGGAGTCAATGATGGGGACTGTTCCAGAACAGAAGCTTCCGCCCACACCAAGCCCTTCATTTACAGCTGGGTGTGCGCAGAACATTGCACATGTAGGGAGGGGTGGACATGACTCCCAGCTACACTACTGCAGCAGCACGAAGGATCAACACATGAAAATGAATGAGCCACCATCCTCTCACACAGGACGGTTGTAGCATAATAGATGAAAATGAAAAACCTGGCCACCACTGACCCCTTACATCACGACCTGTGATGCGCTCTCCAGTAACGAGCAGTCTCCTTTCGATCTTAGCGCACTGAGTGAATGGGAATGGCATTTGGCGCTTGACACACAAAACGCAACAATCATGGATGCAGAATGCACAGGTCTCAATCAAAGTGCCGTGCATTGCAGCATCTGTGTCCATACTGCCCGCAGTAACTACTGACAGCTGGCGTATCCTTCCACTTGCACTCGCTGCTCCACATTATGCATAGCATTGCTTACAACTCACTGCTGCATGAAGATTGAGTCATCAGCTGAATCTGACATTTCAAAAAGAACGACATGACCCAACCCAAGCACAAACCACAACTGGATGAACCAAAATTAAGACTGGAGCTAGGGCTGTCTGGAGATGTCAGACACTGGAATAACCCAAAGTATTTGGTTTCAGGTGATAAAACCTGTGAGTCTGTGCATCACATTGTGCATCATTTGCCCAATCCAATGCACGTCATCAGAGTGCATCATCATCATGGTTGTTGCATTCCCACACATGCAACACTTCCATAGAAACTCAAGTAGACAACATTTCCTCGTTCACTATAAGGGAAGGGGTTAGATATACCTATTATCCAGGGTTACGCTCCTTTTTGAAAGTTGGGTGCTCATTCATGCCTGCAGGTAGTTAACTCAGTGCTTAATTTGAGCCAGTGATTTCTGGTGCTCAGCACCAGCACTTAATTGTCAACACCGGGCCTTCTGACAGCCAGCCACATGGGGGCGATGTTTGTCTAATTTAGAGATGAGCTGAGGAACAGTAGTTTGTGAATTTGATACACATAAAAAATGCCAGATACCTGCCACTCATTCATTCTTATAGCTTTGGGGGCCTGGAAGAGTCTCAGTTGTCACTCTTGAATGAGTGTGATGGTTCGTAGTTGTGTTGGTGCTGTCACTGGCAGTGCTGGCAGGCGCAATGGGTTTGGAATACTTCAGTGGCCTCGTGATGAGGACCCTGGCACTTAGGGGGTCATTACAACCTCAGCGGTCTTTTCACAAGACCGCCGAGGGACTGCTGTGCTGAACACCCCCAGTGGTGGCGGTTTTCCGCTCGGCGTATTATGACTGTTGGCAGCTCTACGTCATTTTTCCGACGGAGAGCCGCCAACAGCCATAGTGACGGGCGGCGGGGATGTGGAGGTTGCTCCACCTCCACCGCCACGCCAACAGAACACCGCCCAGCGAATCACGTCTTGTGATTCGCCATGGCGGTGTTCTGTTGGCGGTGTGGTGTCGGCGGAGCTGCCCCCATGGCTCCCGTCCCCTCCCGGAGGATCGACGGAACAGGTAAGTCGATCGTCCGTTAGGGGAGGGGGGTCGGGGGGTTGTGTGTTGTGTGCGTGCATGGGGGTGTGCGTGGGTGTATGTGGAGGGGGGTGAGTGCGTGTATGCCTGCGGGGGTGTTGTGTGTATGGGAATGAGTGCGTGTATGTCTGTGGGTATGTCTGTATGGATGTGTGCGTGTATGTTTGCATGTGGGTGTGCGTGTCTGACTGTGTGTGTGGATGTAGGCATGTATGTCAGCGTGTGTGCGTGTAAGTGTGTAGGTGGTGCCTGCGTGCGTGTCGTGTGGGTATGGGTGATGTGATGTTGGGGGTGGGGAGGGGGGCCCTGCCACCGTTGGGGGGTGGCAGTGGTGGTGGGGGGGTAGGGGAGGGAGTCGGGGTGGGGGTGGGGGGTGGGGGAGACCCCTATCTGTGCCAGGGAAGGAATTCCCTGGCACTGATTGTGCTTACCGCCATGGATTTCATGGCGGTTCCTACCGCTGGAAATCCACGGCGGTAAGCCGGGTCAAAATACCGGCGGCGGTATTGTCACGGCCGCCGGGCTGGAGACCCAGGTCTCCAGCCCAGCGGTCGTCTCCGCCCTGGCGAGCGGAACGGAGAAGCGGCGGATGACCTTGGCGGTAACCGCCATGGTCATAATACTACAAAAAAGACCGCCAGCCTGTTGGCGGTCTTACCGCCGCTTTAACACCGTCCGCCAGGGTTGTAATGACCCCCTTACTGTTTTACAAATTAAGCACTGAGTTAACTGGTGCAGCACCTATTGCCCAGTTGTAAAGCGCCACATCTTACTCTAGCATTGAACCCCCCAGTGGCCTCCTAACCAGAAGCTTGTCAAGGAGAAGACATTACAAGTGAGGCCCATGACTGATATAAGATCTGAGCAAGTTCTCTTCTGAACAAAATAGTTTAGATACAGAACAACAGTCACTGGTTCCTTGGGCTCTTGGGTGCATGCTTACAAGCCTGTTGCATTGCCTGAGGGTCACTTTTTTTGATGCTCCGGTGGCCCAGAGTGCATACCCATTTCTATGAGGCCACGCAAAGCCACTTTGTGTGGCTTTTCATGGTCTTGTACACATGGTGTAAGGCCATACAGTGCAAGTCGTTGCATTGCCTAACTCTGCGCCGGGGGCATTCCATGAGCGTTGCAGTGGGTTTTAACACGCATCACCCGCGGGTTCTGACGCATTCCCAGATTTACAAGGCTCTGTAAAGCTGGGAATGTGTCGAAACCGAACGCCTTCCCAGGGGAGGCGTAACAAGGAGAAATTTCTCTATTTCTCCTAGTTTTTCCCTCTTTCTACATTCTGCAGCACACATAGAAAGATGAAAATGCCACCATGGATTGTTTTTGTGCAGGAAGGTGCCCTTCTTTCACAAAAAGAACCTTGCATGCAAAGCAGGCACCCTTGCTCTGCGGTGCAAGGGTGCCTGCATTGGTGCTAGGCAGCCAAAAGGGCACCAGCAAAGGGGGAGAGGACAGAAATGCACCATATATTGTAAATAAGGTGCATTTCTGTCCATTCCCTGTGGCGCAGGTCACTTGCTGCGCTGCCCTGCACCATTTTTTTAAATAAATATGCCCCCATGTGTTGCTGGTGCCGCAGAAGTGGAAAATGGTCTTCAGGAGATGGGATTCCCACTGGTGAAGTCACTGAATGGAGGTTGGGTTAACGACCTTCCGCTAACCCAGGTGAGTGCACTGAGGCAGATGCCTCTTGTGTCTTCATGACCTTAGTGTGCAGACTGGTTTCTGCTGGTTTCAGGGGGCCTCTGACTCAGCCTCTAGGAGGTTGTGCCTTCTGACCCACAACAAACCTCACGGATATGACAAGTCCTTCTTCAGGTCCTGAGGTATCAGATGAGGAACAAGTACTTTGACCAACAGCACAACAAAATGAATCCGTACCTTCTAACGTCTGGCTGAAGTCGGTAGCTGGACCGGTATTGGCTGACCGCTTGGGGTTCTGGGTCAAAGCGTTCTGGCGGGTCCAGTCAAAGTTGTCCATCTGATCCTGCACAAATCCGCAAATCTTCTCGTCTTCGAAGCGGCAGGTGTTATCTAAGAGAGTTAAACAAATTCAGATGGTCAGTGCTGCTCTCCAGGCTCCTGAACAAGGGCTCATCACATCACTCTCTCCCACTTCTGACTCACTGAATCTCCTAATTTAAAACACCAGTGTACTACTGTGAAATGCTACGGTGGGACTGTTGCTGTTAAATCTCAGCCTATACCCAGAGGAGTCCAGTGAAAGTAAAATGAAGGGGTCTGGATCTGTTCTTTGGAGTGAACATGCTCTGCTTTTTAGGGTGTCATAATTGTATCCATCCCTCTCAGAACTCACTCCTGCCTAGCCTTAGTTGGCAATGGGATGCCCTATAGCATTTTGTGTGCTCTGGGACTCATTAACACTAATACTATTGTCCACAAAAGCTAGGTGGGTGACTTATGTCTTTAAGAGTCATCTTAAGGCAACAGCTCTGTAAAAACTGCTTTCTGAGTCCCTCTTTTTTCTCACAGGTGGAACCTCTTACTAACAAAACTTCTCTTCCTCATCTGTTATAATGATAACATAGGACACAAACAACAGACTGAGCCCGCTGTCTTGGTCTGTGCTGCAGTGCACCTTTCATTGGGTGTGCTGGTCTGCACAGCAGTGCACCTTTAATTGGGTGTGATGGCCGGTGCTGCAGGGCACCTTTCATTGGGTGTGCTGGCGTTCTGCAGTGCATATTTCATTGGGTGTGATGGTCTGCCCAGAAATGCACCTTTCATTGGGTGTTATGATCTGCGCAGCAGTGCACCTTTCATTGAGTGTGATGGTCTGAGCTGCAGTGCACCTTTCATTGGGTGTGATTGTCTGCACAGAAATGCACCTTTCATTGGGTGTGATGGTCTGCGCTGCAGTGCACCTTTCATTGGGTGTAATGGTCTGCACAGCAGTCCACCTTTCACTGGGTGTGATTGTCTGCACAGAAATGCACCTTTCATTGGGTGTGATGGTCTGCGCTGCAGTGCACCTTTCATTGGGTCTGATGGTGTGTGGTGTTGTGCACCTCTCATTGAGTGTGATGGTGGGTGCTACAGTGCACCTTTCAATGAGTGTGCTGGTGTGTGCTGCAGTGCTCCTTTCATTAGGTGTGCAGGTCTGCATTGCAGTGCACCTTTCAATAGGTGTGATGGTCTGCGCTGCAGTGCACCTTTCATTGGGTGTGATGGTCTGCACAGAAATGCACCTTTCATTGGGTGTGATGGTCTGCACAGAAATGCACCTTTCATTGGGTGTGATGGTCTGCACAGAAATGCACCTTTCATTGGGTGTGATGGTCTGCACAGAAATGCACCTTTCATTGGGTGTGATGGTCTGCGCTGCAGTGCACCTTTCATTGGGTGTGATGGTCTGCACAGAAATGCACCTTTCATTGGGTGTGATGGTCTGCGCTGCAGTGCACCTTTCAATAGGTGTGATGGTCTGCGCTGCAGTGCACCTTTCATTGGGTGTGATGGTCTGCACAGAAATGCACCTTTCATTGGGTGTGATGATCTGCGCTGCAGTGCACCTTTCATTGGGTGTAATGGTCTGCACAGCAGTGCACCTTTCATTGGTTGTGATGGTCGGTGCTGCAGAGCACCTTTCATTGGGTGTGATGGTGTGTGGTGTTGTGCACCTCTCATTGAGTGTGATGGTGGGTGCTACAGTGCACCTTTCAATGAGTGTGCTGGTGTGTGCTGCAGTGCTCCTTTCATTAGGTGTGCAGGTCTGCATTGCAGTGCACCTTTCATTGGGTGTGCAGGTCTGCAGAGCAGTGCACCTTTCAATGGGTATGCAGGTCTGTGCTGTAGTGCTCCTTTCGTTGGGTATCCTAGTCTGCGCAGCAGTGCTCATTTCATTGGGTGTGCAGGTCTGCAGAGTAGTGCACCTTTCGATGAGTGTGCTGGTGTGTGCAGCAGTGAACCTTTCATTGGGTGTGCAGGTCTGCAGAAAAGTGCACCTTTCAATGAGAATGCTGGTGTGTGCAGCAGTGCTTTTTCACTGGGTGTGCTGGTTTGTGCTGCAGTGCTCCTTTCATTGGGTGTGCAGGTCTGTATTTCAGTACACCTTCCATTGGGTGTGCAGGTCTGCAGAGCAGTGCACCTTTCATTGAGTGTGCTGATATATGCTGCAGTGCACCTTTTATTGGGTGTGCTGCTCTGTGCTGCAGTGCATCTTTCATTGGGTGCTCTGGTCTGTGCTGCAGGGCATTTGTCATTGGAGTGTCCTGGTCTGCACTTCAATGCACCTTTCTGTGGGTGTGCTGGTCTGCACTGCAGTACATCTTTCTTTGGGTATCCTAATCTGTGCGGCAGTGCACCTTTCATTGGGTGTCCTGGTCCATGCTGCAGTTCATCATTGGGTGTGCTGGTGTTTGCTGTAGTGCATGTTTCATTGTGTATGATGGTCTGTGCTGCCGTGCACCTCCTATTGAGTGTGCTGGTATGTGTTGCAATGCACCTTTCATTGGGTGTCCTGGTCTGTGCTGCAGTGCATTATTGGGTGTGCAGGTGTTTGCTGTAGTGCATCTTTGATTGATGCTGCAGTGCATCCTTCATTGTGTATGATGGTCTGCACTGTAGTGCACCTTTGTTTGAGTGTGCTGGTCTGTGTTGCAATGCACCTTTCATTGGGTGTCCTGGTCTGCGCTGCAGTCCACCTTTTATTAGGTGCCCGGGTGTGTGCTACAGTGCACCTTTCATTGAGTGTGACGGTCTGTGCTGCAGTGCACTTTTCAGTGGGTGCACTGGCCTACACTCAGTGCTCCTTTCATTGGGTGTCCTGTCTCCCCTGCAGTGCACTATTCTTTGGGTGCACCCGGTGCAGACTGGGACAAAGCATCTCATTCTACAGCAAACAAATGCTGACCGGTGCTGATGCAGACCGGCACCTCCACTGGGACAGTGCAGCAGTGAAAGGTGGGCCTGCACCTTCAAACCATCAGTCGACCTCTCAGTGCAGAGGCTCTTAAAGGAAGAGGCCGGATCTCACTGGGTGTAGTAAGTGACTACATTCCCGAAGGCAGTAGGGGATTTCAGCTCGTGGGACCCCATTTGGTACCATTTATCCTGTATTTACATTCAGTGGCCCCTTGATGCGTTGGGAAAAACACCGTTTGTCTGGTAGACTTGTAACGTGGACACATACAAATACCACTTTGTGGGTTTGCATGTCAGTCTTCGCGTAAGACTTTGGAAAGTCCGCCAAGCTGCATAGTCAAGGTCTTTCCTCCCTGAGGTGGACACTGCCATTCCCTGGGCTGCCACTTTGGATACATATTAGAATAAGTCAGGCCTTCCACTGCAAGTGTGTCGGAGTCTGTACCTTCAACACACTGGTGGGTGGAATATCCACCAATGAAACTCAAAATCAATCCCATACTCCTTTCACGAAGGTCACGCGTCTTGTTCTTCCAGAGTAACTGGTTGCGTGTCCTTTAATAACCACAGCATAAAAATATAAACTTCAGTAGGAGTTTCTGACCATCAATCAACTTAGATTATGTAGTGTCTGTCTATGTGCAGATAGGATTTATTCCCTCCCTATTTTAATGCCTATTCTGACTCACTAACCCTGCTTACACACTGTGACAAAGAAACATGAAATGCTCCAAAGCATTCACAGCCAGGAAGTGAACTATGTGTGTCGGCCCACAGTCAATCTCAGAGGAAGGATCCTTCTTCAGGGCTCGCCAGACTCTGGTGACTACGAACCCACCCCGTTTCTATCAATTAAATGTTTTCTATGCAGTAGACTCCTTATACATCAGATCATATATATTTAAGGCTCCCATTTTGTACTGATTTCTACAGACAAATAGAGAGAGAAACAGTGTCTTTCATGTCTGCATTTATTTTTAAAAGCTGAAAAATACAGAAAATTAGGCTTCTTTTGAGTGACTTTCCTTGTTGTTTCTGATAAATTCCAAACCAACAGCTGAGTAGATAGAGAGCACGAGGAGGTATTTAAAAGGACAAGATATCCTTAAGTATCAGCATATGCCAACATATATTTGAAGTATAATGTTAATATTTATCTGTGCAACAGGCATCAAAGAATAAGTGCACCTTTATCAGTTAATCAAATGAGGAAATATACGATTTTACATATAATTTATTCACAAAACACAAACTAAATATGGATAAGTACAGATAAGAGGACCAAAAGATAATTATGGATAAGTAGAGAAGGAAATGTAAAAAAATACCATGAAACCAGGAACCCTGTTTAATATATGCACTTGAAGAAGCAGAAATTAACCCATTAGGCCTGGAAATGCAAAATCTATGAAGCAATGGATTCTTCAAGTAAAAAAAGCAAACTAAATACATAAAGTGTCAAATAAAAAATAAATTGCAGGGACTTTCAAAACTTTCCTCGGCAGGAGCTTGCAGAGCGCAAGATGATGGCTGAGACCTCCCACTGACTCCCAGGAATGATGGACCATTTATTTCCGCCTGACTGGTCATCCTTGCCTTCATGCCTCTAACTTTCCTCTTTTGCAAATCAGCCTCCTTCATTATGTAAAGAGCTGACTGTGCTGTTTGAAAAACTGCAACTGCACTTTCTGGGTTTTTTCCAGCTCTTCTTCTAATTGGACGTTTCCTCCACTGCTGTTCCTCAGCGTTGATTAGGCCAAAGGAGTTTGTCCAGCTTGACAGATTTTACTGTATTTTGCCCTTCAGGTTATGCAGTGCTCAGAAACCCTGGGGGCCTGAACTGCTTGCGAATAAACACAATAAAACATGTGTGCTAGGTATTGCAGCCGCTGAGAGTGTCGCTACACTCAAGGGCATATTTATGAGAGGCTTGCACCGCCGTTGCGTCACTTTTTGTGACGCAAAGGTGACGCAACTCTTCCAAACCATACCTGTGAGGCCACGCAAAGCCACTTTGCGTGGCTTTGAATGGTCTCGTAAATATGGAGGAAGCAACGCAGCGCAAATGGTTGTGCTGCCTTACTCTGCGTTAGGGAGGTGTTCGATGGGTGTTCCCACGCAACACCCATTGTTTTTTACGCATCCCCAGATTTACAAGAGGCTGTAAAACCAGGGTACGCGCCTATAACTTACACCTTCCCAGGGGAGGCGCAACGGGGAGAAATATCTGCAGCACACGTAGAAAGAGGAAAACGCCTCCCAGGATTGTCTTTATGTAAGAAGATGCCCCTTCCTGCAAAACAAAATCCTGCTGGCAACGCAGACACCCTTGCACCATGGTGCAAGAGTGTCTGTGTTGGCGCTAGGCAGCCAAAATGGCGCCAGAGTAGGGGAAAGGACAGGAATGCGCCATATTGCATAGACACAGAGCATTCCTGCCCTTCCCTTTTGGCGCAGGGTAGCGCAGCAAGGTGACATGCGGCACTGCTTTGTGCCAAAAGCCCATAAGACTGGGCCTCAGTGTTCCTATGTTGCGGGAGCTTGTAAACAACTGCTGGGGGTCGGAATATTACTCTGCTGGAACCTCAGCTGGAAACTGGATTGTTTGTTTCTTTATGTAGTGCTGCCTGAAGCACAGATCCAGCCTCGCAGCGCTTTGGAATATATTTTCTCCATTAATAACTCCTTGCAGTGTCACATTTTATTCAAGACTCTTTGTATTTAGTTTGCTTTATACTTAAGTCTCAGTATCCTTACTTAGGGTGGTGGCATCTAACTTTCGCTTTTGAGGGCAGACAGCAGGGCTGGACTGGCCATTTGAAACAAAGAGGAAATCCTTGGTAGGCTGAGGACCGGGGGCTACCTTAGGAGTGGATGGGGGAGGCATAATTAGCCATCCAGTAGGCAAACAACCCTGGTGACCACATCCAGGCCCATATTTACTAAGATTTTGTGTCAGTTTTGTGGCGCAGCTCTGATGCAAAATCCATTTTCACATGTACTAAGCCACGCAAAGTTGATTTGTGTGACTTTGTGCGTGGCTTAGAAAATACAAAGTAATGCAACAAAGAGCACAACACTGCCTTGCATTACTATGCTTAGTGTAGACGTTACATGGGTGAAGAATGAGTGTTCCTGTATATTCATCTGGGTATTTTGACGCAAACACAGATTTGCAAAACACTTGGAAACCTTGGTTTGCACCAAAGTGGTGGGCCTACCCGACCGAGGTGTAACAAGAAGAAATATCTTTATTTCTCCTCATTGCTTCCTCTTTCCACAAGTGCTGCAGAATGCAGCACATGTGGTACGAGGAACATACCTCTAAGGATTGTCCTTGTGCAGAAAGGTACCCCTTCCTGCACAGAAATAATCATGCCTGTGATGCGGGTACCCTTGTTCCATGGTGCAAGGATGTATGTGTTGTCCATAGGCAGCCTGTTAAGTGCACCAATGCAGGGGTAGAGCTGAACATTTCCATATCTTGGCAAATGTCCCACAGTTTAGCTCTCTCCCATTCACTCATCACAGCGCAACAACTTGCATTCCTGCGCTGGTTTGCGTAAACTCTTAGTAAATATGTCCTCCAATTTCCTTGTAGTCGCTTTCGAAATTTGCCCACTCCCAAATTCTGCTGGAGGAGATGGTAGGACTCACTCGCTGCACTCACTCTATACACTTTGGGGCTTGTATGAGTACCTTGTCAAGGGCTGCTTTTTGCTCCTAGTCCACCTCTGATCAAAAAGCAATATGTTGTATCTTGTTCTTTCATGAGCTGGAAAGCTCTGGAGTAAAATCTGCATATGAAAAGCGTGCACTTCTGCCTCAACCAGACTCCATTCATGAGCTGGTACATGGAGCGCTAGCCTTATGTAGTGACAATAAACTATACACTGTAGGAAAGTACTATCTTGCCTGGCATGTTACCCCCATATTTGACTGTATATATGTTGTTTTAGTCTATGTGTCACTGGGACCCTGCCAGCCAAGGCCCCAGTGCTCATACAGGGAGTGCAGAATTATTAGGCAAATGAGTATTTTGACCACATCATCCTCTTTATGCATGTTGTCTTACTCCAAGCTGTATAGGCTCGAAAGCCTACTACCAATTAAGCATATTAGGTGATGTGCATCTCTGTAATGAGAAGGGGTGTGGTCTAATGACATCAACACCCTATATCAGGTGTGCATAATTATTAGGCAACTTCCTTTCCTTTGGCAAAATGGGTCAAAAGAAGGACTTGACAGGCTCCGAAAAGTCAAAAATAGTGAGATATCTTGCAGAGGGATGCAGCACTCTTAAAACTGCAAAGCTTCTGAAGCGTGATCATCGAACAATCAAGCGTTTCATTCAAAATAGTCAACAGGGTCGCAAGAAGCGTGTGGAAAAACCAAGGCGCAAAATAACTGCCCATGAACTGAGAAAAGTCAAGCGTGCAGCTGCCACGATGCCACTTGCCACCAGTTTGGCCATATTTCAGAGCTGCAACATCACTGGAGTGCCCAAAAGCACAAGGTGTGCAATACTCAGAGACATGGCCATGGTAAGAAAGGCTGAAAGACGACCACCACTGAACAAGACACACAAGCTGAAACGTCAAGACTGGGCCAATAAATATCTCAAGACTGATTTTTCTAAGGTTTTATGGACTGATGAAATGAGAGTGAGTCTTGATGGGCCAGATGGATGGGCCCGTGGCTGGATTGGTAAAGGGCAGAGAGCTCCAGTCCGACTCAGACGCCAGCAAGGTGGAGGTGGAGTACTGGTTTGGGCTGGTATCATCAAAGATGAGCTTGTGGGGCCTTTTCGGGTTGAGGATGGAGTCAAGCTCAACTCCCAGTCCTACTGCCAGTTCCTGGAAGACACCTTCTTCAAGCAGTGGTACAGGAAGAAGTCTGCATCCTTCAAGAAAAACATGATTTTCATGCAGGACAATGCTCCATCACACGCGTCCAAGTACTCCACAGCGTGGCTGGCAAGAAAGGGTATAAAAGAAGGAAATCTAATGACATGGCCTCCTTGTTCACCTGATCTGAACCCCATTGAGAACCTGTGGTCCATCATCAAATGTGAGATTTACAAGGAGGGAAAACAGTACACCTCTCTGAACAGTGTCTGGGAGGCTGTGGTTGCTGCTGCATGCAATGTTGATGGTGAACAGATCAAAACACTGACAGAATCCATGGATGGCAGGCTTTTGAGTGTCCTTGCAAAGAAAGGTGGCTATATTGGTCACTGATTTGTTTTTGTTTTGTTTTTGAATGTCAGAAATGTATATTTGTGAATGTTGAGATGTTATATTGGTTTCACTGGTAATAATAAATAATTGAAATGGGTATATATTTTGTTTTTGTTAAGTTGCCTAATAATTATGCACAGTAATAGTCACCTGCACACACAGATATCCCCCTAACATAGCTAAAACTAAAAACAAACTAAAAACTACTTCCAAAAATATTCAGCTTTGATATTAATGAGTTTTTTGGGTTCATTGAGAACATGGTTGTTGTTCAATAATAAAATGAATCCTCAAAAATACAACTTGCCTAATAATTCTGCACTCCCTGTAAGTGTGCCCTGTATGTGTTCCCTGTGTGATGAATAACTGTCTCACTGAGGCTCTGCTAACCAGAACCTCAGTGGTTATGCTCTCTCTGCTTTCCAAATTTGTCACTAACAGGCTAGTGACTAAATTTACCAATTCACATTGGCATACTGGTACACCCATATAATTCCCTAGTATATGGTACTGAGGTACCCAGGGTATTGGGGTTCCAGGAGATCCCTACGGGCTGCAGCATTTCTTTTGCCACCCATAGAGAGCTCTGACAATTCTTACACAGGCCTGCCACTGCAGCCTGAGTGAAATAACGTCCACGTTATTTCACAGCCATTTACCACTGCACTTAAGTAACTTATAAGTCACCTATATGTCTAACCTTCACCTGGCGAAGGATGGGTGCAAAGTTACTTAGTGTGTGGGCACCCTGGCACTAGCCAAGGTGCCCCCACATCGTTCAGGGCAAATTCCCTGGACTTTGTGAGTGCGGGGACACCATTACACGTGTGCACTGTACATAGGTCACTACCTATGTACAGCGTCACAATGGTAACTCCGAACATGGCCATGTAACATGTCTAAGATCAGGGAATTGTCACCCCAATGCCATTCTGGCATTGGGGGGGATAATTCCATGATCCCCCGGGTCTCTAGCATAGTACCCGGGTACTGCCAAACTGCCTTTCCGGGGTCTCCACTGCAGCTGCTGCTTCTGCCAACCCCTCAGACAGGTTTCTGCCCTCCTGGGGTCCAGGCAGCCCTGGCCCAGAAAGGCAGAACAAAGGACTTCCTCTGAGAGAGGGTGTAACACCCTCTCTCTTTGGAAATAGGTGTGAGGGCTGGGGAGGAGTAGCCTCCCTCAGCCTCTGGAAATGCTTTGATGGGCACAGATGGTGCCCATCTCTGCATAAGCCAGTCTACACCGGTTCAGGGATCCCCCAGCCCTGCTCTGGTGCGAAACTGGACAAAGGAAAGGGGAGTGACCACTCCCCTGACCTGCACCTCCCAGGGGAGGTGCCCAGAGCTCCTCCAGTGTGTCCCAGACC
Organism: Pleurodeles waltl; assembly: GCF_031143425.1. Taxonomy (NCBI): domain Eukaryota; kingdom Metazoa; phylum Chordata; class Amphibia; order Caudata; family Salamandridae; genus Pleurodeles; species Pleurodeles waltl. The sequence goes on from NC_090444.1 coordinate 1,823,227,382, forward strand.
TCTGCCATCTTGGAAACAGGGGTGGTTGTGGCACACTGGACTGCTCTGAGTGGCCAGTGCCAGCAGGTGACGTCAGAGGCTCCTTCTGATAGGCTCTTACCTCTCTTGGTAGCCAATCCTCCTTCCTAAGTAGCCAAACCTCCTTTTCTGGCTATTTAGGGTCTCTGCTTTGGGGATCTCACCAGATAATGAATGCAAGAGCTCATCAGAGTTCCTCTGCATCTCCCTCTTCACCTTCTGCCAAAGGATCGACCGCTGACTGCTCAGGACGCGTGCAAAACCGCAACAAAGTAGCAAGACGACTACTAGCAACCTTGTATTGCTTCATCCTGCTGGCTTTCTTGACTGTTTCCAGGTGATGCATGCTCTGGGTGTAGCCTGCCTCCTCCCTGCACCTGGAGCTCTGAAGAAATTTCCCGTGAGTCGACGGAATCTTCCCCCTGCAACCGCAGGCACCAAAAGACTGCATCACCGGTCCTCTGGGTCCCCTCTCAGCACGACGAGCGTGGTCCCTGGAACTCAGCAACTCTGTCCAAGTGACTCCCACAGTCCAGTGACTCTTCAGTCCAAGTTTGGTGGAGTTAAGTCCTTGCCTCCCCACGCTAGACTGCATTGCTGGGTACCGCATGATTTCCAGCTGCTCCGGCTCCTGTGCACTCTTCCAGGATTTCCTTTGTGCACAGCCTAGCCTGGGTCCCCGACACTCCTTCCTGCAGTGCACAACTTTCTAAGTTGCCCTCCGGCATCGTGGGACTCCCTTTTGTGACTTCGCGTAGACTCCGGTTCACTCTTCTTCCAAGTGCCTGTTCATATACTTCTGCGGGTGCTGCCTGCTTTTGTGAGGGCTCCCTGAGTTACAGGCGCCCCCTCTGCCTCCTCCTCCAAGTGGCGACATCCTGGTCCCTCCTGGGCCACAGCAGCACCCAAAAACCTCTACCGCGACCCCTGCAGCTAGCAAGGCTTGTTTGCGGTCTTTCTGTGTGGGAACACCTCTGAAAGCTTCATCGCGACGTGGGACATCTGTCTTCCAAAGGAGAAGTCTCTAGCTCTCTTCTTTCTTGCAGAACTCCAAGCTTCTTCCATCTGGTGGCAGCTCCCTTGCACCCTCAGCTGGCATTTCCTGGGCTCCTGCTCACTCTCAACACTGTCGCAACTATTGGACTTGGTCCCCTTGTCTTACAGGTACTCAGGTCCGGAAATCCACTGTTGTTGCATTGCTGGTGTTTGTTCTTCCTGCAGAAACCCCCTATCACGACTTCTGTGCTCTCTGGGGGTAGTAGGTGCATTTTACACCTACCTTTCAGGGTCTTGGGGTGGGCTATTTTTCTAACCCTCACTGTTTTCTTACAGCCCCAGCGACCCTCTACAAGCTCACATAGGTTTGGGGTCCATTTGTGGTTCGCATTCCACTTTTGGAGTATATGGTTTGTGTTGCCCCCATACCTATGTGCTTCTATTGCAATCTACTGTAATTCTACACTGCTTGCATTACTTTTCTTGCTATTACCGGCATAATTTTGGTTTGTGTACATATATCTTGTGTATATATCTTATCCTCATACTGAGGGTGCTCACTGAGATACTTGTGGCATACTGTCATAAAAATAAAGTACCTTTATTTTTAGTACTTCTGTGTATTGTGTTTTCTTATGATATTGTGCATATGACACCAGTGGTATAGTAGGAGCTTTACATGTCTCCTAGTTCAGCCTAAGCTGCTTTGCCATAGCTACCTTCTATCAGCCTAAGCTGCTAGAAACACCTCTTATACACTAATAAGGGATAACTGGACCTGGCACAAGGTGTAAGTACCTCTGGTACCCACTACAAGCCAGGCCAGCCTCCTACATACACTACTCCAATTTGTGCCACCCCGGTGTACACCACTCCACTCTATGTCTCTCTATTCTATGCTAGTCCATCGAACAGCACTCCACTGTAAGCCACTCCACTGTACGCTGGTACATTATATGCTATTACACACTACGCCACTCCACTCTACAACACTCCACTGTACACCACTCCACTGTGTGCCACTCCACTGTACACTACTACACTATACACTACTACACTCTATGCCACACCACTATACAACACTCCACTGTACACCACTCCACTGTATGCCACTGCACTCTACACTACTCCACTGTAAGCCACTCCACTGTACGCTGCTACACTATATGCTATTACACTCCACGCCACTCCATTATACAACACTCCACTGTACACTATCCACTGTATGCCACTCCACTGTAAGCCACTCCACTGTACGCTGCTACACTATACGCTATTACACTCCACGCACTGTACGTTACTACACTATACGCTATTACACTCCACGCCACTCCACTGTACACTATCCACTGTATGCCACTCCATTGTAAGCCACTCCACTGTACGTTACTACACTATACGCTATTACACTCCACGCCACTCCACTATACAACACTTCACTGTACACTATCCACTATATGCCACTTCACTCTACACTGCTACACTATACACTAATACACTATACGCCACACCACTCCATGCTGTTCCACTGTATGCTACCCCACTCTATACCACTCCAGTGTACTCTCCTTCACTCTATATAACTCCACTCTACTACACTCTGCCACTCTACTAGACTCTACTCCACTCTATCCTTGTACACTCTAGTGTCCAAATTTGAACTCGACTCTATGCCTATACACTTCATTGTACAATACTCTATTCCACTCTGACAGTTTCCAACACTGTATGACACAGCATTCCACTCTACTGTATGAGACGCCACTCCAATAAAAACCACTCCACTCTACATTAATCCACAATATCCTACTCTGCTCTATGCCACTCCACTGTACACCACTCCAGTCGATGCTATTTCATTCTATGCCACTGCACTCATTTACATTACACTGTACACTATTCTACTTTACGATATTTCACTACATGCTGCTCCACTATACAGTAATCCACTCTACGTCACTACAGTGTATGCCACTCCACTGTACGCTGTTCCAATGTGCACCACTCTTCTCTACTCTATATAACTCCACTCTATACAATTATACTACACTTTATGGCACTCTACGACACTCTATCCCCATACATTCCACTGTCCAGCTCTGTACCCCACTCTATGCCCATACACTCCATTGTACAACACTCTATTTCACTACACAACACTTTTTTTCATGATACCGCACTCCACTTTACTATACCAGACACCATTCCAATTTATAACAATTTACTACCTGTGCTACGCCACTACAGTACACTCCATGTCACTCTACTCTGTGGCACACCAAAACACTCTATTATAATTTACTCCACACTATGGCCCTCATTATGACATCGGCGGTCTTTGTAAAAGACTGCCAATGCCACGGGTGACAAAATACCGCCAGTGCTGGCGGTATGTTTGGCACCCGATTATGACTTTTATGCTGGCCCAGCGGAAAAGTCACAACAACATTGAAGCCAGCTCGTAATTGAGCCGGCAGCAATGTTGATGTGCAGCGGGTGCAGCAGCACCCCTCACGCATTTCACTGCCCGTAGTTCGGGCATTGAAATGCACGATGGGGCTGTGCATGGGGGCCCCTGCACTGCCCATGCCAAGTGCCGGTGGGGCAGTCCGGGCCAGCCAGGGTCATAATGACCCCCTATGTTAGGCGACACCATTCAACGCTACTTCACTGTACTAGACTTTACCTCACTCTCAGCTACTGTACAACAATCTACTCTACGCGGCTCCACTTTTTGACACACTACTGTACTGTATGCAGTTCCACTCTCCAACACTCTTCTACACTGTATGCCACTCTCCAACACTTTATTTCAGTCTATAGCCCTCCACTCTACTGTACATCACTGTACTATACTGTATGCCACTGTGCAACACCCTACTCCACTCTATGCCGCTCTACGATACTCTAATCCACTATACAACACTGTGCGCAACTCTTATTATGCCACTGCACCCCACTTTACTCCACTCTACTCTGTGATAAAGTACTCCACTCTACTCCACCACTCCACTGTACTTCACTTTGCTGTACGCCACACTATACCGTTATACTCTATAACTTTGTGTGGCAATCCACTCTACAACACTATATGGTACCGTACAGCACTCCACTCTATAAAACTCTACTAGAATGTACGCCACTCCACTCTACTGCACTCCACACCACTATAGTCTATGACATTCCACACCATTCTGACACTTTACTCCACTCTATGCTACCCACTCCAGTGTACTCCACTGCACTATACTCCACTCTATTACACTTTATCCCACTCTACGCCACTGTAAAATACACCGCTCCATGCCACTCCACAGTCCACACTCTATGCCAGTGGTTCCCAACCTGTGGTCCGGGGACCCCTGGGGGTCCGCAAAGCCTTCTCAGGGGGTCCGCGAGAGCCTAGAAAATTAAAAAATATTAATAAATATTGACAAATTAGGTCCCCAACTTCCAGCAATGACTCAGGCGGGGGTCCCCGGATTCCCATGATGATTCAGTGGGGGTCCCTGGGTTCCATTAATGTTAAAGTGGGGGTCCACAGAAATCAAAAGGTTGGGAACCACTGCTCTATGCCACTGTATACAACCCCACTGTACAACACTCTGTGCCACTCTTTGAACTCTACTCAACTCTATGCCCACCCACTCTACGTCACTGTACTACACTGTATGACACTTGACAACACACCACTCCTCTATGATACGCCATTCAACTGTATGACACAACATTCCAATCTACAACCCTCTCCTCCTCTGTACTCTACCTCACCAATCAACAACATTCCACTCTATGACACGCAACTTCACCCTACTCCACTCTACAACACTCTACTTCACTCAATGACCGTCTACAGCACCCTCCTCTTCTGTATGACACGCCAGTCCACTGTACAACGCGCTGCTCCACTCCATGATACTTGGCTCCACTATGTGAGAAAATATGGCACTAAACTATGTAACACTTTAGTACACTGTACACTACACCACTCCACTCTACTCTATTCCACTCTACAATGCTCTACTCTGTGACAATATACTTTACAACACTCTCCTCCACTTCACTGTATGAAGCTCCACATCACCAGACTCGACTCAACGACACTGGACTCTACGATTTGAAACTAATTATTATTAGAAATTTTAAAAAAAACATTGAAATTCAATAAAAAAACAAAGGTTAAAGCTTAGTTATAGTTAGGAAAACTTTCTTCCATATACAAACCAAATCCCATTACTTAGGATCCAGCTGCAACCGGCAACATTGGTCACAAGGATTGCCTGACTGCTCCTGGTTCTCAACGCCCCGGAGAACTGGTCTGGCAGTAGCTTTACATGCAAGAAGCAGATGTGGTCTAGTGCCTGATTTGCCAAGCACTTATTCTGAACCCGGTCACATCTTTCTTTTCCTGTGGATCACCCCACAGAATATCGGAAACACAAATATTGTGTGGGCAGAATATCCCTTCAAAAATATCGAGGTCCAATACATGGAAAAGGTAAGTGCAAACAGGAAAGTAAAGATTTACTATTTTTACCTCCAGACCTACGCACTGTGAAAATATATATATATCGTCAAGGTACATATATGTGGAGCTATATATAATAATAAAACTTTACTGACCTATGGAGACTTACTTTCACAACATTTTTGCCCTCGATATTTTTGACACAATATTTTGAATATTTTGTTTCACAATATTTGCTCGGCCTCAAATTCAACATCTGGCAAAAATATAAGAACGCTTATAAATGTGTTATTTGCTAATTGCAATGCAGGCTTTTACATATAAATAGAGTATGAAACCTTGCTCTTTTGCTCATCCTGTGTGCTGTCTTTTATGCTACAGAACAAGAAGGACCTGAACTTTGCCGGAGGCAAGGCTTTTAAGACTGCCTCTGGATGTTCGCACTGTTGTACAGGCCCTTTGGTGAGTTTGCTGTAAATGTACATTGGAGATGCTGCCTCTTAATGTCGTTCGGATCAATAGAGAAGGCTGACCTTTTATATTTATTGAAGTCACTGGTAAAGATCTGCCTTTAAACCCCTTCAAAATCAATGGAAAGCAAAGGCCTCCTCAACCCAATGAACTGCAGGACATCATAATTCTCTCCTCTTCGCCGGCCGGCGGCGCAATCAATAGAGATTTTCCACTGGACTTCACTGAAACTCAATAACATTCGTAATCCCACTGATATCAAATAAACATATCTACATTAGTTCACCCCTTGGGCAATAAGGAATAACTTTCCAGCCCATCTAAGGTTGAGGGTGTACATATTCCACTAAGTCCCTCAAAAAGAAGTAATAGTAATATGAGTGCTTAATTTGAGGTGGGGTGAAGGGGCCAGGCAACAGCACTTATTTCTGGAGATCGGCACTTATTTTTCTTGAATAAACTTTGTTCCAGAGCAAGAGAAAGAAAAGCACAAAAGGGTGAAAGAGAGAGAGAAAGAGAAAGCTAGAAAAACAGTAACAGAGGTAGGAAGCGGGGATGAAACAGTACCTGTAAGGGTGAGATAAAGAAGCAGGGAGTGTCTGGTGGAGGATTAAAGAGGCGTGAGATAGAATCACAACTACAAAGCCTTATATTCGGTACCCTGACCTTCAAAAGCATCAGGTGCATTCTTGACAAAACCTTGGGCCCTGGCACTCATTCTTTTACAAATTAAGCAATGAGTAACATTGTTCCATTGAGCCCACAAAATAATAAAATACATATCATACAAATGAATGAATGGACTTCACTAGAAAATGCGCCTGTAACATCTATGAATAGAGCTTTAGTAATCGAGGTATGTTAGGGGCACGGAGTTAGGCAAAGAGCCAGGAGGTCGGAGTCCATGTTGAGTTTTAAGGACAACCACTGTCTATGTAAATGAATCCCATTTAAATTCATTGTTTGAAGTAGGTCATCTGTGTCTCCTGAAAGTCTGGTAAGAATCCTCCAGGACCTCCTTCGGATGCCTCGGGTGGAAGCAACCCTCCAATAGCGAGCAATCAATTAGGAATGACTCTATCGTATGACACAGTCAGGGATCTGTTCTTCAAGACTATACGAAGCACTAAAAGAAATCATTTCAACGTTAACATTCGACATTAGGAAATAAGATCATCTTTCTAGTGACATAATGAAACTAGAGGGGACCCCCGGCAAAGTACATGAAGGCCCCCCCGACTGGCCCACCACCTACTCTTTTTCTGAGGGGGCCCCTTGGAACTTGGGGGGCCCCCTCCCTCTTCCCTTGCACTGCGGGGTCTTATGCTACGCTACTGCATGTATCCAACAGTACCCCGTATTTCAAATAAGTACATGGATCTTAAATAAATTTTATCTTAACAGACAAGATAACTATATCTATCTATTGTACATCATTTAGAGAGATGTATTCATCCAATACCATGCAAGTCAATTAAAATGCACCTTCATAACTTACTGTATGTATCAATTCAATCTTAGCATTGCCTTCATTCTGTCATACGGAGTATGTCAATTAAATGTCTATCCATATCTTCCTTCATATATCAACTAAATGTCTATCATATCTTAATTCGTATATCAATTAAATGACTATCCATTTCTTAATTTGTATATCAATTAAATGTCTATCCATATCTTCCTTCGTATATCAATTAAATGTCTAACCATATCTTACTTTGCATATCAATTAAATGTCTATCATATCTTAATTCGTATATCAATCAGTTGTCAATCCATATTTTACTTTGTATATCAATTAAATGTCAATCCATATCTTCCTTCATATATCAATTTAATGTCTATCCATATCTTACTTTGTTTATCAATTAAATGTCTATCATATCTTACTTCGTATATCAATTAAATGACTATCCATTTCTTAATTTGTATATCAATTAAATGTCAATCCATATCTTCCTTCGTATATCAATTAAATGTCAATCCATATCTTACTTTGTATATCAATTAAATGTCTATCATATCTTACTTCGTATATCTATTTAATGTCTATCATATCTTACTTCGTACATCAATTAAATGACTATCCATTTCTTAATTTGTATATCAATTAAATGTCAATCCATATCTTACTTCGTATATCAATTAAATGTCAATCCATATCTTCCTTCGTACATCAATTTAATGTCTATCCATATCTTACTTCGTATATCTATTAAATGTCTATGCATACCTTTCTTCGTATATTAATTAAATGGCTATCCATATGTTAATATGTATATCAAAGAGTTTTCTGCAACCATGTTGTGTAGATCAAGAAATGTTTAAAAACACATTGTGGAAATCTGTTAGAGCTCCTTCCATTCATTATGTACTTTTCAATTCAAGAAGCAACTCCAGTCAGACTCTGACATCAATCCCACCGCCCCCTGCATACTAATTAAAGAGCTTTAGGCACATCCTACCATGTGCAACAATTCAAGGGGGCTTCTCGATCAAACTCAGTTTATCAGTAAAACAATCTATTCAGCCTTCCCAGTCATATACACCCAAGAGTTATAGTTAATTAATAAATGAATTACTGAATTAATGAAGGAAAGCCTATAAAGCACAACAGTTACCCCAGCAGGAGCCCTGCCACTGAATCTGACGCCATGCTATCGAACATGTGCTATCGAACACGGCATTTGAAAAGCAGAATTTTATCAATTTCTTTTAATATCGGAAAGAGAAGGAGGAAGAGTCTGTCATTTTACAGTCAGAAAGGAGAAGGACCTCTATCCCCCATGAACAGGTCCCGATCCATTGCACACCACAGCCTGAGCTGACGCTGTTGAAGCTAGGACCTTGGTTTGCTCTTAAACACAGTCATTACTACTACTCTTCCTCTCCCTCGGTAGATATTTCTAACCTGCGCCCAATGACTCCTCACACGCTCAGACAAGCCTGTAATACACAATCACAACAAGTAAAATAGTCCTGCCCCTGAACCCGTCAACACCGCAGACACCCTTAACACCCCTGAGGCGATTACTATATTAGTAACGTACATCGTTAGTATCTGGCTAATCCCCGTAAGCTGCAATCAGCCCTCATAACAGCTCACATGTTAAATATCACTGCACCCTCCTTATACAACGCCCTTAACTCTCTCACATTATTAAGATAAGTTGTTAAAGTTTTCCCTTCCTGATATCCCCGCTTTCTTCCAATTCCCCTCTTCCCCCCTTTCTCTTTTACCCTCTTGTAGTGGCAATGCTGTGAAAAAAATTATACAATTGTGTAAATGTATTGCAAAATAACATACAGCTATTGTATTGATGTGTGCAGTTTGCGTTCAATAAACAGATTTAAAAAAAAAAAAGAAAGGAGAAGGACCTGCCACCAAGATCAGAATTGTATATTTTTAGAAGATGATTTTTAAAAAAATGTGTTCAGTTGCACCTATTTTGGCAACCTCTAATAATTCATACTATAGAAAGGGGAAGTTTGTGTTGCATCGTTTGCCGAAAGAACTCACGCAATTTGCATTCTTCCGCTCAAACTGTTGAAAAAGAAATAAATGTATTACTATTTTTTTTCTAAAGAGCTTAAATCTAAACTCTTGCTACTTTTAAGTGTTGTAAACAGCAGGTGTTGCTATCATCTAAGTCAGTGACACTATGTTGACCTCAGATAGATGAAAGGCTGAGTTGGATTTGCTGTTATTCAAAATCATAAACTTCAAGGATCCCACAGATGTCAGCAGCAAGCACTTAACTCACAGATCAATACCTTAGCATTTTTTAGGGTCTGAAAATCATAAGTCAGCACTACACTGCTGTCCAGTTCTGTTCCATAAAACCCTGGCATTCACTCTGTTCTCCATCGTGTGCATTAAAAAAAGAAAGCTAAGGAGTTTGACTAGTGCTGGTGCAATTACATATCAGATAGGCGCTCTGCCTTGTCAAAAAGATCATTGGCAGTTAAAGAGGGAATAATGCTATATTAGTCGGTTTGTGAATTGTATTCAATGACTCTCAGTGGACTAAAGTGACTTTTATGAATAAACATTAATTTACAATTTATTTGACTTGAAGAGAAAAATAAAAAGGGTAAATCAAGATATGTTGTTACTCATACAACACCCAGAGAAGAAGAATAAAGTTAACACTGCCAAATGGGTCCGCGTTTTAAGTCCCAATCACTGATATCTGTATGACCTACAGGTCAAGGGTGCTGCCTTTGTTATCCCTCCATTCACCCGCTCATCCATCTGTCCTTCCAACAAACACCTCCGCCTGTCCATTCGCCCACTCCGCCCGTCTGTCCGTTCACCCTCCCACTGACTTCAAACACCGAACTCCTCCATTGGTCCACCCACTCACTCTTCTTCTAACAAACATTGTAGGAGGCTGGCCCAGTGTGTGGTGGACACCTATGGCGTTACACCTTATAGCAGGTCCAGACAACCCTTATTAGATAATGTTACAGTCTCTACGTAGCCAACGCTCTCTAGTGGTAGCTGTGGTGAGCAGCCAAGACTTATCCAGGAGGAGTGTGAAGCACTTGCAGTACCACAGCAGTCACACACTAACTTATCACACATAAAAGGAACCACACAGTGTTGCAAAAATAAAGGTACTTTATTACAGAAACACCAGACTAGATCACTATAGACAAATCCCTTTCAGGAGGTAAGTACTCACAAAATATACACAAGTAAATATTAGGAAATAGCACAAAATAGCAAGGGCCTTATAGGAGGGGCCAAACAAATATACTAAAAAAGGGGAATGCAAGAATGGATCCCTCACCAGAGGGTATGGAGTAGTTAGCATAGGGCTGGGAGAGAGTGGAACCCCAAGAAGTAAGTATCTAGAAGACTCTCAGTGACCAGAAGAGCAGAGGTAAGTTACCTTGTCATCCCATAGGCTAACATGAGGACTCGTAAATGGAATATTGCAAAAGCAGGACCAGGCTGGTGGAACCTAACGGGGGATTCTGGAAGAAGAGGACCTGCAAAAAAAGGGGACAGAGTCCAGTCCATGCAGGAGTGTCCAGGTGTGGCAGGAGGCAATACCCACCCTTCTGTGGTGAAGATCTGGGTCGACGGTGGTAGATGAAGTCCAGCTGCGGAGTCAAGGAGAAGCAGAGGAGTCCCGGAAGTCACCTAGGAGCTATCTCTCGCTAGTCGCCGGATTGCAGATGGGTCAGTGGTCAGGAGGACCACCAACAAGCAAATGCAACTGGAGCTGTAGGAGATTTGCAGAGATGAAGAAGACCAGCAAGGTCCTGGAGACTCAACCCTTGGAGGAGGGTCCATGCTGACCCTCAGAAGACAGGAGAGCCAGTAGAAATAGTCAGAGCCCCCATGAGCAACCCACTGACAGCAGGCACAGTGAGTTGCAATGAGGCCCAGGCAGCACACCTGAAGAGGAGTCCCACGTCGCTGGAGCAGCAGAGAGGAGACTGTTCTTGCAGAGGTAGTGTGCTGTTGGCCAGGGCTACTTGGAGCCTGAAGATCCCTTGGAGCAGGAGTCAACAAGCCTTGGTAGCTGCAACAGTCTTGGTGCACGGGGGTTCTGTCTTGGAGGAAGAGGCAAGGACTCACTGTCTCCCAAGTTGGACAGAAGGCAGAGAGGACCCTGCAGAACCACCGCCTGTGTTGGAGAATCTTCACAGGTCCAGAAGACAGCAGATTCCAGCAGCCGGACGTCATTGCCTCAGGTGCCTGCAGATGCAGGGGACTGGCTGCTTCACTCCAAGGGAGATTCCTTCTTGCTGCTTGGTGCAGCCGTTGCTGACCCCAGATGAGGCACAGCCATGGAAATGTTGCAATTTGCTGACAGGAGCCGCGGAAATAATGTTGCAAGGAGAGGTTGTCTCGGTGTTGCTGTCTTGTTCAGTTCCTGTGAAGTCCAGCAGCGGTTCTGGTGGCCAAGAGCAGATGAGGTTGTTGCAGAGGAGTCCTGGTGGAGTCTTGCATGCCGAATCTGGGGACCCACCTGCAAGGGAGTCCCTAAATAGCCCAAAAAGGGGCTTGGTTACTTTGCAAGGTGACCACCTATCAGAGGGGGTCACTGACATCATCGGCCTAATCTGACCAGTCAGATGCTCCCAGGTGCCTTTGCCCATCTTGTTTTCGAGATGACAGAATCAAGTGGCCAACTGGAGGAGCTCTGAGCACCTCCCCTGGGGTGGTGATGGACAGGGAAGTGGTCACTCCGTTTTCATTTGTGCAGTTTCGAGCCAGAGCAGGGATCGGGGCTCCAGGACTTTTGCAAACCGGATTATGCAAGGAGAGCACCAAATGTGCCCTTCAAACCAAACCAGTGGTGTAGGGAGGCTACTTACCCCTCCCCAGCCTTGTAAAACCTATTCCCAAGGGAAAGGAGATTGCACCCTCCTCTCACAGGAAATCCTTTATTCTGCCTTCCCCTGCTTGAGCTGGCCATGCAGCAGGAGGGCAGAACCCTGTCTGGGAGGCTGCAGCACCGTGGGCTGCTCGCAGACCATGAAAGACTGGTAGGAGCAATACTGGAGGGTCCTCTAACGAGTCCCCACAGTGCATGGGATCATGCCACCAATACTGGCATCAGTATTGGGGTATGATTCCGACATGTTTGATACCGAACATGCCTAGGTTCCGAGTTACCATTATGTAGCTGGACCATAGGTAGTGACCTACGGCCAGTACATAGCTAAAATGGCGTCCTCGCACTTACAAAGTCCAGGGAATTGGAACTCGAGTTCGTAGGAGTAACTCTGCTCCTGCAGGGGGTGCCCACACACACAAGGACCTGCACCCTGCCCTTAGGGCTGGAAGGGCCTACCATAGGGGTGACTTACAGTGACTTGGTGTAATGACCAGCAGTGAAAGGTTGCATGCACCTTTTCACACAGGCTGCAGTGGCAGGCCTGCAGACACAGTTTGTATGGGCTCCCATAGGTGGCATAATTCATGCTACAGCCCATGGGAGACCGCTGGTTTACCAATGCCCTGGGTACCTAAGTACCATATACTAGGAACTTACAGGGGTACACCAGTATGCCAATTGTGGGGTGTAAAGAGTACCAATACAACCAAATTTAGAGGAGAGAGACAACCACTGGGGTCCTGGTTAGCAGGATCCCAGTGAAAACAGTCTAAGCACACTGACAACAGGCAAAACGCGGGGGTAACCATGCCAGAAAGAGGGACTTTCCTACAACCATCTACATCCGTCCGTCCATTCACCCACCCCCTGTCTTTCCAACACCCACCTCCATCTGTCAATCTACTTCCCATGCATGTGTATAATATGCAAATATAGATATTACCTAATGAGTTTTAAACATAGGTGACATGCATGCACTATATCTGCTAGATAATATACATTCAATACATATATAAATAATGTAACACAACATAACACAAGCAGGCACAAACACACGCGCAGATGTCCAGTTATGTTTAGTGCATTCTGGAGCTGGGACGACAACTGTTTCAGGCTTCTAGGAACAGCGTAAACTTAGTAGTCCACCTGAATGGAGGATGTATGTGTGCAGATAGACGGGCTTGCAGCGTGAGGAACTGGATTTTGTTAAGGTAGATTTGTAGTTTCGCTCTTCTAAGCAAACAAATGCCACTTGTTTACTTTGCTTCACACGTCACATACCTGCAATTTGGCACACACTTTTTATTTTGTGTGCAGTTTATTTTTTTTAAACAAAAGGATACAATTTGGGGTTGAATATAGCCGTACACATGTTCAGGACACAACTACCCAGGATAATGTGCTGCATGGCTAAACACTTATAAGGTCCCGAAGGCAAGACCTATGGTTGTTTCATCTTCTAATCCACCCATCTCCCCTTGTTTATTCCAACTTAACGCAGAAAACAATACAACTTTTGCATCTCACAGGTTGGAAATTGAGAGGGCTGGTTGTGAAGCTTCGGTTACCCAGCCTATGCTGCACTTTCCTTACAACAGTCCAGAAAGCCTTCTACCGTCTCTTCATGTGAAAAGCATTGGAGGGACACTTGGTGTAGAGGAGAGTACAGATGTGCTACGACTTGTGATCCTTTTAGAATTCTAGATGTTTTATCTGCGGTGTTTTGAAGGGTCTGTCTCGTGTAACCTTTTCATCACAGTGGGAACCTTTAAGGATTTAAGGTTGCTCTATTGCTTAAAAGATTGCTAAAATTTTTAGACCGCAGAGCGTGATACCCCCAAGGGATCTCCTTACAGTTTTAAAAGGTCTCACCTGCCCCCTTTTGTCCCTCTGAAGTCTGCATCCCTCCAATGGCCAAACGCTAAGGTGGTTTTCCTGGTGGCAATTACATAAGCTAGAAGATTGGGGCTAAACTGGGGTTTTACTTTTCTCTTTCCCATCCATTACATCTTTCCCAGACAAGGTAGTTTTGAAGTTAGATCATTTGGGAAGTTCATTCCCAGTCCCATTTAGATCAGGTGGTTGTTCTTCCAGTCCTTTTGTTGGACACAGAATCTAATTTACTTTTGTTTTTGGATATAAGAAGAGCTCTTCTGATTTATTTGGAAGGAACAGAAACATCTAGAGGGTCAGTATCCCTATTTCTTTATTATGGTCTGCCTAGGAAGGGGCAAAATTCTCAACTTCAATCCTATTTAGGCAGGTTTGGCATGCTGTAGCTCATGCTTATGCTTCTGATGAGCGGTGATGTTCCTGGCAGTATTCAGTGATGATCTACCAAGGGGCGGCTCCTTTGCAATGGCACCCCCTCCCCCCCGGCCAAGAGCCAGCCAATGAAAAATAAAACAATAATTTAATATTGTTTTATTTTTCATCTACTGGCTCTGCCAGCAGTGCAGGGAGGGGAGGGCTGGGCCATTGGAGGTAGGAGGGGGGAGGAGGAGAGAGTGCACCTAAGTGCGCATGTGTGTTTGGCCATCCATCTCGGGCCTGCCAAACACACATGCACACTTAGGTTTCTCCAGCCCGGCTGTGTTGAACAGCTGGGCTGGAAAAACTGCACAGACCCCAGGGCTGTCTGAGTAGCAGTCCGAGCCGCTCAGACTAATCCTGATGCTGCTTCCATGCTGTGTTTAGCATGAAAGCAGCGCCAGGATTTCTGGGGAGCCTGTGCTGGTGTCCCAGTGAATGCTGAGACACTACATCGAGGGAAGAGGAGCGAGGCGGCAGGAGAAGGCAGGGGACTGCAGCATCGAGGTAAGTTTATTTTTATTTTTTATTTTTCACCTCCGTCTCCGTTCCACCTCCACCGCTTGAGACCTGCAGCAGCCGCCACTGGATCTAACAGAGGGATAGCAGCCCCTTGCGCAGGATGAATGGCGTGCCTCTTCTAGGAATCTGTTGGGCTACTACATGGTAAACTCTGACCCATATACAAAGCATTATTGTTTGGATTTAGGAAATTATTATGTTAATTTTGGTTGATGTGCATTGAGTCTGTTATGAAGTATATGACAGTAAAATATTGTGACCATTTAATTAAATTGCCTTTTAGTCAGTGCATAAGAAAATCAATATTTTGTTATATTGTCATTCGCCAAGAGCTGTGATGAGATAGGACGGGTGAAGGGGTAATGGACTCAATGCTTACCGGTAATCTTCATTACCCTGATGAAAGGTCCTCCCTGTCACTGTTCTAGTCCTCCTTACCCAGGGCTCCGATATGTATTTTTCACTCATTACAGCTTGATGATTAGCAGGAGGAAGTAGAGGGGAGCCTTAAGTAATCAGTCAATCAATCAATCAGGATTTGTAAAGCGCAGATAATCACCCGACAGGGTATCCAAGCACTTGCAAGTCCCAGAAAAAGCAGTGAAAAGGAGGGTAAAGCAAGGAGAAGGCCCACAAAAAGCAGGAAAAAAGCAAGGAGAATGCAGTGAAAATGAGGGGAAAGCAAGGAGCGGGCACACAAAAAACGGGGGAAAAGCAAGGAGAAAACAGTGAAAATGAGGGAAAATTAAAAATGATCAGTAAGTAATGAATTCCTTCCCTCCTGAAAAGTGCATGGCTCCATGGGATACCCTTTTAGATCTGACATGGTCTGTGATGTGCAGGGTTGTGTTTCCCTGCATGGCTATCTCAAGTTTCCAGGACCATTGAATGGAGTGCTGTAAGTTGCTGATACGCTTGGCATATTTAGGAGTGCCTAGCGCATCCTTGTGCCACATTGGCGTCATTTTTTTTTACACAAATGTTTCCCAACAAGGCCAAAAACACTGCTCCATATTTAAAAAGTGGCGCAATGCATGGATTTGTAACCCTTTGCACTACATGATGCCTGCGCCAGGCAAAATGTATGCAAAGAGGGCGTACCCCCGTTATAGGGGCCAAAAACATGGCACAAGGAAATCTAAGAGATTTTTTTGGCATTTTAAAGGAGGCTTCCATTGGTTATAATGGGCCTCTGGGTGCTTTGCAGGCTAAGCGTCATAATTCTTTACGCTAATCCTGCAAAGCGCCGACTAGCATCAAAAGGTTTGACTCTAGCCCCCTAAACACCGCCATGTTGCGCCGTGTTTTAGATACGGCGCACACATAGTGGCGTTAGGGGGGGCACTAAGGGGCTCATGAAAAGGTGCAGCGCCACTTTTCATAAATCTGCTCCTTGGTACTTAAAGCGCTTAGAAAGGACAGTGAGGTATTGTCGCGTGGGGTCTCATTATTCTAAATGAGACTACTGGATTTCTAGGCAGCAGGATCGATAACGGTGTGGGGGACTGAGTCTGACCCACGTGTAAAGAACTCTGTCACCTTAAATCCGGTTTTTGCTCCGGCTAACTAGCAGTGCCTCATTTCTCCCCTGTGCAAGGAATGATTTGGCAGCCGAGCGCATGACATCTTTGGAACTTCTCAGGGAAGTTGTGGTTACTCAGATCCAAACCAACTCTCTTATTTCCAATATGATCTCATATACAAATGACAAAGACAGTATAAGTTTTATATAATGTTTTAATAAAACGACTGTATTTTAGATATTAAGGCGTGAGCCGCAATAACCAGAACGATACAACACAGTAGGATTGTAATAGTTACCAGGAGAGTAAAACATAAAAACAAAGCTATCATATTGTCAAACAGTTTTTACTCTCCCTCTGCTTGTTTTATCTAGAGCACAGCATGTTAAGCTTCTAGCTTGCCTATTAGAATCACTGTGGAGACATCAGCCCTCATACCTGAGCAAAGACCTGTGATCTTGGTTCAGCATCTGCAACGAGGCAGTCAGCGTCAAGTTGTGGTTCCCTGGTCGGAATCTCCCTCTTGCGTGTATTGGGACAAGGAAGTGATTTTATAACTAACATGTCATCGTGATCACAAAATGTCCCTACGCAGGAATGCCAAGTCTAAACTCTTACCACGTCTATCGGCAATGTACCAGACTGTATCCTTGACTACTGGCTATTTGAAAAATAACAGTACGAAGCCTAATAAAAAGCATGTAGAGCAAAGTGCACAGAGGCTCTAAGCTGTCAGCAAATGAATAAAATATATTCAGGGCAAAATGCACAAAGGCCTAAAGCCTGAAGCTAAAGCGCAATGAATACGTAAAACTAACCACACTACAGTATAGAGTGCTACATAAAACGTTATTAATAATAGCAGCTCCCACAAAAGCCTGAGATTAAAAAGTGTTATATTTTTTGTTTAAAGACACCCTCTGTCACTCAGTGGAGGGGACAAGAAAGTGTCTGATGTAATGTTTTGGAAATATCTACACGCAGGGGGCACCGGCAGAGGGGACCTCGCTGTGATTTAATTGGGCGCGACCCGCGGTATTTACGAACTTCCATATGGCGCTATCTTTAATTAGTTACCCGGTTATCGTCCTCCTTATGTTCTTCAATCTGCCCTGTCTGTCCCCCGACGTATCATTCCGCGCTGCTGATACACAGCAGCAGAACTGCCTAAACCTGCTGCTGATGAGAGCGGACGGTGGGAATCTGGAGAGCAAATGACGCAGGAAGCATCCTTGGAAGATGCTCGCAGAAGGCCGGATGCAGGGTTTGCACGCTGTCAGCCGCCCGAGCTTTTAACCTTCGCTGTAGCCTGGTGGACGGCAGGTATGGAGCTGTATTTACACAGCGCACCCCCCTGGGGCTCATCAGAGCATGGGGGGGCTGAGAGTACCTGAAGTGGCATCTCTTCTATTGATACCAAGCATAACTATGTGTGAGGGGGACTAGTCGAAGTATGTGAAAGCTAAACCACCTCGGCAGTACGTGCCACACCACAAGAAGTGATGTCACCACTCGATCATATCCTTGACTTTGACAGCTTTGGGTAGGTTTTACATACCATGACGTTCTAATGTTGCGTGTATTAACAAAGGACGCATTATGGTCAGCTAAGAATGTTTTGGAACGTCCCTACAGGCTTATACTGTTTTAGTATTTAAATATCGTCTTTGTTAGAAGTTTGCCTTGAAACCGTGTAAATATGTTTTCATAATTATCAGTGTGTTAACTACTCACTGCTAAGATCTATATGTGACCAATGGCACATTCAGATCAAATTAATATTGTGGCAGAGTCAACTGAGCCTTTCATCCTTATTATGTCAATGAAATGCGGCCTAGGTTTGAGTAGGCAATATTTGTAAATAACATTCTCTCTATGGAGCACAATAAACGCGCTATAGAAAAATTGTTTGCTTATTCTCATGAAAGAAACAGCCCTTGTTACTGTTATGACAGCAAGAGGCATTTTTTTCTGTACTTTTTTTTTAACTTTGATAAAAAAATGTATTAAAAAGGCATTCCTCACCCCTTCACAAAATTACCACGTCACCCTGGGGGTGACTGGAGGAAGGCTGTCACCCCTCAATGCACCATCTGAAGAATAAAGAGCGGGGGGTTCCTTTATGCACACTTGGAAGGCTCCACATGTCTTAGTTTTGAGGCTTCTCCAATCTTCAAAGGATGTGCAGGGGGTGGGGAGGCAGGGGGCGTAGAGGGGAGAGAAATAGCACACTTTGGCCCAGATTCTCAAAGGTTTAGCGTCAGGTTAGCTTTACTTTTGTAATGCTAAACCAATGCTAAACTTTTTTTGCAAATACAAATCGGTATTTGGGTTGGTTTGTGTGGCAAAGTAACGCAAAGCAGATCAAAACTTTGCGTCAATGGGCCGTTATGTGGGTGGTACATGAGCGTACCTGTGCTACCACACATGCTTTTTGGTGCTAAACCTTATTCTGAAACACCAGTAGAAAGGCTTTAGCTCCAAAAATTATTGCAGCTGAAAAGTAGACGTTAAACAGAGAAATGTTTTCATTTCTCCTTGCTTTTCCGACTTTGCATGTGTGCTGCCCTGTACAGCACACACAAAGTAGGAAACACACTTCCACTTGTCTAAGCATAGTATTCTGTACAGGAAGGGCACACTTCCTGTGCAAAACCTATGCTAGACTCATACACATGCCGCATGACACCCAAGCACTATGGCGGTAAGGTGTGTGCGTGGTGCACGGCAGCTGAAATCAGGGCCGCGCTAGGGAGAGGGGAGGAAGAGACCATATCTATGTGAATATAGCGCTGTCCTGCTTTCTCCCTGTCACGCAGCGCTGCGTATGGTGACAGCTTTCAGAATCTGGGTCTTTGACCCCCTCATTCGAGTGGCCTGCTTAAGGGTGGTAGGTATGTGTGGTAAGTGTGGTTAACGCATATATCGCAATCCTGAGTTTTGTGATAAACATCAGCAGGTCAAACCTGCCAACAATTATCAGGGAAAAAAACCCTGTATTTACCCGTACATATGAATTCTGGTGAGCACCAAACCCCGCATGTTATTCCCTAAAAAGTTGTAATTGGGCGGTATTTATGGCACTCAAATAATTACGATTTAGTGGAATGGGATTTTATCAGGTGCAATAAATATCACACTGATGACCGGGCCACTGGTGATGAGGGTATCAGCCTCGGCCTTCTGGTGGGCAGATCCAGGTGTGACGACATGTTGGGTCTGTGGGATCTCAGCCCTCTTCAGCCCACCTGATAAAAACTAAAATCTGGGCAAATCAGTTCTGATAAAATCAATAAAGCTCGCCACAGTTCAGGGCTCTGCACTAAGGTCTACAATGTCTGTGGTTAAACGAAGGGAAACACCAGTGGGTATTTTCGTTGGCATATGTTTGTTTTTATGCTGTGAATTGTTTGAAACACCTTTTGGTAATACATTTATTTCAGTTTGCAAACTGATCCGCTTACTGAACTAGGGATGATTAAGTTTGTTTCCAAATTTTGGGACGGGCCCAGCCTAACTGAACTCGGACCCTTTCGGGAACATTCATAGGTAAACTTAGATGTCCACTCCAGAAAAGAACTGAAAGCTCCTGTGCCCCAGAAAAGAGCTAAAAACTCCTGTGCTCCAGAAAGGAAAAGAAAAAAAAACCTCATGTGCTCTAGAAAGGAACTGAATGCTCTTGTTCTCTAGAAAGGAACTGAAGGCCCCTGTGCTCCAGAAAGGAACTGAAAGCTCCTGTGTCCCAGAAGGGACTGAAGGCTTCTGTGCTCCAGAAAGGAACTGAAAGCTCCTGTGTCCCAGAAGGGACTGAATGCTCTTGTTCTCTAGAAAGGAACTGAAAGCTCCTGTGTCCCAGAAGGGACTGAAGGCTTCTGTGCTCCAGAAAGGAACTGAAAGCTCCTGTTTCCCAGAAGGAACTGAATGCTCTTGTTCTCTAGAAAGGAACTGAAAGCTCCTGTGTCCCAGAAGGGACTGAAGGCTTCTGTGCTCCAGAAAGGAACTGAAAGCTCCTGTTTCCCAGAAGGAACTGAATGCTCTTGTTCTCTAGAAAGGAACTGAAAGCTCCTGTGTTCCAGAAGGGACTGAAGGCTTCTGTGCTCCAGAAAGGAACTGAAAGCTCCTGTGTCCCAGAAGGTACTGAAGGCTTCTGTGCTCCAGAAAGGAACTGAAAGCTCCTGTTTCCCAGAAGGAACTGAATGCTCTTGTTTTCTAGAAAGGAACTGAAAGCTCCTGTGTCCCAGAAGGGACTGAAGGCTTTTGTGCTCCAGAAAGGTACTGAACAGTGGCGGCTCCTCCGTTTGTGCGGAGGAGCGTTGCCCCTCTGCCAGCAGTGGCAGCTGCAAAACCTTTTAAAGAAAACGATAATAAACTATGTTTATTATCGTTTTCTTTGAAAGGGGCGGGGCCACGGGGTGATGTGCACTGAGGGGGAGTGCTCAGCATTCCCCCTTCACAGCGCATGTGTGTTTGGCCGGCCGCCTCGGGCCAGCCAAACACAGAAGCGCTGTAGGCTCTCTCCATCCCAGGAATCCGGTTGCTGGGCTGGAGAGAGCCTGCACAGGCTCCCGCCCTGCCTGGGCGCTCCCAGCCAATCCTGACGCTGCTCTGAGCAGCGTCAGTATTGGCGCAGGGCAGGTTGAGAGCATGTGCGCGCAGAGGCAGAGGAGCGTCGAGGGACAGAGGAGCGGCGGAGGACGTAAGTGTTTTTAAAAATAATTATATTTAATGTTTATTCCCTTGCGCCTCCCCCACCCCTCCCCTGCCTCCCTGCCTCACCCCTTCCGCAGCCCGCAAGCTGCTACTGGAACTGAAAGCTTCTGTGCCCCAGGAAGGAACTGAAGTCCCCTGTGCTCCTGAAAGGAACTGATAGCGTCTGACCTCCAGAAAGGAATTGAAAGCTTCTCTGCTCCAGGAAGGAGCAGAGCACTCATGTGGCCCAGAAAGGACGGAAGGCTCCTTTTCTCCAGAAAGAAACCGAAAGCTCCTGAGCTCCAGAAAGGACCTGAAGGCTCCTGTGCTCCAGAAAGGATGGAAGCATCCTGTGATGTCAGCAGGACTGTTTAAGTGCAGGAAGGGCCACATTCCTGCACAGAAACAATCCCTAGAGGGACTGTCCTCTTTCTATGTGTGCAGCACACAAAGAAAGACTAAAAAAGAAGAAAAATAAACATATTTCTTTTCTTTACACCTGCCCTGGGGAGGCGTAAGATCTTGATGCATTCCCAGGTTTACAAATCCTTGTAAATTTGGGAAGGCGTCAAAGCCCAAGCAAGTTGCGTGACAAAACCCACCACAACGGCCATGCAGCACCTCCGTTGCGCGATGTAAGGCAAAGCAGCGATTTGTTCTGCGTTGCCTCACTCAAGATTTATGGTGCCACTCAGGGCCATGCAATGTGGCTATGCGTGGCTTCATAAATCTGACTCCAGGCCCTGCATCACGCATGTACCACTTTGCGTGGTGCAAACATGATGCACGGCTCTCATAAATATGCCCCCGAGTGTGGGTAAAGAAATGGCGCAACCACTTACGGCCACCCAGGGTTTTCTCGCAGACAACACCCAGCACAAGTGATTGGAACGGGGGAGCCCTCAGAACTTCGTGAGTGCGCCACTAGCAACAAGCATTTGGCACAACAACAAGGAGCAACGGGTCACACCATCATTAAATCCTGATTTAATGAGTTGGAGTTTGTGGCATGGCTGAAATGGAAAGCAGAAAACAGTTCCCAAATATTTCTGCTGCTTCTCTCTCTGCATGTCAGAACATCGTAAACATTTCTTTGAAAGGATGCCAAGCCGCTAATTGAGGCACCAGGGTGTTTTATTCTGCAGCGGCATGATGGATGGCAGCGCAGACTGAGTCCCCCTCTGCACAGTGACAATTTTTTCTATTTGTTCAGCAGTGGAAAAGGCACAAACACTTTCAAACCATTCTAGGGTGCACTCTCTATGTGTCTGAGATCTTTCGCTTCTTTGTGGTTATCTCGTGAGGTCTTGCCTCTTTCTTGACCGCTGTCTCTCGATGCCTGATTGGTTCGGCATACCTTTCTGTTGGTCTCTGGGGGTCATATTTACTAGCCCCATTAGGTGCTCCACCTCTTATGACACTCAGGCGGAGGCCACGTAAAGCCACTTTGCATTCTGCCTGCAGCACACTTAGAAAGAGGAAAATACCACCATGGATTGTTTTTGTGCAGGAAGGCACTCCTTCCTGCACAAAAACAATCCTGCATGAAATGCAGGCACCCTTGCAACATAGTGCAAGGGTCCCTGCGTTGGTGCTAGGCAGCCAAAAGGGCTCCAGCGCGGGGGGAGAGGACGGAAATGCACCATATTTTATAAATACGGTGCATTCTGTCCTTTCCCAGTGGCGCAGGGCAGCGCAGCAGGGTCACTTTCTGCGATGTGCTGTGCCACTTCCTTGTAAATATGCCCCTTAGTACCTCTGTCCGTCTGTCAGTAGGTCCGGCTGTCCTATGCTTCTTCTGTCTTCCACCATACACTTCGGGGTGGCTCAGTGACTTGACACATGCTGTGGCCTTCAGGTCGTAAGTCTGTGTCTTAAAAGGTGGGCTCTGCCTTCCATCCTTCTGAGGTGGGTAAACTGAGTACATTACATTCGATGATGGCAACATCAGTCATTTACGTCGCTTGGGAGTGGCAGTAGTGTGCTAGCAGGTGCAACATAAGAAGTTACCCATCTCTCCATCTGGATCTTAAGCTTTCTTCATCTTCTCCACACTTGCCTGTCTCCCCTGGGCCAGCACTCTAGCTCCCCCTCTATTACACTCCCTCTGTCATCTTCTCTCTTTCCTTCTGCATCTCTCTCATGTCTTACACAATCACTCCCTCTGGTACATGTTCTCACTCATTGTCTATATTCTCTCACTCTTGTTCTTCTGTAGCCGCTTCTCTTGCACCAGCTCTCATGCTGCTTTGTTCACACTCCCTCTGGCCGCTCGCTCTATTGCCCCCTCTTTCACTCTTTCGTTGTTCTTTCTCCCCTCCCACTTCAACTAGCCCACATGCTCACTCTCTTGTTCACACTCTCACTAACTCTCTTCCCCATGACCGCTCACTCTTTTGATCTTCTTTCTTACCAGCGCTTACACTAGCTCTCATGCTCACTCTCTTGTTAACAATCACTCACTTCCCCTTGGAAATTCACTTTTTGTTGTTCTCTCACTCCCTCTCTTGCACTAGCTCTCATGCTCACTCTCTTGTTCACACTCTCACTTACTCATTTTCCCTTAGTAGTTCACTCTTTTCATTTTTCCTTCTTTCTCCCCCTCTCTTGCACTAGCTATTTATCTCGCCCTCGTGTTCACACTCTAATTTACTCCCTTCCCCTTGGCACTTCACTCTTTTGTCCTTCTTTTCCCCCTCTCTTGCACTAGCTCTTATATTCACTCTCTTGTTCACACTTTCACTTACTCACACCCCCATGACCCCCATGAGCTGAACATGGAGAGTGTCTGTCAGGCTGACCTTTGTTCAGCTTGACAGACACTCTTCATGGGGGGCAAAAGGTGGGGGTTGTGGCCCCTCCGCCCTAAAGGACGGGCCACCACTGTTCCCTGGGCAGTTCACTCTTTTGTTCATCTTTCTCCACCTCCCACTTCAACTAGCTCTCATGTTCACTCTCCTGTTCACACTCTCACTTACTCACTCCCCATGACCGCTCACTCTTTTGTTCTTTCTTCCCCTCTCTCGCACTAGCTCTCATGCTCACTCTCTTGTTCACACTGTAGGAAAGTACCATCTTGCCTGGCATGTTACCCCCATTTTTCACTGTATATATGTTGTTTTAGTTGTATGTGTCACTGGGACCCTGGTAACCCAGGGCCCCAGTGCTCATAAGTGTGCCTGAATGTGTTACCTGTGTAGTGACTAACTGTCTCACTGAGGCTCTGCTAATCAGAACCTCAGTGGTTATGCTCTCTCATTTCTTTCCAAATTGTCACTGACAGGCTAGTGACCATTTTTACCAATTTACATTGGCTTACTGGAACACCCTTATAATTCCCTAGTATATGGTACTGAGGTACCCAGGGTATTGGGGTTCCTGGAGATCCCTATGGGCTGCAGCATTTCTTTTGCCACCTATAGGGAGCTCTGACAATTCTTACACAGGCCTGCCACTGCAGCCTGAGTGAAATAACGTCCACGTTATTTCACAGCCATTTTACACTGCACTTAAGTAACTTATAAGTCACCTATATGTCTAACCTTTACCTGGTAAAGGTTAGGTGCAAAGTTACTTAGTGTGAGGGCACCCTGGCACTAGCCAAGGTGCCCCCACATTGTTCAGAGCCAATTCACTGAACTTTGTGAGTGCGGGGACACCATTACACGCGTGCACTACATATAGGTCACTACCTATATGTAGCTTCACCATGGTAACTCCGAATATGGCCATGTAACATGTCTATGATCATGGAATTGCCCCCTCTATGCCATCCTGGCATTGTTGGTACAATTCCATGATCCCAGTGGTCTGTAGCACAGACCCTGGTACTGCCAGACTGCCCTTCCTGGGGTTTCTCTGCAGCTGCTGCTGCTGCCAACCCCTCAGACAGGCAGCTGCCCTCCTGGGGTCCAGCCAGGCCTGGCCCAGGATGGCAGAACAAAGAACTTCCTCTGAGAGAGGGTGTGACACCCACTCCCTTTGGAAAATGGTGTGAAGGCAGGGGAGGAGTAGCCTCCCCCAGCCTCTGGAAATGCTTTGTTGGGCACAGATGTGCCCAATTCTGCATAAGCCAGTCTACACCGGTTCAGGGACCCCTTAGCCCCTGCTCTGGCGCGAAACTGGACAAAGGAAAGGGGAGTGACCACTCCCCTGACCTGCACCTCCCCTGGGAGGTGTCCAGAGCTCCTCCAGTGTGCTCCAGACCTCTGCCATCTTGGAAACAGAGGTGCTGCTGGCACACTGGACTGCTCTGAGTGGCCAGTGCCACCAGGTGACGTCAGAGACTCCTGCTGATAGGCTCCTTCAGGTGTTAGTAGCCTTTCCTCTCTCCTAGGTAGCCAAACCCTCTTTTCTGGCTATTTAGGGTCTCTGTCTCTGGGGAAACTTCAGATAACGAATGCATGAGCTCAGCCGAGTTCCTCTGCATCTCTCTCTTCACCTTCTGATAAGGAATCGACCGCTGACCGCGCTGGAAGCCTGCAAACCTGCAACATAGTAGCAAAGACGACTACTGCAACTCTGTAACGCTGATCCTGCCGCCTTCTCGACTGTTTTCCTGCTTGTGCATGCTGTGGGGGTAGTCTGCCTCCTCTCTGCACCAGAAGCTCCGAAGAAATCTCCCGTGGGTCGACGGAATCTTCCCCCTGCAACCGCAGGCACCAAAAAGCTGCATTACCGGTCCCTTGGGTCTCCTCTCAGCACGACGAGCGAGGTCCCTCGAATCCAGCGACACTGTCCAAGTGACCCCCACAGTCCAGTGACTCTTCAGCCCAAGTTTGGTGGAGGTAAGTCCTTGCCTCACCTCGCTGGGCTGCATTGCTGGGAACCGCGACTTTGCAAGCTACTCCGGCCCCTGTGCACTTCCGGCGGAAATCCTTCGTGCACAGCCAAGCCTGGGTCCACGGCACTCTAACTTGCATTGCACGACTTTCTAAGTTGGTCTCCGGCGACGCGGGACTCCTTTGTGCAACTTCGGCGAGCACCGTTTCACGCATCCTCGTAGTGCCTGTTTCTGGCACTTCTCCAGGTGCTACCTGCTTCAGTGAGGGCTCTTTGTCTTGCTCGACGTCCCCTCCCTCTGCAGGTCCAATTTGCGACCTCCTGGTCCCTCCTGGGCCCCAGCAGCGTCCAAAAACGCCAAACGCACGATTTGCGTGTAGCAAGGCTTGTTGGCGTCCTTCCGGCGGGAAAACACTTCTGCACGACTCTCCAAGGCGAGAGGGATCCGTCCACCAAAGGGGAAGTCTCTAGCCCTTTTCGTTCCTGCAGAAACCTCAGCTTCTTCTGTCCAGTCGAAGCTTCTTTGCACCCGCAGCTGGCATTTCCTGGGCATCTGCCCATCTCCGACTTGCTTGTGACTTTTGGACTTGGTCCCCTTGTTCCACAGGTACCCTAGATTGGAAATCCACAGTTGTTGCATTGCTGGTTTGTGTCTTTCCTGCATTATTCCTCTAACACGACTCTTTTGTCCTTAGTGGAACTTTAGTGCACTTTGCACTCACTTTTCAGGGTCTTGGGGAGGGTTATTTTTCTAACTCTCACTATTTTCTAATAGTCCCAGCGACCCTCTACAAGGTCACATAGGTTTGGGGTCCATTCGTGGTTCGCATTCCACTTTTGGAGTATATGGTTTGTGTTGCCCCTATCCCTATGTTTCCCCATTGCGTCCTATTGTAACTATACATTGTTTGCACTGTTTTCTAAGACTATACTGCATATTTTTGCTATTGTGTATATATATCTTGTGTATATTTCCTATCCTCTCACTGAGGGTACACTCTAAGATACTTTGGCATATTGTCATAAAAATAAAGTACCTTTATTTTTAGTATAACTGTGTATTGTGTTTTCTTATGATATTGTGCATATGACACTAAGTGGTACTGTGGTAGCTTCACACGTCTCCTAGTTCAGCCTAAGCTGCTCTGCTAAGCTACCATTATCTATCAGCCTAAGCTGCTAGACACCCTATACACTAATAAGGGATAACTGGGCCTGGTGCAAGGTGCAAGTACCCCTTGGTACTCACTACAAGCCAGTCCAGCCTCCTACACACACTCAAATCAATTGGCAACGATCAAATCACATTTTGGTGAAAACAAAACATGACCATACCTAATAAATTGAGATTTGTTTGCATAAAAGTACACCTATGGTGCACAGAAATATGAATTTCCAAGAAATTGTTCCCATTCTACAATCTACCAATGACAGAATTGTGGGGTTGTTCCTTGGAGGTCCCCCTGAAAAGACATTTAACACATAGGGATGGAACACAGACAGATATTCCATACCCCTTTATTGCTTGCAAATTTCTGGAGTGAAATGTTTTTTATTGTGGTGATGGTTAGGAATATCTCATATGTCAGGGGAGTCTAGAGGAAGGGGGAGTTTGTGGGGTAACATGTTCTCTCAGTAGAGAAAGAAAACAAAAAAATGTGTTAATGCCTACTTGCGTTGCATTTCCCAATATCAGCATTCTCACAAAGTGTCGAATGTAATCAGTGCCCAAGATTCCTCGGTTTGGAGCCCTCCTAAAGTAATCCATCCGGCCCCTCAGCGTTACTTTGACCTACGGTGTCTGACACTTTGAAAAAGTTGCTATCATGAACTAAGACGCTTATTTTAAGGAGTCTCTCCAGGCAAATATAGCTCAGGGAACAATATGTAGATTTTCCACAAGTATGTTGGTGAAACTCAGAAAATATCTACATGCTTTGATGTGACCACCACAGAGTTTTTTGAAGGATGCAGAAATAAAATCAATCAATGATTTGCAAAGAGCGGCAAATCACCATTGAGGGCGCAAGGAGCTTAACTGTAGGCGCGGGGAGATTAAGTGATTTGCCCAGAATCGCAGGAAGTTGAGCCGATGCCGAGGCTCGAACCTGGTTTTCCCAGCTCCGAAGTCAGCATCTCAGGCCATTACGCCACGCCCCCTCCCTTATGCCACGCCCTCTCCCGTGTGCCACGCCCTCTCCCATCCATGCGCCTTAGTGATTCTGGATGGTCCAGTGTGGGATGGAAGATGGAAGTTGGGATTCTCAGCCAAGGTCTTTCGAAAACTTCGAGTTTGCTATCACTGATGCCTGAAGTTGTTTCACCTAATGATTCCTGTATGGTTCATAGTGAATATTCATGGTGAGCCCTCTGAGAACATGAAGGAGGGACTATGCTAGGACTCATAGAACTGTTCTACAGAATTCTTGTAACAGTTTGCACTCCGCATTGCAAGTCAGACATTTGCACGCTACCCAAAAATGCTGCATTTTGATTGACTCCTAGAGGGTGACTATATACCCAGAGGACTCCTAGCTAGGGCCTGTGACAAGTCTCTTTACAGTATCAATGCACACATCAGTATGCCTTTGACACCTGCCAGTGCCCTGTGAAGATTACAGACTTCTAACCAGCTCACAGACCTGCTGCTGGAGAAGACGGCTTTAGAATCATTCACTTTCCTGTGCAGAAGACTGAATATGCATGTGAAACTGCTTCTCAATCCGGCCGCTACAATTCCTGGAATAAACCAGTCACTTAAAGCATTCCCATCCATTTGTTTGTATTGCAAATGGTTCTGCATCTGTGACAGTGTTCCTGTGTTTTAAAATAGCTGCCCCACCCTTGGACTATTTCATAATGGTATTTACTTTAAAATAAGTTTATATGAATACATCTTGACTGCATTCATTTATGAGGTATACACTGTGCCATGTTTTAGACAACAAAAGTTATTTTTAGTTGTGCTTTATCATTTTCCTAGAATTGACACACAAAAGAAATATTTTGAAGCCATTACACATTCTTGCAGTTACCTGCAACTACTGCAAGAAAAAGTCAGAAGAACCAAAAAGGAAAAAAATAAATGCTCATTCGGCGGGTCTCACTACCAATTGTAGCGTAAATCTATTCATGTTAAACATGAGATCTGCCTGTAGATAGCTTCCATGCACACGCTCATACATTTAAATGAAAGATTAAAAAACCTTGATGTCTATCAAAATGTTACTATTTTAAAATGGAGGCACTGGGCGACAGAGGGGATATGGAGAGGAGAGCAGGGCCTAGCCAAGGAACTCTCTTATTAACTTCTTTTATCTCCTCTAAACTCTATTATTCCATGAATGACTAAACACCCATACTTTCACTCACATTTTATTTAAACCAGCTGCTTTCATATCGGCATTAAACTTCAAGGCTTATTGACATTAATCCGCTTTGATAGGAAAGGCTTTTATTTCAACAGCTGCTTTTCCTGAAAAATGGCATTCAGGAGTGCCTCACTTTTTGTCTTTAACATAGGAAGTTAACGCTCTAGTCGTTCAGTGGAACTCTGAGGTGGCGATACAGTGGAACACGGGAGAGTCAAATGACAGGCCGCTGCTGGAAGTACATTTGGACTCAGCGCATTAGAGTTATTTTCAGACACGGATGAGGGAGATATTAGAGAATGTGCCCTTAGTTCAAATTTGCAGATCACTGATCATAATTTTTATAACAATATGAAACGTCTCATTTTGTTCACTTACTGCGGTCTCCTCCATAGGAAATCATTTCAGTTCTATAGCTCCTATTCCAGTGTGATGGCTGTAAGGAAATGCCTCTCTTTGTATGGTCAGCCCCAAGCTTTTTGGCAAAGGCTGCAGTTTTTTTTTATTTGAGAGTGTACTGAGGCCTACTAACCAGACCTTAGTGCCAGTGTCCTGACCCGAAAACATGTATGTGGATTCACATATCCAAATGGCATAAGCTAACTTAGGTATTCAGCCATAGTATATGGTGCCCAGGGTACCCAGGGCATGTAAATCAAAGGGTCGCCCCAGGGATTGCAGCTCTGGTTGTGCCACCATGGGTGTTACACGGGTAAAACAAGTCTCCCAGCCTGCAATTGCAGACTGGGAGAGCAGTGTTAAACTGATAGCCTGACTTTGCCATGTGAAGCTATAGCAAAGCCAGACTTCCCCTCTGGAATATGTCTACGTCACCCCTATGACAGGCCTAAAGAGCCTTCAGGCAAGGTGCAATACACTCCACAGGAAGAACATGTATTTTAGAAGTTCTGACAGTAAATATGTGCACCTGCCATTTTTACTGTGAAAAGACTTGGTCGACTCATTGACGAGTACAGACTCATGGGCCGACCCCTCAGCTGAGCTTACGCAGGAACAGTACAACCAAAGTTGGCACTCCAGGGTATCAAACAACTTGTTACATTAAGCACGACTTAACACTCAAGTCTAAATTAATGTAACTTGCTAACGACTCCCAGGAAAGGTTACAATAAAAGCCTGAACAGGAGAGAGCTGTTACCCCCTCCTGCAGGAAGCCACATGTGTACTGCCATTTGATAAAGTTTGTTTTGACCAATGACTTTGTGTTTCACCACTGCGCATATTAGTTGCTCAATGTTCACCAGTAGCACATGGTATGTTTTGTTCAGTTTAGCCGCCTATGGGCTTTGACATTGCATTAGTCATTACATTCTGTATTCTGCCTATTGGCTTTGACATGGCATTAGCCATTACTTTCTGTATTCAGTTGAGCCGCCGATGGGCTTTGACATTGCATTAGCCATTACATTCTGTATTCTGCCTATTGGCTTTGACATGCTGTATCCAGTCTAGCCGCCTATTGGCTTTGACATTGCATTCCTATTGGCTTTGACATGATGTATTCAATTTAGCTGCCTATTGACTTTGACATGCTATTAGATATTCTGCCTATTGGCTTTGACATGATATTGTATATTGCATTTTGTATTCAGCTCCGCTGCCTATTGGCTTTGACATGATATCATATATTACATTTTATATTCAGCTCAGCTGCCTATTGGCTTTGACATGATATTAGACATTGCATTTTGTATTCAGCTCAGCTGCCTATGGGCTTTGACATGATATTATACATTGCATTTTGTATTCAGCTTAGATGCCTATTGGCTTTGACATGACACTAGACATTGCATTTGATATTTAGGTTAGCTGCCTATTGCCTTTAACATGACATTGCATTTGATATTTAGGTTAGCTGTCCATTGCCTTTAACGTGGAGTTAGACATTGCAGTTGAGAATCCAAGCTGTATTTTTCCAAGCTGTGTTTTTGCACCAGAGAACCAAGATGTTTTTCTCACAGTAGACTAGACATGATAAGAGAGAGTACATGGGTGTTGTTCTCTCTGCTTGAGCTTGGGAACAGGAGTAGTCTTGGAGACCTGGCCAGTCTCCAAAAGGCTTGCTCAGTTTCCCAGGTCTGAGAGGAGGGGGCACACCTTTGTAACGAATGTAACAGGCTGCAGAGAGTCAGATTCGAATCTGCCGGACCTCGTGCTGGAGCTTGGCGCAGGCTGCCAGCAATCCCGTGTGGGTAGATGAATCTCTCTTTCTCGCGGCTGACAGGGGTCATCAGCTTGCAGACCTTAGAAAGATGAAGCTGTAGATAGTTCCCACACGGTGAAGTATTTGTTTTGCTTTGCATTCAATATCTTATAAATATAACCTACTGTGTATATTGCAAACTGATATATTTTGTTTGATTAACGCGGACTTGAAAGCTACTAATTCGTCATTCATAAATATTGTGGTTGGGGAAGAATTAACAACAATAAAAGTCTTCTTTGACCTCGCAAGTGCATTTCTGTTGTGTTATGTTAGTGCTTAGAAACTAAATAAGAGGAAAGCACTACAATTGGTATCAGGAGTCGTGGGGTCGGTCATTAAGAGGTGATTAAGAGGGTGTTGACGAGTTGGTAGATTTCTAAGTGCACACTTTAAAAGTGTAATTGTTTTTGTTGTTTGGAGAATTACAGAAATTGTTTTCTGTTTGGAGAATCACAGTAGCACGGCAGACCATGTCTGAGAAATCATGTGTTGATAAACTGCCTGATGGTGCTAAGAAAAACTGTGAATTGTTTTCTGTTTGGGGAATTACAGAAGCACTGCAGACCATGTCTGAAGATGCATGTGTAGCTAAAATGCCTGATAATGTTTTGAGAAATAACTCCTGTTGTACATATGTAGAAAACGTGTGTTTTGGAAGTAATGATGACAGAAAGGTCTGGATACCTTTATCTGCTTACAGAGAAATGCAGGAGAAATGTAGGCAGTTGGAACATGAAAATAGGAATTTACGTGAGCAAATTAGCCCGACTGAAAGTTATAAAAAGGAATCTTTCTTGTCCCATTCCAGTAATGAGGGGGTTAAGACAGCTCCGAGCTGCACTGAGTTTTCGTGTGAGCCAGGGTTTTTGGCAGACAAAATGCATTGCTTAACTGATAACACGGACGAGAGAGACCAGAATGTGATTTACGAGTTACCGTTGCAAAATGCACAAGTAAAACCAAAGATTTTAGAGAAAGAGCCGACTTTCATTAGCTTGTTTGATTTTTGGAAAAAGAATAGCCCTCATTTGAGTGAAATCCTAACACTTTTGTATATGGTCACTGTGAAAAATTATATGCAGCTGCGCGCTTGTGATTTGGCAAATGAAATAATGCAGACTTTAGGTTTTTGCGCAGTGCAAGAAGGAAATACTTATGTACATTTAAATGATGAACAAGGAAAGAAAATAGTGCCCCTAGCTAGAATCATACAATGGATCTGGTACTTGCAAGACAGGGCTAGAGTACCACAGGTAAAAGAGTTATCAATGAAATTGTGTGCACCATTTGAATTCGTGTCTACTGAAGATAAAAAGCATGTTTGTTTTACTAATGATTCATGGACTGAAATGTTGTTTTCTGGCACAGTAGAAGGAACAGCGTTGTATAATGTGTGTCAGATTTTAAAGCAAGAGCTACGTGAGATGTGTCATTTTTACGCTGATTTTTGGTTCATTGCTAATGTTTTAGCACCTAACTGGTTCAATTACCTTGCAGATGTTAATGAGAAAAATTCAGAGAGAGAAGTGTACACCCAGAATTCTGCCTTAGTGGGGATGGCTAAGTGGGTGCCCCAGAAATGTGAACAGCTGAGAGAAAAAGCCACTTACAGGTGGGCAGAGATGAGAGAGATGCACATTCCCCTAGATTTGATAAAAACTGTGCAGCACGCACAAAAGCAATCTGTCATGCAAGCAGTCACAGAGCAGTTGGGGAGAGGAAAGTTGCCAGAACAGAAATGGCAAATTGATCAGGTTTTAGGGAGAGTGATTGCTGCAGATTACCAAGGAAAAATCGAAATTATGCTGATACCTAGAAAAGAATCTGATTCATTCATACAAATTGGAGACAGAATGGCCCAAATTGGCAAAAATGCAGTGAATGGAGGTTTGGTAAAGAAGGAGTCTGCCCCAGCCCTTCTGACAGTGCAAGAAAAGGGAAGCTGTGGTGCAGCAGATAAAAACCTCAGTGCGGATGTGTGGGCTGAAGCCCTAAGTGATCCTCCAGAACCTGCAGAAAATATAACAAAGGGCCTCAAAAACGTCCTGCTGATTATAAAACAGGGAAAGAAAGAGGAAGGGTGCATTTTAAATGAAAAATGTTATTTGCAAGAAAAGTCATACTTGTTTCTTTTGCAGATCCTACCACGTTTCGCCACTGTCCCTGAGTGTGCTGTGTGGTCCCCCTTCCGGTGTGTGCGTGTGGGGTCGGGGAAGGGACCGAATCCCCAACCTGAACCTGGCTGAGTAAAGTGCCAGCACCATGGATCAATTTTGCGCAAACTGCGCCTTCAGTTCAAGTTCTTCCACTGGAACTAAGCTGTGTTTTTTTTTTTTTTCCCTCTCGTATGGAACTCTGACTTTTGCTTACCTTCCAGAAAACCTTTCAGGTGGACCGTGCATCTTTACATGAGTAGTACTCATGCCACATCAAATTGCTAACGCTGTTGAATTAGAGACTCACTCAGAGTATAAAAATTGCCCAGTCTTTTCTATGTAGATGTATCTGATGTGAAAGGTTATGAAATCAATGTGTTAATTCACTTCTATTGCTTTACAGGGATTGCTTTGTTGTTTGAAACAGGAGATATGTGAAACAAAAATTCATTGGTCAAAGGGCGGAATGTACTGCCATTTGATAAAGTTTGTTTTGACCAATGACTTTGTGTTTCACCACTGCGCATATTAGTTGCTCAATGTTCACCAGTAGCACATGGTATGTTTTGTTCAGTTTAGCCGCCTATGGGCTTTGACATTGCATTAGTCATTACATTCTGTATTCTGCCTATTGGCTTTGACATGGCATTAGCCATTACTTTCTGTATTCAGTTGAGCCGCCGATGGGCTTTGACATTGCATTAGCCATTACATTCTGTATTCTGCCTATTGGCTTTGACATGCTGTATCCAGTCTAGCCGCCTATTGGCTTTGACATTGCATTCCTATTGGCTTTGACATGATGTATTCAATTTAGCTGCCTATTGACTTTGACATGCTATTAGATATTCTGCCTATTGGCTTTGACATGATATTGTATATTGCATTTTGTATTCAGCTCCGCTGCCTATTGGCTTTGACATGATATCATATATTACATTTTATATTCAGCTCAGCTGCCTATTGGCTTTGACATGATATTAGACATTGCATTTTGTATTCAGCTCAGCTGCCTATGGGCTTTGACATGATATTATACATTGCATTTTGTATTCAGCTTAGATGCCTATTGGCTTTGACATGACACTAGACATTGCATTTGATATTTAGGTTAGCTGCCTATTGCCTTTAACATGACATTGCATTTGATATTTAGGTTAGCTGCCCATTGCCTTTAACGTGGAGTTAGACATTGCAGTTGAGAATCCAAGCTGTATTTTTCCAAGCTGTGTTTTTGCACCAGAGAACCAAGATGTTTTTCTCACAGTAGACTAGACATGATAAGAGAGAGTACATGGGTGTTGTTCTCTCTGCTTGAGCTTGGGAACAGGAGTAGTCTTGGAGACCTGGCCAGTCTCCAAAAGGCTTGCTCAGTTTCCCAGGTCTGAGAGGAGGGGGCACACCTTTGTAACGAATGTAACAGGCTGCAGAGAGTCAGATTCGAATCTGCCGGACCTCGTGCTGGAGCTTGGCGCAGGCTGCCAGCAATCCCGTGTGGGTAGATGAATCTCTCTTTCTTGCGGCTGACAGGGGTCATCAGCTTGCAGACCTTAGAAAGATGAAGCTGTAGATAGTTCCCACACGGTGAAGTATTTGTTTTGCTTTGCATTCAATATCTTATAAATATAACCTGCTGTGTATATTGCAAACTGATATATTTTGTTTGATTAACGCGGACTTGAAAGCTACTAATTCGTCATTCATAAATATTGTGGTTGGGGAAGAATTAACAACAATAAAAGTCTTCTTTGACCTCAGAAGTGCATTTCTGTTGTGTTATGTTAGTGCTTAGAAACTAAATAAGAGGAAAGCACTACAACATGGGAGTTAGCCCTAAAGGTGAGCTTCAAAGGAGAAGTTGCCTTTGAAGAGCAAATGGGAAACACCGGGGAGAGGGGCTGCTCTATTGCTGAAGAAGACAGGCTGGCACTTGGGACAGGAAAGGGGAGGCTGGGCGCCAAACTGGTTTTCCAGGGGTGGGTAGCCCACTTGGTTGCCACACCTCTAAGTTGGGCTATGGAGCTCTGGATACAGAGAGGGGTTCTGCCACGTTGGCAGTGGGCAGACTGGTGGTTCCTGGGATAGCCAGATGCCACACTTCTCAGGAAGAAACCATCAGAAGGCAGGGAATTTAGTAGCCCATTGGCTACTGACCACGTCTACCTTGAGGGCACTTTCTGAGCATAGAAAGGGCACCCCTGGCACGCAGAACTCAGATGTCAATTGGAACAGAAGAAGAAATGAAGAAAGACTGCCCTGCTTCACCAAGAGAGAGGCTGTACCGGTGTGGACTACACCTGCTGAACCTGGCGGCTAATATAGAAAGGGCGGTGCCCTGCTCATGGGGAAGCCTTCTCTGGAGCCCGGCCAAACCCAGAGGCTTCAAAGGTCAGTTAGCTGGCTTCCTGTTCCCAGCACATGGCCACAACAGCTGAAGAAGCCCACTAGGGCAAGTTTGTAGCCCAGAATTTTCACAACACCACCAACTGCCTCTGTGACACTCAAAGTTGCACCTGAATTGGCTGGACCTGGGAGAGTCATCAGAATACAACTTCTTCAGCCAGAAGATAAGTTATCGCCGAGGGAAGGATTTGGCTGTGATGCAAAACCAAGTGACTAGTAACCTTGGAGCATCTGGACAGCAACCAGGACCAAGAAGACTTTGAGGAATGTTGACCTCATGGCCATGACTGCCTCACCCCCTTCATGGACGAGGCCTGTCAACCTCATCGCAACACACAGCATCCTTCAGCATCCTGCATCCCTTGCACCAGGGACCTACAGCAAAGGGATAAGAGTGCCTGGAACTTACTGAAGACTGCTATCCCTGCCAAGGTAACTCTTTCTGAGTACCATACTGGTCCCCCTGACTGTCTCTCTCCCAGAATTGGTCACCCAAAGTAACTCTACCCAAATGCAATAAAACAAAGTTTTGCTCAAAAAAGTTTCTAAGTGTCAAACTTGTTGAATTTGCCAGCACCTGTTTATGGTTGAGGAAAAAGTGCATTTTCACTGTACGCTGTAAACTCTAAATCTATGGAACCCTCTGGTGGATCTTTTTCATTGTCGTGTCTAAAAATACATAGAAATACAGTCTATTTTTTCATAAATTGGTATTGGATTTCTTGAGTGACTCAGGTATTTCTTCTTTAATTGTTTTGGTGCTGTTTAAATGCTTTACACTTGTTCCTCTGTGCAATCCCTGCTGCCCAGTGCCACAGCTACCCAGGGTTGAGCTGAGGGTTTAACAAACGAAACCTACTGTCCTACAGCCGCACCATATAATGCACCCCACTTGCTCACAATGGCGACCAGGTGTGCCTCACATTGGTGATAAATAATATTGTTAGCACTCTAGTTGCTCATTAAACAATGTGGGAAGCTGCAGTAGAACCCCGGGGAGTCAATTGACAGACTGCTGCTGCTGCTGAATGTACATGTTTTAATCAGGCTTTGTTATCACGTGGCTGAAGAAGATATTTGAGAATTTATAGAGAATGTGTTCTCATTTTACCTTCTGCAGCACCTGCCATCATTTCTATGAGACATTTATGAGTGAAAACAGCTTTCTCACGAACGTGGTTCATCAAATCCCAGACGAGGATTAGGAATCACCTTAGAACTCACCACAAATCCTATGTTTAGATTGATAATAAAAACAAAATTAATGTGAATGGTCATTCTATAGACTCCTTTTTGTGACCCTCAATACCAGGCATTCTCTGTTGTGCATTTCAATGGGGAAAGATTCCAGAACCTTATCACTTCTAAAGTCCAATGGGTATGCTTCTTGTAAGCTTCCGCCTTAATAGTCCCATGAAAAACAATCCATCTAACAACCAATTTTGTGATGTTCACCTCAAATTGTAAGGGACTGATTTACACTATCAGTATTATCCAGGGCAGAGGGCACTCCCTCGGCTGAGGCTTAGGTCCGCTGGCTCCATCCCGGTCAGTTACCGCTTGGGACTGACTTTCCTCCTGGATAATCTTGCTTAAGTGCTG
This sequence comes from Pleurodeles waltl, assembly GCF_031143425.1. NCBI lineage: Eukaryota > Metazoa > Chordata > Amphibia > Caudata > Salamandridae > Pleurodeles > Pleurodeles waltl. Next base: position 1,823,265,279 of record NC_090444.1, read on the forward strand.
GGATCAGCTAGGACAGTTAGAAGTTCAAGCAAGCAGTAGGAAATCATTAGGTGACCTACCATTTAGCCTTGTTTCTGTAAGAAATTAACACAAGCACCATAAGAGTTTTCTGCAGGATGTGCGCTTTACTGATGGATGGTCTTTTTTACGTGTGCATGTCATCAGAAATCTCGCAGTAACGTTAAGTGTTAGGAGCCTAGTCCTGGTTTTTGTGCATTCATTATGTTGTGTAGCTAAACTTTCTGCATTGTGCAAGCCTATTTCCAGAAGTCCCCTGTTTTTACGGTGTGAAGCCTACATGTGATTTATCATAATATGAATTAATGTTCTAATTTTATTCTACTCTGCAGATCGGCCGCCCTCTATTCTTCACTAATTCGAATCTTAATGCCTAGTTCTCTATTCCGAGCACACGGGAGCAGCATCATTAACTTCTCTTTACAGCAAGGGAGGGAACACATAGCTACAATAACTTTATCTCTGACATGACAAGTTTTCAAATGAATTCTTCTTGTGTGGCTTCTGTATCTGTTGTCTATGGCTCTGTTTGAGAAGGGCTCTTGTGCAGGAAGCAGAGTAGAGATGCAATGGTCTTCCACCCCGTCTCTCTCAAGCCCCTCCACCTCTTCTCTCCCTCCCCTCCAAGTTTAGTGAGAAGGAATTCGAGATCCTAGTTGAACACAGTGTGGCTAGGGGTGGGTGATAGATTCCGATCCGCCAGCGGAGTTCGCAGTTTTGGCCACTCTGCCTTACACATGTAACGTGGAGTTCCAGGCAAATTCCGCACTCCACCTCCTGGTGTTTTTTTTTTCTTGCACATGACTCACCGAACAGTAAGTTGGCGAGTGGGAACTGGTGTACCCTAGAGTGATTTTTGGGTGCTGACACCTGGCAAGATTTTTCCAATGCGTGTGGTTGCATACTCACACAGCCACTCATACACCAGTCACACACTCACAAACCCACTCACCCACCCACAAAATGACTCACATACCCGCTCACAGATCCACACAGCCACTGACACTCGCACACCCACAAAACCCCTCACACACCTACTTACACACTCAGACACACCCTCACAAACTCACAAAGCCACTACCACACCCAGTCACAACCACTGACACACCCATAGAGCCACTCACAGACCCACAGTATGGGGGTGGCTGCATTTGGTGGGTTGGATGCAGGGCCTGGCTATAGGCCAGGTCCAGCGGCCAACCATCCGTCGAGCACGCTCGAAGGCCATGCACGGAAGCAGCTGGATTAACGTATGGTAATTAAATATTATTATACATTTAAAAAAAGTAGAAATTCACTGAAAAAAACCAAGGTTACAAGGACGTTATACTTCGGAAATAGAGTTATAACTTAGGACATGATGTATAGCCACTTGAGAAAACTCTAACTGTTGAATTTCTATGGTTTTGTGTGTGCAAATTCCGAACCTAACTATGACATTCCTCTACCCTTTGAATTTTTAGTGAATTTCTAAGGTTTTTTCAGATTCTATTTCCTAACTATTACGTCCTGTAACCTTTGATTTTTCAGTGAATATATATATATATATATATATATATATATATATATATATATATATATATGTCTTACATTGAGGTACTTCCCCCACTAGGGATTTTGTACTCCAGTGCATCATCCGGTTTGCGCCAGCTGCAGACGGGGCCAGTCAACAGCTTACCGTAGTCCAGCACATGGTGGCTACGGCCATTAGGTAAAGCAGACGCTCCGATCACCGTTGATTGCTCCTTTGCCTCTTCCTGAAGGGTGACCCTCTCTACCTTTTACTTTCTACCCTGGCGTGCAACAGAAGAAGGGGGTTGGAACTAAAGGCAAAATGGGAAGCAACAGAAAGACACATGGTATGGAACCACTCGACCCACTTCCTGGTCTGCAAGTCCACACAGTCTCTCCTTCACCACAGTTCTAGTTTTGTGCTTATTTTAGATTTTATAATAATTTTTATGGTGCTAAAATGTGTCTGTTTTTCCTTAGATTTTTCAGATATGAATGTTATCCTGGTATGATTCCCTATTTACTAAATACAAGTCTGCCTCTTTGAAAAACTTGTGCAGTACTGTCGATTTTCAGTTTTCTGTTCCAACATCATATTATCCTGCTACATTAAAAATGTTCTCTGTAAATGGCTTCACTGCTCTTTGAAGAATTTTCCGTCTTACATCAAATGTCTAAAAATTGTCTTGTAAAATAATTGTTTACTAATGGCATGACTTTTGCAGATAGACAACAGAAAACGATTGCCAATGTCTCCTAGTAAAAATTGTTACTGGCAGGGTGGTAAATCCTCATCTGTAACAATTGTAACAATTGGTAACATGTGGTAGTACCACACCAGTACTGTGCATTTTATGAGTAATCACAATGGGGGGGGTAAAGGGAGCTGCCCGAGGGAGACTATAATCTGCAGGAGAAAGTTTACATCCTCCCCATATGCCATGGCTGAGGATTGGACTGAGGCAGAAAAATTGGTCTGGGTTGCAATGCAGCCTGTGCATTCCAGGATACATGGCTGGTAAGATTGGGTCCGTTGCCCTAGATCCAGGGCGGGAACAGCGGCCTATTCATGACTGAGCACAGTGGAATTCCATAGTGGAAACGTGCTTCATTCTACTGATAATCAGGTGGAGTGGCTTCCTACGCCAGGTCATTCCGGACACTGGGCCTGATTTAGAATTTGGTGGACGGTTACCCCGTCATAAACGTGACGGCTATCCGTTCTGCCATATTACTATTTCCATAGGATATAATGGAATCATAATACGGCAGACAGGATATTCGCCATGTTTGTGACGCAGTAACCCCATGCGCAAAACTCTAAATCAGGCCCATTATGTCCTGTCTACAAATCACTGATTTCAGGTGTGTTTGTCTAATTAAGTGAATGGGAAAACCCAAGACTACAACATCCAGACCGCAGTAGGCTATGAAACCAATACCAGGGACTGGAATCATTGTCCGCAATGACCTGGCGGGACAATGACCTGGCTGGACAGCGACCTGGTAGGATAGCGACCTGGCGGGTCAGCGACCTGGTGCGATAGCGACCTGGCGAGAGGTGGTCACCGTATAACTGTGGCCAATGTCTTGCAGTTGTTTTGGTTTCCCCACCATTTTTCTGTACGTCACTCTGACATTCTTCCAGGCCTGGTCTGTAGCCTAAATATGAATATATTAACAAATACGTCCATACTCGGTTATACAGCTCTGGAGTGCGGACCGTCGAGTCCTTTGAGTGCATATGTAGAAAGCAGGTTAGTTTGTGGCAGGCAGGTGAACAGGATTGTAGAGGCCTGCTGAGACACTGGTGCAAATGCTTCAGCGTGTGTTTGATGCCGGTCCCAGTGATTAAGATATCTTTTATATCCCACAAATACCCGCGAGACGGACGCTGCTGTTCTGGTTGCCTGAAGGGAAACATGAACAAGACACAGTAATTCCCTCAGCCGAGATAGAATTACTGCGCAACCTGACACATTTCCGCGCAGTACCACAGCGAACACGTTCGTATTCCAGAGAAAACAAAATATTTTAGGATTTTTTTCAGGTCTTTGCATTTTTTTAATACTTCCGGGAGAGGTTTGTGAGGCAGACAGACGCAATGGAAAAATGTAGGTCTGCCAACACTAAAATGTGTTATATATTATGAATAGCAAAACAAATCAATAGAAAACGTCGTCTGTTTTTCAATGTCCGCAGCAGGCTAACCTTTCCCATAATATTCTGTAGCTTTGTTCCTTATAATTGAGTACTGTTTCCATTTCAGAGTAAACATATAATTTACAGATGTCATTCTCAATCTCTGCAGTTATAGTCACTCATGCGAATAGTCAGATTGACCTACGCAGGCAGTCACACTATCACGAACTGATTTACATTGCGGCTATTCCGTATGCCGAAATATAAATCCCATGGGATGTAAAGAAATGTATATTTCAGCGGACGGGATATCCGTCACCGTTGTGACGTAGTAACTCATTCACCAAAATAAAAATTAGGCCTTTAATCACTCATCTGCTCTGTAATGCGCACAGACACGGCTGCTGCTATTGGCATACGCAGTCGTAGTGACGCGCACACAGTTGTATTGACTTACGCAGTTAGATTCACTCAGTCATACAACCATGGCAACGCAACGCTGCCTCACGTGAAGACAACAGCCAACTATCACCCACTCTCAACTCTCTGCAATGAGATGCTATCTCACTCTCATCAAACTTGCCTATTCCTCCCTCGGCCTTGCCTAGAGGCCCTCAAGATGGGGAGATCCTGAGACTGTTGGTGAAACTGGCCAAGGATGCAGAACAACCTTGCCAGCTACTGCCCTATCACTCATACTTCATAGGGAAAAACTAGTATTCACTCAATGCCAACTGTCTTCTGAATGACTACCAGTCTAGTTTCCGGTCACGCTGTAGCACAGACAGGTAATTTACAAATCATAGACAATGCCTTCTTGATCACATATGAAGATGGTCTCTGTCTCCTGATAATGCTGGGCCCCTCAGCATCCTTCATCTCCATCGACCATTCCACCCTTATCCACACCATCATTAAATTCACCAATATGCTAATGACACGCAACTCTTCTTGAAAGTCTCCTCTGCTCTAGATATCAGGGGTGGTTCCTTCGCAATGGCGAAAGAGCGTTGCCCCCCTGGCTAAGCCAGGAGCTAAAAAATGAAACAATATTTCTTTATTGTTTTATATTTCAGCTGCTGGGCAGGGTTGGGCCACGAGAGACGGGAGAGGGAAGGAGGAGAAAGTGCACCTAAGTGCTCATGTGTGTTTGGCCGCCGGCAGTCTTAGGCCAGCCAAACACACATGCGCACTTAGGTTTGAACAGCCGGGCTGGAGAAACTGCACAGACCCCAGGGCAGTGTCTGAGCGGCAGTCCAAGCCACTCAGACCAATCCTGAGACTGCTTTAATGCTAGCTTTAGTATGAAAGGAGCGCCAGGACTGCTGAAGAGCCTGTGCTGGTGTCCCAGTGAATGCTGGGACACCAGAAGAAGGGGAGCGAGGCAGTAGGAGGCGGCGACGGGAAGAGGTACGTTTTTTAAAACTATTTTTTAATTTCCTCCACCCCGTCCCTCCCCCACACCCGCACCTCCCCTTGAGATTTGAGGCAGCCGCCACTGCTAGACACCCTATGTCTGAAACACAAACGGCACTGCATTCAGATATGGAAGTAAAGCACCTGCCTACAGTTCAGCCCCAACACAAATGGACTTTCTGCCACTCACCACAAAAGAGCGACAGCTAGTCCAAACTTGGCTCAACAATTAAAACCCCAACTTTCGCCTCTTGCAAATGCACTTGGGTCCTCCTGTTCGCCTACAGCTCCAAGCACCAACTTATCCAAGCATGGCTTTCTGACGTGAACGTAGACAGTTTCAAATGCAAATTACAGCCTGGAAATGCAAATTCACTTGGATCCATCAAGGACACAAGAAGAATACATAGGGGGTTATTCTAACTTTGGAGGAGGTGTTAATCCGTCCCAAAAGTGACGGAAAAGTGACGGATTTACCACCAGCCGTATTATGAGTCCATTATATCCTATGGAACTCGTAATACGGCTGGTGGTATATCCGTCACTTTACCGTCACTTTTGGGACGGATTAACACTCCTCCAAAGTTAGAATAACCCCCATAGTGAGGAAAACCAAGGCTTTCTTTCTTGACAAAAGTGAAACCCTCCTTTCCAGAACCAACTTCAGAAGAACAGTGCGTGCCCTGGTCCCCCTACATCAGGATATATGCAACATTCAGCTTAATGCCCTACTCAACCCCAATGTGGCATCCCTCGCATCTGTCCTACACACCACAGCCTGACCAATCAACGGCCTGAAGACATTTCGTTAGGTCACTGTAACGCTGGAGGAATTCCATTGGCTCCCCGTCAGGCCCCCATCATCTTCAAGACTACCACATAGAGGGCAAGGAGAATGAACACACAACTAACATGGTAATGGAAGTGGGCATCTCAAGTGGACACATGTTCGAATAAAGTAAGACTCCGTACAACAATGGGCGTGAAAGGAAAAAAGAAAGCAGGCCTTCTGCACTTATGCTCCCAGGATTAGAAACAAAGGGGCGTTTTTACAATAAAATGGCGCAGGGCAGCACAGCAAGTGACCTTGCTGCGCTAGCCTGTGCCACAGGGAAACAGCAGAAATGCACCATATTTACAAAATACAGTGCTTTTCTGTCCTCTCCCCCTTTGCGTAGTGCAAGAACGACGCAAACTGGGTCATAAATATTTCCTCAAATATGTGGTGATAAAGCAAACTTCTGTTCCACAGTGTTGCTGCAGCGTGCTAAGTGCGCTACGACTAAATGAATGCTGTGACTGAGGTGCATCATGTAAAATGATGTTATATTTTGTGCCACAATGCCACATACGAAATAATGCGAAAACATGCACAACCTTAAGAGAGAAAATGCCTTTACTGAACCAAAATGAAATGTTAATATTGCCGTACCTGCAGGATTGGGGTAGACGGTAGCTGGAAAAGAAGAAAAACAAATAAACATTTAGTAAATGTTTGAAGAAAACAATGGTAGAAAATATAAAATCAGCGATTTATTGTTATTGTAGACAGAGTCAAATATTTGTGTATCTAGTTTGCCTTTTTGGTGGCCCTGGTGGAGATCTAAGCGGACCAGCTATAACTGTTGTCCACTGGATCAACTTGCTGGCCAGAGGGCCTTCAGACATCTGCTGACCTGCTATGAAGAAATGTGCACTCGCTTCCAGTTGGATCTGTGCACTCGCTTCCAGTTGGATCTGTGCACTCGCTTCTAGTTGGATCTGGGCATTTGCTTCCAGTTGGAACTGTGCACTAGCTTCCAGTTGGAACTGTGCACTCGCTTCCAGTTGGATCTGTGCACTCGCTTCCAGTTGGATATATACACTTGCTTCCAGTTGGATCTGTGCACTCGCTTCCAGTTGGAAATGTGCACTCGCTTCCAGTTGGAACTGTGCACTCGCTTCCAGTTGGAACTGTGCACTTGCTTCCAGTTGGATCTGTGCACTCGCTTCCAGTTGGATCCAGTTGGAACTGTGCACTCGCTTCCAGTTGGAACTGTGCACTCGCTTCCAGTTGGATCTGTGCACTCTCTTACAGTTGGATATATGCACTTGCTTCCAGTTGGATCTGTGCACTCGCTTCCAGTTGGATCTGTGCACTCGCTTCCAGTTGGAACTGTGCACTTGCTTAGAGTTGGACCTGTGCAATCACTTCCAGTTGGATCTCTACACTCGCTTCCAGTTGGATCTGTCCACTCGCTTCCAGTTGGAACTGTGCACTCGCTTCCAGGTGGATCTCTGCACTCGCTTCCAGTTGGATCTCTGCACTCGCTTCCAGTTGGAACTGTGCACGCGCTTCCAGATGGAACTGTGCACTCGCTTCCAGTTGGATCTTTGCATTCGCTTCCAGTTGGAAATGTGCACTTGCTTCCAGTTGGATCTGGGCATTTGCTTCCAGTTGGATCTGTGCACTTGCTTCCAGTTGGAAATGTGCACTTGCTTCCAGGTGGATCTGTGCACTTGCTTTCAGGTGGATCTGTGCACTTGCTTCCATATGGATCTGTGCACTTGCTTCCAGTTGGAATTGTGCATTTGCTTCCGGGTGGATCTGGTACTAGTTTTGAGTGGTGACAGCTGGTCTTTATTTGGTGCGTTTATGCAGTCGTATTGATTCTAATGCTATGTATTGGCCAACGCCTAAAACCTTTTGTGAAGCCAGTAGAAACCAATTGTGGCAGGTCAAATCAATCAATCAATCAATCAATCAATCAAGGATTTATGAAGTGGGGCAAATTACCCGTGAGGGTCTCAAGGCGCTGAAAAAGCAAGGAAGGGTAGAGCAAAAGCGATGCAGCAGCATGAGGAGAGCTGTCTTCTCAGGTCTGGCCTTTAAACAGCTATACACACGTACACCAAGATATATTTTATATAAAGACTTTGCTGTAAAAATGGCAAAAGCTTGCCACTTTAGCCATGATTCGCACTGCACACTTAAAAACTCTGCTAGAAAAGCATACATTTGAGGTGAGCAGATTTAGATTACCGGTCGTGTTCTAGAGTGCTGCTTTCCATCTAAACGTTGTTAACTACTCAGGCTTCCCTACTTCTTCTTTTTGCATAATTTATGCAGCACTCTCAGCCTGAGATACATATATCTGCTCAGTGATCTTCAGTAATTGGTTTATTAAATTGTCATTCAGGCTTTGCTCCTGTCACCACAACCGCTTGGGGAAATGGGTCAGCCCACTTCAGCCATTGGCTGCCCTCTGTGTGAGTGACTGGTTTTTGCCTGTGCACAGTGTGCACATCTACCACAAAAATAGTCCCCTTCAGTATCAGGGTTAGTGGAACAATATATATTTTTTTTTAATGGATTTTTTTGTACTTTCAAATGATGTAATTTTTTACTTTTGCGAAGGCCCACGGCTCCTCAGGTAGCGCCAACAGGACCTCAATGTCATGCGAAGAGCACACCACCTTCCCAAGCTTATCTATGTTTTTGTCATTGCAGTACCCTTGTTTCATCAAAACAGGAAAAATAATAACCTATAGGATATTTTTCACTTGTTTAACACACTTTCTAGGATCCTAGGAATACAGCTTAGTGGCTTATGTGTTTTCCAACCATGTTGTTCACCTTCAGTTCTGGATGAGTTCTTTTGATGTAATTTTTCCCGAGTCTTCAACAGTAGTTAAGACAATTCATTTATTTATATTTTTTTGCTCTGTGGAAATGTATTTTTTTACTTTTACAAGGGCACAGAAGCCCCCTAATACTGCTAACAGGCCCTCCCTGCCCTTTGAAAACTCAACACGGTGCAAGGAACTACCAATCTTCTTGGAAACTACCTTGCTTACTAGATACTCTTTTGAACCAAGGAGAAAAGTAACTTATAGTGACCACATTGAATTATTGTCTTTAACTTTAATTTTACCATCACAAATTTCTTAGGCATTTGGCTGAGTAGAAGTGTCTGTATTTTCCATACACGCAATTCTGCAGTGATGTCCATATTGTTTTGAACAGTATTTGGGACACCTCATTTTTTCTAAACATCAATCAATCAATACATTTGTGGGGCGCGAGACTCACCCGGTCGGGTCTCAATGTTTTTTTGCATTCTAAGGGCCCGGCAGCTCCGCAGATACTGCACTCACTGCCGCTTGAAAAGCTCAGGGACACCCACAAGAACTACTAGTCCTGACTGCAGCAGCCTTGCTTCTGATCGCCCCCTTCTAGTGCTTAATTTGAGCCAGTGGTTTCCGGTGCTCGGCACAGGCACTTAATTGTCAACACCAGGGCTTGTGACAGTCTGCCACAAGGTGGCGCTGTCTGGATAATTTAGAGCTACCCACAACAACAGGCAATTATTAAGGCAATATGCAATAAAAAGGACTATTATCTGCCACCCAAGCCAATCTTATAGCTTTGGGGGCCAGAAATAGCCCAAATTGTCACCATTGTACGGTTAGCACTTGTGTTGTTACTATCACTGGCAGCGCTGGCCCGGGCAATGTGTGGTGTAAGGTGCAGCGCTGGCACTTATTATTTTTTTTTAACAAATTAAGCACCGCCCCTTTCAGACGTACATGAAAGTGCCTCGTGAACACGAGGAGCCCAGAGACGAGCATTCCATTTCTACTGATGTTTACGAGCAAACAAGCCTTGGCCGGTGTTCAGTGCTAATGTGTATTTTCTAAGCTTGAAGTCGCATATTCCATTCTACATCCGCTCCTGCTTTTCCCCCTGTATTTTTTCACAATTTTTTAAAACATTTTTCTGCAATAAGTCTTTAAAAGTATTAACATTAACAAAGTTACATCATTTATATTTCACCACCCCCAAGTGCCCTAGTTTCATCCACAGAACTGTTTGTGTTTTTATCTCATTTTTTCAAAATATATTTTAGGTTAAAACCGAGCAACCTCCTCTGATAGTGGCTCTCCATGGGGAAGAGCTTGTTTGAGTCATGGATGCCATGTAGAATCATAGGTGAAACACACGGTGCAGCTCTCAATAGTGCAGCAGGTGCAGTGGCACTGGGGCCCGGGGATGCGAGGGGTCCAGCCCACCCTAATTATAACTGCTTTTTACTACAAACCTAGGAGTGAAGGGCCTATTTTCCTTGCTTGTGTGGGGCCTTGTTGTGTAATACACCCTACCTGCCTGTGTGACATTGTGGATGGCCCTAAATAACTGCTGTGTGTTGGGCCTGCACCAGTTTTGTAAGCTCAACAATAAATATGTATTGCAGGTAGGTATTGCCAATTATTGAACACAGAGTACATGTCAGAGAAGACATTTATTTACTTAATGAATTCCTTAGTTTGTTTCCCTCTTTTTTGCAGTAATCTGCAAACACTACATTATTACACATGGTTGCAAAAAATAAAAATAATGATAAAAATGAAACATAAATTCAGGCCGTCCAAGGCCAGACTTATTAGCTTTACTGGTGTCTGGATCTCCTTTGCATTCTGGGACTTGTAGTCCTGTTTACCTGATGCTGAAACCAAGACTGCCAGTCTTAGAATGACGCACAGAGACTAGTATTGAATTTTTTTTATTTTTTATTTCACATGAATTGTTTTCTTATGTTCTGTAATTATTGATTAATAAAATAAAATCTGTCTTTCTTCTATTGAATCGGTAGTTCAGAGTTGGATTCTGGGAACGTAGGCCCCATGTCCCTTACTAGCCGCATATCTTGGACGTTGTGCCTAACAGGGTCTGCATCAGTGAACATACGTGAGACGGGGGAGTCATCAGATAAAGCATTTGGGGCATATTTTCAACAAACTTGCGTAGGGCAGGAGTATTTATGCTGTGCTGCTCTACGCCAATTCGAAAAGGCAGAAAGCAACACACATAGAAGGAGGAAACAACAAGGAGAAATAAAGATATTTCCACTCGTTGCGCCTGCCCAGGGGAGGAGTACAGTTTTGACACATTGCCAGGTGTAAATCTGTGAATCCATCAAAATCCAAAGGTGTTGGGTGGGAACACCCACTGCAATGCCCATGGTATACAGTGTAAGGCAACGCAGCGACTAGCGCTGCATTGCCTTACGCCATATCTAAGAGGGCATGAAAAACCATGCCAAGTGGCTTTGCGTGGCCTCATCAGAAAAAGTGACGCACTGATGGCACACAGGGCTTGAAAATATGCCCCTTTGTTTTTATGCAGCTCGACCCACCTTGATTAGTTTCTTGCAAATGGTACAGCGCCGAGAAGCCAGCTCGATGAGAAAACCCCACCTATTAAACAGTAGCAGCTTGTACCCTTTGAAAGTGGTGGGGCGAGTGAAGTGCCCCACCATTTTCCAAAGAAAAGAAATAAAACACCCCCTTCCTCTGAAACCCCAAAGTAAACAAGACCTCCCTCCAAAAGCCCGAATAACAACATAACACTAACTATAAAATAAACATAACCACTGCACTTACATGCATTAATCACTTACATGCATTACACACACACACACATGCATTACACATTCTAAATAAAAAAAAAGGCACTTACCCGCAGGCTGTGCGTCCTCCTCGGTGCTCGTCTCCTTATCCGATGCCGGAAGAGCTCCCCTAACCAATAGACGCTGCTCTCATGCTGTTAACCAGCATGAGAGAACCACCTGTATTAGATGGGGCAGCATGGCTGGATGCTCCTTCAGGACCTAGAGGCCCGTGCTTGGGCTACACCCAGCTGTCTTAAGACAGCTGAGTGGAGAGCTTTAAAGTGTGCATGTCACTTTGGCCGGCACAAAACAGCCGACCAAAGTGACATGCGCACTTTGGAGTGTCTTGTCAGCCCTGCTCTTGTCCTCTGCTGCCGTGCCAGCAGGTTCCTGGGATGGTGCGCGCTGTGCTGGTAAAAATAAAATGGCAACGACATCTTTTCATTGCTGTTTTATTTTTTCCTGCGTGGCTTGCAGCAGGCAGGGGGCAACCCTCCCCCGCCCTCTAGAAGAAACCGTTGCTGCTATTAAATGATTTAACGTATCCTGGTGAATGATGAGTCTCATGCATAGAACTCAGTGCCTGAGGAGATGAGAGGACCAGCCTCCCCGGCCAAAGCTCTCATCTGACTAAACTCCAAGCCCCGGGCAGGCTAACTCTGTAATACCAGCCCAACTCCCTGTAGACAAAAGTCAGGTTCCCAGAGGGCGCCTGATCCATGAGGGGGCTTCAGACTAACAAGGGATGAAAAAGCTTTCCTTCCAAGGCACTGATGTAAAACCTTGCATGCTTCCATGAAATTCACCCAAAAAAACGACGTGAATCAAGGCGGGTTAGAGGTCAAGGAAAGGAATGCATTTTATATGTGATTCTTGTGATGAAGGCCTGGCTTTTGTCTCTCTGCTGCTCTCCCACCCTTCTGTGCTTCACCGCGCGCTCGAGCGCAGCTACGTCTGACGTCACAGGAGTAACACTAGGGCCAGAGACCACAACACGTCCCACAAAGTTTCCACAAGCCTAAGGTGCTAGGAAGCGCTACATGAATTCATCTACCGTACAATGCAGCGCCTTCAGAATGGAGTGTGGTTATCCATGTGTGTACCAGAAGCCAGTCGGGGTCAGATCTGAGTGTGTTGTCTTGTCGCACAGACAGCACAGTCTCATGAACTAGACAGCAGAGGTATCTGATGATGTCCATAGGACCACCTGGATAATATTTTCGACAACAAAGGGATGGGTGGGAGAAAGATCCCGCTCAGCGTGTGGAGTTTTGCTCACTCTGAGTTCCACTTGGAGCGCAGAGTTCCGACAAAACTCTGCCAACCACTGCGTGGCGGAGTTTTTTCTCGTGCACAGCCCGCCAACATTAAGTTAGCTAACACGATCGAGAATTTGTGTCCCCTAGCGTGATTTTTCTGGTTTACGCCTCTCAGCAAGATTTCTCAATGTGTGGCAGGTCATGCTCCTTCGCGTTGAGAAACCTGCCACTCAAGTAGAAAATCTATTTGAGCAACAGAAAGAATGCATCTCCGTGGAATTCCGCAGAATGAAACTCCACGAGTTCCGCCCACCCCGATGCAAAGGCACCTATCGCACCAGCCCCCAGTGCACGAGACATTGCAGCAAAGAACTCAGCTACCTATTTACTTTGCACAAAATACACAGACATGAAAAGAAACAGCTGCAAACACCTATGGATTTTTGTACCAAGTATGTAAGTGCATGCAATAGCCGTAACCTCTATTCAGGCGGTGAATAGAGACAGACATTACTGTCTAAGCATATAGCAAACATACATGCAGGCCATCAAAAATAATGTAACAGTACATCAATCTGACATACAGTAAGCATGCTTCTTAAAATGACATATCTGTTTGCACAGAATGTATACAGTCAACACAAACAACATACCTACTCATAGATTGTGCGCAGAATGCATATAGTTTACAAAATATAAGTGTGTATGATTCTCACAAGTTGACTGCGTGGGGGGGGGGGATTAAAAAAAAAAAATGTGTGATAACTGAAAAGGTATTTCCCTGTTAGCAGTTTTCTCTGTGAAGTTATTTATTCACATATTCGTGGGATTCATAACCTGCACTGCAGAGTTCTCAATATACCAATGGCTAGGTAGGTCTCAGACTGTACATGTTACAGAGCTGCAAGGACCTGTGCCTTTTTAGAAGACTAGCGCTTAGAGGACATTTAATGTGCCTGGCCGTGTGCTCCATCCCTTTATCCTCTTTCTGCTCCAAGTGGTAGGATTACTGATTAAAAGCTGGTGTAGTGACGCGATGGCCGGGGTATATGTCGCGATCTGTCGTGAACATGCATGGCTATGATTGCTGACATGTTGCGGAGGCTTCCATTCATGTGTGTGATGATGGATGGTGCTTGTTCACCTGTGTATTGGCCCATGGCACATTACTCTGCACATCGGGGTGTGGTGTGTATGTGTATTTCTCTTTTAGTTGCAGGTTACGTGTGCATTGGTGGTCAGTGTGTGCTGTTTTATGCAATAATGAACAGGGTGTGCTTTGTGCATCAGAGAAGTATATACTCTGACTTGAGAGTGTTGACTTGTGTTATAGTTTGTGAAAGATTGCAGGTGTTTGTTTTGACGAATGTCTGTATTGAGCTTCATACTTGCAATGGATTCATTGAAGAATGACGTGACAGTGTGTGTAACTTATTTACAAGATCACTGGACTTATGCGGCAGGAGAGGGACAAATTATGCAGGAGTGTTTACTAAATTATGCGGCAGAAGGCATATCATGAGGCCTAATGCAGCACATTTTGTGATAGTATTACTACATTATTTTCTCATTTTCCCACTTGTTAACACTAGTGGGGCATAGGTTGCACCTCTTTAGTACCGGTTTTACACCCAACTATACAAATAAGCAATGGAAAGGTGACAAGTCAACCTTTGCAGCAGGCCCTCCTCTGGGTGGCAACGTATGTGTGTTGCTGTGATTTTAGTAACTTTTGAACATCATTTTTTTGTTAAAATCTGCAGATTATGCAGCAGATGATAGATTATGTGGCAAATGCGGCAAGTCAATAATAATGCTAAAAACGCAGTTGCAACACAATCACATAATTCCAGTGGCCCTGCTTATTGTGTTGCACATTGGATCAGGGCTGGAATTGTCATTCTGTCCCTCTATCAATGCTGCCAGCCAGGAAGCACTGGGCACACATTGAGAGGTGGAAACCAAAACAAAGGGGTCCCTGGCAGACTGTGGCAGGCCCTGAGACTCCAATTTCTTACAAATATTCATAGGCCTTAGGCTGAGTGGGAGTTCATGATTTATGCCCCCACACTTTACAGGGGACTGTGTATACCTCCCGCCCCCCATCCCCCAACAGGTGCTGCATTACTGAGTGCAGAACTACATACAGAGAGAGACTTCACAGGAATTTTACTTCAAGAAGAAATCTGCACTTAAGTTATTGATTAATCACATGCCATATGAGCGCTAACAAAACATATTATTTACCTATTAACTGGAGTAGGGACCTTGTCATTTTGTATTAGGAATGATGAATCTGCAGCAGTGTTTAAACAGACACGCAGGGAAGGAATCAATTGCCCGGGGATGCAGAATTCATGAATAATAAAGATGTGGCGGGACATGTTGGGCTCAGCTCCCTGGTTCATCGGATACTGTCGAAGTTCCAGGAGTCTTTGGTCAACCAAGTGCCTGAAAAAAGAGTTAAAAGGGTACCTGCGCTCTCGGGGGATCTCAAGGAGGAAATGGAAGCGGATGCAACCACTGCAGAGATGATTAGAAATTGACTGAGGAAAGGGGACCAAAAAAAGCAATCTGACCTCAATCCATTTAAAAAACAAATACTGGCAAAGATAATAGATCTGGCTATTGACTTTGCTAGTGCTTTATTTGCTTTGGTATAGTCCAGGGGTTCTCAACCTGTGGTCCGGGGACTCCTGGGGGTCCGCGAAGTCTCCTCCGGGGGTCCGCGGCTGCTCAGAAAATGTAATAATATTAACAGATTAGGTCCCCGGCTTTCAGTAATGACTCATTGGGGGGGTCCGCAGATTCCAATAATGATTCAGTGGGGGTCCTCGGGTTCCAGTACTGATAAAGTGGGGGCCCACAGAAGTCAAAAGGTTGGGAACCACTGGTATAGTTCATGGAATAACCCTTTGCAAGATGGCTGCCAGTGTATCCACACTTATGCAACTGAACACAGCCGTCTCTGAATGCTTTTTGATATACTTTATTGCCCAAACTATGTGATGTTGTCAGCCAGTGCATGCGCTAGCATGGACATGCATCGGTAGCCATCTTTGTATTGCATCATAAATTACAACAAAGCATTCAAATATTGCTTCACATATTTCTGCACGTCGGTAAGCATACACATGCAGGGTGGCCATTTTTTTTTTTTTTTGCCTTAAAATGGAACAAAAAGCATTTCAAGGCCTGGAACTTGCGCACACACAAATGACCATCTTGGAAATGCTTTTGCCGTGGCTTAGCATTGGTTTGCCGTTCCAACATGGTTGGTGACTGTTTTGTAACTGTAAAATTATAATGCGCATGTTGCTGTGTACTTCAAGACACAGTAGTGCCGGTATCAGTGTGAAGGAGTTGCTGGGTGATTTATTGTGTAACAGACCAATGGATAAGGATCACTGACCAAAATCCTCTGGATGCATGTCTAATATATATTATTTTTTGAAGTAACTTTAGGCTTGTGAGACTGCCTCAAAGGTTGAACCTAAATATGGATGAAAGCGACCAGTTTATCAGATTACCAGAGAAATTTGGATTAATTTAAATTCTGGTGGATCCTGTAGAAGAAAGATCATTGAAAGAGGTGATGGTAGAGTTGTACCAAGTGATATCAAGTGATGTGAGGACAAGAGTAGGAAAAGGCCAGGCCCTGCAGCAATCTCTTGTTGCACATAGCCGAAGGCATTTCACAGTGAGGCTTAGTCACCCATAGCTGGTTGAGTTGGAGTGGACATGTGCAGTAATAATCTGAAAAAAGTTGGATGTAGTGCACGGTAAAAAAAACTAAAATTCATAAAAAACTAAAGTTAGAGTGAAGCTATAGTTAGGACTGGTGTTAACATCTTATATATTTTATAAAAATCTCTGAAATTTACTTACAAACACACAGTAAAAATATAGCCATGGTTACAAATTAAAATCAAAAATCCCTTAAGGCCTAGTTTAGAGTTTGGTGGACGTGTATTCCATCACAAGCATGCCAGATATCTCATCCGCCTTTTTACTAGTTCCTAAGGTATAGTGTGCTTGTAATAAGCTGAGTGAGATATCCATCACATTTGTGAAAGAGTGACCTGTCTGCCCTTAATTTGGAGGAAAGCCTGTGATTCCGGCAGCCTCTGCCTGTGTGTCTATGTGGAAGGGGCTCATGAGAAACCACCAGAGGCTTTTGTAGCAGAAAACGTAGTGTCTGTTCCAGAGTGTGGTGAATGGTATTCCGTCCGGGTGTGGAGAACATTATGTCTGCCACGCCACACTGATGGATCACTGTCCACCAAATTTAGAGATCACTGCTGGCCCAGAGGTGATTTCTGTACCTTTATAGGAACCACGTCTTCCTGTGGAAGCACAAAATGTTTGGTGGATGGTCGCCATCAGTTGTGACGGTTGTTGACCAAACTTTGCCAACACTTTTGTTTTGTTTAAGCAAACTTTCAAAGTGGGAGTTTAATACTGAAAAGCTGATAACTAATCACCCTCACACCCAAGGATGAGCAGTGCAATTTCCTTTCTTTGATGGGTCCTCCTCTGCTGGGCTGATGGAGGAAGCTTTCGGCTGGGGGCTCTGCCAAAGAAAACTGGCGGCCCTCCTGACACTAAATTTGTGATGAAGTACCTTGTTCGGCTAACTCTACATGTATAGTTAAGTGTACATCTTCCTGGCTAGCTGAAACATTGCAAGGATAGCTAGAAGAAATTGGGGATGGTGCACACCCGTCTGGGAACCACCTGTCCTCCATCCTGCAAATGCATTCCTGCACTTCGAAAAATGTTTGCAAACATTTACGGATAACAATGTTTGACATATCAGTAATTTTCACGAAATGTTTTATCTTATTTCATGCACGCCAATGTTCAGCAAGAGTTACATCAGCTTACCCTCCATACAAGGGTGGTTTCTCCTCTTTAGGGCTGAGGGGCTGGGCCCCTCTGAACTTAATACACAATTATAGCAAAAAATAATAAATAGATGAATTTGTTCAGAGATGCGATCAAAATTCTAAACAAATCGAAGCATTTAAGTCTGGGCTGTCTGTCCCAGGCTCCCTGGCCTGCCTCACCTTGAAGCAGGAGACGGAAGCCAGGCAGTAAATCAACTTTCTACACTGTGACTCAGGGCTGATTCCTCCAAAGCCCTTCATTTCCATTGTGGTCTGTGGCAGTATCCACTATAGGCCAGTGACGGTTTTAGCCTCATGGTTTCGGGCATCAGAGTCTTCATCCCTGCATGAGGGCAGTCGTCTGTCATTCACAGGCATAGATCCCACCCTTTCCCCACTCGTCACGCAGTAGGAGCGGATGCAAACAGGTGTGATTTAGTGCCTTGGCTTCGGTAATCTTGTGTTATTTCTATTGTACTGAGACCCCTTGTCACACTTAACTCCCCATGTGACACCCGGGGCCCTGGCTGCAGGTCGCTGGCTCCTTTAGAAGTGGATCTGCTGTATTTGTTCCCTCAAGAAATTGATCGAAAAGACGAGCGGGGTTCTTGTTACCTTGTGAAATTGATCCAAATATCGGACTGAAGCTCAATGGGAGAAATACGTGCTTACAGTGAAGGCACTTATCTGCTCTATGGCTTTAGAACTTGCCCGATCGTCATGCCCTTAGCATTAATACCAAAAACATGGATTTAGTTCCTCTCTTATTCCACATGTTTTACTTAATGTTGCCCTCGCCACAAGAGTTAGCTGTTTCATCGTGCTGTGTTTCTGTGCATTGTACTGCTCTTGCACAGTGCACACTTTGGCTCGTGCCAGGTGTTTATGAGGGGCGCTGATTGAGAGCGCTGGTGCTGAGGCTGAAGGCAAGGCACAGTGCCAGTCAGTGGGTCGGCACCCCTGCAGAGCACACAGAACAATGGTCATGGATCCCAGTTACACCTGAGATTCAGTGTAAGTGTGTGTGAAGAGGGGGCACAGAGTTCGAAATATGTAGATGGCAAAAGCAAAATAAATTAAAGTGTTAAATGTGTGTGAGTGCAGTGTATGTTTGGGGAGGTAAAATGGGGGCGATGCGAGGACGTGCTTTCAGGCGAGAGTGAAAACAAGATGCTGAGGAGGAGAGAGGAGCTTGGAAATGTGCAGATGGATGAGATGTGGCGAGATAAAGGGCAAACATAACTGAAGGCCAAACACCTTCCACAGGCCTCGATGATATTTACTTCACAGTCGCACAATTTCAGAATTGAACCATTTCCAATGTTACATATTTATAACTAATCATTGTTGTTACTCCTTTATATTAAACAGATAACAACCATTGACAAAGCCAATAGTACTGACAGGTTTTAGGTGTATGTCAGTTGTGTTATATTTCTGGACGCAATAACGTTGCAGATAGACACCAAAATACAGGGCGGGTGGCGCACTATAGGAATCACAGAAATTTACTTTGCTTGTTCCCTTTTAGAAAGCCCCCACTTTTTTAATCCCACTCAAAGACCTGTCTGCACATATTTCAGTATGAGTAATTGCAGCCAGCAGCTGTAGGTGCTTCCCGATGCCTGGCTAGAACATTTTCTTCCAAAGTTGATGCTGCACGCAGTGCACGACACTCAGTTAGCACACACTTTAAAGGGCCTGAAGTTGTCGCAGTGTACAATTCACACATTAAAGTCAAGGGTGAACATATTAATGCAGTACGATATGGGGCAGTTTTTTATGTGTTTAATATTTCAGGACTATTCGTTTCCGCTGCTTTATAAACCTTTCTTTCTCGCTAAATTTGTTTCCTTTCAAATGCACCATTTGTCAATATTTTTTCGTTTTTTCTTTGGAGGAGGACGCAGCCTGGACCCCGTGTTTGTCCACTGAACTTGCTCACTTCGCTTTTACGCCCCACCACTTTCAAATGTCACCAGCTGCCACTTCCTCCATGTCAAAAGAGATAATGTTCTCATAAAGCCCTCTTTGCTTTAAAATAAACATTTTGAAAACAAAGCAATACATTTGATGATTTTACAAGTTATCTATAAGTGAAGATGTTCTTAACTTTGACTTCACTGTATTAAGCCACAATTGGTAGTTGTAGGCCAATATGTTTCAGAGTTGATGTGATGTCACAATCTGAGAGAGTGTGCTAGTAAAACAACAAAGATTTATTCTAAGCCTTAGCTAGTGGCGTTCCTTGAAGTTTTCAATAGAGATTTAGTCAACAACAAAATACTAAGACTTCCTGCTTTCTGCAGCCATTTTGGAAAGGGGTGGCTCCCCAGGATTGGCGGAGTCCTCACTGATTTCACATGTAAACATCTCTCTTAGGTCCTAGCTGAGGTTACCCTCAAAACAATAGGAGTGGGGTACAATGTGGTGATACTCACGTTCTGTGTAGCGAATAATCCGCGAGGCCGAGTCCCCTAATCCGAAGCTGGTGACAGGCGTCAGGCAGACCTCATAGCTCTGGGGTACCCGTAAGTCTGGTAGTGGGTATTCCAACAGTCGGCCTTTCTCTACCCCGCGGGCAGGGATTGTCTTGCTGAAGGTACTCCTTAGGTTAAGCTGCAACGAAAACCAATATATCTTGAAACCTTAGACACATGTACATTTGGTACTGAAACTCTTCTCAAAGCAATCAACACACCTTGAGACCTGTGGCACACATACAATTGGTACTAAAACCCTTGCAAAGCAACCATCATACCTTGAGACCTCTGACACACGTACAATTATACTAAAACTCTTCCCAAAGGAACCGACACACATACAGTGGGTACTAAACTCTCCTTAGAGCAACCAGAGACCTCTGACACGTGTACAATTGGTACTAAAACTCTTCTGAAAGCAACCAACACACCTTGAGACCTCAGACACATGAGGTACTAAGGGCCACATGTAGGTAGCTTTTTGCATGTCGCAAAAAGCACATCGCGATGCACAAACCCAGTTTTGCGATTCGGTAACCTGGTTACCGATTTGCAAAATGGGTTTGCGACTCGCAATTAGGAAGGGGTGTTCCCTTCCTAATTGCAACTCGCAGTGCGATGTAGGATTGTTTTGTGACCGCAAACGCGGTCACAAACCAATTGCAGTTTGCACCCATTTCAAATGGGTGCTAACACATTCGCAAAAGGGAAGGGGTCCCCATGGAACCCCTTCCCCATTGTGAATGTAACTGTAAACATTTTTTCAGAGCAGGCAGTGGTCCTACGGACCACTGCCTGCTCTGAAAAAATGAAATGAAAACATTTAATTTTTTGTTTTTGTAATGCATCTCGTTTTCCTTTAAGGAAAATGTGCTGCATTTTTTTTTTAAAACTGCTTTATTGAAAAGCAGTCACAGACATGGTGGTCTGCTGTCCACAGCAGGCCACCATCCCTGTGAGGGCCGCCATTCGCAAGGGGGTCGCAAATTGCAACCTACCTCATGATTATTCATGAGGTGGGCATTTGCGACCCCCTTGCGAATCGCAGATGGTGTCAGGAACACCATCCTACATTCAGATTTGCGACTCGCAAATTGTGAGTCGCTCTGACTCGCAATTTGCGGGTCGCAAATCTGAACCTCCCTACATATGGCCCTAAATCTGTTCCAAAAGCAACCAACACACCATGAGACCTCTGACACGCGTACAGTGGGTACTAAAACTCTTCCCAAAGCTGCCAACACCCCTTGAGACCTCTGACACGCGTACAGTGGGTACTAAAACTCTTCCCAAAGCAGCCAACACACCATGAGACCTCTGACACGCGTACAGTGGGCACTAAAACTCTTCCCAAAGCAGCCAACACACCATGAGACCTCTGACACGCGTACAGTGGGCACTAAAACTCTTCCCAAAGCAGCCAACACACCATGAGACCTCTGACACGCGTACAGTGGGCACTAAAACTCTTCCCAAAGCAGCCAACACACCATGAGACCTCTGACAAGCGTACAGTGAGTACTAAAACTCTTCCCAAAGCAGCCAACACACCATGAGACCTCTGACACGCGTACAGTGAGTACTAAAACTCTTCCCAAAGCAGCCAACACACCATGAGACCTCTGACACGCGTACAGTGGGTACTAAAACTCTTCCCAAAGCTGCCAACACCCCTTGAGACCTCTGACACGCGTACAGTGGGTACTAAAACTCTTCCCAAAGCAGCCAACACACCATGAGACCTCTGACACGCGTACAGTGGGCACTAAAACTCTTCCCAAAGCAGCCAACACACCATGAAACCTCTGACACGCGTACAGTGAGTACTAAAACTCTTCCCAAAGCAGCCAACACACCATGAGACCTCTGACACGCGTACAGTGGGCACTAAAACTCTTCCCAAAGCAACCAACACAGCATGAGACCTCCGACACATGTAGATTGAATATTAAAACTCTTCCCAAAGGAGACTGACACAAAAAGAGGCTTTGCCACAATCATAAACATACACTTCATGGATTTCACCCCACAGTTTGTGTAAACAGGTTTTGACAACGTCATAAAAAAATCTTCAGTACGGTGCATGAAACAGACACACTCCTCCTCCGTAAGGATCAGGGGTGGAGACAGGTGTGGACATTGCACATTTTCCTGGAAAAATATTGCATCTTGAATAATAATAATATTCCAGTCCATCACAACCCCCATTGCGATTTTCTTTGGAGAGGCCCCATTACACTTCTTGCAAGAGGGATCAACAAATGAATGGCTGCCCACTGCCCCCTAGTGTGACCTGCAGCCCATGAATACATTCTGGGAAAGCCAGCTCAGCCTGTCATCCTTCTGAGGTTGATAATGTAAGTACCCATGACATGGTTGATGCTTCTACCTGACAATTATAGGACCCAAGAACATACAGTCTGACCCATTCTAATTTAACACTAATTATGTAAACATATTTACTCTCTTTTCAGATTTTTTATATTTTTGAAGTAGGATAAACAGAAGTTGCTAGTCTGTCCTGAGCCCTCAGAAGTCCTCCTTCAACTCACCTAACAGAAAACGAAATCAAAATGAAACAACATTCACCTTTAAGCAATCCACAGCCAATGATCTAATCCAAAAAGGGACACTGACAAAAGGAAAAAATTACACATTCCAGAAACATTCCAGCATTCTTTAGGAAAGTGGCCATGTTGTTTTCAAAGTCTCATATAAAAACCTTAAAAGAAAAATATAGTGCTGGAATGTTTAGAATATAATGTAAGGAGTGCACAATCTTTCTCAAAATCCACTCAGACTGGGGTGTGTGTACCCCCACGCAACCTGCATAATGGAAGGGCCGCACACTTTTCATGATTATAGTTTTAAATACTGTTTCTACCAATCATTTTTAAAGCTTAAAATAAATACTGGTTGAGTTTTAGATTTTGGATTGCAGATCTTGCTACACCTATACGGAGGGCCACTGGAATTATCTGCTATTGCGGCCACAGCGTTTTTGCATAATTATCGATTTTCCACGTTTGCCACATAATTCTTCGTCTCCTGCATAATCTGCAAAGAAAATCTTGCTGAAACGGATCAAAATGTAGCAACACGTGTTGCTGTGCAGTGGAAGGTCCTTCGCAACGACTGACCGGTCACCTTTCTCTGCTTTCATTGCTGTATTTGGGTTTCAGGCTGGTACCAATGAGATCAAACCTCTGACCAGATAGTGTTAACATGTAGAAAACATACAAATAATTAGATAACTCTTATCATGCGCTGCATTACGCTGCATTACGCTGCATACGCCTTTTTGACGCATAACATGGTCAGCCATGCCGCATAATTTGGTCCACCCCTGCCACATAATTCCCCTGGCACTGCCTACAGCTTCTCTCGATTTTCCTCCAGTCACTGGACTCTTTCCTCGGCTAAGGAAAGATATTACTCCCAATTGATTGGTAACAACGTACTACACTGTTTTTGCATCGTAACCCGGCGATTCCGCCATAGTCCAAAATACTACGCTTTGTAATTCCATGAAGGTATTTCCTTCACTGGTTAGCGCGGGCCTGACCACAACATGGCCGCTGCTGTCCCTAAACTGGTGTCCTGCAAGCAGAGGGCGGAGGCAGGGAATACACTGAAACAGGGGAGACACTGACACTGAGGCAGGGAAGACACTGACACTGAGAAGACACTGACACTGAGGCAGGGAAGACACTGACACTGAGACAGAGAAGACACTGATACTGAGGCAGGGAAGACACTGACACTGAGACAGAGAAGACACTGACACTGAGACTGAGAAGACAGAGAAGACACTGACACTGAGACTGAGAAGACACTGACACTGAGGTAGGGAAGACACTGACACTGAGACTGAGAAGACACTGACACTGAGGCAGGGAAGACACTGAGAGCGAGAAAATACTGACTTCCAGAAAGAGAAGACACTGAGGGAGGGACGACAATCACACTGAGATACAGAAGATACTGACTCTGAGACAGAGACAGAGAAGGCACTGACACTAAGGCAGGGAAGACACTTAAACTGAGACAGAGAAGACATTGGGACAGAGAATACACTTACAGTGAGACAGAGAATACACTGAGACAGAGAGAACTCACTCTGAGACAGAGAAGACACCGACACTTTGAGAGAGAAGACACTGAGGCAGAGAATACACTGATAGTGAGGCAGAGAACAATGATTCTCAGACAGAGAAGGCACTGAGGGAGGGACTACACTGACACTGAGACAGATAAGACACTAACACTTAGAGAAGACACTGAGACAGAGAAAACACTGACAGCGAGACAGAGAAGAAACGGACATTAAGACAGGGAATACACTGACAGAGAAGAAAGTGAGACTGAAGCAGAGACTATACTGACACTGGGAAAGTGAGCACACTGAGGCCCATATTTATACTTCTTGACGCAAACCAGCGCCGGCGCTGGTTTGCGTCAAAAATTTTACCGCTGGCTAACGGCATTCCTACGCGCCATGCGGGCGCCTTATTTAAGGAATGACGTTAGCCAGTGCTGCGGACTGGTCTGAGTAAAAGAAAATGACTCAAACCAGGCAGCGCCGGCGTAGGGGAAAATGGGGGTTGTGCGTCAAAAAATGGTGCAAGTCAGGTTTGAGGCAAAAATCATGCCTCAATCCGGACTTGCACCATTTTTGGACGCACAACCCCCATTGAAATGACTCTTGTCTTAGCAAAGACAGGAGTCATGCCCCTTTGCCCAATGGCCATGCCCAGGGGACCTATGTCCTCTGGGCATGGTCATTGGGCAAAGTGGCATGTAGGGGGGCCCAAATTAGGCCCCCCATGCTACTTTAAAAAAATTTAAAAAATACTTACCTCAACTTACCTGTACTTACCTGGGATGGGTCACCCCATCCATGGGTGTCCTCCAGGGGTAGGCAAGGGTGGCGGGGGTGTCCCTGGGGGCAGGGAAGGGCACCTCTGGACTGCTTCCATGGTCAGAGACCATGGAAGTGAGCCCACAGGTCCCTTAACGCCTGCCCTGACCCAGGCGTTAAAAAACAGCACACATCAGGCTGTGCGCCGTTTTTTAAGGCCTGCCTCCTCCTGTGCGTCAAAATTACTCTGGAGTATAAGTAAGGCGCACAGGCCTTAAAGTCATTTTTTGGGCGGGAACGCCTACCTTCCATGTCATTAACGCAAGGCAGTTTCCCGCATCCAAAAAATGACGCACACGGAGGAGTTTTGACGTCCGTGGGCTCGGGCATCAAAGTTTAAATTTGGTGCACGGTTTGCGCCGAATGTGCGTCAAAATTTTTTATGCACATTCGGCACAAACAGAGTATAATTATGCCCCTGAGTCTGGGAATACTCTGACAATTGGACAGAGAATACACTGACACTAAAACGGGGAATACACTGACAGTGGGACAGGGAAGACCCTGACAATGGATATACTTACTCTGACAGTCAGTGCACTGAAATTCACCGATTCAAAGATACAGTGACACAAAGGCAGGGATTATGTTGACACTGGGACACTCAGGCACAGAGTGCAAGCCAGAACATCTGCAAACAGTGGGGCGAGGAGGTGCAAACTTTGACACCAGGGGCCTGAATTAAAGTCTGGTGGATAGGTACTCCGTCACACACACAACACATACTCCGTCTATGGATTACAAGTGTAGGATATCCTAATGCATGTGTAATAAGGTGGAGGAAATCTGGCAAATTCCACATCACGCCCCAGGACAGGTTCATGTGATGCCTCTGATATGTGCTCGGATGCTTTCAAACAGTAATTCCCACACTGGGCAGCGAGCCACTCACTCGAACAGGAAGATACCAACAGACACACTAGTCCAGGGAGATACCGATGTACTCACTGCGACACAGAGAGTGTGACACTGGGCTCCAGGACACTGATAGGCATTATGCAGCACGGTGGCACTGACACTAGACTCCAGGACACTGATAGGCTTGCTGCAACATGGTGATACTGACACTAGGCTCCAGGACGCTGATAGGCATTATGCAGCACGGCGACACTGACACTGGGCTCCATGACACTGATAGGCATTATGCAGCACGGCGGCACTGACACTAGGCTCCAGGACACTGATAGGCATTATGCAGCACAGCAACACTGACACTAGGCTCCAGGACACTGATAGGCTCGCTGCAACATGGTTACACTGACACTAGGCTCCAGGACACTGATAGGCATTATGCAGCATGGTGGCACTGACACTAGGCTCCAGGACACTGATAGGCATTATGCAGCACGGTGGCTCTGACACTAGGCTTCAGGACACTGATAGGCTCACTGCAACATGGTGACACTGACACTAGGCTCCAGGACACTGATAGGCTTGCTGCAACATGGTGGCACTGACACTAGGCTAAGGGAACACTGATAGGCATTATGCAGCACGGTGGCACTGACACTAGGCTCCAGGACACTGACAGGCAGTATGCAGCACGGTGGCACTGACACTAGGCTCCAGGACGCTGATAGGATTGCTGCAACATGGTGGCATTGACACTAGGCTACAGAACACTGATAGGCATTATGCAGCACGGTGATACTGACACTAGGCTTGAGAACACTGATAAGCATTATGTAGCATGGTGGCACTGACACTAGGCTAGAAAACACTGATAGGTTCTCTGAAACATGGTGACACTGACACTAGGCTCCAGGACCCTGATAGGCATTATGCTGCATGGTGGCACTGACACTAGGCTTCAGGACACTGATAGGCAGTATGCAGCACGGTGGCACTGCCACTAGGCTCCAGGACACTGATAGGCTCGCTGCAACATGGTGGCACTGACACTAGGCTACAGAACACTGATAGGCATTATGCAGCACGGTGATACTGACACTAGGCTTGAGAACACTGATAAGCATTATGCAGCATGATGGCACTGACACTAGGCTAGAAAACACTGATAGGTTCTCTGAAACATGGTGACACTGACACTAGGCTCCAGGACCCTGATAGGCATTATGCTGCATGGTGGCACTGACACTAGGCTTCAGGACACTGATAGGCAGTATGCAGCACGGTGGCACTGCCACTAGGCTCCAGGACACTGATAGGCTCGCTGCAACATGGTGGCACTGACACTAGGCTACAGAACACTGATAGGCATTATGCAGCACGGTGATACTGACACTAGGCTTGAGACCACTGATCAGCATTATGCAGCATGATGGCACTGACACTAGGCTCCAGGACCCTGATAGGCATTATGCAGCACGGTGATACTGACACTAGGCTTGAGAACACTGATAAGCATTATGCAGCATGGTGGCACTGACACTAGGCTAGAAAACACTGATAGGTTCTCTGAAACATGGTGACACTGACACTAGGCTCCAGGACACTGATAGGCATTATGCTGCATGGTGGCACTGACACTAGGCTCTAGGACGCTGATAGGCATTATGCAGCACAGAGGCACTGACACTAGGCTCCAGGACACTGATAGGCATTATGCAGCATGGTGGCACTGACACTAGGCTCCAGGACTCTGATAGGCATTATGCAGCACGGCGACAAGGACACTAGGCTCCAGGACACTGATAGGCATTATGCTGCATGGTGGCACTGACACTAGGCTCTAGGATGCTGATAGGCATTATGCAGCATGGAGGCACTGACACTAGGCTCCAGGACACTGATAGGCATTATGCAGCACGGTGATACTGACACTAGGCTTGAGACCACTGATCAGCATTATGCAGCATGATGGCACTGACACTAGGCTCCAGGACCCTGATAGGCATTATGCAGCACGGTGATACTGACACTAGGCTTGAGAACACTGATAAGCATTATGCAGCATGGTGGCACTGACGCTAGGCTAGAAAACACTGATAGGTTCTCTGAAACATGGTGACACTGACACTAGGCTCCAGGACACTGATAGGCATTATGCTGCATGGTGGCACTGACACTAGGCTCTAGGACGCTGATAGGCATTATGCAGCACAGAGGCACTGACACTAGGCTCCAGGACACTGATAGGCATTATGCAGCATGGTGGCACTGACACTAGGCTCCAGGACTCTGATAGGCATTATGCAGCACGGCGACAATGACACTAGGCTCCAGGACACTGATAGGCATTATGCTGCATGGTGGCACTGACACTAGGCTCTAGGATGCTGATAGGCATTATGCAGCATGGAGGCACTGACACTAGGCTCCAGGACACTGATAGGCATTATGCAGCATGGTGGCACTGACACTAGGCTCCAGGACGCTGATAGGCATTATGCAGCACGGTGACACTGACACTAGGCTCCAGGACACTGATAGGCATTATGCAGCACGGCGGCACTGACACTAGGCTCCAGGATGCTGATAGGCATTATGCAGCATGGTGACACTGACACTAGGCTCCAGGACACTGATATGCATTATGCAGCATGGTGGTACTGACACTAGGCTTCAGGACGCTGATAGGCATTATGCAGCACGGCGGCACTGACACTAGGCTCCAGGATGCTGATAGGCATTATGCAGCATGGTGACACTGACACTAGGCTCCAGGACACGGATGGGCATTATGCAGCACGGCAGCACTGACACTAGGCTCCAGGATGCTGATAGGCATTATGCAGCACGGTGACACTGACACTAGGCTCGTGGACACTGATAGGCTACCTGCAACATGGTGGTACTGACACTAGGCTTGAGAGTACTGACAGGCTCTCTGCAACATAGTGACACTGACACTAGGCTCGTGGACACTGATAGGCTACCTGCAACATGGTAACACTGACACTAGGCTTGAGGACACTGACTGATAGACTCACTGCGACATGGTGGCACTGACACTAGCCTCGAGGGCGCTGGTAGGCTTACCGCGACATGAGGCACTGACCCTATGCCAGGCACACACTGACATGAACGGTGGGACAAGAGGACACTGATGCTGTGAAAGGAAGACATCAAGTGAGACGCTGACACTAGAGTGTGGAGACACCCTTACACTCACTGGAGCAGAAACACAGATTGTTCACTGAGACAGGGAGATACTGACTGACACTAGGACAGGGGGACGCAGAGATGCTTGCTGGGACAGTGAGATGCTGACACTGGAGAGATGCTCGTTGGGACAGTGAGACACTGATACTAGAGTGATGCTCGCTGGGACAGTGAGACAATGACACTAGAGAGATGCTCGCTGGGACAGTGAGACGCTGACACTAGAGAAGGGAGTCACCCTCACATTCACTAGATCAGAGACACAGATTGTTCACTGAGTCTTGGAGACAGTGACACTGGGACAGGGGGACGCAGAGATCCTCGCTGGGACAGTGAGACACTGACACTAAAGAGATGCCCGTTGGGACAGTGAGACACTGACACTAGAGAGATGCTCACTGGGACAGTGAGACGCTGACACTAGAGAGATGCTAGCTGGCACAGTGAGATGCTCACCGGGACATTGAGATGCTGACACTAGAGAGATGCTCGCTGGGACAGTGAGACACTGACACTAGAGATGCCCGCTGGGACATTGAAACGCTGACACTAGAGAGATACTCGCTGGGACAGAGAGACACTCACACTAGAGAGATGCTCGTTGGGACAGTGAGACACTGACACTAGAGAGATGGTCGTTGGGACAGTGGGACACTGACACTATAGAGATGCTTGCTGGGACAGTGAGACGCTGACACTATAGAGATGCTCGCTGGGACAATGAGACGCTGACACTAGAGAGAAGCTCGCTGGGACAGAGAGACACTGACACTATAGAGATGCTCACTGGGACAGTGAGACGCTGACACTAGAGAGATGCTCGCTGGGACAGTGAGACACTGATACTGGAGAGATGCTCGCTGGGACAGTGAGACGCTGACACTAGAGAAGGGAGTCACCCTCACATTCACTAGATCAGAGACACAGATTGTTCACTGAGACTTGGAGACAGTGACACTGGGACAGGGGTACGCAGAGATGCTCGCTAGGACAGTGAGACACTGACACTAGAGAGATGCTCGCTGGGACAGTGAGATGCTGACACTAGAGAGATGCTCGCTGGCACAATGAGATGCTCGCTGGGACAGTGAGATGCTGACACTAGAGAGACGCTCGTTGGGACAGTGAGACGCTGACACTAGAGAGATGCTCACTGGCACAGTGAGATGCTCGCTGGGACATTGAGACACTGACACTAGAGAGATGCTCGCTTGGACAGAGAGACACTGACACTAGAGAGATGGTCGTTGGGACAGTGAGACACTGAAACTATAGAGATGATCGCTAGGACAGTGAGACGCTGACACTATGGAGATGCTCGATGGGACACTGAGACACTGACAGTAGAGAGATGCTTGCTGGGACACTGAGACGCTGACACTAGAGAGATGCTCGCTGGGACAGTGAGATGCTGACACTTGAGACGGGGGTCACCGTGACAGTCACTAGGTCAGAGACACAGATTGTTCACTGAGACTTGGAGACAGTAACACTAGGACAGGGGGACGCAGAGATGCTCGCTGAGACAGTGAGACGCTGACACTAGAGACATGCTCGCTGGGACAGTGAGATGCTGACACTTGAGACGGGGTCACCCTGACAGTCACTAGGTCAGAGACACAGATTGTTCACTGAGACTTGGAGACAGTAACACTAGGACAGGGGGACGCAGAGATGCTCGCTGAGACAGTGAGACGCTGACACTAGAGAGATGCTCAGTGAGACGATGCTCACTGGGACAGTGAGACACTGACACTAGAGAGATGCTTGGTGGGACAGTGAGACATTGACGCTTGAGAAGGGGGTCACCCTCACATTCACTAGATCAGACACACAGACTGTTCACTGAGACAGGGAGATACTGACTGACACTAGGACAGGGGGACGCAGAGATGCTCGCTGGGACAGTGAGACACTGACACTAGAGAGATGCTCGCTGGCACAGTGAGGTGCTCAGTGGGACAATGAGACGCTGACACTATAGAGATGCTCGGTGGGACAGTGAGACACTGACACTAGAGAAGGGAGTCACCCTCACATTCACTAGATCAGAGACACAGACTGTTCACGGAGACTTGGAGACAGTGACACTGGGACAGGAGGATGCAGAGATGCTCGCTGGGACAGTGAGACATTGATACTAGAGAGATGCTCGGTGGGACAGTGAGACATTGACACTTATGCCAGGAACAGAGCGGCGCTGCAGACTGGGGCAGCAAGAGGCTGACACACAATGTAAGTGGCCTTCAAGGGTCACTCTTCACACTCATGTAGCTCTGGTGAAAGGTCGCTATACCTGGCCTTCAAGTCACTGTGAACAGCCCACCATCAAGCTGCAAGATCAGATACCCCACAGCGCCTTGAAGCCATGTAAATGACTGCGCTGCGCCACACGAGAAAGGCGTGACATAAAATGACATTTCTCACTCTCCAAATACTGAGCCAAACAAAGCGTGCTTCGTGCGTGTCCCCTGCAGCCACAAATGAACATCTCCGGAATAATTATATATTTTTCGCCTGCGAATTATTCCAGTTGCATGAACATGTTTGGCTAAAAGGCATAACAATTTGGCATAAAACCAAAATATGCGTTTGGGAACCAGCCCCGGTACATCAAATACGTTAATGGCTATCATCTCCGCTCAATGGACTTCTTCTGGCATGAAATGTAATGGGTTAATTGCATAAAATTGGGCCTGCTTTTAACTGGCTGGAGGCAACCCTTTGTGTATGAATAGTTTTTTAAACTAGCTCTCCACGCTGGACTGAATATCAATTCCTGGCTCCCTTCATCTGAGGGGGCCTAGGCACTCTCTGCCTTGCACTGCAGTGTGAATATACAAAACGTACAATGTGAAATATTAGCAAGTAAGAATAATAAATAAGTGATTATAACTGAGTGACACATACTATCCTTAGAGAGCTCACCTAAGGCCTATGTTAGATCTTGGCAGAGGTGAATATTCCCTCAAAAATATGCCAAATATCATGTCTGCCATATTAGAATCACATTACATCCTATGGAAATTGTAATGCAGCCGATGGGTCATCCGTCGTGATTGTGACCGAGTATTCCATCCGCCAAGCTCTAAATCAGGCCCAAAATCTACAGAAACCAGGAACTGGATTCATTAAAATGTTTTTACAACCTTGATGTGTTCAGAAGAGAAGACAGTGCATTTTTGTTTTGCTGGACTCACCAACTTAATTTGCGAGTGCACCAAATGAGTTTCACCTTTTCACAATTAGCTGTGCGCTCGCAGTTTATCTATGCACTATGACACCTGGTGATGTGGAAGCTACAGAACCAGGCGCATCCCTCCACGTGCCGGGCTCCATTGGCCATCCCTGACGCCACCTCCTGTGTAAGCCCCGCCCAGGCTGAGGACATCTGCAGCTTAAGGTGGATGTGTCCTGGCTATGCGTGAGTTTGGTTGTGGAGTGAAAACTCATCACAAAAGATGCGTAAAGGCGCTGGTAGATAGAGGATGAGGGCCTGCTGTTTTGAGCAGGGCCCGATCACTTCCCGGATGGCTCAAACACATCCTGAGAAATTAGGCTTTAATATTCAGAGTTGGTCGGCTGAAACAATCGGGTGGGGTGGCGCTCAACTGAGACCCAATGAGACAGTATGCGTGTGGAAAGGACTCTTTATTGAGACAAGGTAACTTGTGCAAACCTTGGCATCTAGCCATACAAATTAACCAAACACGGCCTCACTAATACATTCTAACAACTATCAGTCCATCTCCTCCTCCCCTAGATGACCCCTTAAATGCCCCTGTCATTGATACCGCTCCAAACTCTGCTCACTCAAAACTTCATCGTCCAACATCTTCCATATCTTCATAACCATTGTCTTCTTATAGCCTTTCCGATCGCCTCTCCATCCCCATCAGTCCCCTGCATCGCTCATCTGTGTCTGAACCTGACCAATATCCTGTGAAATCACTTCCAACCTGTTGAAACTACCCACCAACAAACCATGTTCAACAGTGATAACCAACTGACCTCCAGAACAACGTCATCATGACTCGCAAAACAGAAACAAAAAACCTGCCTCATCAAAGATGGCCAAAATGGGGAAAATGGAGGCACGGAATTACAACCCAAAGGTCGGACCCTGCACCCTAGGGGGAAGGCGGAAAAAAATACTCGACTGCCTGACCGACGTGCTGCTCTAAAATGTTCTTCCCCTCTAACCTAACTGGCTAAACTACACTCCCAGCCCCACCCCCTTGCTACCTTAGCCAATCCCTGTCTCCCTGCCTAACAGACCACACCACCCACCCGAAAAACCTGGGGGTGCAGGCTTGCACCCACCACCCACAAACCCCCACTGTGCAGGACTTGCTCGGCCCCCTCCCATGCACACAGTGCCTCATTTGATCCCATGGTTGCAGCTGGGTCACTTATTTTTTGGGACCAGCATTTATTTTTCCCTCAACCAACTTTGGTCCAGAGCAGATGGAAGAAAAACACAAAAGAGGGAAAGAATAGGGGAAAAACTGAAAAATAGCTACAAAGGGAGAAGCAGGGATGAAAAGGAGCCAGCAGGGAGTGTTTGGTGGTGGATTAAATAGGTATGAAGTGAAATAAAGAAAGTACCTTCTGTAGCGCCAGATTTCGGCCTCTAAACATCACTTTGGGCACCAACACGTGTTATTGAGCACTGTGTGCACAGTTGCTTTTGGTAAATCACAGGCAGGGAAGTAATACTTGCATGTTTTCAAGGAGCTAACTCCCTGTGTATCAGGCACCTTATTTGAACGTAAGACATTCCTTTTTGCTGAATTCATAACACTTTTACAATCTTACACAGCCCCATTTCACCATGACTGACTTAATTTTCAATTTTTAATTTACTCCTTTTGGTGAAACCCAAACATTGTTTCTCTAAATAATTCTGCAAGTTATAGATTCATACTTTCGTGTATGTTTACAAGTGTTTGCTATTCACAAAGGGATTTACGAGTACTATCTTTACGAGTGTGGAGTCGCCGCACATAAAAAGACCTATCTTTCAACATGCGGAGACTCGGCACTCATAAAGATACTACTAGTACATACATTTGTGAATAGCAAACAGTTGTAAAGGTACACTAAAGTGTAAGTTTACCTTTGTGAATCAGGCACTGAGTTCTCTTTACACGATCCTATGCCGCAGCCCTGAAGAATAAGGGATCCAGGTTGTTCCTTTGTGCGATGACGTCTCACTGGGTTTTCAGATCTATTGTGACATTAGTTAATTAAATCATACATCTAAGTCCTAGAGTCTAAAGGGCCCTGACCATCTCCTGCTGGTTCTGTTGAACCCGTTGAAGGCTATCAACACATTGAATTACACCGAGCCGAGCAATAGGCAAGTGCTTCATGGGAACACTCACTCAAGTCAAGTCTGGATTTAAAACCTTTATTTGTGATCAGTCACGGCCATCTGGACGGGTCCCTCACAGTATCTTCCATCAAAAATCAATGTTTAGTCTCCGCGGGGATCACTGCTCCGTCCGTCTCTCTACCAGCTACTTGAGCCCTCTGGTAGGTCTTGCTTCGGGGAATGAGCTCCAGTTTCAGTCACACGCTTGGCACTCAAAATTGTAAAGATCTACGCATCATCTGGCCAATAAACAAATTGAGCTCAATTACTGACCAAAATGTCACCAGGTTTAGGGAGTCAAAACAAAAGTTACCTTTTCTAGCTCCAGGAAGGAACTTCAGGGAGTGCATCATTAGCTATCTACTTCCGTTCTCTATGACCATCTCAATACTCCAGTTCGTAAAATCGTAAATTCAAAACTCTGGTGGTGACTTTTGACCAATATTTGACAATGGAACAGGGGTCAATAATAAATTGTGTGTCTAACTTGTCCGATCTGTCGTCAGGTCACATATATGATGGTAGGAGCGCAGGCCAGACAGCGCCAACAGTCTGCTTTTACGAGTTTTCAAAAACAGCGCTGCATATATGGCAAGTCACTCCTACTGTGGGGTGAGCATTACTGAAAGTCTCAAAAGTAGGATCACAATTCTGTACCTAATGCTTCTAATGTTGGTTGGAAGTGGATAATAAGAGTGATTTGAAATGCCTCGGCCGGACCCATTGATACGTTCATAAATTGGCCCCTACAAAAGTCAAAGGCAAACTGATGGCCTGGTTTGGAGTTTGGTGGATGGTTACTGCGTCACAAATGTGGTGGATATACCATCCACCGTATTACGATTTCCAAAGGATATAATGGGATCATAATACGATGGACAGGATATCCGTCACGTTTGTGACGGAGTTACCCCATCCGCCAAACTCTAAGTCAGGCCCTGAGTCAGCAACACACGTCAAAACAGTAACAGTGGTGGGCTTGTGACAGGTAAACACAGTAGGTCCAGTCTAGTGAAAGGAGTCGCTATTTCCGGGATCTGTGTGATTAGACACTAACCATTCGTCTGTGGGTATATTACAAATGTTTAGGGTAAAGTAAACCTAGGAGCAGACCTATGATGGTTGCATCCATTTAATTCAAAACAATCATTACCCCGATACATGTTTCGCTTGGGCTCAGTGTTTGTTCAGGTGCTTTCTCATGGTGCAATGTACTGGGGATGTGAATTCACACAAGTAGTAGGCTGAATAGGTAATAACAAATGTTTCGCCCATCTCTGCTGATCCAAGAGAGATTGAATGCCAGAATAAATAGAAATCTAAAATCCTAGTATGAAGGCAAGAGGGGGGGAAGCTGCAAAACCAAACATCAGGGCATTTATCTTTTATTAATCCCTAAAATAAGGAGTGACAAAAGTTATCAACCTGCCCCCGCTATGGAAGAGCCAACCACTACTGGAAGTGAGTGTTAGCTGCAGTTCACAAACACACTGCTGAAAGCACAGTGGAAATGCTGTGTGTCGCTGGCCTATGTGCTCACTGAGAGTGTGACGTCACCACAGAATCAGGCTCTCAGACTGTGCCAGCTGATGAAAACAGCCATGAAAGCACCCACTGCTGGGCCTAGAGTTGAGGATTAAATCCAAGATACTTTGCCTCAAGCTTACTTGAGCAAATTATTTGCACCTCATGTAATATTTGCTCCTCGTGTAACCCGCTGCTTGCTGTCTAGTGACTTAACCACCTTGCGAACCCAGCCACAAACTGTGAAGAAACAGAAGGTAACGGTGAAGTAAGCCCATGGTCAGCTATTCGGACACACGCAGCCCAATAATTGGGGATGGACACTGCTCAGTCCTAGACAGTGGGACTGTTTACTCATTATGATCTGTGGTGTTAATGGCAGTGGCTAAGGGTGCTGGGTAGAGGATCACACAGTGCGTTCGCCAGGATTCTAAGGGTTATATTTACAAGTAAGTGGTGCACCAGCTCTGATGCGCCACTTTTCTTGCGTCGCCCTGTACCCCCCTAAGGTCACCATGGTAACACTGTATTTACTATACAGCTCACCATGACGCACATTAGCACAATAACGTCATAATTTATCATGTTATTATGGCGCTTTGCTGGATAAGCGCCATAAATTATAGCGCTAGTCCAGCAAAGCACAGGGAGGCCCATAGGTTATTATGGGAGCATCAGTTTAATGCCTGCCCTGAAAAGGCGCCAAAAATTATGAAACAAAAGGCACTGCTCCATCTTTTGGGCCTCCTTGCATGGGAACGCCCCCGTTGCATACATTACACCTGACACAGGTATTATGTGGCGCAAGGGGTTACAAAGTGGCGCAATGCATGCATTGCACCACTTTGTAAATATTACGCATGGCGGGCGCCTACTTAACGCCCCCTTAGCGTAACAAAGAAATGATGCTAGGGTGGCATAAGGAGGAGCAAGGGGCTTGCAAATATGACCCTAAAAGTCAGCAAACTTAGGGCTTCACACATCCTTCTACACTGCTGAGCACTATAAGCAGAGGAAACACAATGTGTGTCGCTTACACATTTCCTAACAAGCATGTTACATGTTTCATTAAATTCTGTTTATCAATAGGTCTTCAAGTAGTGGATAAAAACTATGGCAGCTCTTCCATCCAAAAACATGTTTCTGGCCCTTCTATATCACAGCATAGTAATCTATACTACAGCAAACTTCAAAGCGCTTTAGGTGAACCAGAGAAAAGCGTGCTAAGGTAACAAGTTATGTAACAGTTGTAAAGATTTTTCTCTACAAATTCTGTGAATGGTTTCACAGCTCTTCGCAGCACTGAGGAAGTTTCTGATGGAAACACAGTTTTCAAATATTTTATCGAAAAGATGTTCTGCAACATATACATTTCACCTAACAGCTGTCTTCAAAGACCACTTCTAAAAGGGACGTTTTCTTGCAAATAAGTTTCTTTATATGATTTTTTGTCACAAACACTTAAACTGTGATGTTTGCCATCTTTACTAAACGTTCACAGATAAAATTATAATTTCTCACAACCCTGACTACAAATCATGCATTTTGTGTAGTGGTTTTGTATTTCAATGTTGTTGTGATATGTGTAGTGGTATTGTGTTGTGATTGTTTTCTATTTTATTGTGTTGGGGTTGTATTGTTTTTGTATGGTAATATTGTGAGGTATTTGTGCAGTTGTGTTGCTAATGCAGTGCACTGTGGTTGTTGTCGCTGTTGTTTAGTAGCCGGTGTCTGCTCTGCTTTGCATAGTGTTCTGATGTATCTTGTGTTTTTCTGTTTTATTTTCGGTCATCTGTTACTGTGCTGCTGTTGTGTTAAGCAGTTCCTTTACAGACTGCTTTACATCTTTCTAGGTTTCCAGCCAAAATGAAAGCATTTTATTAATGTTTCAGTGAAAAACAGCCTTTTACCTTTTCCAGATGTGCAACATGCTGCTGGAACAGCTGTAACACCGTACATGAATCTAGTGTGTATGACCTGGTGGGCGCTTAAAACCCTGCCCCCTAGCTCACTTTAAGTTACCTGACCTCAGCTCCACAACTGGAAGTTGTCTCAGGGCCAAAACAATTTGCTTGAGACTCACTCTGTAGTCACATCACTCACATTTCTGAGTCCCAAAGCACAGCGGAGTTGGACCTACCACAGCTGTGTGGGATTGAACAGCAGCTTAGGGCCTGGTCCCCTGGTAGAGTTGGCCAGCTGTGTCTGTTCATTAATGAGCTGTGCTGCGCCCAGATAGAGCCAGTACAGCTTCTGTGCGGAAGGAGAGACCCTCTCTACGGGGCTCTACTCCAGTGCACCGGGGCAGGGGTCTCCTCTGTAGCCAGTACAGCTTCTGTGCGGAAGGAGAGGCCCTCTCTGCGGGGCTCTACTCCAGTGCACCGGGGCAGGGGGTCTCCTCTGTAGCCAGTGCACCGGGCAGGGGTCTCCTCTGTAGCCAGTACAGCTTCTGTGCGGAAGGAGAGGCCCTCTCTACGGGGCTCTACTCCAGTGCGCCGGGGCAGGGGGTCTCCTCTGTAGCCAGTGCACCGGGCAGGGGGTCTCCTCTGTAGCCAGTACAGCTTCTGTGCGGAAGGAGAGGCCCTCTCCGCGGGGCTCTACTCCAGTGCGCCGGGGCAGGGGGTCTCCTCTGTAGCCAGTGCACCGGGCAGGGGGTCTCCTCTGTGCGGAAGGAGAGGCCCTCTCCGCGGGGCTCTACTCCAGTGCACCGGGGCAGAGGTCTCCTCTGTAGCCAGTGCACCGGGCAGGGGTCTCCTCTGTAGCCAGTACAGCTTCTGTGCGGAAGGAGAGGCCCTCTCTACGGGGCTCTACTCCAGTGCACCGGGGCAGGGGTCTCCTCTGTAGCCAGTACAGCCTCTGTGCGGAAGGAGAGGCCCTCTCTACGGGGCTCTACTCCAGTGCACCGGGCCGGGGTCTCCTCTGTAGCCAGTACAGCTTCTGTGCGGAAGGAGAGGCCCTCTCTACGGGGCTCTACTCCAGTGCACCGGGGCAGGGGTCTCCTCTGTAGCCAGTACAGCCTCTGTGCGGAAGGAGAGGCCCTCTCTGCGGGGCTCTACTCCAGTGCACCGGGGCAGGGGTCTCCTCTGTAGCCAGTGCACCGGGCAGGGGTCTCCTCTGTAGCCAGTACAGCTTCTATGCGGAAGGAGAGGCCCTCTCCGCGGGGCTCTACTCCAGTGCACCGGGGCAGGGGGTCTCCTCTGTAGCCAGTGCACCGGGGCAGGGGTCTCCTCTGTAGCCAGTACAGCTTCTGTGCGGAAGGAGAGGCCCTCTCTACGGGGCTCTACTCCAGTGCACCGGGGCAGGGTGTAGTGTTGGGGCCCTAGGCCCCCATGCTACTGAAATAAAGTCGACACGGACACAGTTTGGTGGTATCTTGAACTGGCCCTGGGCACGTGCGCCCAGGCCTTTTTATTGCCAGGGTCACCTGACCGGTGACGCCTGTGTTGGGTGGGTGTGGGGTGTATGTGGGAGGCCAGCCCTCAGCAGAGAGGCTGGCCAAACACTAGAACGTGTCCAGCAGGACACTACACAGGGGTCTCCTCTGTAGCCAGTACAGCCTCTGTGCGGAAGGAGAGGCCCTCTCTAGGGGGCTCTACTCCAGTGCACCGGGGCAGGGGGTCTCCCCTGTAGCCAGTGCACCGGGGCAGGGGTCTCCTCTGTAGCCAGTACAGCTTCTGTGCGGAAGGAGAGGCCCTCTCCGCGGGGCTCTACTCCAGTGCACCGGGCCGGGGGTCTCCTCTGTAGCCAGTACAGCTTCTGTGCGGAAGGAGAGGCCCTCTCTACGGGGCTCTACTCCAGTGCACCGGGGCAGGAGTCTCCTCTGTAGCCAGCACAGCTTCTGTGCGGAAGGAGAGGCCCTCTCTGCGGGGCTCTACTCCAGTGCGCCGGGGCAGGGGGTCTCCTCTGTGTTTTGGACTCATTCGGTAGTGTCTTGGAATCGGTGGTTGATGGTTGTGCGTTTGTGGGAGGAGGAAAGTTGTGGGGTTGCTATACTTGAGGTACCTCTGCCTCAAGGAGGGCAGCCTTGGCATATGTGGGGTGCGGAGGGGGGTTTGGGGAAACAAACCATGACAAAATGCTGACTGGAATACTAGAGGTAACTTGTGACATACGGGGGCATGGTGTATGGTCAATATCAAGGGCAAAATACTGGTAGTTAAATTATGTATGTAATTCTTGGCATGAGGGGTTCCCCGAAAGAAAATGTGGCACCAGCACAATGAAGGCAATTCTTAGCCTATGCGAAATGCTGGAAAAAACTTTGGAAAAACTCCGGGCAAGTATTACGCCCCACCAGTTTCAAAGATCACAGCTGCCTCTGCTCACACACATCACACATGCTGGTGGACGCATGCACACATCACTCGTGTACAGAAACATGAATGCACGAGCACACACAGCATATTCTTCTCAGTAATGTATTGCATTGTATTGTAATAGTATTTATATAGTGCTTACTACCCCTGACGAGGCGTCGAAGCGCTTTTCAGTGAGTAGCACGCTACTCTGGAACCCAACAAGAATTAGTGATGGATTAGTATCGGGAAATAATGAGTACAGTTGTAGTATTATTATGAGTTAATTTGAGCCGCGGATATGAGAGTGTGTACCAGGGCACAGCCAGGCTGGAGCACAGCAGACCGCATCTCACCTGCTCACACACAGGGCTCTCCTGCTCAGCATGCAGCACAATATCCCGACGTCTGAACACAAAGAGAAATCCCTCAAGGCCACAAGCCGGCAATCAGTGCCCGAGGATGGTGCGCACAGCACAACAGGCAGAACTGAGGATGCATTTGCTGTGTGTGAGGTCCCTGGAGCGGAGGTGTTCGCAGGATCTCCGATGCTCGGAGCAGCTGGCCCCTCTGTGATGCATAATACCACACGCGTGCCAAGAAAATAGGCTTATTATACTCTGCTGGGAGGAAAAGGCCCTATCAATCTGAAGTCAGAACTTGCATTATATTAACATATAATGCACGTAACACCCTTGGTGACATTGGGTGTAAACAAACGTGAGTTACAGCTTAAAGTCCCTCACCTCCACATAATAAAGAACTGGTAATATGTAGCAAGGCTCACTGGTGTAGTTCCTGAAGGCCATGCTTTGGAGCCAAACATAGAATGCGCAAAAGAGAGTGTGTGTGAGGAAGGGGCTTGAGAAAAAACGGAGGGGGGCTAAGCAGGGTGGGCTTTAGCGCTAGCGGCACCCGGGGCAACAATTTTAAATTACCGCCACTTATCCCCCCCCCACCCTCAGGGCTTCTCTTTAGAATCCTTCACTACCACCTGCTCATCTCGCCACAGCCCCTCTCCCAGAACATTTCATTTGTTTTAAAGCGCTGGTAAAGGCTGGCTTTACTAATCCGCTCATCTACCCACAGTTCTTTACAGCAGACACATTAACCCTCTGCGCTGGTCAAAACTTACACTGGGCAAAACTCGATCGATCTCTCTAGCAAGAAAGTTAATCACAAGAGCTATCTTGACATTTTTATTGCTGCCTACTTATGCTAACACAGTGCCCCCCCCCCACCCCCCACCCCCCCGGGCAGTGCAAGCCGTCCAGGCCGCACCGGTCGCACCCCCCTACACCCGACCCTTGGACTAAGACTAAGTAAAGGGATCCACAAACGCCGATCTCTTCCAACAATCAAAGTGGTGCGTGGTTGTGCTTTTGTGTGGAAATCTGACATTTCGCAAAGCTTCTAACACCACACTCCCCGTGGGCACCATGTTGTATCCACGTATGACTCGGCGTATGACCTCTGCCCTTTCACTGCCGGGTCACGCACGAGCAAAGGCTACGTAAGGACGCACTGGCGCACAGAAGCGCGCGAGCTTGCAAAACGAGACTAAGGCGTAGAGGGATGGAAAGTGAGACCCTCAGTATTCCAGGTGAAGGACAGAAATCAGGAACTTTGCAAACCTTTGCTGGCATTAAACCCCCTAGATGTGTTCCAAAGATGATATTACTCACATTCAACCCAAGGAAGGCTCTGTCTCTCTTGCCAGGGAGGTTCCCAAAGTGGATCAGAGCACAGTCATGGCAGGTGAAGTTTGTTGCAGTTTGACAACAAGGAAAACAGCTGACAGAAATTTCACTTTTAGTGTCTATATCTTACCTCATTTATATGTGAACAAGGACAGCCCTTTAATCCACTAGGAACAGGGTAACCATAACACACACAACCAGAGGTCCCACAAGACTCGTCCGTTTGGAACACTCTCCGGCACTCAAGTACATTACATTTGATTTACACCATTAATGAAACAATTCTTTGTTAAATGTACACACAGTTGCATGGGCCTTCCCTTTTCATTCTGATGGAAATATACTTATTACATCAAATCATCATAAACAGTACTAAAGAATCCTATATATACTGCAGTGGTGAGAAATATATGGTGTTCTATACAGAGTTCTATAAGAGCACTGTTGTAACCCCAGGCTGAACTTTATACTTTATAAGCAAAAATAAATCTACCAGAAACATCTTAAAGGTTTTCACATGAATCAATGGTACAGCGTTGACGTTTCGGCCTGCTAGGAGTCGGCGGCTTTCATCAGGACATAGGCCTTCAGTCTATGCACCTTACTATGGGTTCCAAGGGTACGTGTGCCCAGGT
This sequence comes from Pleurodeles waltl, assembly GCF_031143425.1. NCBI lineage: Eukaryota > Metazoa > Chordata > Amphibia > Caudata > Salamandridae > Pleurodeles > Pleurodeles waltl. Next base: position 1,823,307,946 of record NC_090444.1, read on the forward strand.
ACGTGCTTAATATTGGTGCATCACAGCTTCACAAGTCTAATTCAAGAAGAAGACACTGTCATTTAAGTCTTTTCCAAAAATCCACTGTTCAAGTGACAGAATCAGGAATATAATGATTCAATCTGTTTCCTTGCAACAGTGCAACAAACTAGCTCAGAGTCAGACTCACTGTCATCTACAGGTCCTAGGCGGCCGGGGCGTGGCTTCTACAGTTTCTGCTACTTTCTTTCTCCATTGCGAGGAAATGGATCAGGGGTCGCTCAGAGGATGGGGGAAGCTGAACTAGCCTTCACCCTTTTTAAAGAACCACCAGCTTGTGACATGCCCTGTGTCTTTCTGGTGTGTGGCAGCCATGACGCCCATGCACTCCCGCAGGCAGTACAGAGGGTCTGCACACACAGCCCTTGTTGGGGGGAGTGCAGGACTCCTATGAGGAGAGCCAACATGGAATCAAGAGCCACATGTATCAAACGTTTTTGCATTCGCAAACCGTGCGAATGGCCGTTTGCGAATGCAAAAATGCCTTTCAGAATGTATGAAAGGCAGTCGCTATGCAATTTTAAGGAATCGCTAAAATAGCGGTTCCTTAACATTGCGAGCCCGTTTAGAGAATCGCAAATTGCGATTCTCTAAATAAGAAATCGCAAATAAGGAATCCTTATTTGCGATTTCCTAAGCACATGTATCAAGCTTTTCCTTAATGTGAATTGGGCATTAAGGAATCGCAATTACCACCAAGTAATACTTGGTGGTAACCATGTGCAAATTTTAAAAATGTATTAAAAATGCATTTTTAAAATTGACGTGTAACGCACACAAGCCCCTTTGGCATGTGAGCGCCTTACATGTCCTGAAATATTTTTTAGGGTGCAGCAGTGGGGGCCTCAGGCCGTCAGCTCCCTGGGGTTTTGCATTTCCTAAATTGCGAATTCCAGTTAGGAATTCGCAATTTGGGAAATGCAAAATATTCGCAAATATGGGCCTACAGGTCCATAGGTGCGAATGGGCTCAGAATCGTTATTTGCGATTCAGTAACATTCAGTAACATTTTTAAGAAATCGCTATTACCGAATCGCAAATATGATACCTACCATTTTGCGAATCAGAAATAGCAATTTCTTAAAAATCGCTATTAGAGAACCGCAAAGTGGTTTCTTCGTACATCTGGCCCTAAGTGATGGAAGTCAGTACAGTCCTCTCTTGAGGGGGCATTAACAAGGCATGTTCTGCGACATGTCACATACAACCACCGGCCTCCACGCAGCCTGGTGAGCATTTTGTAGCCCCTCATTATGGGCCTAGTGCACTGTGGGTGCATTCCCCACCTGCAAGAGAGTAGCACACTACTGGGGACACTAAAAATACACGAAGGACCACCAGCGCCTGAAGGATGTCGAGACCACAGGAGGGAAGCAGGCACGGCACCAGAAAATCAAACATCGAAGGACATTGCACACAGCGGCCATCTTCGACCTCACTCTCCCTTTTACACCTGTGGAATGAAGCGCTTCAATATGCATCAATGAGCTACGTATTCTCTGCAAGAGGCACGTGGGCAGCAGAACGTTGTGTAACTACATCTGTCAAATTTTAGCTTTGTTAATAGATGGTGTCAGAAAGTAAGGTTTGCCGACTGGATGCAACAGAAAGAAAAGTTTGCTTTTTGCTAAAAAGCACTTGTAATAAACTCACAATTCCACGTTACATCTGAATGAAAAGTGATACTGTTAGCCGCATCCTTTCCTTTCCTTATTTTATTTTATTTTATTTTGTTTTATTTTATATTTATTTTGCACTCTTTGCCCCATTTATTATTAAATACCAAGGCAGATGGCCGCCCTCTCTCTGCCCACAAGAGATCGGCCAGCAGCAAGCCCCGCCTCACCGGCGGAAGGCGCATGGCTGGCCACGGGAAGTGCCGCTTAATTTGAAGCCAGAGTCCGTGGGGGGAGCACTTCTTTCCACTCGCCTATTCCCCGGCTCTCCGGGAACCCATTTGTGTGAACGCCTCCTTTTTAACTCGCAGCATGCTCCACATACTACCTGGAGTAAAGCACTCGGGCCCGCAGGGGCACTGTAATGAGCGGCCCATTACTCAACCCCACAGATAATTGTGATCCGAGGGCTCGCTGTAGCCAGCATTTGACTCTGCAACCCTTCTGGTGCAGCAGTGGCGTAACAAAGGCCCCCGCAGCCCCCGGGGCGGAGGGGTGGGAGGATGAGCTCCAGGCGACCCCTTCAGCAGGCCCCCTCCAGGTACTTTGCAGAGGGGGCCCTCATGTTTCCTTACACCACTGTGCTGTGGATAGTGTCTGTAAATGCTGAACCCCAGGACTAGAATACACTTCCCCCCAATCCCTCACCTTGTTTACCGTAGAGCACACGATCGAGAAATCCAAAATGTAATTCCCTTTTTAAAAATGTATTATATCGACCCAAAGAGCTGTTTCGTGCCTTCGCACTACACTACTGAGTATACTTCATGTGAACGGACATGGGGGCTGCCTGGCAGTGCTTAATTTGTAAACAATTAAATTCCAGGGCCAAAGGTATTACTCACTGGTCCACTGCAGGTGGCACAGCCCACGTCACTTTTAACTGCACATTTAATTTCACGTTTTATCATTAGTTTAAAGATATATTAAATAGTTTAAAGCTTTATTAAAAAATGCTGCTTAAAAATACATGCACAGCACCAATATGTGGTGCTTTTCCATAAATATGTGTCGGTGTTTGCAAACGAAACCTGTGCCGAGATCCGGAAAACACCGGCACAAATTATGCCTGCTGTCTGGCACTCTGCAATGCACTCTGGGAATTGACGGCCACGTGCATTAATGGCCCCTCCATGCAGTGGCGTAGCAAGGATACCACGGCCTCTGAAGCAAACAAGGAAAATGGGTCTCCGTTCCCTGGTTTAATAGTAAAAAAACATGCACTAGTTGGAGAAAAATGGACCCCTCACTCCCTAAGCCCTGTTCCAATGCACCTGCTGCACTATTTACAGGCAGTGCTTTAAATGGGCCGGTACTGTCCGAAACGGAGTACCGGCACTTTTTTTTTATTTTGAAAGGGAGAGTATCTGCACTTCTCAAGAAAAACGTAATACTTTAAATTGGGGAGTGCCGGCACTTCTCAGGAACTCTCTGCTACAGAGGACCCGCACGTCTTGTTTTCCAGGTCCACCCTGCTGAGGGGTGCACCCCCCGCCGCCATGAGATGCCTTCACTTCTCAGAGCTCAGTCTCTTTGAGGGTGAGACACGCAGCAGACCGGAGGGCAGCGCCTGCTAGGGCACCCCTTTCCCGTTACACACTGTAAGAACCCTATTCTATAGTGGGGTCCCCGACCTCAATCACAAGGAGCTACTTGGAGTTCATAGCACCTGGCACCCGCTTCCTGCACAGACTTGCACGTGCTTCTGTCAGAGGCGCAGCTTTAGGGGGTGTTTCGGGTGCTGCCGCCCCTAATAAACGTCCTTTCTGATAAATAGCGGTGGGGTGCAGGGGCTTCCAGCCGGGTACTGTGAGATGGCGGTCGGATTTCGGCAGGAATGTTCATTACACACAGATAAAAACGCACACAACCTCTCTCACTCTGTTATGAAAGTCCTCAAAACTATTGCTTATTTTACAAAACATCGTTTTTTCTCCTTTAGCAGTCCTAGCAGTTACAATTCCCCTCCCTTCCCAGTGCCCCTAGGCCCCTCTCATGCACCCTGCTTGCCCTATGATGTGTGCAGCTTGAGCTCAGAAAATCTGAGGCTCGATACACCCCCCCACCCTTGTTACTGACCAAGCTACGACCCTGGTGGTTGTGTTACTTCAACCACCAACTCCTGCCCACTGATAATCATTACATGAGCTAATCCATCACATTCAGCTCCATGGCTCTGGTTCTGCACGCTCACCTGGTTCCCGCGTTCACATAGTCACTCCCTCTACTGTTGTTCAGTTCACCTCATCCTTCTCACCCCACATGTTCTTCGCTCAGTGTTCACATCTACTCACCCTGCCTTAGTGCTTGGGCAGGTGCCACAGAGCACCTCAGTATGTCGGTGTGCATCACTCCACATTGAGCAGGCTTTGAGGTGCTAAACCGTCACTGTACTGTGGGGTGTCCCCTCCAGCCTCATCCTGTTTTTTTAGTGGGGAGGCCGTGGTGGGCTTTTTGGAAGGCACTGCGCCTCTTAGGTAGTTGTGGCACAAGACCAGCCTCCTCCAAGGCTCCGCCCCTCCTCACACGGAGACATTTGTTTACAGCTTGGTAGGTCTATCTTGTAGAGAGCGTTATCAGCACTCAGAGGTGGGTGGCTTTGAACTTCTTGAAACTTAGTAGTGAGAAGACAGAGGTGCTGCTTGTGAGGGAAGTTCATGTCTGTTGGACTAAAATGATGGTAGAACTCCTGACTCTCCCTTCCTCCACGGCTCCCATCTTGGGCATTGCTTTCACCCAAGATCTTCTCTGTGACACTCAGGTATGGAAGGTGTGGTTAGAATGCTTCATCCAGCTCAACCTCATGCAGACCATGTGCAGCAATGACTGGGACGACCACACGTTTTGTGCTTGGACTATGGGAAAAGGCTGTATCATGGCCTGCCTGAGACTAGACTCCCCAAGTGTGAAGAATGCAAAGCAGAAGTTGGCTTTAGGACTTCCCTTTGGCCTTTGTGGCTTCGGTCCTGGGTCTGGAGATCACAGTTCAGTGTGCCGGGTCCAGTGAAGCAACACATTCTTTTTAAACATTTGTGCACAGTACACCAGACTCTGCACCGATCAGGACTTAGTTTCTGACAAATTCAGGGGTCACGTGTTCCGGCGTGGCCTGTGAGACCTGGCACTGGGTACTTGCCTTCTTTTTCATCTCTGCTCTGTTACTGATTACTTGGTTTCTGTTAATCTCAGAGCTAATTTTGTAATAAAATATGTGCCAGGGCCATTGTTAAAGGGCTGCTGCAGCTTGTACCAACCACTGCTCCAGTCAGCGCTGCCAGTGATGGAACCAACACAACCACTAACCATCGCACTCCTGCAGGTGTGACTGCGCAGAATATTTCAGGCCCCTCAAATTATACGAATGGCTTGGGCAGCGGGAATTAATCATTTTGAATGTATACTGAATTATTAAGAACTGTTGTTGTGCTCATCTCTAAATTAAACAGAGAGCGCTACCATGTGGCAGACTGTTGTAAGTGCTGGTGTTGACAACTAGGTGTTGGTGCGGAGCACCGGATGCCACCGTCTCAAATTAAGCACTGCCTGTAGACACATCTGTTTTGCTGACCAAGGCTTGTTATTCTATCTCCTAGTTTCTCTGCCTGCCTTTCTGTTATTTTTATTATTTTGCGTAATTTGGTTATTTTGTATTACTTTTGCTATTTTTTTAATTCCTAGTACCATGATGCCTAAGGGTGTATGTTCTAAAAATATATAAATAACGGCATTAAATCAACGGGTGATATGGGAAAGGGGACAGCAACTGCCAATTCGCAAGACCCCAGTGTCGAAGGCAATGTGGGTTATCTTACAGTTCTGAATGTTGCGTCCCCTTCTGAGTGAGTGTTTATTAGAGGTGGAGGTAACTCCTGTAATTCAGTGTAGCGTAATCATTCAGAATTAACCAGAAATTCACTGCGAAATATGCAAGAAGAGTAACTCTGCATTTAATGCTATTTTCTTTGTGAAAAAATACCCCCTCATGTCCAAAACAGGCGCACTGAAACATTTTGTGCGAAGACGTAGCGCTAAATGCAACAGACTGTGAATAGCAGGCATGAGCAGCTGCTTGCGCTCACTAAATGTGCACTTGGGGTGGGGCTCTTCCCCAATGCGCTCCCAGCATTTAGCCCTAGTTTCTTAGAGCAAAATGTTCTCTGGAGGATGCATTATGTGTTAAGAAAATAGTGCTAATGGCAAGAGAACATAAACAGCAGTGCCCAGAAGCTGCTTGTGCATGCTAAATTTGCTCTCGCTGTAGGATTTTTTTCTACAAATTGCTCCTAGTTACGCGAGTGGGCGTAGTTGCGTACCGGGAATTCTGCATCAATCAGAACTTACCCCTGTTACTCCAGTGTAATTGAAGTTCCGTTTAGGCCTACTGTGTATCTCTGTCTTGGTGCCTGTATGTGCCAAGTACCATCATCTGTGCGGCCTAGCCCATGTTTGCTTGATCCAGTGTGCATGTTTGATAATTGTCCTACACTACCTCAGAGACTGCATTTCCCTATCCAGTGTTCATCTTCCCTTGTCCTAGTGTCTCGTACAGGCTGTTTCTTTTCCCTCATAGCTTGCAGACACAAGAAAACAACAGTTTTTCAATCGTGGCTTGTGCGAGGGAAAAGGGGCGGGCGGTGTGGCGCATGGCGGTGTGGGGGGAAATGACAAAAATAAAGTAATAATTTTTAAAAAACATACATTTCTCGCAGCGCCATTCCGATCCGCTCCTCTGGCTGCCAGAAATTGCAGGTACAGACTCCCAGCCTGCCCTGTGGCCAATCCTAACGCTGCTTTCATTCTGCAGGCAGCATCAAAGCAGCGTTAGGATTGGACAGAGCGCCCTGGCTGGGCTCTCCAAGCCAGAGTGGAAGTCTGCATGCTGTCTCCAACCCAGCAACACAGTGCCGAGTTGGAGAGAGCCTAGTGCGCATGTGTGTTTGGCCGGCCTGAGACAGCTGGCCAAACACACATGCGCACTGACCCTAGGTCCCTGTCACGTCCCATGGCCCACCCCTTTTACAACAAAACCATGATAAATGTTTATTATGGTTTTGTTGTAAAAGTTTTGCAGCTCCTGCTGCTGGCGGGGTTGTGGGGGGCGCTCCTCCGCCATAGCGGAGGAGCCGCCCCTGCAGTTTTTGTTCTTGCCTGTGCGGCCCCGGGCAGGACCCAACCCTTGGAATGGGATGGACCCCCGGTAGCTTCATCTTGTGCTTTGTACAGTCATTCACTCATACCAAGGGGCAGGGGCGTAGCTTCAGGGAGGGTGTTTGGGGTGTTACATCCCCTAATAAATGTATTTTCTGGGAAATAGCTACAGCTGCATTCAGTCGAGTACGGTGAGGTGTCTGTCGGATTTCACCACACATTTTAACATACACAGACAAAATGCACACACACTCTCTCCCTCTCTGTTTTGAAAGTGTTTGAAAATCTTTTTTTTTAAACATAAAAAATTGTGTTTTCTCTCACTTAGTACCCCTACCAGTCCCCATTCGTCTCCTTTTCGGCTGCCCCTGTGGCCCCTCGCATGTGCCCTGCTTGTCTAACAAGATATGCCAGTGTGATTGTTGGAAAGTCTGGAGCTCATCTCCCTTCACCCCACTCTTACTGGCCAAGCTACGCCCCTGCCAGGGGCCATATAAAGGGAAAATTATCATTGTGTGTTGATCAGTGCTATGCAAAATCACATTTTTAGTTTTTGGAAATTTCACAAAATATTGAGAACATTAGGCAAAGTTAGGCAAAAAGCGGTTTGCTGGTATCTTTATTTAAAATGTCATGCACGGGAATACTTTACATAATGTACTGTGGGGTACTGACAGATTACTGGTGTCTCTCTGGCAAGCCAATCTCCCATGCCTGAGAGTGATGTGGAACCAAATAATGTGAAATTTCAATAAACTTTGGAATTGTTGTCAGTGTCATTCAAATTTCTCCCGAGCCTAAAAATGTTCCAACTACAGAGCTGCTGATTGAAACGTGTAGATTTATATAGCGCGGCTTATCACCAGTGAGGGTATCCGGGTGCTGTCCATGGGCACGAGGATTTTAAGTGATTTGCCCAGAATCACAGGATGTTGGGCAAACGCCAAGGCTCGAACGCAGATCCCCAGGGCCCGAGGCGGTCGCTCTGACCGCTGCGCTACATCCTCTCCCCTAGTCATAAACTCTGAGTAGAAAGGGTTTGGTCTCTACAGGTAGACAGTCGCATTGCATCGGAACTAGGGGTTGCGTGAAAAATTCTGCTCTGCCGGGGGAGTTCGTGGAGTTTTGGCCATGCTTGGAGCGTGGTGTTCCGGCAAAACTCTGGACGTTTTTCTCATGCACAGCTTGCCAACGTTAAGTTAGAGAGTGTGAGTGATAATTTGCATCCTTTAGTGCAATTTTCAGGCTCAGGAATGCCTCCTAGAGAGATTTGTCAATGTGCTGGCACGGCAGGTCGCGACCGTTCAAGTTGAGAAAGCTGCCGCTTGAGAAGAAAATCTACTTGAGCGGCAGAGGGGAGCAGCACTCTCTGGCACGCCACGTGGTGCAGTTTGCGCTGCTTTTACAGCACAGAAGCTGCTTCCAATGCTAAAAATCAGTGTGTGCAGTGCGACGTGCCCAGTCCAGCCCACTCACAGAACTCAGTGGAATCCGCAGACTTTTTCTGTAACTCTGAAGAAGTCCGCAGAGTGAAACTTCGCGAGGTACACCCAGTCCTAGTGGTAACCAGACGCAGGGTGCAATGTGGCACAAACATCCAGTATGCCTGTGCTGAATGCGATGGTGTTGGAAAGGTGTGCAGTGGGATAAACCAGCACCCACTGAACAGTCAGTCGTTGTGCAATGCTGGGTACATTACAACTGATCTAGTGGCCTGTTACCCTGGGAGTACTCACAACTCCTCCTTGTTTGGTGCAGGTTACAATTGCCTTGCAAGGGAGGCCTTGAGAGGTGAGTGTGAGACTCCATTTTGCTATGCTGTGCTTCGAACGCTGTCTTACACATCACTTGCACCCAGACTGTGCCTTGCAGGTTCCCAGGCACCTGTGCCAGTCGCCTGGGAACCCTCGCCCCATTCCTGAATCCAGGGGTACTGGGAGCATCGCTACATTGCAGGGGGAGGCAGAGCAGTACCTGGAAGAACGGTTCACTTTTTTAAGGGCAGATTTCGGTGGCTGCAGAAGTATTGGGGGCGCTTTTGAGAGTAGCCCTGAGGCCAGTTGCGAAATGACTGCAGCTTATGCAATGCTGCACAACACTGCCATGCACGGTCAGATTAGATGAATTTATGGATGGTGCCTCAGGTGATGAAGAGGGCGGTGCCATCATCATACCCTTGAGTATCAGTCGTAGAGGGCAGAGCATGCCCAACTGACTTAAGAAACAATTCTTTTTGAGTTGACCTACATACTAGGGCCCATATTTATACTCTTTTAGCACTTCGATTGTATTTTGTAAGTTTGCGCCGCTTTTGCATCAAACGATGATGCAAATGCGGCACAAAAAAGTATAAATATGGACCTAAGAGCCCTTAAGGAACACCCAATGGCCAATGATGTGGTTGTAATAACAAGTGCTTATAACTCACAGGTTTACCCCAACAAACAACACCGGAGGATCACAGCGGGGTCCCCTGCATGGCAACAACTATTGTAATCACTTTAATAGAAATAAACAAATCATGTGCAGTATACAGGTAGAAGGAGGTAAGGAAAGGACTGTTGAAGGAGGGACGGAGGAATAGAAGCAGGCTCAATGAAAGGAGGGAAAAAAGAAACCGAGGAAGGTGCGAGGAATGGAGAGAGAAAAAGGAGATGGAGGATGGGAGAAAGAAGAGAAAGACGAAGGAAGGAAGAAAAAGGAATGAAGAAGAAAGAAAGGTAGGATGGAAGAAAGAAAGGTAGGAAGAAAAGAATGAAAGAAAGAAAGAACAAAAGAAAGAAAGAAATGGAGGGAGTGGAGGAAGGAGGGAGGAAGGGAGAAGAAAGAAAAGAAGAGGAAAGAAGAGAGGGAGGGCCAATGAAAGAGAGGAAGGAAGGAATCGAAGAAGCTATGAGAAATGGAGAGATAAAGAAGGAAGGAAGGAAAACGGATAGTCAGAAACGTAGAAAACAAGAAGTGAAGGAAGGAGCGAAGTGGAAAGGAAGGAATGAAAGAAAGAAGGATGCTGTGAATTTAATAAACATGAAGTTGACCGTGTGGCCGGTGTGCAGTCTCACATCACTCACCCTGCACCGGGGGCTCCTCGGAGGTTCCTAGCCGAGAAGCTCGTGAACTGGGATCCCCTGGCCCAGCAGAGTCAGGCAGCACTCGCGCTCGGCACAGGGTTATACTTGAGCGCTGTTCTAACCCGGTGCCAAACATGGAGAGGAGGAGGCGCAGCCGGCCACTGGCACACTATCACATTAATACCGCCTGTCGCATTGTCGGCTCCTGCCCAGGATCACACAGCCACTCAGAGCAGGCTCTGGGGATGACAGGCAGGAAGTGGGAGTGGTGTGCACTCCCCTCCGTGCGCATGTGTGTTTGGCCGGCCGCCTCAGGAGGGCTAAACACACATGCGCACTGAGCTGTCTCCAACCCGAGCTGCGTTGCCGGGTTGGAGTCAGAGGACACCGGCTCCCAGTCTGCCTGGGAGCGCAAAGCCAGGGCGCTCTGGCCAATCCTGACGCTGCTCTCATGCTGCCAGCAGCATGAGAGCAGCATTAGGATTGGCCGCAGGGCAGGCTGGGAGCCTGTGTCTGCCTGCAGTGGAGACGTGAAGAGCAGCAGTGATTGAGGAAAGTTTATTTTTCTATTATATATTTTTTGTTTTGTTCACCCTTTTCCCCCACCCCGCCACTTTGCCCCACCACCAACCGCGACTGCACACTGAACCAAAGCCAGGCACTGGTGCCCACGCGATGCACTGCTGTGCACCGGCGCTAACAGTGCTGGCACCCGTCGGCCACCATCTACCGCCAGTGCACACTGCTCATCACTGGTGCATTTAGCCTAATCTGGCCCCAGATGATTTTAAGACAGTGTATTCATATACAGTAATGCATTGTATTCCTTGTTGATGAGAGTGACAGGGTTAGCGGACGTGACATCACACACCCTTTATTCTGCATGACATCACAGGACATGACGTTCTATGGCTTTGGGGCCTGACTCTTCCCAGGAAGATAATTCACGTGACTTTAACCCCGATGATATCCTAATAATTGATATTGCTAGGGTTATATAATAACTCCATGATTATTATAAGAATAAAAACAGACAAGAGACTATTTTAGATACCGCCTATATTTTGGTACAAATGCTGACATGATCTTTGAAAGTACTGGGGCATAATGTTGCCCTGAATTGTAGTTAGAGAGGGAAGCGAGACAGAATCTCTTCTAGAAGAAGGTATTAGGTTCTCCCTCTGAGATAGTTTTGAACTGAACATTTTGGGGCGAAATACTGCATTATAAAGCACAATTGTCATATAAAAATGCTAAAATGTTGGAGGCTCTTAAAGGACACTCATTCAAAATTCAAGTCCTTTTGCGGCAGAACAAGACACTGAAATCCAACTCTCCCGAGATGTCAGATTTACAAGCATAAGACCTCTTTCTTACACAAACTTGCATTCACTCACACTCATACTCACTCACACTCACTTTCACTCATTCATTCTCACTCACTGGCACTCATTGTCACTCACTCTTTTGCACTCACTGTTACTTTCACCCACTCATTCTCACTCATGCACACTCACTCTCAGTCACATTCACTGTTAATCACTCATAATTTCTCAGTCACACTCACTCTTTTACTCACTCATTCTCACTTTTTCTTACATTGATTCACCCATACTTGCTCATTGTCATTCACCGCAGCTCATTCTCGATCACACTCATTCTCACTTCCACTAATTCTCATTTTCTTTAACTCACTCCTACTCAATGTCACACAATCTCACTCATCCTGACACATTATCTGTTACTAAATCTCACTCCCTTTTAGTTACAGACATCCTTCACATAGAAGCAGACATGCATGCTTACACATACGCATGCTATCTCTCACGTAAACATACTCTCACTCACAAACATGTAAACAATATATATTAAAAATACTTACCTCATCTGGCAGTGTAGGTCCTGTTCCAGCTAACTGTGCTTGTTTTTTAATACACTAACAGTGTAAAAAATGGGTTGGCAGAGCTCTGTCGCAGCTGGATTTGTGTAATGATTTTGCCACCTCTGAGGCCAGGGGTCGTAAATGCAGTGCCAAGGATCGCAAAGGGTAAGCCATGGGTCACAGCGACCCCATGTCACCTTAACACCACTTCCCATCTCATAGATTCTGAGTCACCAAAAAAGTCCCTGGAAAGGTCCACATGTTATGAATGGTGAAGAATGGTGAACAGGATACATACCTGGGGTCAAGCCTGGAGTGATGAGGTGGTCCTGAGGTTTCAGAGTCATTGGGACAGTTCCTAATTGCACGGGAGAGCAGACCCAATAATAGTTGATGGCATCCAAGGAAAGAGCTGAAGGCTGATAGGCTAGGTTGGTTTCTTAGATGAGGGCTGATAGGCTAGGTTGGTTTCTTAGATGAGGGCTGATAGGCTAGGTTGGTTTCTTAGATGAGGGCTGATAGGCTAGGTTGGTTTCTTAGATGAGGGCTGATAGGCTAGGTTGGTTTCTTAGATGAGGGCTAATAGGCTAGGTTGGTTTCTTAGATGAGGGCTGATAGGCTAGGTTGGTTTCTTAGATGAGGGCTGATAGGCTAGGTTGGTTTCTTAGATGAGGGCTGAGATTGTTCCAGAGTTGTGATCTCTGAGACAGAAGTGACTCTAAATTTACAGGGTTGAATCTAGCCTGGCCTTAATGGATCCAAGGTTATGACTCGGGATGAAATACTGCAGCTGCCAACCTCTGCATCACTCATCATTTTTTGGAAACATTTTTCCAATTCTCCAGAGGTCACAAATAGGAACGGGGGATAAATTCTACTCCGCTGGCAGAGTTCGCGGAATTGTGGCCACTCCACGGTACACTTGTAACGAGGAGTTCTGGGCAAATTCCGCCAACCCCCCATGTGGCGGAGTTTTTTTTCACGCACAGCTCGCCAACGGTAAGTTGGTGAGCACGTTTGAGAATTGGCATCCCCAATGCGATTTTCATGTGATGGGGGCACCTAATGAGATTTCTCACCACGAACAGTCGCAGGTGATTGCAACCGTTCGCAATAAGAAAGCTACTGTTTGAGTAGAAAATGTGTTTGGAGCCATTTGTGCTGATTTTTCAGCACGAAACAAGCCCCTGGTGCTAAAAATCAGCATGAACAGTGCAACTTGACGATTTGCAGAACTCCTCAGAATCTCACAGAGTTTTCCACCCACCCCCAGCCACAAAGAACCAACCAACCAAGCACAGCCCCAGGCAGTCAAAATATTACAATGGAAATTGTGTCAGCCATTCTGATTGGTTTATATCTTCATGGTGACTCTCTATGGCTGAAAAACAGTTCTGACTTCCAGAACTTATTCACTCTAAGTTTATGTCTGAGATCATAGACTACGCTGCTGTGACTCCCAATAGTTTTTGTTTGTCCTGCTTGGTCCCTGCAGCTACCTCTTGATGGAGGAGTGAGTGGTTTATTTGTGCATGTGCATGGTGCTGCTTCTGTGTGTCTTCACTGACCAGTGAATTTAAGGGGTAGAGAGAAAATCAATTTCTTCCTCAGAAGTCATGATACCGAGTCTACTTAATTTTAAACCCGGTTTTAGCCGTAATAGCAGGCTAACATGACACGTCCATTGTAGCTGCTTATTTTATTTGATTAAACACCCCCCAGCCACGCTATCTAAAGCTACCTTGAGAACAACACATTTCATTTGGTTACTCCATGTTTTTCTTGGTGGAAAGGGAATAAATTCTGCTCGCCATCCCGAGTTTTGCATCAGCGAATGTAAGGTTACTACTCCACTGTTTCCCAAAATGGTGAAAATATTCTTGTTGCATCCAGTTTCCTTATGTTTCATTTTATTTCACGATTATTTGAAGCTTATTTTCAGGGGGTTTCTGGCAACAATACATAGGAATATGTGGACGATCACAATGCCCCATACTCTTGTCAATTATTTTCTTACCGGGTGCCAAGTCTGACTTCAGAACACGTGCAATCACTAACTGGCTGTAGTAATTTATTACTGAGCCTAGTGACGCCAGAGTGCCGTGAAAAACTGATGAGATGGTGAAAAGGGGATACCTCCCTGCAAAACTGAGAGGGCAGATTTTATAACTGTTGCTGCCAGGGCTTAATTTGAGCTGGTGGTTTCCAGTGCTTGGCACCAGCACTTAATTGTCAACACTGCCACTTATAATAGTCTGCCACATGGTGGCGCTGTTTGTCTAATTTAGAGATGTGAAATAACAACACTTGTTTATTTATTCACTATACATGAAAATGACTAAGAGTGGCTGCCCAAGCCATTCTTATGGCTTTGGGGTGCTGAATTAACCTACATTCTCTCACTTGTAGGGGTGTGATGGTTAGTACTTGTGTTGGTGCTGTCATTGACAGTGCTGTCAGGGGCAATGGGTGATGCAAGCTGACGTGGCCTCCCGATGAGGACCCTGGCACGTATTTTGTTTACAATTTAAGCACCGGGACTCGCTGCCCTCCGTACTTGTAAATCAGGGTCCACGCATTATAGGTGTACTGAGGGAGTCCTGTGAATTGTCTTTAGTTCATGTCCCACACCTGCCCATGACCAAAGCCTTGTTAAATTTTTCATACTGCAGTGGCCCTCCGGCCGTGGAGAAAGTATGATTGTTTATTGGTCAGCTTTGTCCTTACATTATTATGGAATATCTGGTGATTGTTTTATACCTCGCACTACCGTTTGGAAGAGAACCCCTTTTTACCCCTTCTGACTCTTCCAATAACCAACACTCTTGCAATTTTATCCCCTTCTTTTCCCCTTTCGTCCTTGTGGTCCTTTCTTGCCTCTTGCGTGCCTCTTTTACATCAGTACGCTAACTCGTTCTCACTGAGGTTTGACTTTCGGATGTTGGATCCCAGCATTGGCGTAACACGAAATGATGGGGCCACCTTGCAGAATGTGATGAGGGGCCCGAGTATTCCATATCTCACAGATATCCACTGACCTTGGGCTGAATGGGGAGAAAAATCCAGGATCAGGAGTGATCCACTAGATCACATGTCAAACATGTCAAGAATGTGCTGAGGACCTCATAAAACAAGATAGCTTCAGATACACTGACTCAGATATGAGAACTCAAAGATCCACTATAAGAGGCAATTCCCACCCAAGTTCAACCACAGAACACCTGCCAGCCAGTGACACCTCCAAACATCAAACCCTGTGCAAGTGTGCACTGCAGTCACTGTGAAGCTGGAGAGCTTCACCAATCCTTGTAAGCCAATGAGGTAAATTGGGATGGGCTGAGGGAAAGCATGAGAGATGGGTGCGAGAAAATGAGAGAGAAAGAAAGAGTAACCATGAGCAAAAGACACAGAGAGAAGGGAGTGAACAGAAACAGAGAGACAGACACAGATCAGAGATAAAGAGAGTGCAAAGGGATTTCCAGCTCACCTCAAGTGAATCTAAGGGTTGGATGGGTCTATGATATGCACTTTATGACTTTGCACAATTTGAACTGCATTGGTTGTTATTGATTATTTGATTTTAATCAACATTATCCTCTTTCGTACTGTATCCTTGAGGTTGCACTATTGTATGTGGCTGTACCCGATTGATCATGGCAACACTGTGGCCTGCCCCTTATTATGTGTGATTTGTATACATTATCCATTCCTGCTGCTCGCTGTACAGGATCTGATCACGCGCATGCACTTGTTGCACAAATGTAATTGCCTTCAAAGATTTTATAGCATCTGATTTATTTGCTAAAGCTCATTCCCATGCTCCTTACCACCGTATCTATGCTACTCGAGATATGGTTTGGCCCTTTAATGCCACATTCCAGGGGACATTAATGAGTCCCTTTTGTTGTGGATGATCTGTTTAGAACCCTAGGCCTTCCCTCCTATATGTGATTTGCACTTTGGAATTAGGCTGCTCTAGGTGCTTAATATCTGGCCTGGGGACATGTGTATGCTGCTATTCCGCTCTGCCTTTATGCCTGCTGGTGATGTCATATGAATTATGGGTATGGATTGCCCCTTACAAAATCAATACAAATATTTTATAATTAAAGTGAAACAAGCAATGCAAAGCCAATGGGTCTGACGTTGGCCGGCGACCTCTTGGCTTTGTTAATGCTTGTTTTATGTTTTTTGTAAAACATTTTGTTGGGGGAGCTGCCAGACCATCGTCAACATAAAAAGAAAAGTTTGCTAAAAGGAAAAGTATGTTTTTGCTTTCAGAAAGCAAGCACTGCCACAGAGGTCCCTGCCACTCAAGGGAACTATTTGTGTGCGGATGTGCTTCCTGTGAAAGAGCTGCATGACATTACTCACTGCGGTGTGAGCCAATGGCTGAAGTGGGCTGGGCCATGGCCCCAGGGTGAATGCTATAGTGGGAGCTAAGAAGACTGTGATTGACACAGCCACAATCCAAAGAAGGAAGGTGTGTGGCTGGACGCCCCATACGTTTTTTATGTATAATTTTAGTAAAAACAAAGGGCCTTGGCTAATGCCAGACCTAAAAATAACCTTGACCTGTGCCTGTGCGACGGCTGTTGAGTGCAACAGGGTGGCATCCGGTAAGTTGGCAGCTAGGCAAGTGAGAGGAGAGAGAGAAACAGAAAGAGAGCTAAAGTGGGGTGGGTGAGGAAGAATGGAGAGAGTAAAAAATGAACCATAGGGATAGAGAGATAGAAGATTAGGGAGAAAGATAGATAAACAGGCATACTGAGAAGTAGGGAAAAAGAGACAGAGTGGAAAAAACAGAGACTTAGAGAAAGAGGAGGAAAGACGCACTGAAACCGAGTGAGAAGAGAGTGAAAGTGTCTCAGAGACAGAAAAAGAGAATGAAAGGAAGCGTATGGAGAAAGGGAGCCCGAGTGACATAAAGATGGAAAAGTGCAGAGACTTACATAAAAATAGAAAAAAGACTATCGTCCGTCACTGGGCGAAGGGCCTACCACTGCTGCGCGTGAATGCCACCAGAAGAGTAGGATTATATTAAAAGGGAGGGCACTGCATGGTTGTGGTGGGTACTGTACAATTGGGTGTGGTGTTGTGCACGTGTGACACACGAGGCAGTCCATTGCCAGCCTGCCCACCCACCCCCATTAGTTGGGATTGTTACGGTTACATCTGTTGATGTTTTGTTGTTATTACATGATTCTGGCTGGCCACTGGGTGGGATCTTTCCCATCAAGCCAAGCAATGTATTGTTCCCTGTGGGTTCTTTACCTGTGTGCAGGGCCACTGGAATTATGCGGCAGGAGAGGGCCAAATGATGCGGCATGGTTGAGTAAATTATGCAGCAGGAAAAGGCAAATTATGCGGCATAATGCGGCACATTTTGTAACAGCATGCATATTTTTGGGCATTTTTAAACTTGGTAACACTGCCTGGACCTCATTAGTACCAGTTTAACACCGAAATATAGCAATAAGCAACAGAAAGGTGACCAGTCCAGTTTTGCTAAATGGCACTCCACTGTACAGCAACATGTGTTGCTCCCTTTTTCACAACTTGTGGACCGTTTGAACTACAAAGGGCCTGATTTAAGAAAACAGCGCCACTTTTCTTGCGTCCCTTCGCGCCCCTCTAAGGGCGCCATGTGTGCGCCGTATTTAAGATATAGCGCACCATGGCAGTAGTTTGAGAACTAGCGTCAGTATTTTGATGCTAGTTCGGAGCTTTGCAGGAGTAGCGTAAAAAATATTGACGCTAAACCTGCAAAGCCAATTGAGGCCCATTGTAAACAATGGTGTGCCTCCTTTTAACGCCTGCTCTGAGCAGGCGTTAAAAGTGCCAAAAACATTGTGCAAAGAAATCTTTAGATTTTGTGCCACCATTTTTTTCTGGCTGCCTAATTGGGGAACGTCACTTTTGCATACATTATGCTGGCGCAGGCATAATTCAGCACAAAGGGTTACAAAGTGGTGAAATGCACGCATTGCGCCACTTTGTAAATCTGGCGCGACGATTTTGGCCTCGTTGGGCTTCATTTGCGTAAAAAATGACGCTAATGTGGCGCTAGGAACTCTATAATCTGCCCCAAAGTTTCTTTTGACTGGCTGGTGAGAGAAACTTTCTCCATGGTGAGGGGGGCAGGTTTCAAGCATCAGAGGCCCTTGTGATGCCAAGACACCTCAAGATTAGAGAACAGTGTTTTCCAAGAAATGGAGGGTCGGCCCGCGCCCCCGCTTCCCGCCAGGCCTGCATTTTGCTCCGTTTTGCTGTAAATGTGGGAGCTGGAGCCCCGCCAGCGCTCGTGCATCATGGCAGTCACCCGCTTCCTCTGAGTGGGGCCCGTCCCTAACCTTGTTAGACTTTATTAGATCCTGCTGAGTAACAGGGCTCTCCTGCCAATTAATTTAACCTCGCGACTTCCATTTCATCTTTCTGTCTTCGGCCTGTGCGTGCGCGTGCCCGCTTCACCCCGCTGTAATATTTATTAACCTCTGCAGCGGGCGCCGGATCAATAACAGCCTCCCAGCTCTCCGGAGCGGGGAGGGAGGCCGAGGGGGGAAAAGTTCACCAAAAAACTGCGCCTGATGTTTTTTTATCCAGAAAGACAGAAATGCAGCGATCCCCCCCCCCCCGCAGGCCGTCTCACTCTCTCCCTTCGGATTTCTAACTTTCCTCCTGTCCATCCCCAGTCGCTCTTTTCTCTGCCTCCAACATCTCACTCCTTACTTGTGCACCTCTGAGTCCTTCATAGTGCGCTGACACAATGTGCAAATCGCTGACCCTCACTCATCCATGAGAGGAGGAGAGACACACTCCAAGGGTGTGGTCCTGCCAGGACAAAGGTTTAGTCATAGTAAACCCTAAAGGGCAGTGCTTAATTTGTGCTTCTTGTTTCCGGTGCTGAGCAAAGGCACTTATTTTTGATGGCCTTGAGGGCCGGGGCTTATTTTTCAGCCTGAAGCATTTGCTGCCAGCAAAAGACACATATGGAAAGACGGAGGAAGAGAAAAACAAAAAAGCTTCACAAAGGGAGAAAGCAGAAAGCTGCAAGAGTCACCTGAAGGGCAGGGAGTGGCTGTAAATGGATTAAAGAGGCCCGAGGTGGCTTCAGGATTACCCTGCCTCAGTATTCTGCGCTGCACATTTAATTGCAGCAGCCGCACCTTTTTATTTACAAATTAAATGTTTAAGGGGATTAAATGGCAGCTACATAGAAGTTAGGCAGGAGATGCAATCAAACAAGGAAGGTGACACACACACTGTACAGCAAGTGAGTCTTGAAAATACATGAATCAAATACATTTTAGCCATAATCCCACAGTCCAGTGAACATTTTACCAATGGACTGTAGCCAGAAAATTCTTTCTATTTACAACTTCCACAGGGGCAGGCACCTCGTGCCAATAATTCATGCTCCTGGGCTCTGAGGCAAATCATGCAGTCAACATCCTTTTATACAAGCAACCACCTCTGACTCGGCGAGGGACAGAAAACACACCATGTTTGTTACAAAACACACAACACAAAACACACATCGTCCTTGCTTGGGGTGCCTGACCAGCCTCCAGGTGAAACCCCCCTATCCATAATCAACTCCAGGCAACCCAGGGTAGGACTGACAGGTCAAGGACCAACAGATAATCAGTGAGCCCTCACCTCACCCGTCCACCAAGGTCATTACCCCATCTAGGGCACAAACCCAGCCAAGTAATCCCACTGCCCCACCGATGTGACCTACTAGGCTCAGGTCGTGACCAGACAGCACCGCCAAGGTGACAGATCAGGGCTCGGATGGTGAAAGAAAACCACAACCAATGCGGCTCGCGAGATGGACAGAGAACGGCGCCAATGTGACCTATTACGGTTCAGGTGATGGATGGAGAGAATCTCAGATGTGGCATACCAGGGCTCAGCCGGCGGACAGAGAGCACCCTGGATGCTTCTGATATTATCCACAAATCATCCACCACCCTCCTTGCATGGCTCATCGGCTCTGTTACCCAGGATGGATGGGACTCCTCAGTGTATCGGGCAGTTCTCCATCCTGGGAAGTTCTGTTACTGTAATCGATGGTTAGATGATCTTCAGCAGAACTCCCTCTTCTGTAGGGAGTCTCACGAGGCCCTGAGCTCCATGGACCCCCTGGGACACTCATTAACCACTAATGAACCTTAGGAGAGGACGAGCCCCTTTCATGGGTGTGCACAGCTGCTCTTCTTGGCACAGTCTCCTCTGTTGTTATTGATGACTGTGGGGCACATGCTCTAGGGAATCTGAAGCCATCTCTTGGGATGAGCCCAGTGTGCCCCAGGTCCACCAACCCTCTTCAGAATGGGTCTACAACCTGCCAGGGAGGCCTGAATGAGGTGATGAGTTATCTGTAGAAGTGTGTGTCAAAAACAAACATCATGTGTACCATGGACGAAGTCCCAGAAATCCCAATCACTTTGAGATGTTAATTAGGTCCTGCGTAGGAGGATAAAGTCATCACCGCACCCGCTGAAGTCATCACCGCACTGTATGAAGTCATCACCGCACTCGCTGAAGCCATCACTGCACTCGCTGAAGCCATCACCACACTCGCTGGTCTTCGCCACACCCGTTGAAGCCATCACCACACTGGATGAAGCCATCACCACACTCGTTGAAGCCATCACCACACTCGCTGGTCTTCGCCACACTCGCTTAAGCCATCACCACACTGCATGAAGCCATCACCACACTCGCTGAAGCCATCACCACACTCGCTGAAGCCATCACCACACACGCTGGTCTTCGCCACACTCGCTGAAGCCATCACCACACTGGATGAAGCGATCACCGCACTCGCTGGTCTTCGCCACACCCGTTGAAGCCATCACCACACTGGATGAAGCCATCACCACACTCGTTGAAGCCATCACCACACTCGCTGGTCTTCGCCACACTCGCTTAAGCCATCACCACACTGCATGAAGCCATCACCACACTCGCTGAAGCCATCACCACACATGCTGGTCTTCGCCACACTCGCTGAAGCCATCACCACACTCGTTGAAGCCATCACCACACTCGCTGGTCTTCGCCACACTCGCTTAAGCCATCACCACACTGCATGAAGCCATCACCACACTCGCTGAAGCCATCACCACACATGCTGGTCTTCGCCACACTCGCTGAAGGCATCACCACACTGGATGAAGCCATCACAACACTGCATGAAGTCATCGCCGCACCAGTTGAAGCCATCACCACACTCGCTGAAGCCATCACAGCACTCGCTGAAGTCATCGCCACACTCATTGGTCATCGCCACATTCACTGAAGTGATCTCCGCACCGATGATGCCATCACCACACTCAATGAAGTCCCCAAGCACCATCATGGGGGTACATTTCAGTAGTAGGTAAATGTCTTTTATTTACTTTATTTTTCGGTCTCTCTTCTTCCTTTTAGTCGGTTTGCGGCCATTTTCTCCCTGTATTTTTGTTACCCTTTTATCTATCGTAATCTCTTCTTGCTCTGTTTTTCTCTTCCTTTATTCAATCTCTACTGCCTGTTTTTAATTTTCTCTTTGTCATTCTTTCCTTCTTGCTCTTTTCTCCCCTTTCTTTTCCAAGGCTTCCTCCCCGCACCCATTCTCTTCCTCCCTCCGCGTGTACCTTCCATCCTTCTGACTACAGCTGTGCTCGTTTCTCCTCAGCTTTCTTTCGCTTTCCCTCCAACAGATTTTCTTCTGATGCCATTAGTGACTCTCATGTTTTTGGTTTTCTTAACACACAGTAGGTTTTTAACCCTTTGTGGTTTCCCCATTCTGTAGGATTGCCGGGCTCCCCCTGTGTGTGATTCGGAGAGCAGAGTAGTCATTCCCGGGGTCAGGCCCCGAGCTCAGTACTTCATTCACAGTGTATATCTGAGTGCCACCTGAGAAAGCGTCTATAAATATGGTAAAATGTGTAACATCAGTGGACGACTGAGGAACAATTTTCATTTTAGTTCACAGTTCATGCTCCTTGCTGTGATGACTCGATTGGCTCTCAGTTCTAAGGAAGTCAATATAATGTGTTTCTCGATGAACAAAAAGAAACCGGTATCACTTCAAAAGCAAAATATAAAAAATTGCAAAAGTGATTTTGATAAAAAAACAGTTTAATGATTATTTTCAGCCTTGCAACACAAACGGGGACACAGGTTAATGAATTTCCACTTTGGCCCAATATTTTTTTTATGTTATCTCTTGCCTATCCGTCAAAGAATGTGTGGTCAACTTGTAATGTTCAATGACAAAGGTCTGGCGTCAAAAACATCTCACCAGGCAGAAGCCAGGTAAGACAAGCCTCCCCACTCTGTCATTGTGTGGAACAGACATCAATGGTCTTATTATTAGCAGGAGGTCCCATACGCCAGCGCGCGTTCCCGCCATTCCGTATCCAGGATGTTGTTGGTTGGGGTTCTTGCTGTTTTGAAATTGATGGCGTTGTTTAGTTAAGGAGGGACAGCAGCGGGGTCCTTGTCTGCTTCCTTCCATGATGCAGCAACCCGCTTCCTTCCCATCAAACCGCCCAGTGGTAAGGCGGCTGCTTCGTGCGCGCAGCTGATTGACAGGTGTTACAGCCAAGATTTCAATTCCAGCTCCCATCATGCCGTCTGCAATGCTGGTGAGAGCCCCCATGGACACAGCCTGGGTTCAGCGATCAAAGACGGAGGGGTGGGGGACAGAGGCAGCGGAAGGGGAGCGGTAAACGCACAAGACAGGCAGGAGGTGTACGGATTAGCGACTCACACTGACACAAACAGGGCCTTTAGTTACAAAGTACAAGTGGTAATAGCACAACCAAACATCACTGTCGCAGGCAGGAATAGTGGAGACAAAAGTCAGTTACCATCCAATGTAATAAGAAGAACTGATGGTAATTATACTGCTTACCCCCTGGGTATTCAAGCATGACAGTGACAGATGTTGGTACTTATTCTAAGGTATTGTTTCGAAGGATGAAACTCTAAAACTCTAACCTCTCCCACATCATACATCCTGAGTGAGCGAGGGCAACATATGTGCCAACACATCACTGACAGGGAGGTCTGCAGCATCTTGGAAGTATGGATCTTGATAGAACCAACAGTGGATAGCTATGCCATACAGAATAGAAGATGTTGGGTCCAGCGTCACCAGGGCTTAATTTATTGGTTTCCACGTAGAGTTCAGAGTGGGAACCCTCGATCATCAACTTTATATTCTTCCTGGTGTTTTACATCGTGTGGGCAACGTTGGAGCAACTTTGGCCACTCCACGTTATGCTTGTAACTCACAATTCTGGCCAAATTCTGCCAACAGCTATGTCGTGGAGTTTTTTCTCGCACGCGGCTCGCCAACGGTAAGTTGGCGAGCCACGTGCGAGAGAGATTTGCTGTCCTATAGTGCAATTTTCAGTCACTAGGAGGGCACCCAGCGAGACTTCTGCAACATGGGTGGTCGCCCTCTTCACGGTAAGAGAGCTACCACTACAATACAGAATCAACTAGAGCAGCAACAAAATCAACTAAAAAAGCAGTGCCCTCTGGTGCACGCCTCGTGCTCTTTGCACTGACTTTTCAGAGTAGAATGAGCTCCTGGTACTAAAAATCAGCACAACCAGCCTATTTCTGCCAAATCGCGAAACTCTGCAGAATCGAGCAGAGTTTTGATGTAACTCTGTGGAAATCTGCGGAGTGAAACACTGCGAGTTCCGCCCACCCCTATTTTATATTCAAGGAAACCCACCCTTTTGGTGGCTTATACCTGGCAAGCTATGGTTACTCAGGTAAAGTGTGATTTTCACAGGGCATTTGACCAAAGCAAAAAAAGGGAATTGATCCTATTTCAAACACATATTTGTGGAGTTGACCAAGTTTGCAACCGCAGAAAGCCTAAAAGTTTCTAACTTTCACAAAGCTTTAAAAATGAATGAAAATACTTGGAATAAACTGTACCTGTAAAACTCATTTTTATAAGAAATTATGCAACTAAAATGTTTTTTATGTGGGGACTGATGCCTGAAACACCTATTTTTGCAGGACACATTTCAGGACTGTTTCTTTTAAAACTACAGAATCTTCATGAAGCATCACAAAGCCTCCAATTAAAAAAATACTTCATGAAAGTTACAGAGGACGTTTTCATGGGATTGAAGATTACCCTCGAAGGGAAAATTTAGTCCCTGGAGTGACCCCTCCACTGGAATTTTCTCCACTACACTTTCCACATAGCAGAAATGTCACCTCTTGGAATATCCACCACATTTAAGCCTGTCTCCACAATGGGCAGGTTTGTTTATTGCCATCTATGCCTAAATCAGTCCCTTGGTTAGTAGACTGCATATTGGCAACCAAATGCTTTAAATATGTATTACATTTTGTAACGCACATATTGATTTAAAACATTTGCATAAACAAAATTCATGTTCATTTCACAGTGAGAGAAACCTTAGCATCTCCAGCAGAAGATACATTCTAATGCCTAAGCGCTCCCGCCCGCCTTTGGGACGCGGTGACGTGAGTTCAAATATCGCTTTTGGAACTTGACTTAAAATGGTGTGTTTCTGAGCAAATCACCTAATCTCCTTGGGCCTAAAAACGTAAATGTGTGAAAAGTACTTGTGTAATTCAGAGATGTAAATCTCCACTAGAGGCACTTAATCTTGACTCATCACTCTTCACCAGCAGAATGTACACTGCACCTTTGGTAGGTTTACCGTCGCCTTTCGCCGGCGGAATGTCGAGTGCACCTCTGGAAAGGTTTACTGTTGCCTTTCGCCGGCGGAATGTAGAGTGCGCCTCTGGTAGGTTTACTGTTGCCTTTCGCCGGCGGAATGTAGAGTGCGCCTCTGGTAGGTTTACTGTTGCCTTTCGCCGGCGGAATGTAGAGTGCGCCTCTGGTAGGTTTACTGTTGCCTTTCGCCGGCGGAATGTAGAGTGCGCCTCTGGTAGGTTTACTGTTGCCTTTCGCCGGCGGAATGTAGAGTGCGCCTCTGGTAGGTTTACTGTTGCCTTTCGCCGGCGGAATGTCGAGTGCACCTTTGGTAGGTTTACCGTCGCCTTTCGCCGGCGGAATGTCGAGTGCACCTCTGGAAAGGTTTACTGTTGCCTTTCGCCGGCGGAATGTAGAGTGCGCCTCTGGTAGGTTTACCATCGCCTTTCACTGGTGGAATGCGCCTCTGGTAGGTTTACTGTTGCCTTTCGCCGGCGGAATGTAGAGTGCGCCTCTGGTAGGTTTACTGTTGCCTTTCGCCGGCGGAATGTAGAGTGCGCCTCTGGTAGGTTTACCGTCGCCTTTCACTGGTGGAATGCGCCTCTGGTAGGTTTACTGTTGCCTTTCGCCGGCGGAATGTAGAGTGCGCCTCTGGTAGGTTTACTGTTGCCTTTCGCCGGCGGAATGTAGAGTGCGCCTCTGGTAGGTTTACTGTTGCCTTTCGCCGGCGGAATGTAGAGTGCGCCTCTGGTAGGTTTACTGTTGCCTTTCGCCGGCGGAATGTAGAGTGCGCCTCTGGTAGGTTTACCGTCGCCTTTCACTGGTGGAATGTGGAGTGTGCCTCTGGTATGTTTACTGTCACCTTAACAGGTGGAATGTAGAGTGCGCCTCTGGAAGGGTTTACAGTTGCATTTTACCGGTAGAATGTAGAGTGCACCTCTGGTAGGTTTACCATCGCCTTTCACTGGTGGAATGTAGAGTGTGCCTCTAGAAGGGTTTACCGTCGCCTTTCGCCGGCGGAATGTAAACTGCACCTCTGGTAGGTTTACTGTTGCCTTTCACTGGCGGAATATAGAGTGCACCCCTGGTAGGTTTACCGTCGCCTTTCACCGGCGGAATGTGGAGTGCGCCTCTGGTAAGTTTACTGTTGCAGTTCACAGGTGGAATGTAGAGAGCACCTCTGGAAGGGTTTACTGTTGCCTTTCACCAGCGGAATGTGGAGTGTGCCTCTGGTAGGTTTACCATTCCCTCGAGCCGGCAGGATGTATAGCGCGTCTCTGGTAGGTTTACTGTTGCCTTTCGCCGGCGGAATGTGGAGTGTGCCTCTGTTATGTTTACAGTCGTCTTTCGCCAGTGGAATATAGAGTGCACCTTTGGTAAATTTACTGTCCCCTTCCGCCGTTGGAATGTGGAGTGCGACTCTGGTAGGTTTACCGTTGCCTCTCGCCCACAGGATGTAGAGTGCGCCTTTTGTAGGCTACTGTCACTTTTCACTGGTGGAATGTAGTGTGTGCCTCTGGCCTGAGTGTGTGTTTTCACTTACTGCTTGTGTGTGTACAACAAATGCTTAACACTCCCCTCTGATAAGCCTACTGCCCGACCACACTACCACAAATAGAGCATTAGTATTATCTATTATTGCCTCTGTCAAGCCTCTTGGGGAACCCCTGGACTCTGTGCACACTATATCTCATGTTGATACGGTATATACAGAACCAGCTATCTACAGTGACTGTGTAAAGACTGTGACCACGGTGTGTACTGCAGGGCAGCCTTATATCAAACTACAGGCAAACACAACATGTGTGATCTCGGGCACTTTAGCTGGGTGAGCTTGGACTGTCTGCAAAAAAATACAAAATAAAAAAGCTAGACCCTGGATAGGCCAAGGCAAGGTCCTTCTGCTGCAGGAGTAATTTGTGAACTGACAGCATTCTCTTATACAAAAAAACGCGTTTTACCGGGATCTCTTCCAACACACCCGGCTCCTGCAGATGAGATGGCCTGAAGTCAGGTTTGGGGTGGGGAGACTTTTTGCCATGAGGAGACATTCCTTTCCTTACACAGCCTCTGAAAATATGGGTGAATAGGGCACTCTCCCCCCATAAATACACACCTCATCTTGTTTTAATCTAAGTTCGGAGAACGGTTGTGAATACCCACAGATTGTGAGTCTGTGGTTGGTCCTTACATTTAAGCGCAAGGTACCGGCTCCACATTTCCTGTGTAAACTAAGCAAAATAAATAACAGCCACAAGTCCGTGCACCCCCATAGTCTGGCTGTGTGGTGCGAAATTCATCATTTGTGGGCACAAATGACACTTGTCGCACATGTTTTACTTCGGAGATAAACAATCCTGGTTATTTATGAATTATAGCAGTTTGATATAGCGCGTACAAAGCCCTAGAGTATCAAAGCGCTTTAGCTACATACAATATTATACAGCGCTGTAATTGAATTAGGGCCCTTCTGTTTTTGGTTCTTGGCTTAAATTTAGAACTACTCAAGGAAATCTGTGAAAAAACAATGCATAAGTCGGAGAAGAGGGCGAAGAGCGCTGACCATTTGAGCAGGCAGGATGGCTCAGTGAGATGAATGCTTGTAACTGAACCATATGATGACCAACAGGTAAAAATTTCAAACCGAGAAAGCCAGACTCAACCTTTCACCATTCTGATGCTGTTAAACTGGAAGAGAATTCTGCATTTATCAGAAAAAAAGAACCCCGGGCTGCATTTATCAGAAAAAAGAACCCCTGGATGCATTTATAAGAAAAATGAACCCCTGGCTGCATTTATAAGAAAAATGAACCCCTTGCTGCATCTATCCGAATAAAAGAACCGCTGGCTGCACTTATCAGAAAAAAATAACCCCTGGCTGCATTTATCAGAAAAAAGAACCCCTTGCTGCATTCATCTGAAAAAAAAAGAACCGCTGGCTGCATTTATCAGAAAAAAATAACCCCTGGCTGTATTTATCCGAAAAAAAGACCCCCCTCGCTGCATTTATCAGAAAAAAATAACCCCTGGCTGCATTTACCAGAAAAAGAACCCCTTGCTGCATGTATCAGAAAAAAGAACCACTGGCTGCATTTATCCGAAAAAAGAACCCCTGGCTGCATTAATCCGAAAAAAGAACCCCTGGCTGCATGTATCAGAAAAAAGAACCTCTGGCTGCATTAATCCGAAAAAAGAACCCCTGGCTGCATGTATCAGAAAAAGAACCCCTGGCTGCACGTATCAGAAAAAAGAACCCCTGGCTGCATGTATCAGAAAAAGAACCCCTGGCTGCATGTATCAGAAAAAAGAACCCCTGGCTGCATGTATCAGAAAAAAGAACCCCTGGCTGCATGTATCAGAAAAAAGAACCCCTGGCTGCATGTATCAGAAAAAAGAACCCCTGGCTGCGTGTATCAGAGAAAAAGAACCCCTGGCTGCATTCATCAGAGAAAAAGAACCCCTGGCTGCATGTATCAGAAAAAAGAACCCCTGGCTGCATGTATCAGAAAAAAGAACCCCTGGCTGCATTAATCCGAAAAAAGAACCCCTGGCTGCATTAATCTGAAAAAAGAACCCCTGGCTGCATTAATCTGAAAAAAGAACCCCTGGCTGCATGTATCAGAAAAAAGAACCCCTGGCTGCATGTATCAGAAAAAGAACCCCTGGCTGCATGTATCAGAAAAAGAACCCCTGGCTGCATTAATCCGAAAAAAGAACCCCTGGCTGCATTAATCCGAAAAAAGAACCCCTGGCTGCATTAATCCGAAAAAAGAACCCCTGGCTGCATGTATCAGAAAAAAGAACCCCTGGCTGCATTCATCAGAGAAAAAGAACCCCTGGCTGCATGTATCAGAAAAAAGAACCCCTGGCTGCATGTATCAGAAAAAAGAACCCCTGGCTGCATTAATCCGAAAAAAGAACCCCTGGCTGCATTAATCTGAAAAAAGAACCCCTGGCTGCATTAATCTGAAAAAAGAACCCCTGGCTGCATGTATCAGAAAAAAGAACCCCTGGCTGCATTAATCCGAAAAAAGAACCCCTGGCTGCATGTATCAGAAAAAAGAACCCCTGGCTGCATGTATCAGAAAAAAGAACCCCTGGCTGCATGTATCAGAAAAAGAACCCCTGGCTGCATGTATCAGAAAAAGAACCCCTGGCTGCAATAATCCGAAAAAAGAACCCCTGGCTGCATGTATCAGAAAAAAGAACCCCTGGCTGCATGTATCAGAAAAAAGAACCCCTGGCTGCATTAATCCGAAAAAAGAACCCCTGGCTGCATGTATCAGAAAAAAGAACCCCTGGCTGCATTAATCCGAAAAAAGAACCCCTGGCTGCATGTATCAGAAAAAGAACCCCTGGCTGCATGTATCAGAAAAAAGAACCCCTGGCTGCATGTATCAGAAAAAGAACCCCTGGCTGCATGTATCAGAAAAAAGAACCCCTGGCTGCATTAATCCGAAAAAAGAACCCCTGGCTGCATGTATCAGAAAAAAGAACCCCTGGCTGCATGTATCAGAGAAAAAGAACCCCTGGCTGCATGTATCAGAAAAAAGAACCCCTGGCTGCATGTATCAGAGAAAAAGAACCCCTGGCTGCATTTATCAGAAAAAAGAACCCCTGGCTGCATTTAATAGAAAAAAAAGAACCCCTGGCTGCATGTATCAGAAAAAAGAACCCCTGGCTGCATGTATCAGAAAAAAGAACCCCTGGCTGCATGTATCAGAAAAAGAACCCCTGGCTGCATTAATCCGAAAAAAGAACCCCTGGCTGCATGTATCAGAAAAAAGAACCCCTGGCTGCATGTATCAGAAAAAAGAACCCCTGGCTGCATTAATCCGAAAAAAGAACCCCTGGCTGCATGTATCAGAAAAAAGAACCCCTGGCTGCATGTATCAGAAAAAAGAACCCCTGGCTGCATTAATCCGAAAAAAGAACCCCTGGCTGCTTGTATCAGAAAAAGAACCCCTGGCTGCATGTATCAGAAAAAAGAACCCCTGGCTGCATGTATCAGAAAAAGAACCCCTGGCTGCATGTATCAGAAAAAGAACCCCTGGCTGCATGTATCAGAAAAAAGAACCCCTGGCTGCATTAATCCGAAAAAAGAACCCCTGGCTGCATGTATCAGAAAAAAGAACCCCTGGCTGCATGTATCAGAGAAAAAGAACCCCTGGCTGCATGTATAAGAAAAAAGAACCCCTGGCTGCATGTATCAGAGAAAAAGAACCCCTGGCTGCATTTATCAGAAAAAAGAACCCCTGCCTGCATTTAATAGAAAAAAAAGAACCCCTGGCTGCATGTATCAGAAAAAAGAACCCCTGGCTGCATGTATCAGAAAAAAGAACCCCTGGCTGCATGTATCAGAAAAAAAGAACCCCTGGCTGCATGTATCAGAAAAAGAACCCCTGGCTGCATGTATCAGAAAAAGAACCCCTGGCTGCATTAATCCGAAAAAAGAACCCCTGGCTGCATGTATCTGAAAAAAGAACCCCTGGCTGCATTAATCCGAAAAAAGAACCCCTGGCTGCATTAATCTGAAAAAAGAACCCCTGGCTGCATGTATCAGAAAAAATAACCCCTGGCTGCATGTATCAGAAAAAAGAACCCCTGGCTGCATTAATCCGAAAAAAGAACCCCTGGCTGCATTAATCCGAAAAAAGAACCCCTGGCTGCATGTATCAGAAAAAGAACCCCTGGCTGCATGTATCAGAAAAAAGAACCCCTGGCTGCATGTATCAGAAAAAGAACCCCTGGCTGCATGTATCAGAAAAAAGAACCCCTGGCTGCATTCATCAGAGAAAAAGAACCCCTGGCTGCATTCATCAGAGAAAAAGAACCCCTGGCTGCATGTATCAGAAAAAGAACCCCTGGCTGCATGTATCAGAAAAAGACCGCCTGGCTGCATTTAATAGAAAAAAAAGAACCCCTGGCTGCATTTAATAGAAAAAAAGAACCCCTGGTTACAAAATGGACGCGAGGATGCATTTTGAGCTAAGAAAACAGTGCTAAACGCAATTGGACATGAACACCAGCGCGAGCAGCTGCTCGAGCCTGCTAAATGTGCTCTTTTGTAGGATTCCCCCACCCAAAATTACTCTTGATTATCCAAGCAAACATTATTGCATTATTATTGGTAATGCCCATCAAAGAGTAACGCAGAATTACCAAACTTACTGATTACTCTGGAATAATTAAAATTACTCCCAGGCCTACTCACAACCTCCCCAGTAGCGGGAACTGTCGGCAGCTGGCGATAGTGCTGCACGGCTCTGGGCACGTACAATGACACAGTGTCACCCCTGCTCCAGAAAGTAAAGTTCAGCTCAGCATCTCTTGGCTCCACTTGGGCTCCCATCGCTTGGTATTTGTCACTTCTTGTGTTTGTTCACTCCAGCATGTTTCCCTTCATTCTAGGACTAGAGCACTAGCTCGAAGGCATGCGTACTTAGCTTTATTCTCAAAAGTACTGCCAAGTTCTGTCGCTTGTCGGGTTATATCTCAGAGAGCCCTGACTGATAGGTCGAAGGGATACACTGACAAATAGAGAGTAAGGTACTAGCACTAGTCCTGAAGAAAGTCCCAGACCCTGAGCGGGCTGTAGATTTAGGGCTGAAACATGTTCACAATAGGATGAGGGTGTAGGGACATTATGCCCAAGATATAGCACCCCCAGAGTTTTTTTGAGCATACCAAGGACACCTTAAAATAGAGGGATCGAGATCTCCATCAGAGCAAATATCATTAAAGTGCTCCCTGAAATACGGTCAAGTCCATCCTGGCTTATAGGGACCAGGATGTGACCCGATTATGAAGCATGACACCAATTGTTTGTGCGAGGGTCACAAAAAACATTTGGGACTTTGAAACTGAGGTCAATGTACAGCATCCTGGGTTTTTACCCAGAGACAAGGGCACAGGGTACTTTGTGTGTTGTCATATAGTTATTGGGAGGAGGTATCCTGTAATCCCATGTTGGATTAAGAGAACATTCTGCCCTCTGGGGAGTGTTTACCAACATTCCCTTGGCATTGTGTAGACAATTGTTCGTAGACAGACACAACTCTTGTCCCCAAGGACCCACATCCAAACTATGCTAAAGCTTTTGATTTGATGAAAGACATTCTCCCATGAAATCGAAGATCTCCACATGTGCATGGGCTTCACAGTATGGAGTTTCTCCTCGTGGTTATGGTTTTATTTCTATCCCCACTGGAAACTTTTAAAGAGAAAAAGGAAAGACACTGTAGGCCTTCTGTACTATAGGCTATTGCTACGTAATTATAATGGATTGGCGCAAGAGTGATCCCGCTCGGCTACTCTTTTATGAAACTTTTTCTATAGAACTGTCGCAATCGCAGTGTCGCTGCAGAAATGACCTCAAGGAAAAGACAAGGGAGGTACTAACCAAAAACCAAGAAGGGGTGGTGTAAAGGAGAGGTATGTGTATGACAGTCAATGTTGGAATCAATAAACAATGGTATTAACCCATTATAAGATGTTAATGTGTTTCGTCACCCTAGCGGTCTAGCGATCCAGCGCCTTCTTCAGCACACGTTATCAGCATCACTACTTATGAATCGCTATGGTAGCTGGGATGCAGAAATAGACATCAACCTTGTTGAATTTTCCACTGTCATTTCTCGATATTTCTATGGTAGTTTGCAAGATGCTCTACCCGAGATTGATTTTCTTTGCTGGAGAGGACAGGAAGTGTCCTCCATGTACGTTTTTCTTTCCTACACTGATACAAAATGTGAGCCATGGTCGCGCACCCATAGACTCATTTACCCTTGTGTAATTCCTTTCAACACAAATGCCCAAAGTAAAACCTCCAAGTACGAGGCTACTTCTGCAGAGGCAATTACAAAAAAGGAGTACTGGCGATTGACCAGCTTTTTAGTAGAACAGCGCGGTTATACCAGTCAAAAGATTTAACTTACTATAGAACCTCAAACTGGTATGACTTCCTTGGCGCCAACCGAGAGTATATTTGAAGTTACCCTTGAGGGCACCACTCAATAAGTGGCTGGTGGAAATCTTGTTTTACCCCAGTTAAAGATGTTGGTAGTCAGGACACCCTGAGAACGTGCTGCAGTTCTTGGGTGTCGGCTTGATCATAGTCGAAGGCGCTTTTTTGTGAAGCAAAATATACATGGACATTAATTTCTTATACATCGGCCCTCATAGACTCAAAAAAAGGAAGTTATGAATAGTACAGCCTTATCAATGAAACACTAGTATAGGTTCCTGGCTAGAAATATCTGTTTTATTTATGAAATAGAAGCTAAGCTCTGGGCTATTGGAAATACTAGACACAAAGCAGGTAGACCTTACCAAGGGGACAAACACCACACAAGCTCAGTGCAATTATTACTCTATTTGGTATTTTCAGAATGTATTTTACATTATTGCTCAACCACAAAGCAAAATCAAACACAAAATCAAACAAATAGCAACAAACCATGAGGAACGAGAGTCAGAAGACACCACACCTTGTTCCTCAACTATGAGCCTTTCGGCTGAGTGAGGCCTAACAATGTGGGGCCCAGAAAACACTTCAGGATTGGTGCTTTTGGGATTTAGCTTCTGTGCTTGCTGGATTTTTGAACAATTGTGTCTGTGGCACCAACTGGATCAAGGAACACATATGTGGCTCACACTGGATCATGTGAATGCATGTGTCGGCACTACTGGAATTTATCAGTGGCACTGGCTGGATCATGGAACACGTGTCTGCGGCACTGGCCAGGTCATGCGAATGCCTGGGTGGGCCTATTGGAACTTATCAGCGGTAAACTAGTCAGTGACAGATGCTACCGCCACAATGCGCCATATAATGTATTTTGCAGTGTTTCCAGTGGTATTTAAATAAATAAATTCAATTTCCACAATAAGTTGAAATCCCAGGCACAGCTTTCACTGCCAACAAATTTAAATACTGGCAACAAGAAATGTTTACATGAACCAGACCAGGGGTCCATTTTACAGGAGCATCTTTAGCCCCAGGTATTCCCGTAAAGCAGCGTCTCCCCACTGGAGTCTTCAAGGTATGCTGTAAACATCTTAGAACCTCAGTACTGGTGTTTCCTAGAAAGGTTATGTGTCAGAATATTGAAGACAGGAATATGGCCATGCAAAAATCTTGTGATATAAATATTGAGAAATAAGATATTGTGGTGATAAATATATTAAGGCAAGCATACATTTAGGGGCGCCAGAGAGCCGTGCAGTAAAATGTCCCCCTGGCTGGTGTGCTTTCAGGGCCCATATTTCATAAAGACTTAGAACTGGAACTGATGCCTATTAACTTACTTTTTGAACTGCCACCTTGGGTCCAGGTGTCCCTGGAGGTTGGATCCTTCTAGTGCCTGGATGGACACTGTCACTGCTGTACAAGAGCAGATGTGACCCCGCCTTCATATCCAGCTACCGCTGACTGTGGCGCTAGAGGGAGGCAGTTTCTCAGCCGCCTGTGATGGACTGTGGCCTGTTGGGGACCTTGACTCTCTTTCGGGTGGACGGTGGTGGACCACTTTTTGGCTTGCTGTGAGAGGCTGCGCCTCGCTCATTGCTACAGCGGACCGGGCCTGGTGGCATTGTGCAGGCTTGTGCAAGGGAGTTTGTTGCGGTGCCAGATGCCTGTGCGGCGCCAGATTGGACCATGATCATCAGGGCCCACCAAAGTCTTAGACTTCTGTGGGGTTACTGGCATCGCGTGTGTCGCTACCCCCTGGGCCGGCGAGATATGTCACATATACTGTGAGCCTCATACATCCACTTGCCAATCCCAATGGTAAAGATAAGCCACTGGAGGAAAGTCTCTATAATTTGAACAATTTAGGGCCTCTAAATCAGGCTCTGAATGAGTATCCTCTGATTTGTGGGAGCCGTGCGAGTGCATCAAACAGAATATGGTATGGACTATGATTGGCCTCCTTTGAATTTAGAAACACCCCAACCTTCCTTTTAAAACTAAAGATTTTCATTGTTTTTATGTTTGTTTACGAATCAAATTAAGTATTTTATCACTTGTGTATTTGTTTGACGAATGCTCATTTCGGTATCTTCTGTGGAACGTTTTGTGGTTCAAATGATCAAACATACTTAGGCCGGGGTCCCCAGCTTCCAGTAATGACTCAGTGGGGGTCCCCAGAGTCCAGCAATGATTCAGTGGGAGTCCCTGGGTTCCAGTAATAATTAAGTGGGGTCCTTAGAAGTGAAAAGCTTAAGAACCACTGCACGAGCGACAGGGAAGCCGATGTCTACTGGCGCATGTTGCGTTTCATTGATGTCCAAAGATTGATTGGCAGGTTCGATCAAGCATCAGAACTAGTGGTGCACTAGTGACGTGGAAGCCATGATCTTTTACGTGAAGGTATCTACTGATGTGCACTGACCTCCATCAAGCATCGGAACAGTGGTGCACTAGTGACTTGAAAGCATTGTCCCTACATAAGAAGGTGTCTTCTCACAATGGTGCACTAGTGACATGGAAGCAATGTCCCTACATATGAGGTATCTTTTGACAGTGGTGCACTAGTGACATGGAAGCAATGTCCCTACATATAAAGGTGTCTTCTCACAGTGGTGCACTAGTGACAAGAAAGCCATGATCCTTTACATGAAGGTATCTACTGATGTTCACTGAGCCTCCATCAAGCATCAGAACAGTGGTGAACTAGTGACTTGAAAGCATTGTCCCTACATATGAGGTGTCTTCTGACAGTGGTGCACTAGTGACATGGAAGCAATGTCCCTACACACGAAGGTCTCTTCTCACAGTGGTGCGCTAGTGACTTGGAAGCACTGACCCTACATATGAGGTGTCTTCTGACACTGGTGTACTAGTGACTTGGAAGCATTGACCCTACATATCAGGTGTCTTCTGACACTGGTGCACTAGTGACTTGGAAGCAATGTCCCTACATACAAAAGTGTCTTCTCACAGTGGTGCACTAGTGACTTGGAAGCATTGTCCCTACATATGAAGTGTCTTCTGACAGTGGTGCACTAGTGACATGGAAGCATTGACCCTACATATGAGGTGTCTTCTGACACTGGTGCACTAGTGACATGGAAGCAATGTCCCTACATATGAAGGTGTCTTCTCACAGTGGTGCACTAGTGACAAGGAAGCCATGATCCTTTACATGAATGTATCTACTGATATTCACTAAGCCTCCATCAAGCATCAGAACAGTGGTGCACTAGTGACCTGAAAGCAATGTCCCTACATATGAAGGTGTCTTCTCACAGTGGTGCACTAGTGACCTGGGAGCAATGTCCCTACATATGAAGGTGTCTTCTCACAGTGGTGCACTAGTGGCTTGGAAGCATTGACCCTACATATGAGGTGTCTTCTGACACTGGTGCACTAGTGACTTGGAAGCAATGTCCCTACATACGAAAGCGTCTTCTGACAGTGGTGCACTAGTGACATGGAAGCCAGGATCCTTTACATGAAGGTATCTACTGATGTTCACTGAGCCTCCATCAAGCATCAGAACAGTGGTGCACTAGTGACCAGGAAGCAATGTCCCTACATATGAAGGTGTCTTCTCACAGTGGTGCACTAGTGACCTGGAAGCAATGTCCCTACATATGAAGGTGTCTTCTGACAGTGGTGCACTAGTGACATGTAAGCAATGTCCCTACATATGAAGGTGTCTTCTCACAGTGGTGCACTAGTGACTTGGAAGCAATGTCCCTGCATATGAGGTGTCTTCTGATTGGTGCACTAGTGACTTAGAAGCAATGTCCCTACATATGAGGTGCCTTCTCACAGTGGTGCACTAGTGACTTGGAAGCAATGTCCCTACATATGAAGGTGTCTTCTCACAGTGGGGCACTAGTGACATGGATGCATTGTCCCTACATATGAAGGTGTGAAGGTGTCTTCCCACAGTGGTGCACTAGTGACTTGAAAGCAATGTCCCTACATATGAAGGTGTCTTCTCACAGTGGTGCACTTGTGACAAGCAATGTCCCTACATATGAAGGTGTCTTCTCATAGTGGTGCACTAGTGACTTGGAAGCAATGTCCCTACATATGAAGGTGTCTTCTCATAGTGGTGCACTAGTGACTTGGAAGCATTGTCCCTACATACGAAGGTGTCTTCTGACAGTGGTGCACTAGTGACAAGGAAGCAATATCCCTACATATGAGGTGTCTTCTGACCGTGGTGCACTAGTGGCTTGGAAGCAATGTCCCTACATACGAAGGTGTCTTCTGACAGTGGTGCACTAGTGACTTGGAAGCAATGTCCCTACATACGAAGGTGTCTTCTCACAGTGGTGCACTAGTGGCTTGGAATCTTCTCACAGTGGTGCACTAGTGACTTGGAAGCAATGTCCCTACATATGAAGGTGTCTTCTCATAGTGGTGCACTAGTGACTTGGAAGCAATGTCCCTACATAGGAAGGTGTCTTCTGACAGTGGTGCACTAGTGACTTGGAAGCATTGTCCCTACATATGAAGGTACCTGTTAATGTGCACTGGACTTCCTTGCCGTCCACAGTTTTCACAGATTCCACCAACATCAGAACAGTAGTGCACTAGTGACATTGAAGCAATGTCCTTTCACACTAAGGTTTCTACTGGTGCACATTTAGCTTGAGCAATGCACACACCTTCATTGGCTACTTCTTGCGAGCATCAGAACATTGGAGCACTAGTGACAAGGAAGCAATGCTCATTGTTGTAAGCTGCTGTATCTCCCTGCCTGGAGGGCGCTGTTCCCCTTTAGTTCTGTATCTAAGAAGCAACACCTACTTGGACTTGTGTCAGAACATCTCTCTGGTACCCAGGCCACACTGAACGATGTGAGCAAACTCTGCAAAAAGGGTTTGGAAATCTAATGAAGTGCACTGAAGCAACTTCAAATTAAATCCAGTTTAGGGAATTTTAAATAGGGGTCTTAGTGCCTTGGAATAGTCTGAACTGTCACACTTGTAGGAGTGTGATGGTTACTGGTTGTGTTGGCAGTGCTTAATTTGTGCTTGTTGTTTACGGTGCGTGGCACCAGCACTTATTTGGGCCTGGCATTTTTCTGCCTCAAGCATTTACTACGAACAAAAGGCACATATGGGAAAGACGGAGGAAGAGAAAAACGAAAAAGCGTCACAAAGGGAGAAAGGAGAAAGCTACAAGAGTGAGCTGAAGGGGCAGGGAGTGGCTGTAAATGGATTAAAGAGGCCTGAGATAGCTTCAGGATTACGCCGCCTCAGTATTCTGCGCTCGTACATTTAATTGCAACAGCCGCGTGTTTAAGAGGAGAGCTTTGGGCACTGGCACGTTTTTATTTACAAATTAAGCAGTGTGTGTTGGTGCTGTCGTTGGCAGCACTGGCAGGGGTAATGGGTGGTGCAAGCTGCAGCGGCCTGCTGACGAGAGCCCCGGCACTTATTTTTTCACAAATTAAGCACTGCTCCAGGCACAATCCACGACACGAGAGAGCCGCGCGCATCTCCAGACACTGGGCACTATAGAAGATTTCTGTTGAGAGTTATATGTGCATCTCAAGACACAGGCCATGGTACATGGGCTCTACTGAGAGATCCGTGTCTGTCTCTAGCGCGTGACAGAGGCTGGCATGAGACACCCACGTACATCTACAGACACATGCCATGGCACCGCATCCTGGTGGAGAGTTCAATCTCTGTCTCCAGACACAGACCACAGCTAGCTGTCGTGAGAGATCCGTGCCTGTCTCGAGCGCATGACAGATGCTGGCACGAGAGAGGCTGGCATGAGGCACTCACGGGCACCTTCAGACACATGCCATGGCACATCATCCCTGCGGAGAGTTACATGTCTGTCTCCAGACACAGACCACAGCTAGCTGTCGTGAGAGATCCGTGTCTGTCTCGAGCGCATGACAGAGGCTGGCATGAGAGAGGCTGTCATGAGAGATCCGTGCATGTCTCAAGGGCATGACAGAGGCTGGCATGAGACACCCACGTACATCTACAGACACATGCCATGTCACCGCATCCCGGTGGAGAGTTCCATGTCTGTCTCCAGACACAGACCACAGCTAGCTGTCGTGAGAGATCCGTGTCT
The DNA here is from genome assembly GCF_031143425.1 of Pleurodeles waltl. Classification (NCBI taxonomy): domain Eukaryota; kingdom Metazoa; phylum Chordata; class Amphibia; order Caudata; family Salamandridae; genus Pleurodeles; species Pleurodeles waltl. Next base: position 1,823,346,527 of record NC_090444.1, read on the forward strand.
GTCACAAGGGCATGACAGATGCTGGCATGAGACACCCACGTACATCTTCAGACACAGGCAATGTCACCGCATCCCGGTGGAGAGTTCCCGGTGGAGAGTTCCATGTCTGTCGCCAGACAGACCACAGCTAGCTGTCGTGAGAGATCCATGCATGTCTCCAGGCCACGACACAGGAGCTGTGTTTGGAGATCCGAGTCCCTCTCCAGACACAAACCGCAGCACAAGGTATCATTAGAGAGACCATGCCCGTCTCCAGGCACAGAGGCGCTGGGGCCCGCAGGTGCCAGCGCACGAGGAGTGGCCCCTGACCGCCTCATGAGAGCATCACTGTACCCTAATGGGTAAGGCTGGCGCGTTTCTTCCAGCAGGAGGATGGGGACGCAGCTGTGCCCGCCCGGCCACGCACTGACCACCGGCCCTATCGATCCGTCGCCGGCGGGGCCCCACGCTTCCTCCGTGACCCCCACGCCCCACTCCCCCGGGCCCCCGCCCTTGTCCCCTGCACTTGGGTCATTGTGTGTGACGCGCTTCTCCGATTCCCTCCGGCTCCCTCTCTGCCCCCTCTTCTCTCGCCTGCTGGCGTGCCCCCCCCCAGTGTTCACCGATGGTTGGGGGGGGTTGTGCCCCCATCTCAGCTGTCCTTGCACTGATGTTTCCGATTGTGGTCGTGCACTTTCTTACAGTTCTCTGTGCTCTTTTATGCATCCTACTTTGATATATTTGACATTGTTCTGTTTTTCTTGAAATGTCAATAAAATAGTTGCAAAATAAATAAAAAACACAGACTTCATACATGAAAGACCCACGCGCGTCTCCAGACACAGGCCATCTCACGAGAGGACATGAGAGATTCATGTCTACCTCCAGACACAGGCTACAGCAAGAGGAGACATGCGAGATTAATTTCTGTCTCCAGAAACAAGCTATGGCCAGTGCTTAATTTGAGCCGGTGGTTGCCACTGGATCTCATTTTTTAGGACGGCACGTGTTTTCCTTTTGAGACATTTCCAGAGAGCAACAGAGGAGAAACACACAAATGGTAAAAGAGAGGAAGAGAAAGGCGTAAAAACTGTCGTCAGTGTGGGGTAAAGAGGTAGGCAGTGTCTGGCAGCGGATTAAAGAGGCTTGAGGTGGATTCAAGAATTATCTGCCTTTCTCTTCGGAGCACTCACATTCAATGGCCACAATCACAGGCTTCTGAGCAGAGCTTTTGGCACCAGCATTCGGGGGCATATTTATACTCCGTTTGCGCCAAATTTGCGTCGTTTTTTTAGACGCAAATTCGGCGCAAAACTAACGCCATATTTATACATAAAGAGCGTCATTTTTTTGCGTGAACGCCTTCCTTGCGTTAATGAGATGCAAGGTAGGCGTTCCCGTCCCAAAAAATGACTGCGACGCAAATGCGTCGTATTTATACTCCCGGGCAAAAATCACGCCCGGGAGTGGTCGGGTCCAAAAAACCCGCATTTGCGCCTCTTTTTAACGCCTGGGTCAGGGCAGGCGTTAAGGGACCTGTGGGTTCAAAATGAGCCCACAGCTGTCCTCCCATGCCCCCAGGGACCCCCCCTGCCACCCTTGCCCACCCCAGGAGGACACCCAAGGATGGAGGGACCCACCCCAGGGACATTCAGGTAAGTTCAGGTAAGTATAAATTTGTTTTTTTTAAATATTTTTTTGGCATAGGGGGGCCTGATTTGTGCCCCCCTAAATGCCACAATGCCCAATGACCATGCCCAGGGGACATAAGTCCCCTGGGCATGGCCATTGGGCAAGGGGGCATGACTCCTGTCTTTACTAAGACAGGAGTCATGTAAATGGCGTCTGGGCGTCGTTAAAAATGGCGCAAATCGGGTGGAGGCGATTTTTTAGCGTCAACCTGACTTGCACCATTTTTAAGACGCCCTAACGCCATTTTTCCCTACGCCGGCGCTGCCTGGTGTACGTGGTTTTTTTCCACGCACACCAGGCAGCGCCGGTCTGCTTGCGCCGGCTAACGCCATTCAATAAATACGGCGCCCGCATGGCGCTTCAGAATGGCGTTAGCCGGCGCAAAATTTTTTGACGCTAAACTGGGTTAGCGCAGTTTAGCGTCAAAAAGTATAAATACGGGCCTCAATATTTCACAAATTAAGTACTGGCCGTAGCAGTAGATGAGAGAAACATGTCTGCCTCCAGATACAGGCCATAGCCCGAGGAGGCATGAGCAGTTCACATGTATCTCCTGACACAGGCCATGATACACAATTTCCACTGAAAGAGACGTCTTGAGGCATGGCGAAGTGGGCAACTGTCCAGGACCCCCCGCTATTCAAGGGGCCCCTGCAAAAGAGAAATTTGTCTTTATGGTACTTCTATTTCTCTAGCTCAACCTTTAACATATTATTCAATATTTTTTGGCATCAATTATCAGAAAATGGATAATAGAATTCAAAGTGGTTTCGAACAGTGGCACCCAAAATATTTCTTGCCCAGGGCCCCCAAAACCCTTAAGATGACACTGCTGTGAGTCCCACGTCTACTCCATGCCACGAGTTTACCTGAGAGCTAGCTCCCAGAGGTAGTCCGCAGAGGCGCCTGGGCTGCACGTGGCCCTCAGCGAGGTCACAAAATGAGCCTCTGGCCGCAGCCGCTAATGCTCGTCTCCTGCCGGGGCACTAAGTGGCAGGAAGCGCCCGCCTGCGCTTCCGGATTATTCAGGTATGAGCCCGGAGGGCGGTGGACCACTCCGCCCCCCGCAGATGACCTTCGCCAGAGTCCACCGACTTCCGGCTTTGTCTCTCTCTGCTGGCGCCGCCATTATGCCCTGGGGACGGCGCTTAAAGCGCACGAAAGCTCAATTTGAATCAAATTAATTTCCACTCTAAGCTTAACCTGCTATGCCTGTGCTACAACCTGGAACATTTTAGTCTTTTTTTGTGCATGAACCTGTGCAGTACATTTTTCTCATCAAGTACTTCGCCTGAGCAGCCTACCTGTGAGAGGGGCAGCGACTAGAGAGCCCGCGCCATCCCAATGCATGCAGTGGAGTAACACAAAATGTTGGGGGGCCTGCAGAATGTGGTGAGGGGCCCAAAGTCTCCCAGGTTTCACTGATATTCACTAGCCCTGGTCACTATGGGGGCCGTGAATGGTTGCTCTACCCCACCCCTTCGCCATAGGTGCTGAAGAGGTCTGCAGTACGCCCCGCGTACATGGTAATACAGGGAAGGATTATTATTTGATTTGTTATTTATTTTCAGAGATTTCTATAGCGCCAACAAGACCCTTACGGGTGACAGAGCGCTTAACAGTAAAAAACCCAAGGTGGTTGAGATACGATCGAAAAAGTGACGTAGAGCCAACTCGGATTACGAGGACACGGGCGAGGACGTAAAACCTCAGTGCGAGAGGAATCTGTTGGCAAGAAGGAGTTTTACTTCTTTCCTGAAAATTGGGGTGGAGGGGTTGCACCTGGTCTCCGGAGGAAGGCAGTTCCAGATCGTAGGGGCAATTCTGGAAAATATCATTTGTAGGTTGTCTTTTTGTTTAATTTGTGTGGCTTACTAGAAGAGCGCTTGTGCTTCTAGGAGGTCTGTTTCTGCCAGATAAGGTCATTTTCCGGGATAGGCAGGAGGGGGTGTGATAGTGTATCGGTTCGTGGTTCAAACAGGCAATTCTGAGATGGATCCTTGCCTCAAAGGGTAGAGAATTCAGTGATTGGAGGTCGGGGTGATCTGATCTCTTCATAGAGCCAGTGATGAGCCTTGCTGCCGCCTCCAAGGTCGCCTTCAGTGGTGCCAGTTTGCTTTTAGGAAGGCCCTCAAGGGTTGCACTGCCATGGTCTAGTTTAGGTAATACAAGGGCTTGGACCGCTGTTGTCCGATCTGCGGGGGAGGAAAGGTTTTGGTTTCCCACAGCATGGAGTTGATGGTCAGCTCCTCTGGTGGCAGCATTAATGTGCTTTTGCATGGAGAGGTCATTGTCTGGGGCTGTTGATGATGTGTGGGGCACAGCTCAAGGCGGTAAGATGTGGAAGTCAGTCGTTAGTACCAGGAGCGATACTGGACGGAGGGATCAGAAGGAATTCTGGGCCAGATGTAGCAAAGGTTTTTACCCATTCTGTGTCTATGGGAAAAAGTGTTCGTACATACGGCCATACGGCCCTCTGTTCTAAGGGCATTAGGTTTGAGGTGGGTTCGAGTCTTCCAATGCTGTGTTTTAATCCATGTCCTTTTAAGGATTCTGATGGCGTCAGGGGAGGTGGTTTTCATGTAGAGTTGAGTGTCGTCTGCATATGTGTGATAGGAGAGTTGGAAGATTTCAGTCAAGGGCTCCATGTATAGTGTCGCGGAGAGACGGGAACCTTGGGGGACGCCAAGCAGAACTGGAGTCTGATCGGAAAGAGTGTGGTTGTTTAGGACCCGCTGAGATCTGTTGTGAAGAAATGAGGAGAACCATTTGAACTCTGTGCCAGAGAGACCCATCCTGTCTTCTAGTAGGTTCAGAAGTGTTCCTAAATCCAGACTGACATTGGTTGAGGAGTGGGAAATGCTCGATGTGATTGCAAAGTTGTATTTGCAGACATTTTTCTAGTAGTTTGGCCAAAGTTGGTATGTTGGAGATAGGGAAGAGTCTTTGGGGTCAGACTGGTCGGAGTTGGTTTGTTTCTAACATCGAAGTAGCCTGCCCACTTTGTGGGCAGTTAGGTATGGAGCCGCGGGTAAGTGAGGCATTGATAATCCTTGTCCATAGGTAAGTACGAGGAGAGTGGACCCATTCAGAAGTTTGGAGGGAAGGGGATCGCTGAAGTGGTTTGAGAACTTCAGAGAGGATAGGAGTTTTCATATGTAGTTTTCATCAAGGTTTTAAAGCTGAACCAAACTTGATGTTGATGGCCGTGCAAAGAGCTGGCATGTGGAGATGTGCCCTAATGGGCAGAGCTGCCAGCTTTGGAACTGGGAAACCAGCTTTGAGTCTGGGCGTCGGATTATCATCCTGCAACTCTGGACAAATCACTCGCCATTGTGAGGGAGTAACCCGTCCGCGAAAACCTAAATCAGGCCCCTCGTCTCCCCGTGCATCTGAGCTTGTGTAATTAAAGCTGGTGCGTGTGGCTGGGAGGGGTGGTCGTCTTCAAAGTGTCTCAGGCGCTCCCACGCCTCACCACTGTCCTCTGTCCCTGGGTTAGAGACTTCTGCCCTTTTTATCCTGATATATTTCTAAAACCCTCCATCTGGATATCTCACACCTCATCCCTCTTCTCTTCAGACTCTCTTTTCACTGTCCTGCACATTCTTCCTTGTGTCTTCTTCACTTCCCTAACACCCACACACACAACGCATCCCCCACCTGCACGCACTGCGTTTTCTTTACCTTTGGCTCTGTCAATATTTCAAAAACTGTGCCTCCTTCATGCACTAGAATCATAATCATATCTGCTACACCGACCATTTGTAGGAAAGTACCATCTTGCCTGGCATGTTACCCCCATTTTTCACTGTATATATGTTGTTTTAGTTGTATGTGTCACTGGGACCCTGGTAACCCAGGGCCCCAGTGCTCATAAGTGTGCCTGAATGTGTTACCTGTGTAGTGACTAACTGTCTCACTGAGGCTCTGCTAATCAGAACCTCAGTGGTTATGCTCTCTCATTTCTTTCCAAATTGTCACTAACAGGCTAGTGACCATTTTTACCAATTTACATTGGCTTACTGGAACACCCTTATAATTCCCTAGTATATGGTACTGAGGTACCCAGGGTATTGGGGTTCCAGGAGATCCCTATGGGCTGCAGCATTTCTTTTGCCACCCATAGGGAGCTCTGACAATTCTTACACAGGCCTGCCACTGCAGCCTGAGTGAAATAACGTCCACGTTATTTCACAGCCATTTTACACTGCACTTAAGTAACTTATAAGTCACCTATATGTCTAACCTTTACCTGGTAAAGGTTGGGTGCAAAGTTACTTAGTGTGAGGGCACCCTGGCACTAGCCAAGGTGCCCCCACATTGTTCAGAGCCAATTCCCTGAACTTTGTGAGTGCGGGGACACCATTACACGCGTGCACTACATATAGGTCACTACCTATATGTAGCTTCACCATGGTAACTCCGAATATGGCCATGTAACATGTCTATGATCATGGAATTGCCCCCTCTATACCATCCTGGCATAGTTGGCACAATCCCATGATCCCAGTGGTCTGTAGCACAGACCCTGGTACTGCCAAACTGCCCTTCCTGGGGTTTCACTGCAGCTGCTGCTGCTGCCAACCCCTCAGACAGGCAGCTGCCCTCCTGGGGTCCAGCCAGGCCTGGCCCAGGATGGCAGAACAAAGAACTTCCTCTGAGAGAGGGTGTGACACCCTCTCCCTTTGGAAAATGGTGTGAAGGCAGGGGAGGAGTAGCCTCCCCCAGCCTCTGTAAATGCTTTGTTGGGCACAGATGTGCCCAATTCTGCATAAGCCAGTCTACACCGGTTCAGGGACCCCTTAGCCCCTGCTCTGGCGCGAAACTGGACAAAGGAAAGGGGAGTGACCACTCCCCTGACCTGCACCTCCCCTGGGAGGTGTCCAGAGCTCCTCCAGTGTGCTCCAGACCTCTGCCATCTTGGAAACAGAGGTGCTGCTGGCACACTGGACTGCTCTGAGTGGCCAGTGCCACCAGGTGACGTCAGAGACTCCTGCTGATAGGCTCCTTCAGGTGTTAGTAGCCTATCCTCTCTCCTAGGTAGCCAAACCCTCTTTTCTGGCTATTTAGGGTCTCTGTCTCTGGGGAAACTTTAGATAACGAATGCATGAGCTCAGCCGAGTTCCTCAGCATCTCTCTCTTCACCTTCTGATAAGGAATCGACCGCTGACCGCGCTGGAAGCCTGCAAACCTGCAACATAGTAGCAAAGACGACTACTGCAACTCTGTAACGCTGATCCTGCCGCCTTCTCGACTGTTTTCCTGCTTGTGCATGCTGTGGGGGTAGTCTGCCTCCTCTCTGCACCAGAAGCTCCGAAGAAATCTCCCGTGGGTCGACGGAATCTTCCCCCTGCAACCGCAGGCACCAAAAAGCTGCATTACCGGTCCCTTGGGTCTCCTCTCAGCACGACGAGCGAGGTCCCTCGAATCCAGCGACTCCGTCCAAGTGACCCCCACAGTCCAGTGACTGTTCAGCCCAAGTTTGGTGGAGGTAAGTCCTTGCCTCACCTCGCTGGGCTGCATTGCTGGGAACCGCGACTTTGCAGCTACTCCGGCCCCAGTGCACTTCCGGCGGAAATCCTTCGTGCACAGCCAAGCCTGGGTCCACGGCACTCTAACCTGCATTGCACGACTTTCTAAGTTGGTCTCCGGCGACGTGGGACTCCTTTGTGCAACTTCGGCGAGCACCGTTTCATGCATCCTCGTAGTGCCTGTTTCTGGCACTTCTCCGGGTGCTACCTGCTTCAGTGAGGGCTCTTTGTCTTGCTCGACGTCCCCTCTCTCTGCAGGTCCAATTTGCGACCTCCTGGTCCCTCCTGGGCCCCAGCAGCGTCCAAAAACGCCAAACGCATGATTTGCGTGTAGCAAGGCTTGTTGGCGTCCTTCCGGCGGGAAAACACTTCTGCACGACTCTCCAAGGCGAGAGGAATCCGTCCACCAAAGGGGAAGTCTCTAGCCCTTTTCGTTCCTGCAGAAACCTCAGCTTCTTCTGTCCAGTCGAAGCTTCTTTGCACCCGCAGCTGGCATTTCCTGGGCATCTGCCCATCTCCGTCTTGCTTGTGACTTTTGGACTTGGTCCCCTTGTTCCACAGGTACCCTAGATTGGAAATCCACAGTTGTTGCATTGCTGGTTTGTGTCTTTCCTGCATTATTCCTCTAACACGACTCTTTTGTCCTTAGGGGAACTTTAGTGCACTTTGCACTCACTTTTCAGGGTCTTGGGGAGGGTTATTTTTCTAACTCTCACTATTTTCTAATAGTCCCAGCGACCCTCTACAAGGTCACATAGGTTTGGGGTCCATTCGTGGTTCGCATTCCACTTTTGGAGTATATGGTTTGTGTTGCCCCTATCCCTATGTTTCCCCATTGCATCCTATTGTAACTATACATTGTTTGCACTGTTTTCTAAGACTATACTGCATATTTTTGCTATTGTGTATATATATCTTGTGTATATTTCCTATCCTCTCACTGAGGGTACACTCTAAGATACTTTGGCATATTGTCATAAAAATAAAGTACCTTTATTTTTAGTATAACTGTGTATTGTGTTTTCTTATGATATTGTGCATATGACACTAGGTGGTACTGTAGTAGCTTCACACGTCTCCTAGTTCAGCCTAAGCTGCTCTGCTAAGCTACCATTATCTATCAGCCTAAGCTGCTAGACACCCTATACACTAATAAGGGATAACTGGGCCTGGTGCAAGGTGCAAGTACCCCTTGGTACTCACTACAAGCCAGTCCAGCCTCCTACATTGGTTGTGCAGTGGTGGGATAAGTGCTTGAGACTACTTACCACTCTTGTCATTGTACTTTTCATAAGAGAAAAATATACAAAACAAGGTCAGTGTATATACACATAGCCAAAAAGTTTTGCATTTCCTCTTTTCACTCTTTTCTAAGTGCTGAAAAGTACTTCTAAACTTTCAAAAAGTTCTTAAAAGTTTAAAAAGTTTTTTTTCTGTCTTTCCAAAAAGTTCTGAAAACTTTTGTCTCTTTCTCTATCACTTTAACTCTCTCTAAAAAATGTCTGGCACAGGCCAAAGTGTTGATCTGTCCAAACTTGCATATGACAACCTTAGCTGGAAAAGAGCAAGGAGTCTCTGTATAGAGAGAGGTTTGAGTGTAGGGAAGAATCCTGCCTTAGAACTATTAATTAACATGCTTAGAGAACAGGTTAAGGCCATAGGTGCCCCATCTGTTGAAAAAGTACCAAATAGTTCCCAATCAGATTCAGGGACTCCCCCAGGAAAAGATTCAGGAAAGAAACTTCCTAGCCTGCCCATTACTAGACAATCTAGCATAGATGGTAATGATGATGAGCCACACCATAGAAATAGTGTTGTCTCACATCATAGCAAAAGCATATATTCTCACCATACTGGTAGTAATGTTTCTGTAAACCAAGCTGTTAAGTTGGCTTCTGTAAGGGACAGGTCTCCTTCTGTTCATTCCCATCATAGCTCTGTTTCTAGAAATGTCCCTCCCACCAACCCTGATGACAGAATGTTAGAGAGGGAACTCAATAAGTTGAGGGTGGAACAAACCAGACTGAAGCTTAAAAAGCAACAGCTGGATTTGGATAGACAGTCTTTTGAATTAGAGAAGGAAAGACAGAAGTTGGGTTTAGAAACCCATGGTGGCAGCAGCAGTATTCCCCATAGTCATCCTGCAAAAGAGCATGATTCCAGGAATCTGCACAAGATAGTTCCCCCTTATAAGGAGGGGGATGACATTAACAAGTGGTTTGCTGCACTTGAGAGGGCCTGTGTTGTACAGGATGTCCCTCAAAGGCAGTGGGCTGCTATCCTATGGCTATCATTTAGTGGAAAAGGTAGGGATAGGCTCCTTACTGTGAAAGAAAATGATGCCAATAATTTTACAGTTCTTAAGAATGCACTCCTGGATGGTTATGGCTTAACCACTGAACAGTACAGGATAAAGTTCAGAGAGACCAAAAAGGAGTCTTCACAAGACTGGGTTGATTTCATTGACCAGGCAGTGAAGGCCTTGGAGGGGTGGTTACATGGCAGTAAAGTTACTGATTATGACAGCCTGTATAACTTAATCCTGAGAGAGCATATTCTTAATAATTGTGTGTCTGATTTGTTGCACCAGTACTTGGTGGACTCTGATCTGACCTCTCCCCAAGAATTGGGAAAGAAGGCAGACAAATGGGTCAGAACAAGAGTGAACAGAAAAGTTCATACAGGGGGTGACAAAGATGGCAACAAAAAGAAGGATGGTAAGTCTTCTGACAAGGGTGGGGACAAATCTAAAAATGAGTCTTCATCAGGCCCACAAAAACACTCTGGTGGGGGTGGTGGGTCCAAATCCTCCTTTAATCAGAACAAGGAAAAGAAACCATGGTGCTATTTATGTAAAATAAAAGGCCATTGGACAACAGATCCCAGTTGTCCAAAGAAAGGCACCACAGCTCCTACCACTACAACCCCTACTGCTACACCTAGTGTCCCTACTAATAGCAGTGGTGGTGGGAGCAAACCTACTAATAGCCAATCCAAGGGAGTAGCTGGGCTCACTTTTGGTAATTTAGTTGGGGTTGGTCTGATTAGGGAGACCACAGAGGCTACTTTAGTCTCTGAAGGGGCTATTGATTTAGCCACTTTGGTTGCTTGCCCCCATAACTTGGAGAAGTACAAGCAACTAACCCTAATAAATGGTGTTGAGGTCCAGGCCTACAGGGACACAGGTGCCAGTGTCACAATGGTGATTGAGAAACTGGTGCACCCTGAACAACACATACTTGGACACCAGTACCAAGTAACCGATGCTCACAACATAACACAAAGCCACCCCATGGCTGTTGTAAATCTCAACTGGGGGGGGGTAACTGGTCCAAAGAAAGTTGTGGTAGCCTCAGATTTACCTGTAGACTGTCTATTAGGGAATGATTTGGAGACATCAGCTTGGTCAGATGTGGAGTTGGAGGCCCATGCAGCAATGCTGGGCATCCCAGGGCATATTTTTGCTTTGACAAGGGCTCAGGCCAAAAAGCAAAAAGGACAGGGAAGCTTGGATCCTGGAACAATGGACCAAGTGCTCCCTAAAGCTAGGGCTAGTAGAAGCAAACCACTTCCTACTATCCCTCCCTCTACAGTGGATTCTACTTCTGAGGAAGAAGAATTCCCTCCCTGTGCAGAACCTACACCAGAGGAGCTGGAAGCAGACACTGCTGAGCTTTTGGGTGAAGGGGGGCCTGCCAGAGAGGAGCTGAGTGTGGCACAGCAAACCTGTCCCACATTAGAGGGTCTCAGACAGCAAGCTGTCAAACAGGCTAATGGGGATGTCAGTGACTCTCACAGAGTTTACTGGGAGGACAACCTCTTGTACACTGAGCATAGGGATCCTAAACCTGGAGCTGCCAGGAGATTAGTGATTCCTCAGGAGTACAGAAAGTTCCTCCTTACACTGGCACATGACATTCCCTTAGCTGGGCACCTGGGTCAAATGAAAACTTGGGACAGATTGGTACCATTGTTTCATTGGCCTAGGATGTCTGAGGACACAAAGGAATTTTGCAAGTCCTGTGAAACCTGTCAAGCCAGTGGCAAGACAGGTGGCACTCCAAAGGCACCCCTTATCCCACTGCCTGTGGTTGGGGTTCCCTTTGAAAGGGTAGGGGTTGACATAGTTGGCCCCCTTGACCCTCCTACTGCTTCAGGCAATAGGTTTATCTTGGTGGTAGTGGACCATGCCACAAGATATTCTGAAGCTATTCCTTTAAGGACCACTACAGCTCCTGCAGTGGCAAAGGCCCTCCTGGGAATATTTTCCAGGGTGGGCTTCCCAAAGGAAGTAGTATCAGACAGAGGAAGCAATTTCATGTCTGCATACTTAAAGGCCATGTGGAAGGAGTGTGGTGTAACGTACAAGTTCACAACACCCTATCATCCACAAACAAATGGACTGGTGGAGAGATTTAATAAAACTCTCAAAGGCATGATTATGGGTCTCCCTGAAAAACTCCGCAGGAGATGGGATATCCTTCTACCATGCCTCCTTTTTGCCTGCAGGGAGGTATCCCAGAAAGGAGTGGGCTTCAGCCCCTTTGAACTTCTTTTTGGACACCCTGTTAGGGGTCCACTCACACTTGTAAAGGAGGGTTGGGAACAACCTTTAAAAGCTCCTAAGCAGGATATTGTGGATTATGTACTTGGCCTCAGATCAAGGATGGCTGAGTACATGAAAAAGGCCAGTAAAAACCTTCAGGCCAGCCAAGAGCTCCAGAAGCAATGGCATGATCAGAAGGCTGTTTTGGTTCAGTACCAACCAGGGCAGAAAGTGTGGGTCTTGGAGCCTGTGGCCCCAAGAGCACTCCAAGATAAATGGAGTGGACCCCACACAATTGTTGAAAAGAAGGGTGAAGTCACCTACTTGGTTGACTTAGGCACTGCCAGGAGTCCCCTTAGGGTGCTCCATGTCAACCGCCTGAAACCCTACTATGACAGGGCTGATCTCACCCTGCTCATGGCAACAGATGAGGGACAGGAAGAAGACAGTGATCCTCTACCTGATCTCTTCTCTTCCACAGATCAAGATGCTCTTGTGGAAGGGGTAGTTTTGGCTGATTGTCTTACTGCTGAGCAGAAAAACAATTGCATAAATCTCCTAGGACAATTTTCAGAACTCTTCTCTACTGTGCCAGGCACCACTTCTTGGTGTGAGCACACTATAGATACTGGAGACAGTTTACCTGTCAAAAGTAAGATCTATAGGCAGCCTGACCATGTCAGGGACTGCATAAAGCAAGAAGTTCAGAAAATGTTAGAACTAGGAGTGGTTGAGCACTCTGACAGTCCATGGGCTTCTCCTGTGGTACTGGTACCAAAACCCAATTCTAAAGATGGAAAGAAGGAAATGAGGTTTTGTGTAGACTATAGAGGTCTCAACTTGGTAACCAAAACTGATGCTCACCCTATACCCAGGGCAGATGAGCTCATAGATACACTGGCATCTGCCAAGTATCTAAGCACTTTTGATTTGACTGCAGGGTATTGGCAGATCAAATTGTCAGAAGATGCTAAACCTAAGACTGCATTTTCTACCATTGGAGGACATTACCAGTTTACTGTAATGCCTTTTGGTTTGAAAAATGCACCTGCCACTTTTCAGAGGTTGGTGAACACAGTCCTGCAAGGGCTGGAAGCTTTCAGTGCAGCATATTTGGACGATATAGCTGTCTTTAGCTCCAGCTGGGATGATCACCTGGTCCACCTATGGAACGTTTTGGAGGCCCTGCAAAAGGCAGGCCTCACTATCAAGGCTTCAAAGTGCCAGATAGGGCAGGGTAAGGTGGTTTATCTGGGACACCTTGTTGGTGGGGAACAGATTGCACCACTTCAGGGGAAAATCCAAACAATTATTGATTGGGTTCCCCCTACCACTCAGACTCAGGTGAGAGCCTTCCTAGGCCTCACTGGGTACTACAGGAGGTTCATTAAGAACTATGGCTCCATTGCAGCCCCTCTTAATGACCTCACATCCAAGAAAATGCCTAAAAAGGTATTATGGACAGCAAGCTGTCAGAAAGCTTTTGAGGAGCTGAAGCAGGCCATGTGCTCTGCACCTGTCCTGAAAAGCCCTTGTTACTCTAAAAAATTCTATGTCCAAACTGATGCATCTGAATTAGGAGTAGGGGCAGTCCTATCACAACTTAATTCTGAGGGCCAGGATCAACCTGTTGCTTTTATTAGTAGAAGGTTGACCCCTAGAGAAAAGCGTTGGTCTGCCATTGAGAGGGAGGCCTTTGCTGTGGTCTGGGCTCTGAAGAAGTTGAGGCCATACCTGTTTGGCACTCACTTCATTGTTCAGACAGACCACAAACCTCTACTTTGGCTAAAACAAATGAAAGGTGAAAATCCTAAATTGTTGAGGTGGTCCATATCCCTACAGGGAATGGACTATACAGTGGAACATAGACCTGGGAGTAGCCACTCCAATGCAGATGGACTCTCCAGATATTTCCACTTAGACAATGAAGACTCATCAGGTCATGGCTAGTCTTATTGTCCTTCGTTTGGGGGGGGGTTATGTAGGAAAGTACCATCTTGCCTGGCATGTTACCCCCATTTTTCACTGTATATATGTTGTTTTAGTTGTATGTGTCACTGGGACCCTGGTAACCCAGGGCCCCAGTGCTCATAAGTGTGCCTGAATGTGTTACCTGTGTAGTGACTAACTGTCTCACTGAGGCTCTGCTAATCAGAACCTCAGTGGTTATGCTCTCTCATTTCTTTCCAAATTGTCACTAACAGGCTAGTGACCATTTTTACCAATTTACATTGGCTTACTGGAACACCCTTATAATTCCCTAGTATATGGTACTGAGGTACCCAGGGTATTGGGGTTCCAGGAGATCCCTATGGGCTGCAGCATTTCTTTTGCCACCCATAGGGAGCTCTGACAATTCTTACACAGGCCTGCCACTGCAGCCTGAGTGAAATAACGTCCACGTTATTTCACAGCCATTTTACACTGCACTTAAGTAACTTATAAGTCACCTATATGTCTAACCTTTACCTGGTAAAGGTTGGGTGCAAAGTTACTTAGTGTGAGGGCACCCTGGCACTAGCCAAGGTGCCCCCACATTGTTCAGAGCCAATTCCCTGAACTTTGTGAGTGCGGGGACACCATTACACGCGTGCACTACATATAGGTCACTACCTATATGTAGCTTCACCATGGTAACTCCGAATATGGCCATGTAACATGTCTATGATCATGGGAGTGCCCCCTCTATACCATCCTGGCATAGTTGGCACAATCCCATGATCCCAGTGGTCTGTAGCACAGACCCTGGTACTGCCAAACTGCCCTTCCTGGGGTTTCACTGCAGCTGCTGCTGCTGCCAACCCCTCAGACAGGCAGCTGCCCTCCTGGGGTCCAGCCAGGCCTGGCCCAGGATGGCAGAACAAAGAACTTCCTCTGAGAGAGGGTGTGACACCCTCTCCCTTTGGAAAATGGTGTGAAGGCAGGGGAGGAGTAGCCTCCCCCAGCCTCTGGAAATGCTTTGTTGGGCACAGATGTGCCCAATTCTGCATAAGCCAGTCTACACCGGTTCAGGGACCCCTTAGCCCCTGCTCTGGTGCGAAACTGGACAAAGGAAAGGGGAGTGACCACTCCCCTGACCTGCACCTCCCCTGGGAGGTGTCCAGAGCTCCTCCAGTGTGCTCCAGACCTCTGCCATCTTGGAAACAGAGGTGCTGCTGGCACACTGGACTGCTCTGAGTGGCCAGTGCCACCAGGTGACGTCAGAGACTCCTGCTGATAGGCTCCTTCAGGTGTTAGTAGCCTATCCTCTCTCCTAGGTAGCCAAACCCTCTTTTCTGGCTATTTAGGGTCTCTGTCTCTGGGGAAACTTTAGATAACGAATGCATGAGCTCAGCCGAGTTCCTCTGCATCTCTCTCTTCACCTTCTGATAAGGAATCGACCGCTGACCGCGCTGGAAGCCTGCAAACCTGCAACATAGTAGCAAAGACGACTACTGCAACTCTGTAACGCTGATCCTGCCGCCTTCTCGACTGTTTTCCTGCTTGTGCATGCTGTGGGGGTAGTCTGCCTCCTCTCTGCACCAGAAGCTCCGAAGAAATCTCCCGTGGGTCGACGGAATCTTCCCCCTGCAACCGCAGGCACCAAAAAGCTGCATTACCGGTCCCTTGGGTCTCCTCTCAGCACGACGAGCGAGGTCCCTCGAATCCAGCGACTCCGTCCAAGTGACCCCCACAGTCCAGTGACTCTTCAGCCCAAGTTTGGTGGAGGTAAGTCCTTGCCTCACCTCGCTGGGCTGCATTGCTGGGAACCGCGACTTTGCAGCTACTCCGGCCCCTGTGCACTTCCGGCGGAAATCCTTCGTGCACAGCCAAGCCTGGGTCCACGGCACTCTAACCTGCATTGCACGACTTTCTAAGTTGGTCTCCGGCGACGTGGGACTCCTTTGTGCAACTTCGGCGAGCACCGTTTCACGCATCCTCGTAGTGCCTGTTTCTGGCACTTCTCCGGGTGCTACCTGCTTCAGTGAGGGCTCTTTGTCTTGCTCGACGTCCCCTCTCTCTGCAGGTCCAATTTGCGACCTCCTGGTCCCTCCTGGGCCCCAGCAGCGTCCAAAAACGCCAAACGCACGATTTGCGTGTAGCAAGGCTTGTTGGCGTCCTTCCGGCGGGAAAACACTTCTACACGACTCTCCAAGGCGAGAGGGATCCGTCCACCAAAGGGGAAGTCTCTAGCCCTTTTCGTTCCTGCAGAAACCTCAGCTTCTTCTGTCCAGTCGAAGCTTCTTTGCACCCGCAGCTGGCATTTCCTGGGCATCTGCCCATCTCCGACTTGCTTGTGACTTTTGGACTTGGTCCCCTTGTTCCACAGGTACCCTAGATTGGAAATCCACAGTTGTTGCATTGCTGGATTGTGTCTTTCCTGCATTATTCCTCTAACACGACTCTTTTGTCCTTAGGGGAACTTTAGTGCACTTTGCACTCACTTTTCAGGGTCTTGGGGAGGGTTATTTTTCTAACTCTCACTATTTTCTAATAGTCCCAGCGACCCTCTACAAGGTCACATAGGTTTGGGGTCCATTCGTGGTTCGCATTCCACTTTTGGAGTATATGGTTTGTGTTGCCCCTATCCCTATGTTTCCCCATTGCATCCTATTGTAACTATACATTGTTTGCACTGTTTTCTAAGACTATACTGCATATTTTTGCTATTGTGTATATATATCTTGTGTATATTTCCTATCCTCTCACTGAGGGTACACTCTAAGATACTTTGGCATATTGTCATAAAAATAAAGTACCTTTATTTTTAGTATAACTGTGTATTGTGTTTTCTTATGATATTGTGCATATGACACTAGGTGGTACTGTAGTAGCTTCACACGTCTCCTAGTTCAGCCTAAGCTGCTCTGCTAAGCTACCATTATCTATCAGCCTAAGCTGCTAGACACCCTATACACTAATAAGGGATAACTGGGCCTGGTGCAAGGTGCAAGTACCCCTAGGTACTCACTACAAGCCAGTCCAGCCTCCTACACCATTGCGCTGTGCCCTCTGCAGAGAGGCCAAAGATTGGATGAGCATGTACAATCAGCCCCTGCATCACGCACTGATAGGCTCTGTGAGAAACCCCACGCTGCCTTCAACTCCACAGCTCTCAATCACGGCCCATGATAAACACCCACTCAAAACCCGAACTCACACAGACACCTAGAGGCAACTCTTTCACAGTACACACGGTACATGAGTAGTGAATTGCATGAAGAATGGAGTAACAAACCATCCTGATAGAAGCAAATACTCTTAGGGAATGCAAGAGTAAGTAAAATGTGAAATATAAACAAGAACATCGCTGTTCCCGGGAACGCAGTGTCTGTTTTTCGAGCTGTGGCAGTCACTCGTGGGAGGGCCCAAAGTGGGGCCGAAATAGTTAGAAATGTGGCATCGGCCCCACCATCGCCCCTCCAGAAGCGCAAGGGGGAAATAGCGAGGCATTGCCCATTGCTGCAATACTGCATTGTGGCCAGTGGGAGGCAGCACATCCAAGCAGAGAGTACAGCGGTAGTATTCCTATTGCATGAGGAGGAATGTAAGAAGGGACCGGATTTAGATTTCAGCAGATGGGTTACTCTGTCACAACGCGGACGGATATTCCATCATCCCATCCAAATCCCATTATTTCCAATGGGATATATATTTCGGCGTACTGGGTATCCGTCATTGTTGTGACGGAGAAACCCATCTGTTGAAATCTAAATCAGGCGCAAAGATACTTCAGTCTGCTGGTGTCTGAGCGTACAGCAGGACCCGTGTGAGGTCTGCGTGTGCGTGGAGTGCACAGACTCTGCCTGCACATGCGCAGGGCTCTAAGAAATACATGCAGTCTGCCGTATCTGGCGGTGCTTAAAGGCACCGAACCTGTGAGGATGGAAGACACAGGGTCAACTCTATCAATCTCTGGGAGCGTGGGGCAGCCCACGTCTGACACTGTACAGACAGCATGTGCCTGTAGGGCTGCGAGACCGAGAGGGCACTGTGCTCGTGTCTCACAGGGTACAACAGGCCCTGTGCCTGTAGGACGAATACTGCACCCTGCTTGTGTCTGGGAGTGTGCAGGAGTCCCTGTGCCTGTAGGCCTGTAAGACTGCACTCTGATTGTGTCTAAGAGAGTACAGGCCCTGTGCCTGTAGGCCTGTAGGACGAACACTGCACTCTGCTTGTGTCTGGGAGTGTGCAGGAGTCCCTGTGCCTGTAGGGCTGTAAGAGTGCACCCTGACTGTGTGTAAGAGCACAACAGGCCCTGTGCCTGTAGGGCTGTAAGAGTTTACCCTGTGTGTAAGAGCACAACAGGCCCTGTGCCTGTAGGGCTGTAAGAGTGTGTAAGAGCACAACAGGCCCTGTGCCTGTAGGGCTGTAAGAGAGAACTCTGCCCAGACACAGCCCTATCTGCAGCCTGTGTGCATGAAATGAGGTCAGAGTGAGCCCTGGGCCCAGTGATAAAAGTGTCCGCGGGGCCCCTTTGACAGGCCCGAGGAGGTTCTTTGTGTGCAAGGCTAAGGGCTGCACAGCTCCCACGTGCAAGCCCAGGGTGACGGCGGCAGCCACACGGAGGCCCGGACCGCCCAGGAGGGAGCACTGGGCCGGGACTGGGAGCACTGTGGACCACTCTCTGTTTGAAGTCGGTATTTCTTTCAACCTATCTCTCCTCTGCCTGCCACTCTTTTCACGCATTCTTTCTCCCTTCCCTTTCTCCGACCCCCCTCTCTGTTTGTAGCTCTGTGTGCCTACCTCTCCGGTGCTTAATTTGTAAATAAAAAGGTGCTGGTGCCCAAAGCCCTCCTCTTAAACACGTGGCTGCTGCAATTAAATGTGCAAACAAGGAAGACTGAGGCAAAGTAATCCTGACGCCATCTCGACCTCTTCAATCCATTTACAGCCACTCCCTGCCCTTTATCTCACTCCTGCAGCTTTCTGCTTTCTCCCTGTGTGATGCTTTTTCGTTTCCCTCTTCCTCCCTCTTTCCCATACGTGTCTTTTGCTCGCAGTAAATGCTTGAGGCAGAAAAATAAGTGCCGGCCCGCAAAATAAGTACCGGTGCCCGCACCGGAAACAGCAAGCAAGTTTCCCCATCCTCCTCTGTCCTGTCTCACTCCCACCGACTCTCCCTCCCTTTGTGTTTCTCTCTCTTTTCATCTTTCTCGTTTCACTCTGTGTGTAGCTCTCACCCCCCCCCCCCCCCCCCTCTCTGTTCCGTCCCTCCTTTCATATCCACTCTCAATGAGTCGATCATAGAGCAATAGCCCGTCTGGCAGAGGACCCCGGGGACCCTGTTAATCTGCGCCCCGCCCCCTCCCACTAACCTAGCTGCCCTGTCTGAGTGCGCCCGCCCTTCCTCATATATATAATTTATATTCCATTTCATAACCACAGCCCCGTGCATAACACGTCCCTGCACCGACCAACAAACCATCAAGTGTACATCTCTGACCAGCCGATGGATCAGGGGTCCCCCGGGGGCCACGAAGCGCGCGAGCCGCGGGCAGGCGCTGCGCGTCATCCCGGCCCACACCGTTTATAGCCGGGCAGGGGTGGGGGTCGCCTTCCTCTCCCCTTCTCATGGCTGATTAATGATATTATAAGAGGCCGCCCCCCCCCCCCCCCGTTATTGACTTATTCCAGGAAAGAGGCGCCAAGTGAGATGCAGTGGCGAGGAACCTCTGTTCTAATCCATCTGAGGACTGGTGTCTGGTGAATAACTCACTCGTAGCCCCCGGGCAACGTAAAGAAAACAAGAAAAAAAACATTGATTTTTTCTATTTAAATGGAGTTCCTTTTCATAAACACACTAATGCGTGCAACTGATCATAACTGGCGCCCAATCCCAACTCCTGCTGACCACTAGAACAGACTGTGCTGCCCTGGACCGACCAAACGTCCATTTTTGTTGGCCATGCGTAGGAAACACACACACATATGTACATATATATATATATATATATTTATATATATATATATATTTTTTTTTTTTTTTTGCATGGAGTAGCAATATCAGACTCTATGCCAGTCTCATCAGTGCTTAGTCTGCCTTTCTAATCAATAGGGAAACATTATTGTAAGAAATATATATTTTTACCTTCTTTGTCCTAAGATTTTGTGACTTCCACCACCTGAGGAGCTGGTCTTGTTAAACAGCTCACAACTGCACATCCCCTCCTTAAAGCACGAACAATAGAGTTGCAATTCAATTGACTTATTTGACGTTTTTGTCATTCCGTTGTAACGTGTGCACCACTGGCCCAAGCTTCCTAAAATTCAACCCGAGAAAATGTCCACACTGCAGTTCTGAGCAGGTTCTGCAACGTGAGCATACAAACACCCATTTGTCGGGACCCAACTAGAAGTCAATCGTGAAAATGATAGATTCAAGTCTAAATACGCTGCAGTTGTGCCTAGATAACTTAATTCCAGGTGCTAAAAGTTACAAGCTTCGATCACACTTTATTCTGAAAAGGTAACAAGCTTGGAGTTATATTATAAAACAGTGGTTCCCAACCTTTTGGCTTCTGTGGACCCCCACTATATAATCATTGAAACTTGGGGACCCCGCTGAATCATTACTGGAATCCGGTGACCCCCCGCAGAGTGATTACTGAAAGCTGGGGACCTAATCTGTTAATATGATGCAATTTTCGAAGCAGTTGTGGACCCCCTGAAGAGGCTTCGCAGACCCCAAGGGGTCCCCAGACCACAGGTTGGGAACCAGTCTTATAAGATAATGGTTGCATGCTTTCAATTGTGCCCAGTTTGCCAAATCTATTTTTCCTTAACTTCAGTTGGGGAATAAGTAGAATATTTACTCTAGCAGTATATAGTTAATTAACTATATTAAAAAACATCAGCGACAATGGATTATTGCTGTATAGTCTATTGAAGTGACGTTTCTGAGGTTGGCAAATTTCTTCTTTTAAAGCGACTAGTCTGTGCAGAAGGCGTTATCCGCTCTCTGCGGAGAGCAGCCGTAGCTCACACTTAATAATGTCCATGCACATCTCCTGCTCCTGAAATGAAGATGGCCATCTGGCTCTATTCAATGGCATCTGAACGCAGTGACTTTCCTGTGACACCTTCCTGTCACTGAAGACATTTACTAGGGTGACCAGATGTCTCGGATTTACCCAGACAGTTCAGGTTTTTAGAGGACTGTCCCGGTGTCCCAACGCTTCTCTTAATTTTAAATAAATATCCCGGTTTTGGGAACAAAGGTCAGATCATCTAGGAAAGCATAAATTAAAAGTACGCTCTCCTTTAACAGACGCCTACAAATGATGAAATAATTAAAGTAATATATCTGTCACTGTCAAGCAACACAGTCCCCAGACGGAGTGGGGAGCAGAGAGAGGTGGGGGGACGGGTTGGGGGTGCAGGGTGGGAGGTCAAGCCATAGCTAATTTTATATGTGTAGTCTTGTAAATGTGTGTGCGTATATATGTGTGGGTGTATATATATATATATGTATACATATATATATATATATACACACACACACACACACACACACACACACACACACGTAGAGCCACACATCCACAAAGCTACGCAAAAAAATGAGACAGGCCAGATATAAAAGTGAGAGTAAAGTCTTTAGTCCTTCTTTTATGTCTGACCTATCCCGGTGTTTGCTCCTCAAAATCTGGCCACCCTACCCATGACACTTACCTTCGGCGAAGGCAAAGGGTTTACAGACAGATGTAGCTTTCATCGCTTGGGTTGGTGGCAGACGCCCCCAGGAAAGGATGGAATTTTCTTTGTTCCTTGGTGCTACAATGGGCTGAATTTAGGAGAAGTTTGATCCAAAACTCACCGAAAGCAAGAGCTGCCTTGGTGCGGTGGAAATGGTACCAAGATTGATATACCCTGGGCGGGATAGTGTGCAAACGTTTAGTCTGATTTGTTGAGAGGTCTCTAACAATCACAACACATTCCACCCTCTGCTCTTCCTTTGCGGCCTGCCACTTCCACCTTCGTTTTGCCAATGCTTATAAAACTATGGCGCTATTGGGAAAAACAACAGCAGCAGCCGACTTCTTGGAATACTATTTTCTATCCTTCCTAGAAGGTTGTCACATTGGGTGTAAATAATGAGGAAGTATAGAGAAAAAGGTTCCAAGAACTTTGCTGCGACTTTGCCAATGCTTGTGACACAGTTTTACAAGCATAGGAACAGACAAAAATGTTGAAAAGCAACATGGTGCCCATCTTGTAAGTTTAGAAAATAATGTTTGGCCATCTTGGAACATTATTTTTCATACTTCCAAGATTGCTGCCAAGCTGCATCCAGATGAAGCATAGCAGCCATTTTGGAAGCGTACAAAATAATGTTCAGCCATCTTGAAAGGTTATTTTCTACACTTGATAGCTAAATGGTCACCACGTTGTGTTTATGTTTGGAATGTGGAAGCCATCTTGGAAGTATACAAAATAAGAATCTAGGATGACCAACACTACTAATAGCATTGCAAATGCTTGCACTGCAATATCACAGTCAACACTGGCAGCTAACAAGCACTGTCAAGCTGAGACTGAGTGGCTTTGCTAGTGCTTGTTTAGGATTAAAACAGTGCATAATTTGTAAAGAAAAACAAGTGCTAGTACCCTCTTCAGAAGGCCCCTGTTGGTAGCTTGCACCACCCACTGCCCCTCCAAGCACCTCCAGTGACACAACAAACACAACTACTAACCATTACACCCTACAAGTGTGACGATTCAGATTACAGTATTCCAGGCCCCAAAGCTATAAGAATGGCTTGGGCTTAAGGTATTACCATTTGTAATGTATATTGAATTAATAAACAACTGTTGCTGTGCACATATCTAAGATAGACAAACAGTGCCACCATGAGGCAGACTGTCATAAGTGCTAGTGTTTTCCATTAAGAGTAAGTGCCGAGCACCGGAAACCACCAGCTCAAATTAAGCACTGGTTTAAAGTGAATGACAATCTTTCATTTGTGTTTCTTGCTAGACACATATTTGAACATTGTGAAATATTCCTTGGCTCCGATTTGACATATTCTCTTTCCAGATGCTAACAGTCGGTGTAAAAACTATATATGGGGCATCAAACGTCAATGCAATAACCTAAGAATATGCAAAAGGAAGAACCACATGCCATCCCTTAGCAACCACCAGCAGTCGCAGGCCCTTCAAAACTTTGATATTTCATCTCTTAAATCCAGCTTAATGGGAACCATAAAACAACTCCAGTTCATCATTGTGAATGGCCCTAAACGCTAACTGTGCAACGTCACAGAAGACCATAACCTTAAAGACGTTTCTCAAAGTAAAATCTCTGCCACCTAACCTGTTTTTAAATTGTAATATGGAGGACATGGCTAAAGGTGCTGTTTTGCTGTAAACGTAGTTGAAAGACTGTCTTCTGCTATTCAAAGTACAGAGATAGCAGCTGCACTTTTATGTTAAGAAGACTGGGTGCGGATTTACTAAACAGGCACAGAACCCAGTGCAGGAGCCACAAATACTGCGCTGCGTTGTGTGACGGGGAGGGAGAACGGGGAACGCCACATCTACAGAGATATGGCACGCTCCTCCCGTCTCCCTAGCGCCGGCGCTGGTTCTAGCTGCCGCGCACCACCCACACGCCTTTACACCATAGTGCAAGGATGAGTACAGAGGGTAGCATAAGTTTTGTACTGGAAGGGTACCCATCCAGTACAAAATACTGTGCTTAGACACACTTTGAAACTTTTCTACTTTGTATGCGTGCTGCACAGTGCAGCACGCATGCAAAGTCGGACAAGAAAGGAGAAATGAAAACATTTCTCCTTTCTACGCCTCCTTTCAAATGGCGTTAACGTTTGGCACTAATCCCTGTCTACTATTGTTTGTAGATAGGGTTTTGTGTCAAAAGGTTTGGGTGGTTGCATGGGAACGCCATGTAACGCCCCCCTTGGCACTAAGTAACGCAAAGTAGTGCCTCACGTTGCTTTACATTACTTTTAGGGTACTTTCAGTTTTGCGCTGGAAAGTAAATTAGGAAAAACCCATTTTCTGCTGGTTAGCGCCACTTTTGTGATCCTAATTCAGTGCAAAATGTTTGTAAATCTACCCCCAAATCTGTGATCTATAGTATATAAACAGTGGTCTGTGCAGCACATCTAAAACATGCTGTTATGGCCATGTGGAATGACTGGAGAAACAGCCTTCACGATTTATCGGGGAGTTAAACGCTCACGATTAACATTTCTGTGATCTGCAGTTTACTAGTTCAAAACCTGGCAGTGCCAACTCAGCTCTCCATCCTTCTGAGGTTGGTAAAGTGAGCACCATTACAATGGGCAATAGTAACAAAAGTGAGAAGAAATCCAAAAAAGTGTCAATAAGCATCTAAAAACAACTTATTGATATTACTATGCACAGGGTCGGACTCGGACAAAAAGTAGACCCGGGTACCATAAACAAAATTGGCCCCTCCCTGTTAGCGAACTCGTTAGCTAAAACGCTGGCCGCCATTTACAAATCAGACAGTTGTGAATTTGGCAATAGACGCTTTGTGAGTATTTTTACAAGGTATGGAAGACTGCATGCATCTGTGTTTGTTACGGGCAATGTTTGTGGCAATCTCAGGTGAGGACCGGCCCATCTGGTCATACAACACCCCATAAACTACTAAAAGAAAGTGCCCACATAGTGACCTGTCAGACCAACCCCTCGGGCACTGCCTGGCTGCCCACTAGGCCAGTCTGACCCCGACTAAGTACCCCACACACTATGGGAACCTTCCTTCACCAGCAGGGCTTCACGATAAAAGATGCTGTGCAAATTAAATAAAATGTGTTATCAGTTGTGTATGTTTGAAGAATGCTTGTTTCTGTATTTTTTGTGTATTGTTTTGTGGTTCAAATCATCGACAATGTTTAGACTGGGATCCCCGGACTTCCAATCGTGACTGAGTGGGGGGTCCCTGGATTCCGATAATGATTCAGCGGGTGTTCCCAGGTTCCAGTAATGATAAAGTGGGGGTCCGCAAAAGTCAAAAGGCTGAGTACCACTGGTCTACACCGGTGTGGCCAGGCTAGTGAAGACATCCCTCCCCGTTACCATATGATGGAACAGCTTTGGTCTCCTCACTGGCTCCCAGTGCAGAAGTGCTCAGAGTTTAAAGCTCTGTATGTGTCACCAGACACTCTCAGGGAAAGGACCTGTAAACACCAGGTCAAGTCATTCCTGGCAGTCCGACGTGGAAAAAGATGAAGACGTGGGTATTCCTGCATGGATGCCTGATCCTTCTTACCCTTACCGTATAGAGCATCAGGACACCCTTTGGTGTGGCTGTGGCACTTTACGGGTACATTCACTCATTAAATGCGCTTCTCCCCACCAGAAAAAGAAGCATCAGCAATGCCAATAGGTCTGGATTTAAAAGACTGCTGCATGCTAATGTGAACCATTTCAAGTAAGTAGCACAGGAGTAGATATGTATTTTTGTGGAAGCAAGGAACTGTGGAATAATATTGGAGAATGTTAAAAGATCAGGTGACAGTTGCACTGTCAAGCCAGAGATAAAAATCCATATAGGTTACTGACTGTCCTTCTCCCATCTGTACTACTGTTGGAGAAAAACAACATAAATTATCTAGTTATCTACAATATTTTAATTTGCTTTGCAATTGCATGTGTTGCCCTGAAAGTTCAAACTTAGGCCGCTGATAATAAAAAAAATGATCATAGCTGCGTGGAGGGCAAGCACTTTTTTGTGGAAGTACACGACTTTTGCTCAATCAAAACATGTACTCTTGGCTCCCAACATGTGGGCGGTGCCAAAGCCCCTCTCTAGAGATGCTCAAATAATTGTCTGGCGACAACTGTGCTGTCAAGCCAGCCAATAAAATAAGATTTCTGTGGACTTCAGTTCACCAAAATGCCAAAGACAATGTGATATCGCACACCCTTTGACCCCCAAAAATATCACAAGAATGATCCTGTGTCCCCCCTTAACTGTTCTGCAGCCCTCAATTTGCTGCTAAGGGTCCAGGAGCTGGAAGTACAGACGGGAACCATGCCTTTAAAAGCCTGGTCACGCGTATCCATGCCCTGAGAGATCATGTGCGGCAAGCAGGGACGTTTTAACATATGGGCAAAGTGTGCCCTGGCCCAAGGCCCCAGCTTTTCAGGGGCCCCATGATAGATCTGGCTCTGGTTTCTACACAGTCCCACCCTGTGACCTTGTGTGATTTTTAAACATACATTGCTTTAAATGCCATTTTCCTTTCATGTATTTTTAATACGGGCAAAGTGTGGGAGTGTGTTACAGAAATTTTGCAGAGAAATGTTGTGTTTATGTTTTTCAACATCATGCAACATTCTAAACTGAACTTTTTTTGTATGATCAAGACCTTGCATATGAGAAATGGCAGTGGGTTGCAGAGATTATTTGCAATAACTTTAGCGAGCTGCTGCTACATTACAAAATTGAAGAGGCACATCACTGTCCCTGAATACTAGTTGGAAACAAATTTAGAATCTGGACAAGCCTGCCTTTGCAGTGTCAGTGACCAGGCCAAAGAGGCCATGAAAGAGCTGATATTAGGTCATAAATTCAAAGTTATTCCGAACAGGGACCTCCAAAATATGTTTGGCCAAGGGCCCTCAAAATCCTCAAGATGTCCCTGGGTGCAAGATCAGTGCCCGGTGGGGGTGGGGGACAGAAGCTACTACCCTTGTCTACCTAGTAGGTGCCTGTCTATAGCCCTACTGCCAGAGGAACTGCCCAACATTCTACCCTAATTTCTAGTCACATCACTCGTTCCCTGCAGTGCCCCCTAGTGTATTTCAATAGAAGGTGCATCGACAGCAGAACATGTTTTACAAGCAGAACAAACCTAGCAGCATTTCGATCATGTTCTCTCCAGGTTACATCCTCAGGAAGAAATATGCCCTGAAATATCTCCAGCTGCAGTGTTTTAAGAAACAAAACTACAGCAGAATCGTGACTGACATGAAGATATGTCTCAGAATTTTATTGCATTTCCCAAAAGAAATAAGTACTTTAAGACATATTGTTCAGACTTCTGCATTAGGCGGGAAACAGGGAACATCTTGCGTGCGACAGCTGTGCTCGCAGGAGCCCTGCATGACATGTATTAATATCTAGTACGGGCAGGAGCGCGGAAAGAGGGAAACTCAAAATTACACTGTACGGAGTACACCACTATTATGGTGAGTAAGGGCCATATGTACAAAACACTTTTTCCCATAGACACAGAATGGGTAAAAACCTTTGCTACATCTGGCCCTAAATGTGGTGAGAACTAGAGGTGGGTGAAGAATTCTGCTCCGCTGACAGAGTTTGCAGCGTTTTGCCCTATCCGCACTCCACCCAGAATTGATGCAGAGTTTTTTTCTCTGCGGGGCTCGCAAGCGAGAGAAATTGTCATGTTGGCGAGCGCAAGTGAGATTTCTGAACGCGGATAGTCACAGCAGGTCGCACCCGCCATCGTTGAGAAAGCGCTGCTCATGTTGAGGAAGCTGCCGCTTCAGTAGAAAATCTACTCAAGCGGCAGAAAGAAATTAACGCCTTCTGGCACTCCACGTGGTGCCTTTCGTGCTGATTTTACAGTGCAGGAGAAACTCCTAGCACTGAAAATCAGTATAAACAGCCCGACTTTCCCAAAGTCTGCCGCTGACGGAACTCCACGTAACGCAGCAGAGTTTTTCCAGCACTTCTCAGAGTTTCGTGTAGCAGAACGCCGCAAACTCCACCCACGCCTAGCGAGAACAAAGAATGAGTGAAGGTTTGTAGAAAGGAATCACCTCCGACCATTTACTCGTCACACACGGTCTGGTCATGGTGCACACAGGATCACACGTGCACTGTGAGGCGTCATCGTCGTTTACCGCTCTATTATTTATTGTATTCCTTTATTCTTACACCTGCGCACACCAGTCTACCCGGAAGTTCCCAGTACGAGTCCTGCTATTTACTGGCAGAGCTCAGGCCTCTGATATGTCTCCTCACTACATTGTTTTTATACAAAAAATGGTACGGGGTTGTCCTATATCTTTCACATGCACTTCCATCAATCCCCTCACTAGAGTGACCACCCGTCCGTAATTTTCATGGGCTGCCCTTAAATTTGCCCTGCTTTCCGTCGTCCGTGATACAATTCTTACCGGACGGCATTTGTCTGTAATTTTTGCCTCTTAGCCAAAAAGTAAGGGATAATTCCCACAACAGATTCCCCAGCTGAAGTGAAAGGAGTCTCCTGTGCTGCATTCCGGAGGGAGGGACAGACAGCTTACAAGAAATAAGCCTTCTTGTCAGGGTGCCTGCCTACCCAAAGAAATGCAAATCTGGGCAATTGGCAAGTGTAAGGGCTGCTTCGGGATCACTGGTGGACTCACTAGAAGCTTCCTAATGGCAAGATGCTTTCTTTTAGGAGGGGGCTCCAAGGGTGTTCCACGCTGAGCTATGGAGTGTCTGCTTTTAATGGACTGTTATTAAAAAGGTTTGTACCGGGTATAATCTGTACATTACTGAAAACTACACTTTAGAAGAACTTCTATTGTTAACCTAAATGTATATGTTTATTTAGTGGCAGCCTATATAATACTGTGTATATTGCATGTTTAAATGAATGACAAACATTCACAGAGCTTTCAGGGAGCTCCTAGCATTAAAATACACAAGTCACTTTACTCTGCTGCACTAAATATGATTCAGTTCTGTGGGCCTCTGGTTGCACACATATGCATCTGTAGTGATTGCATTAACCAAAAGAGGTTCATAACATAAAATAATGTATTTTCCACTTATTAGTTTAACTTGTATTTATTTTCCATTAAGGTGTGCATTATTATATATGTAGTTTACCTGACAATGACAGATCAACAAACTAGTTTCAGAGTATTTGGGTCTTTTTAGCCACGCCTTTGATTCCACTTCCGCATTGACGTTAAGTCTATTAAATGCAATACAATCTTGTTTTGCACAACCGGTATTCAGAATTCATGTATTTGAAAGTGCTTTCATATGCATTAATAAAGTAAAAATAGTTTCGGTGAAGTGAAATATTTGCCTTAGATCACACACTTTAAGCAGGGAAGCTGCAATCTATCTGTTTTCTAATTTAACCTTGTACAAGTCAGCAAGGGAATGGGTATTTGTCTTTCCTTATGTTAATGCTATCTTTTTACTTGTTTGCGCATTTTTATGCAGCAGATACTTGATCCACAGGTATTAGAGCACTTTACACGAGCACCGCTTACATTGCACAAAGTCACACTCATTGTTTATCGCCATGTAGAGAGTAATTGGTTTGTCCAGGATCACAGGATGTTGATCCGATGCTGAGATTCGAACCTGGTTCCCCAGTTCCAAAGTCGGCAGCCCTGGCCCTAACGTCACATCCTGGATAGATGTGAGGAGGCAGGCAGAAGCAACATGAAAGCTCGGCTAGTGATGGGCTTGAGATTCCAACAGGACCTCAAGCTGGGCCAAAGCCAGGCTTCAAGCACAAGCCTGGCTCAAGCTTTCAGTGGCTCGTCCACCTCTAGGATAGCTAATGTCTAAAACGTCAGTGATATCAGCATACCGTGTCCTGTCTCCCCTTATCTTCATTATATTGAGAGTCCTGCAGTATGCACTGATGAGCTTGCTCTAAGTGAAGCCCCCTGTGCAAGTGGGGAGGCCTAGCAAAGATACTGCAGAGGCGTAGAGTTTCTACTTTAGTGAGTGTATGGGTTCTAGTAAGAGAAAGCCGAGTGGAATAACCCTGGGTGGCACTGGGTGGAATGGGCTTTAGGAAAGCCTTCTTATGTAGGATGCGGCCAGACAGCCAGTGAAATACCCATTGGAGCTGTACAGCTAAATAATGGCACTCTGAGTCCACACTGGCTAATCCACCCACAATCACGGACAGCTTTAGAGTAGAAAAAGCTACCCGGCTGCGCCCCGGCCCCCATATCAGATGTTCAACATGCTGCGGTATCTGAAGAGGGAAGAACGGCTGAGCAGGCGAAGGTTTGCAAAATAATGCAATAACTGGGAACACTACTGCCACGTGGCCCACGTGGAAGAGAAGACCCAAAAGCAAACTGGGCTTGAAGGGACGAGTCGCTCTCCCCAGATTTCCATTCTGCAAATCAATGGATTAATAATCACTATTAATCTCTTGGTGTCGAAAGGTAACTGATTCCCAGTTCAATTTTGGCTCTAGTTGTATATAAATTCGGAAACACTACCATGTATTAAAGAAACACTTCTTACATTATGAAACCTTTATCATGTTTTTACATTTTGCTTGAGTAATTTACATCCTATGTATTTTGATGAACCTGCATGCACCTTGGCACTCAGGGACGAGGCAGATCACTGGTTAGGCCTTGGCTCGGCTGCAGATCTATTTTAAGACATGGACAGAGTGGGCAATCGCCCAGCACAACTTTCCAAAGGGTCTGACCCCTGCTTACCCCTCACAAGCATGACCAGGCTTCTCCGTAATTGAAGAGGAGCGTTGTTCTCCCTGCTCATAGTCAGGCAGTGACAAATAAATTGATAATAAAACAATGTTATGATCATTTTATTTGCCACTGTTTCTCTGACAGACTTGGAATCTAGGGCAGGCTAGGCCATAAGGAGGAGTGGTGGGCACTGTAAAGTGCGCATGTAGGTTTGGCCAGCCATCTTAGGATGGGTAAACTGACATGCGCACTTACATTTCTTCAACCACCCTGTGTTGGACAGCTGGGTGGAGAAATGGCATGTGCCTGAACGAGCGCCAGACCTGCCACTCAGGTCCATCCCAGTGCTGCTCTCATGAGAGCAGTGTCTGGATTGGGAGCCTGTGCTTTGTGCTCTAGTGATTGCTGGAGGGACAAGGAGTACCGAGGCAGCCGGTTTCGGGACTGGAGTTGGAGGTACGTTTTTTCCTTTCATTTTTACCCCCTCTCCCTCCGCCCCACCACTTTTGATTGGTGGCAGCCACCACTGGAGTGGGTGGGTGGGTGTTGCTTGTTCATCCACTTGACAATGACTCCTCTGTTTATCTCCTCTCTGCTGAGACAAATCCCCAAGTACACAATACTTTCCAACACTCGTAGGGGACCTTCTCTGATGTTAGGAATTGTCTCACCTTGTTCTTCTCATCCTTATTTGTCCGGTTCTTAGCAACAACCCTATGAATCCGTTGCCGTGGAGCTCCCATTTGATCTCGGTTTCGTCCTGGATGTAGAGTTCTGGAAGCACAGGCTAGCGCTGAGAGACTACAGACAAGTTGCGGTACCTCACATCCTGACACTGGGTTGGACCCTATCGCCCACACCATCTGCTCTGCCTCTTTATTTTTTTAGGTTTAACACTGGCTGGAGCTTGAGGTGGGCCGGATGGTTTGCTCCGCTTGTCTAACCCTGCAGACTTCACCTGCCTAATGTGCACCGCTGCCATAGGCTCGAAAAAGTAAAGAAACATAATCCGATGTCTTCGGTCGCTTTCTGCCTCGGAAAGTTTGGGTAGATCTGGATGGGGTGATGCCCTTGACTCCCTGCTCACAGGCATTCATTTACCATTAAAACAAAAGGACATGATGTGCCCTCTGGATGCAGCAGCATACCGAGAGGCAGCCACATAAGGACCACAGTGAGTCAATAGTGCTGTGTGGAGAATGGTAAAGTAGTGGGTGTGGCCTCCCCTCAGATGCATCTGTAAACTTGACCTTTTGTCCTAAATTTTTGTCCTGAATGTTGATCCTTTGTCCTGAAATGTGCACAGTCCTGTTCAGAATGTGCCTCCATGTCAGGTGGTCCCCCTACCCCTCACAAGACCATGGCACCAAGAGCGAACTGCTATGATGTCATAGCAGAGTAAATCAGAAGTGATAGCGCACTAGCATGACGTCACAGTGCAGGCAGTCTTTCACGCGGCCTCCCTCATCCCCCAGGCTGTGCCAAGGCATGACGTCACAGTGCAGGCAGTCTAGTGCGGTCTCATCCCCCAGGCTGCACTCTGGCGTGACGGCACAGTGCCAGGAGTCTAGTCTCATGCGGTCTCTCTCATCCCCAGGCTGCACCTTTGCGTGACGTCACAGTGCCAGGAGTCTCATGCGGTCTCTCTCATCCCCAGGTTGCACCCTTGCGTGACGTCACAGTGCAGGCAGTCTTAAACGCTCTGTCATGCCCCAGGCTGCACCCCGGCGCCACATCACAGTGCAGGCAGTCTCTTTCATGAGGACTCTCTCATCACCGAGGCGGCACATTGGCGTGACGTCACAGTGCAGGCAGTCTTATGCGCTCTCTCTCATCTCCCAAGTTGCACCCTGGCGTGACGTCACAGAGCAGGCAGTCTCATGCGGACTCTCTTATCCTCCAGGCTTCACCCTGGTGTGACGTCATAGCGCATGTAGTCTCATGCGGGCTCACAGCCCCAGGCTGCACCCTGGCGTGACGTCACAGTGCCAGGAGTCTCATGTGATGTCTCTCATCCCCCAGGCTGCACCTTTGCATGACTTCACAGTGCAGGCAGTCATGCGGCACCCTGGCGTGACGTCACAGTGCAGGCAGTCTCATGCGGTCTCTCTCATCCCCCAGGCGGCAACCTGGCGTGACGTCACAGCGCATGCAGTTTCATGCGGTCTCTTTCATCCCCCAGGCGGCACCCTGGCGTGATGTCACAGTGCAGGCAGTCTCTTTCATGCAGTCTCTCTCATCCACCAGGCGGCACCCTGGCGTGATGTCACAGTGCAGGCAGTCTCTTTCATGCAGTCTCTCTCATCCACCAGGCTGCACCCTGGCGTGACGTCACAGTGCAGGCAGTCTCTTTCATGCAGATTCTCTCTCCAACAAGCTGCACCCTGGCGTGACGTCACAGTGCAGGCAGTCTCTTTCATGCAGATTCTCTCTCCAACAAGCTGCACCCTGGCGTGACGTCACAGCGCATGCAGTTTCATGCGGTCTCTTTCATCCCCCAGGCGGCACCCTGGCGTGATGTCACAGTGCAGGCAGTCTCTTTCATGCAGTCTCTCTCATCCACCAGGCTGCACCCTGGCGTGACGTCACAGTGCAGGCAGTCGCATGCAGTCTCTCTCTTCCCCCAAACTACACCCTGGCATGACGTCATAGAGCAGGCGGTCTCTCATCCCGCCGGCCGCACACTGGCGTGACGTCGCAGTGCAGGCAGGCTCTTTCATGCAGTCTCTCCCATCCCGCAAACTATATTCTGGCATGACGTCACAACGCAGGCAGTCTCGTCCGGTGTCTCTTCCACGCTCACTCGGTCTCCAGAGATCGCAGGGCCGTGCCGGAAGGCCAGGCGTTGTACCACCTCCCGTCAATGTTCTGTTAATAAGTAGCCCCCCCCGGCCCCCTCCTTTGTCCATGTTGACATGTATGTTAGAGGGAGCGGGTCCGTGGGCTTCTCCTCTGTATCTGGAGTTTCAATAGAAACTGGAGAATTCTCAGTCCCTTCAAAGCTCTAAAGGGCACATTTTGTCTTTCATTGCAAACATTTCGATTCCCCAATATGGCATCTCGCAGTCCGCCCTGTGTGCCTGGTGTCAAAAGGACTTGTTTTGCTTTTATGGATTTGGGGTTTTGTTGATTCCCCGCTTCGCAGCCGGGTGCCTCCTGCGCAGTTCAGCATTCACACGTGTGTGCTGTGTGCACGTCTGCGTGACAACAACACTCACAAATCCTGGGATCATTTATTGCACTGAAAGGCCCTGGTGGCCGCTGCGCACCTCCCGCGACAGCGGCTCGTGGTATTCCGCTCCCATCAGGACCGAGGCAGCGCCAAGAGCAGCAAAGGACCCCGAGAGCCTTCTGCGACTTCAGGGGACAAAGAACTCTCATCACTCGTGTTGTGGGGTGCTTCAGCCAGTCGAAAACTGTTCGGGTTGAGAAAGACACAAAACGTGCAGGACATCATAAGGATTTTGGGGGCCCCGAGCCAGATGGACCTTGGGGCCCTTTGTTAGGAAGAGCTGGCCGGGTGACCGACACTGCACAGGCGCAGTGGTTCAGATTCTGAGTGTGTTTCTGTATAATATTCAGGGACAGCGAGGTGTGCTTTCAGTACTGTAACACAACAGCAGCTCAGTCGTACTGAAAGTACCCCCTCACTGACTGACTGCCACTTCTCGTCTGTGAGGTCTGGTTCTGACCTGAGCTTAACTTTTTTACGGATGTTGCACGGTGTAGATTAACAAACCACATTTCTATGCAAAATGTCTGCGATAGACTCCCAGAAATCACTCATTTTAAAAATAAATGAAAGGAAAATTGTATTTAAAACTATTGGGGGCATATTTAAGAGCCGCTAGCGCCGACATAACGCCATTTTTTTAATGCTAAGGCGGCGCTAAAGTGACATTTTCCCCGCACCATATTTACAAAGTGGCACAATGCGTGCCTGCGCCAGGCATAATGTATGCCCCTGCCAAAAAAAGGACTCAAAGAAATCAAAGAGATTTCCTTGAGTCATTTTTTTCAGCACATTTACGCCTGCTCAGAGCAGACGTTACAAGGGTGCACACCGTTTTTATAATGGGCCCCTATATACTCTGCAGGAGTAGCACCAGCAATTTGGCGCTACTCCTGCAGAGTACATTAACAGCGTCACATAGAATGACGCAATTGCCCCCTACCCAGCGCGATAGTGCGCCCGTATTTGAAATACGGCGCACACATGGTGGCGGAAGAGGGCGCTATGAGGCGCGAGGAAAGTGGCACTGTACTGGGTGAGTCGCCACTTTTCTTTAATCTGCCCCTATGTCTTTAACAATCCTTTAAGGTTATTAAGGCATGACGAAGTGGAGGACAGAGCCGGATCTAGCAAGGGGCCCCCTGAAAGGCTGGGGTCCTGGGCCAGGGCCCACTTTGCCGGTGCCTTAAAACATCTCTGACAGTCGGCGACAAGCCTTGCGTTTGTGAGCGTTACCCACCCTGGCAGGCGAGGAACAGAGATTATGCTCTAATGAAGTCATGCAGAGTAGAAGGGGCTCAGCCCCTATTCATGGCCAGGCTCCTTTTAAAACGCCCTTCAGCTACTCTGTGCCCTTGATGCAATATGAAACAATTAGACATGGCCGCCACGAGAAGGCTTCAACGGAGGCGGCTGTTCAAGGGAGCCACTGGCAGCCGCTGAGTCTGGCTCTCAGTTCAGGAGGGACACGTCGAGGGACGAGCAGCGTAAGTAATGGTGCTTGACAGGGCTGTCCAGGCACCATCTGCAGGCACCTGCTGGAGAGGCCTGGGATTAGCGTGCGCGGGGCCTTGGTGAGACCGCGCGAGGCTTGAGATGATCCAACCACTCGCGCGCATGCAGAGCAGGCTAATTCCTCTTGATGTGGCGTACTCAACACGCTGGCTTCTCAATGGCGCTTAAATATGCACTGAACAGCAAGAGGTTCTGCAGCGAATGTGTGATCCAATCCCAAGTGGAGCTGACTAATTGTTTGGGATTAAGCGTTTGTCTAGGTCTTGGAATCACAGCAAATGCTTTGGGGGAAGGACCCTAGCGACAGGAAGAGCGGTGTCCGGAGTTATCAGGCGTGACTAGCAAAATATTTACTCTGAATTCACATTCTGAGAAAGAATGTACCCAAGGCAGATGGGACTAGGTTTTCGTTGAGGTCCTCTTGAACCCAAGAGCAGATGTCTCTATGCCGTGTAGCTCGAGCAGGTTTAGGAGCTCACGGGTGGATTTGGCGGAGGAGGACCCTGATAGGCATGTTGCCTGCTGCGCCCTCACGGACAAATTTACAAGAAAGTGGCACATCAGCTGCGATGCTCCACTTTTCTTGCTCCCCCTGGCGCCCCTCTAATGACACCATGTGTATCCCATATTTACAATACGGCACTCCAAAGCGCACTTTAGGACAATAGCATCAAACTTTATGACGCTACAGTGGTACTTTGCAGCATTAGCGTCATAAATTGTGGTGCTAATCCTGCAAAGTAAAAGGAAGCCCAATGACAACAATGGGCACGCCATTTTAACGCATGCTCTGAGCAGGCGTTAAAAATTACGCCAAAAATGGTGCAATGAAATGTTGTAAATTTCACTCTGCATTTTTACTGGCCTCCCTGTGGTGGAATGCCCCCTTGCATACATTATGCCTGGCACAGGCATAATTGGCGGAAGGGGGTGCAAAGTGGTGCTTGGAGAATGGCCTCCTTAACGCCACATTAGCTCATAAAATGGCACTAGTGTGGCGTTAAGAGGCGCTAGGGCCTTGTAAATCTGGCCCTTAATTCCTGAAAACTATGAGCAGATCGCGTCACGTCCTTGACAGGAAGTGACGCATGAATGGCAGGAAGTGGACCTCATCGGGTTCCAGAGTGTGACGCGCCTGGTGCTAAGTCTGCTGCGGTAGCCGTTACAGCGGCACGACACAGGTGTGCATCACTGCACTTTAAACAAGAACACACAATGCCCAACGTAAAAGAACAACCAATCACAGACGAGATTCCTCAATACCTGATGAAAACAGGACACAGGGAGCCCTGGAGCAGATCAGCACAGGGGCTGCCCAGTTCCTCTTCTAGACTTTGGCTTTCTGCCTCTTGCTAAGCTGCTCTCATTTGTGTTGCATTTCTTTGTGGCAGCTGTTCATTTACATAGTTTTGTTGCACTTCACCCTCCACCCACCCTCAAGAGCTCCCTCTCCCCACCCTGGGATTTCGCCATCTCCAAAGCGCAGACTCATTGAGGGGCGACCCACTTTTGGGGTGGAGGTGGACGCTTCAAGGAGCCCAGAAATCAACAAGGTCTGCGGCACCTTCAGTTCATTCATTCATTCATTCAAGGGACGAAGGGGGCGTCCTGGAACATCCCAAGTGACCCATTTTGGGCCTATTTCATTGTTCAGCCCTCGGGCACACAGCCGGCAATGTCAAGGTTTACTAAAGTACTATTATGCTGTTGTTTCTGCAACTTCTCACCTGTGGTCACTTCTCAGACTGTGTCTCATGTCAGATTTAGTGGTTTTCAAGCTTTGACCCCAAAGGTTTACTGCGCACAACGTGAACCCACAGCCTTCTGCTAACGCCCCCTCGGCCACACGCCGGGTGGACTTTTCTTGCATTTCAAAGTGCCATTGGGTGGTTTGGGAGTTTTTCTGACTTTTGCCTTTTCCCATATGGTTACATTTGCCCCTTTGTTTCCCCCCTGAAGTGTTGGCCATTTCTAAAATTACGGAAAACGCTTCTTTTTTAGAGCTGTACTTTAAGCTTTCTCATTTTTAAGGTTCCTAGTTAACTCATTTTTACTATTTTATTAAACTTTGGCCTTTTTGACTTGTATGTTTTTTAACCTTTTAAATATATTAGCATTTGACTTCTTGCTCCAGTATCAGATTGGTGAAACGACAAAAAGGTAATCCAGGGGACACTCTGCGCAGGCTGCTGGTCTGAATTTGTCAAGGATCCCTGATCCGGCTGCTTAGAGATTTTGCCTTCGCACATAACGTGTTTGTCCCTCACCCCACCTCGGTCTGTGTGGATGTCTCAACAAAGTGTCCTGCAAGCCCGACAAGGAGACACATGCTAAGCCATGGAATGTTCCTGGTCAGTTTATAAACGGGGGGCTCCACTGACGCGTGCTTCGACCCTCGAAATATTGGAGATGAAAACTGAAGAAGCAAGAAGGGCACTGACATGAGCCAAAGTTTAAACATCGGACAGTTTTGGATACTTTGGGCTGATTTACAATGTGGCAGGTGGGTCACTTCTTCATACATGTGCCAGGCTTGACAAGTGCATTGCATCTTTTCACGCTTGTAATAAGGCAGACGTGATATCAGTCACGTTTGTGATGGAGTAACCGTCCATCAGTCTCTAAATCCTGCCTTTTGTCTTGTTTCCGTGGGTGCTGGTGCACCCCGCTGTGCGGTAACACACTCTAAAGTTAGATGAGTTGTTCTTTCAAAGAACTCCAGATGGACAGGTGCACTTTACCAAGGTCCAGTGAAACCCTGGCTGTCCTGCGAGCAATGCAGACCCTTTGCTCTCCAAACTCAAAGCTTCCAATGTCTAAAGGGACGGACTG
Organism: Pleurodeles waltl; assembly: GCF_031143425.1. Lineage (NCBI taxonomy): Eukaryota > Metazoa > Chordata > Amphibia > Caudata > Salamandridae > Pleurodeles > Pleurodeles waltl. Next base: position 1,823,384,271 of record NC_090444.1, read on the forward strand.
AGGACTGTTCTGCATTATCAAGTGGAAGTGCGGCTCCTTCGCAATGGCCAGCAGCTGAAAAATAAATAAAACGTTTTATTTTTCAGTTGCTGGCTCAGCCAGCATGTGCAGGGAGAGGCGGGGCAGGGCCATGGGAGGGGCAGAGGAGTGGAGTCACTGAGTGCACTTAAGTGCACATTGGCCGCCCTTCTTAGGCCGGCCAAACTGACATGCGCACTTAGGTTTCTCAAAACCCGGTTGTGCTGCACAGCTGGGTTTGAGAAACTGCACAGACTCCCATGCAGTGTCTGAGCATCTAACCAAGCGCACAGACCAATCCTGGTGCTGCTCTCATGCTATATTTAGCCGGGACATCAGCAGAGAAGAGGAGTGAGGCGGCCGGCAGCGTAGGGAAAGGTAAGTTTATTTTTTACATTTATTTTTTATTTGTTTTCCCCCCTCTTCTCCCTCTTGAAGTTTATGGCGGCCGTCACTGACTCTGACATGAGCTGTTTCTCAGCATCTGTGAATCTGGGCAGGATCTCCTAGCAGACATGATCTAAAGTTGGACTACAAACGGTAAGAAATAGGGACTTTGTTTTGCCTCCTGTTGCATTGTCCCTAAAAGACGGCCACAGAACAACACTCCACAGCTTGATCAGCAGCTGAGATCACGCTTTCTACCTTGAGGTTGGACGTGTGCTGTTTCCGCTGAGCTATCAAACAGTGAGAAACTTTGTTAGCCATGTAGTTTCTCTTTCTTCATAATCCACTGGTCCACGTGCCGCTGTTCTTTTGTTGGGCTCCTTTGGTCATCAGAGGAGCCCTGGGATGTGTTGTTCTCTCTTGGATGGTATCCTTCACACAGTCGGTGAGCAGGAAGATGAAGCGGCTTTAGCCTTCTTTCAGTGCGCGTGTCAGGAGCAGCAGGAGTCCTCGACGCAAGCCCAGAACAGGCAACCTGGCGAGATTTAAGGACGCGTAAGACCAAAGACTGCCCTCACAATGTGAGCGAGACCCTAGATTGTTACTTTTGTGTAGGGAAGAGGCCGATCATCGTAAGAGAGAGAGTGCAAAGTCTTTGTACCCCAGATGAGTACCTCTTCAGTGTCTCAACGCCGCGTGGAAGGACTCTGATGCCGACAAGGCCCACTCCCCTGAACGCCACGCTCTGCAGGCCTCAGCCGGATGTGAAATAAAAACCTTTGGCTACATTGTTTCTACTGTGCACTTTGTTAAACAATGCCGCGCCCTTCCAGGCCTTTCTCAGCTCGTCCTTGCTTGTGTGGAGGCTGCCTTGTCAACTCTGCAGCTGCCTACAGAGCTGGCGGCAAACTACAGCACTCGCTGTCGATTAAAGTACTCACATGCAACGATAGTACCCAGATACAGTACTCAACTGCAACTACAGTGCTCACATACAACTATAGTACCCAGCTCCAGTACTTAACTGCAACTACAGTACTCACATGCAACTATAGTACCCAGATACAGTACTCAACTGCAACTACAGTACTCACATACAACTATAGTACCCCGCTACAGTACTCAACTGCAAATACAGTACTCACATACAACTATAGTACCCAGCTATAGTACTGCAACTACAGTGCTTGCAGCCAACTACAGTACTCAAATGCAACTATAGTACCAAGCTATAGTACTTAACTGCAACTACAGTACTCACATGCAACTATAGTACCCAGCTACAGTACTCAACTGCAACTACAGTACTCACATGCAACTATAGTACCCAGCTACAGTACTCACATACAACTATAGTACCCAGCTACAGTACTCAACTGCAACTACAGTACTCACATACAACTATAGAACCCAGCTATAGTACTGCAACTACAGTGCTTGCAGCCAACTACAGTACTCACATACAACTATAGCACCAAGCTATAGTACTTAACTGCAACTCCGGTACTCACATGCAACTATAGTACCCAGCTACAGTACTCAACTACAACTACAGTACTCACATACAACTATAGTACCCAGCTATATTACTTAACTGCAACTACAGTACTCACAAATATAGCACTCAGCTATAGTACTTAACTGCAACTACAGTGCTTGCAGCCAACTACTGTACTCACATACAACTATAGTACCCAGCTATAGTACTTAACTGCAACTACAGTACTCACATTCAACTATAGTACCCAGCTATAGTACTTAAATGCAACTACAGTACTCACATACAACTATAGTACCCAGCTACAGTACTTAACTGCAGCTACAGTGCTTGCAGCCAACTACAGTACTTATAAACAACCGTACACAGCTACAGTACTTAACTGCAACTACAGTACTCACATACAACTATAGTACCCACCTACAGTACTTAACTGCAACTACAGTGCTTGCAGCCAACTACAGTACTCACAAACAACTGTACCCAGCTACAGTACTTAACTGCAACTACAGTACTCACATACAACTATAGTACTCAGCTACTGTACTTAACAGCAACCACTGTACTTGCAGCCAGCTGCAGTATTTAACTGCAATTGCAGTACTCACAAAAAACACAGCACATGGACCCAGCTACAGTACTTAGTAGCAACTGCAGTATTGGCGGCCAACTACAGCACTTGATTACAGTACTCACATACAACTATAGTACCCAGCTACAGTACTTAACAGCAACTGCAGTGCTTGCAGCCAACTACAGTACTCACATACAACTATAGCCCCCAGCTATAGTACTTAACCGCAAACACCGTACTTGCAGCCAGCTACAGTATGTACTGCAAACTACAGTCTTTGTGGCCCACTACCATACTTAAAGCCAACTACAGTACTCACATACAACTGTACCCAGCTACAATACTTAACTGTAACTGCAGTACTCACAGAAAACCACAGCACATGGATCCAGCTACAGTACGTGCCAGCAACTACAGTACTTGCAGCCAGCTACAGTATATACTGTAAACTTCAGTATTTGTGGCCCATTACAGTACCTAAAGCCAACTACAGTACTCTCAGATGACTACAGTATGTGCACAAAGCTACAGTACTTACAGGTAACTACAATACCCGTGGCCAACTACAGCACTAGCTACAGTACTCACCGACAAGTACACTATGTGTACCAAGATATACTACTTACAGGTAACTACAATACTCGCAGTCAAATACAGTACTTGAAGCTAGCTACAGTACTCACTGACAGCTACAGTACTCACACCCAGCTACACTACTTACAGACAGCTAAGTACTTGTGACCAGCTACATGACTCTGAACCAAAAATAATATGTGCACCCGGCTACAGTACTTATAGGCAACTAGTGTACTTGCAGCCAATTACAGTACTTACAGCTAACTAAAATACTCACAGATGACTATAGCACATGCACCCAAGTACAGCAGCTACAAGCAACTATAGGACGTGCAGCCGACTACAGTATTTGGAGCCAACTACAGTATTCACAGACACCTAAAGTATTCGCAAGCAACTAGAGTACTCTCGACTAACTACATTACTCGCATACAACCCCAGTACTCACATACCACTACAGTACTTGCACCCATCTACACTTCTAATAGACAACTGCATTACTCATGGGAACGATAGTGCGTGCACCCAGCTGTAGTTCTTATTGTGAACCGCAGTAATTGAGGCGACTACAATACTTAGAACCATCTACAGTGCTCACATCCAATTATAGTACTCACACCCATCTACAGTATTCACCTACAACTACAATACTCACACACATCTACAGTATTCACCTAAGACTACAATACTCACAGCCATCTACAGTATTCACCTACAACAAAAATATTCACACCCATCTACAGCATTCACCTACAACTACAGTACTCACACACAACTACAGCATTCACCTACAACTACAGTACTCACACCCATCTACAATATTCACCTGCAACTAAAATACTCACACCCATCTACAGTATTAACCTACAACTACAGTACTCACACCCATCTACAGCATTCACCTACAACTACAATACTCACACCCATCTAGAGTATTCACCTACAACTACAATACTCACACCCAACTACAGTATTCACCGACAACTACAGTACTCACGCCCATCTACAGCATTCACCTACAACTACAGTACTCACACACATCTACAGTATTCACCTACAACTACAATACTCACAGCCATCTACAGTATTCACCTACAACAAAAATACTCACACCCATCTACAGCATTCACCTACAACTACAGTACTCACACACAACTACAGCATTCACCTACAATTACAGTACTCACACCCATCTACAATATTCACCTGCAACTAAAATACTCACACCCACCTACAGTATTAACCTACAACTACAGTACTCACACCCATCTACAGCATTCACCTACAACTACAATACTCACACCCATCTAGAGTATTCACCTACAACTACAATACTAACACCCATCTACAGTATTCACCTACAATTACAGTACTCACGTCCATCTACAGCATTCACCTACAACTACAGTACTCACACCCATCTACAGTATTCACCTACAGCTACAGTACTCACACCCATCTACAGCATTCACCTACAGCTACAGTACTCACACCCATCTAGAGCATTCACCTACAACTACAGTACTCACACCCATCTAGAGCATTCACCTACAACTACAATACTCACACCCATCTAGAGCATTCACCTGCAACTACAGTACTCACACCCATCTAGACCATTCGCCTACAACTACAGTACTCACACCCATCTAGAGCATTCACCTACAACTACAGTACACACACCCATCTACAGCATTCACCTACAACTACACCCATCTAGAGCCTTCACCTACAACTACAGTACACACAGCCATCTACAGTATTCACCTACAACTACAGTACTCACAGCCATCTACAGCATTCACCTACAGCTACAATACTCACACCCATCTACAGCATTCACCTACAACTACAGTACTCACACCCACCTAGAGTATTCACCTACAACTACAATACTCACACTCATCTACAGTATTCACCTACAACTACAGTACTCACACCCATCTACAGCATTCACCTACAACTACAATACTCACACCCATCTACAGCGTTCACCTACAACTACAGTACTCACACCAATCTACAGCATTCACCTACAACTACAATACTCACACCCATCTACAGCATTCACCTACAACTACAATACTCACAGCCATCTACAGCATTCACCTACAACTACAGTACTCACACACAACTACAGCATTCACCTACAAGTACAATACTCACACCCATCTACAGCATTCACCTACAACTACAATACTCACACACAACTACAGCATTCACCTACAACTACAGTACTCACACCCATCTAGAGTATTCACCTACAACTACAATACTCACACTCATCTACAGTATTCACCTACAACTACAGTACTCACACCCATCTACAGCATTCACCTACAACTACAATACTCACACCCATCTACAGCGTTCACCTACAACTACAGTACTCACACCCATCTAGAGTATTCACCTACAACTACAGTACTCACACACATCCACATTATTCACCTACAACTACAGTACTCACACACATCCACAGCATTCACCTACACTACAATACTCACACCCATCTACAGTATTCACCTACAACTACAATACTCGCACCCATCTACAGGATTCACCTACAACTACAGTACTCACACCCATCTAGAGCATTCACCTACAACTACAGTACTCACACCCATCTAGAGCATTCACCTACAACTACAATACTCACACCCATCTAGAGTATTCACCTACAACTACAGTACTGACACCCATCTACAGCATTCACCTACAACGACAGTACTCACACCCATCTACAGTATTCACCTACAACTACAGTACACACACCCATCTACAGCATTCACCTACAACTACAATACTCACATCCATCTACAGTATTCACCTACAACTACAGTACACACACCCATCTACAGTATTCACCTAGAACTACAGTACTCACAACCATCTACAGTATTCACCTAGAACTACAATACTCACACCCATCTACAGCATTCACCTACAACTACAATAGTCACACCCATCTAGAGTATTCACCTACAACTACAATACTCACACCCATCTACAGTATTCACCTACAGCGACAGTACTCGCATCCAGTTATAGTACTCACACCCACCCACACTACTTGCAGGCAACTGCATTTCTCATAAACAACTATGGTGCATGAACCCAGCTACAGTACTCACAGGGGGCTACAGTACTCCCAGCAAACTGTGATACTCTCAGCCAGCTGCAGTACTCACATAGCAACAAGAAGAAGGAGAGAAGGGATCTGAGAGAGTCATTTGAGTATCAACGTGTCTCTGCTGAGACTGATTATAGGTAGATCTGCAGGTATGAAGGGGGGTTTGAGTGCATGAGGTCAAACCACAGGCTGGTTCCTGTGTTAGCCCAATGAAAAGTACACTTGAGGAGGACTCCTCTGTGGTCCCGCTAGTGTGACACCAGAAATGTAAATTCACCTTAGCAGGGATGCACACCTGCAAGGCTGCATTTGTTTTTTTGCTATATCAAAAAGTAGATAGGCCTATTTTAAATAATATTTAGCTGTATTTCAAGAGGTGGTGAGATGGTCATGGAAAGGCCACACAGGTTTTTCTAATGCAGGGTTGTATGTTTTCCTTGCTGTGATGTGAGCTAGGTTATGGTCAGGGTGAAATATCTTATGACAAGTGCCTCCAGGTGGTCTGCGGGCGATATTGCGTGTTTTAAGATCTGGACTATATGAAGGTGCGGAGGTTTATGAAAAGGACTGACAGGTATTCTTGTCTTGAGACCCAATCAGAGAAGATGGCGGTGTAGTACGATCCTTGTTCAAGGGAGGGTGAGAGTTCATCTTCAATTTTTGCAGAATGAAGACAGGTATAGCTTAACTGAGCAGCTGACATCTAAAAAGCCAGGAATTCAACCTAATTTATTTGATGGGTATGTGAGTAGAAGAAACAAGCAAGGTTGGCATCACGGTGCTGGCGCGTGAGGGTACGCACTGCTTTACCATAGGTGTGCCACCGGTGCACCTGAGGCGCGGCAATGGGGGTGTGGTGAACCTCCGGGGCAAGAACCGCTGACTCCATGTCATGGAAATGGAAGAGGGCAGTTGGTGAAATCAAAGCAGGTCAGAGGAGCGCGCTGGGGTCAGCAGCCTGGTGTTGCCCAAAATGCCTTCCCTTGACAGTCTGTTTCCTTGCCTTTGTGTCCAGGAAGAGGAGGATCTTGCCCAGGATACGTGGCCTTCCAGTCCACATCTAGTCAGAGTGCCCGACATGGAACATGAGACAGTACCAGAGGGGCTCAATCCATTACCATCTGAACCATAATTGTATGAGGTACTTGCTGTTCAAGAGATATTGTCATTCAAAGGCATAAGTCAAGGACAGTGCTGGCATAAGGTGCGCATGTGCATCCGGCACCCCGGATCGTGAGTGGGGACCTTCAGGCCGTCTGCCAGCCACTGCAGAGATCTGCAGGACAGTCACAGAGCGGCAGGTGGATATGTTGCGGAGGAATACTGTGTTGTACGCGTCATCATACATGATCACTGTGCATGTGCACCCTGCACCCCAGATCATGAGTAGGGCTCTTCTGGCTTGTTGTTATAGATCACAGAGATCCGCAGTAGAGTCACAGAGCAGCAGGAGGGTCTGCTGGAGTCTCAGTGTATTGTGCCCGTCATCACACATGATGTGCATCCACCCCAGATCACCAGTGAGGATCTTCTAGCTCTCCCTGCACGCGACACCAATGCGTGAGCACCCTGTACCCCACATGATGCGCTGGGACCTTGTGACTCTACGTCAACTATTGAGGACATCCCTAACATACTCTCAAAGTGGGAGGAGGGTCACCTGGGGTAACAGAGTGTTGTACACGTGCCTGCGCATGTACTGAAAGATTGTGTCAGTAATCAGGCATGTGCATAGAGCTACATGGCACACACACTGGGGACATAAGCATGCAGCACCTCATCTGTTATTAATTTGTATTTATAAATTCTCAGTGGGGTGCAGTTATTCTCAAGACAAGCATCATAATGATCTGAACAACAGATTGCAGCAGCTCTGCACAACATAACAATATCTATGAACATTTCTTCTGGCACAAGAGATGTAAGTGTGGACCAGGCAAGCAGGGATAAACAACAGGAACAAAAACCTCCATTTGTGTCTCCTTCACTCAGGCATTCAGAGCTCTTCTCATTAAAAGACTCACTAGGGTATTTGGCACTAATTAATCCGAGGCGGCGTCCTGCGTCACTCACGCGCCACACGGGACAGCCGCCACGCGCGCCTACCCGGGCGCCATTTTCTCAGCTCACCACACACGCGTTTACATGCATGTTTTACAGGCGACCCCACGCCGGGGCAAACAGCAGCCTCTCCTGGATAAGGCTGGTTTGCTAAAACGTCTGCATGCAATGCACAAAATGTAAGGAGAGCAATGCCGTGCAGACATTAGGACACACTTCCATTAGGTGTGCATGTGCACACCACCGCTGCTGGGCCCAGGAGACACAGCCTCACCAGGTGCACAGTGGCTTCAGTCCATCCACCTCAGACTGGCCATAAGCTGCTCCAGTAAAGGCTACCATATCTGTCTGGGCCTTTTAGTGCCAGCAGACAGGGTGTCCAGGGTGGCCTGGGCATGGTTTTATGAAGAACCAGGAACATGGCATGCACTGGGATTAACTCATTCCATATCTGCCTGGACCATCTAGTGCCAGCAGACAAGGTGCCCAAGGTGGCCTGGGCATGGTTTTGTGGAAAACCACTAACATGGCATGCACTGGGATTAACTCATTCCATATCTGCCTGAACCATCTAGTGCCAGCAGACAAGGTGTCCAAGGTCGCCTGGGCATGGTTTTGTGGAGAACCACTAACATGGCATGCACTGGGATTAACTCATTCCATATCTGCCTGAACCATCTAGTGCCAGCAGACAAGGTGTCCAAGGTCGCCTGGGCATGGTTTTGTGGAGAACCACTAACATGGCATGCACTGGGGTTTATTCATGCCGTTGGTGACACCCTTGGGACACAGTGTCACCAGGCCAGACTCAGGACTAATATCAGCCCTCTCGCAAAAGTTCAAACCAGCTGGACACTGCAGTACACCGCGCCTAGAGTGGGGCATGAGACTTTCATGGTAATCCTTCCACCTCTGAAACCAGACCCCTAGCTAAGTGCCAGCGCGGCAGGAAGGCCAATCTGACCCTTACCATTGAATTCTAAATGGGACCACTGCTTTCAGCGTGGTTGTCTCATGATGTAATGTCCAATCCTTCTCACACCTCGTGGCCAAAGCTGGGAACGACCTTCCCCTGCACCTCAGGACGTCTCCAGCAATTCAGGAAAGGACTCAGACCTGGCTGTTCAAACTAACAGATCCCAGTGAAGCAGTTAGCAACCCCAGCACTTTGAGACCCTCACACATGGTTTGTTGCTCTATATAAATCCTTGATTAATTGATTGTTTGAATCCTAAAATGATGAATTTGTGTAAGTCACTGTATTACAGAGTGACTTTAGAACGGTGAGGAGATCCTGGGTGACATGATGAATGGTGCATGCTGAGAAGTAATGTGCGTGAAGGTGCGAGAGGACACGGTGACATGCACTGCGGTCAGAAGGGGAACGTCTTGTGTGTGACCGACAGCCAGTTGGTTTTGTGATAGAAAGAAGGATAAGATTCGTGTATCATCCACATGAAAGTAATAAGAAAATTAGAAGAAGTAAATTACGTCACAAAGGGATGGGGGGTAGATGTCAAACAGGAGTGGGCCCAGGAAAGAGCCACAAGAAATGGCATGTGGCCGAGAGGTGGACTTAGAGAACCTGAGGATGACTGATAAGGGAGGGAGAAGGCTCACATCTTCAGTTCCATGCCGGTGATTCCTAGAGGGATGGAGATGGACAGCGGCAAACAGTGCATACATGTGAGGATTAGGGAGAGATGGTTCCTGTGGCTGAGGTGGTCACCTGGATACACGTGTGAGGAATGGAGTTAGTTGGTGGTGGCTAGAGGGTCGTGCGTGATGCACTTTGTGGCAAAAAGTAGATCATGAGTTGCTTAACTCAAGACTCTCAAACCTGTTGAAGGCCTAGGGTAGTTGGGATACAGATGCTAGGTCAATGGAGGGGAGGGTCAGCCATTCTAGTTCTAAACATGACCAGCTCGGATGGGGCCCAGGACAGCTTCACTGAGAAGGTTACAGGGATCTGATCTGTGATGGAGTTAGGGGCACAGCGCGGTGATACGTTTAGTGGAGCCAAAAAGGCCAAGTACAGCAGAGTATAGAGAGGGGAAAGACAGGGAGGGGAAAGCTGGAGTGTATGAGTTTGGCATGAGTCGTACAGGATCTTTTCCATTTGTGGAGGTGGGCGCATATCTGTGTCTTGGGGTGCGGATGGTGGGTATGGTACATGTGTGGCCATGAGGCATGCAAGGGTTAGGGACAGCCCGCACTCTTCACATAGTTAAAAGAGGGCGCGTGAAGAACTGTAACAGGATTATTGTGTGTTTGGTCCATGATGTCTAGGAGAGATCTGTGTGCTGTTTGTTCCTAGTAATTGGGACTTTGGTAGAGGAGTGGAAGCGAGAATGGCGCTGACTGACGTGGATGACAGAGTGGTCAGGGCAATGGGGGACAATTGTATGGGTTGGTGTGTGCCAAGGATGAATGCAATTCGTACAATATCCAACAAAGTGTCCTGGAATGGGTCACTAGACTGTACTCTGTCCTGGATCACACGTCGTAAGAGAGATGTTGCTAAACAACGCCTCATCGAGCAGGCACCAATAAATCTTAACTTGCAACAAAAATGTAAACAAGAACACAGATTCCCACAGGGTCAAACAGTCTTCATAGTCTTATTACACAAGAAGTTGTCACTAAACCACATTATGAGCATCCTTGGGATCAGACCAGATGCCCTCTGGAAGGTGATACGTGACAACAGTTCATTCAAAAAATCGCCTACACAACACAGATGGGCAAAGGAATGACTGAGGTACACTTCTCGGCAAAGGGTTATACAGGTTACAAAGGAAAGAGGACTGCTAGCTGCAGTCCCTCGGTGACCACACAAGTCACCATCCAATCCACTGAACTTTGAATACTACCTGAAAATTTGTTTTTTGAGGGCACAATTCTGTACAACTGGTTAGCCCACTCTGGACCTTCTCCTTTGCAACAGCTTCTCCATGCCAGCCTGCACGGATGGCTCGAGCCCCCTACTCCAGCCACACGGATGCCCAGCAATGAGCGAGCCTCATGCTGCCAGTACAACCCATATCCGAAAACTCTGGATCCCACATGATGCAAACAGAAATATAACGTTGCTCATCCCTCACCGAACACTGCAGGCCTCCAATTAACTGGGCTGCTGAAATGAAGAGTGGTGTTGCCAAAGGAACAGGTCCCCTGGTACAGCAGCAGCAGTTTGCGACATTTAGAACCTGGCCCGCTACCTGACATATGGAAATGTCACCTCATGTCTTGATACGACATCCAGTCCCATTAGGTCCTGAAGCGAGAGCTGGTGGCGGCAGCGTTTTCAGTCAACGAGATGCTCGCAACCAATCTACGTTTTAGGGATGTGTATTCTAGTGAAGGGGTCTCCTCCTGCTCCCTATCTTGGTGGGTTGGGGGGGGACAAGAAAGGTCTAACTTACCATGATGGGTTTCATCAACCCCCTCGGACCCATTTATATCCTAAAATGTTGGCCACCACTAGACAATGAGGGTATCTGGATCAACTGAGTATTTACAAGTAGTTATTTAAGTAAAGTGCATTTATAGTACACCCCGAAACAACACCCTACAGGGTCAAGGTTCAGCATAGCTGCATTAAAGGGGCAGTTGCTTTTTACTGAGCTGCCTTTTAGCGACAACATCGCTGATCTCTAGTGGGAGTGGCATTTTGGGAGCTGCAGTGAATCAGAGAAAATACCCGGATAAGGAAGGAGGGGAAATGACATCAGAGACGTCTCAGTGGCACAGCAACCAGAACTGGAGCAGCAGTGAGATTATAACACGTGATTTGACCATGTGGCTGCCTAGGAAGAGAAACATAATCATAAGTAGGATTGTGGGTTTGAACAATATCTGCAATGACATCATATCAGCGCAGTGACATCATCTGCGTTACCATGATGAGAGGAGACTATTTGGATGGGTGAAGGCAGTACACGCTATGACATAACAGGCACTGTGACATCATGTGAGTTTAAGGGATTACCAGCAGTGACATCCTTTCAGCTCCAGTAACATCATCTGAGTTACCATGGTGATACAAGAGAAGCTGAATGAGTGAAGCACATACCTGCAGTGAGATATCAGTCAGCTTCTCCAGACAGAGTGAGCTGTATCTGTGAAGCGGAAGGTACTGCAAACCTCATAGCGGCGCAGTGGACTATAAAATGACACAGGAAATGTTGTAGTTAGAGGTGCGTTGTCAGAGTAATAGAACAATTCTTTGAGTTAGAAAGGGGCTGTTGCAACCACACAGCTCTTGAAACAGTTACACCGTCCCCGGAGTTATGAGTTAGGGTCTAGTGCAGCGACACGGCTGTTTTCACAGTTACACAGTCACTGAAGTTGTGAGTTAGGGTGTGTTGCAGCGACACAGCTGTTGTTACAGTTACACAGTCACTGAAGTTGTGAGTTAGGGTGTGTTGCAGCGACACGGCTGTTGTTACAGTTACACAGTCCCTGAAGTTGTGAGTTAGGGTGTGTTGCAGCGACACGGCTGTTGTTACAGTTACACAGTCCCTGGAGTTGTGAGTTAGGGTCTAGTGCAGCGACACGGCTGTTGTTACAGTTACACAGTCACTGGAGTTGTGCGTTAGGGTCTGTTGCAGCGACACAGCTGTTGCTAAAGTTACACGGTCACTGGGGTTGCGAGTTAGATTCTGTTGCAGCGACACAGCTTTTGTTGTAGTTACACAGTCACTAGAGTTGTGCATTAGGGTCTGGTGCAGCGACATTGCTGTTTTCACAGTTACACTGTCACTGGAGTTGTGAGTTAGGGTGTGTTGCAGCAACACAGCTGTTGTTACAGTTACACAGTCACTGGAGTTGTGAGTCAGGGTCTGGTGCAGTGACACGGCTGTTGTTACAGTTACACAGTCACTGAAGTTGTGAGTTAGGGTGTGTTGCAGCAATACGGCTGTTGTTGCAGTTACACAGTCATTGGAGTTCTGGGTTAGGGTCTGTTGCAGCAAAACAGCTGTTGTTAAAGGTACCGTTAGTGTTGGCCTTTGTCCAGGCCAGCCCACCATGCGGGATCCCATGGGGGGGATTAGCTATACCCCTCCCCAGAGTGCTACTATGGCCGCATCTAAGGGGTGACGTGGGAAAAAGTATAAATGCCAGTAGGCAGGGTGGGAAGAGTCATTCATGTCCACAAATTTATAGTAATAAAGCATATCACGCAGGTCAACCGACTCACGTGGTTTGTCGGCCCGCGACCTCACATTGGCGACGAGGAGGGACAAGACGCCTGCCGCACCGGACCCTGTGCCGACGTCCTCGCTAGCTGCAGCGTGGTGGTACCCGGCAGTGTGCGCTTAGCTGGAGTGTGGACGGAGCCCTCCGATTGGCGGTGGTGTGGCCACCCGCACACACTGTCCCAGCATTCCGGTGGCCGCTTGGCGCAGCGGCACGTCCTCTGGCTGCCTGCTGCCCCACCCGAGTGTCTCTGCCTGGCCCCCCACATCCTCCCAGTGCTCCGAGGCCACGATTGGCACAGGGGCACATCCTCCAGCTGCCTGCGGCCCTGCCGAGTGGCTCCACCCAGTCTGCCTTAGCAGCACCTCCTGCGGTTCCCTGACACGCCATGATTTGGAGCGGCCTGACCGCCTGCTGCTGCGGCTCGCTCCTGAGGAAGAGAACACCAGCCCACGTGAGCCGGCCAGCAAGCCGCTGCACCTGCCTGGCCCTGTGTGGGTATCCCTCTGCAAGGTGGCTGCCCCTGATGAAAGAAGGAGGGGTGAACAGCCTAGAGGCGAACCAGCTGAATTGGATGAGGTGAGGAGGCAGACAGATCACAGCGCAGGCCACCACTCCCAGGTCAAGGAGGTTAAAGCACCCCACTCTGAATCTTGCTGGCAGCACAGGGCACCCCACAACATGGCTGGCATCCCTGCCCTTGAGCCTTTTAGAATCACCAGAGTCCCCCCACCCAAGCTGCGCAGTGGAAGGCGTGGGTTGAACACTTCGAAACGTACTTCAAGGCCTTAGAAGTGAAAGATGAGCGCAAAAGACCTCTACTCCTTCACTTGGGAGGGTCGGACATCCACAAAGTGTCCAAGTCAGTGGTAGAAGTAACACCTCACACGTACGACACATTGAAAGGCGCGATCACTGCACATTTTTAACCTTACGCAAACCCAGTCTATGAACGTTTCCTACTGCGCTAAGTGCGCCAAAAGTCTGACAAATCAGTGGACGTCTTTTATGTGCACCTAAGAGAACTGGCCAGCACATGTAAATTGCCCGACGAAGAAGACAAAGTCAGGGCAGGCTTCATCCAAGGGTGCTCCTCATGAAATCTCCAGGAATGCATCCTGCAGGAACCGAACATGCGGATGAGAGACATCCTAACCCTAGGACGCTCACAAGAGCTATCGAAGGGGCGTGCCGCGCATAGGGAACAGGCGCCAACCATCCAAATAAAGACAGAGCCAGTCAACGTGGTGACCACAGACATGCCAAAGGCGAAAGCTGAAGCCCGTAAGGGGAAACCAAGAGACAAACTCTGCAGATGGTGTGGGAGCCACTTGCCACACCCCGGAGGCTGCCCAGCCTGAGGGAAGACATGCAGCGCATGCAGCAAGCTCAACCATTTCACAAAGGTTTACCGTTCCTCACCCAAGGTAGTGATGCCCGCACCCAAGAAGGCCATCACGGCCGTAACAGCCCTCCCTACTACCTTGTCAGACAGTGACATGGACAACGACCAACAAGTAGTCCATGTGGTGCAAGCAATCTGCAACCTGAGGCTGGCAACGTGCCAGGTTCTACAGTAAAACCAACTTATCTCAGCCTTAATTGACACTGGGGCCTCGATAAATCTCATGGCCACCGAGGTGTACCATGGACTACCAAGCCCACCGCCAGTCAAACCCACAAGAGTGCAAGTATATGCTTTTAGGAATATCCATCCACTCAAAATAGCTGGCGTCTTCACGGTGGACATTGCACACAAGAGCACAAAAATCACAACCAAAGTGTATGTGTCATGTGAAGGGTCAGGTTTCCTGCTCAGCTGCCAGGCAGCCCAAAGTCTCAAACTGGTGCATTTCTCATTCAGCGCCCATGCTAGTGTCTTGGGAGACCTTATTAAGGAGTTTGACACACTCCTCAATGGCATTGGGCGCCTGAAGGGGCTGTCCTTCAGACTGCATATAGATGAAATCTGTAGCCCCCCTCACCCTCAGCCACAGGCGGGTGGCCTTCCATCTGCGTCCAAATGTGGAACGTGAACTACAGCTTTTGGAGTAAGCAGGAATAATTGAAAAAGTGTCGGGTCCCACCCACTGGGTGTCCCCGATAGTTGTTGCAAGGAAACCCAAGCAACCAGACGCCGTACGAATCTGTGTGGATATGCGCGTACCCAATCAGGCTATCAAGAAGGAAGTCATCTAACCCAGACGATAGACAATATTATTGGGGAGCTCTCAGGATCCAAGTGGTTCTCTAAAATGGACCTCCGGTCTGGGTACCACCAGATTATGTTACACCCAGCCTCCTGCCCAATAACTACCACACACACGGGCTTCTGGAGGTACACACGGTTAAATTTTGGCATCTCCAGCGCAGCCCAGGTGTTTCAGCACACCATCAAGGGGGTCCTGCAAGGGCTCTTGGTGGTCCTCAATGCAAGCGACGATATTCTAGTGCATGCCCCCACATTAGAAGGCAACATGGTGCGGCCGCGAGCAATGTTCACAAGGTTGCAGGAACACGGGCTGACATTGCATTGAGACAAGTGCGAGTTTCTCAAAAGGGACATTTGCTTCTTCAGGTACCAGTTTTCGGAGCACAGTATTGGCCCAGACCCGCACAAAGGGAAAGACATCCAGGAGGCCCCGGCTCTGACCTCTGTCTCAGAGGTCAGGAGTTTTCTCGGTATGGTCACATACTGTGGGTGGTTTATGAGAAACCTGTCCTACTTCACCGGCCCCCTGCGAGTGCTCACCCGAGCTGGTCATCCCTGGGTTTGGGACGAAGAGCAAGAACGCGCCTTTGAGAACACGAAGAATACCCTCTCGGCTGACACCACACTAGCCTTTTTTGATCCTCGACACAAATCCCAGCTTGCTGTTGACGCCAGCCCCACTGGCCTGGGTGCTGTTCTGGCCCAGAAACAAGACTGCGGAGAGTGGGCTTCCATCGCTTTTGCCCACCGAACACTTATGCCCACAGAGCAGCGGTGCTCCCAGATAGAACAGGAAGCCATCGCAATCCACTAGGGGTGTCGGCACTTCCACATCTATCTCAACCGGTTTGTCGGCCCGTGATCTCAAAGTACCCAGTCCCTGGAGTTGGGAATTATGGTCTGTTGCAGCAACCTGGCTGCTGTTGCCACTACGTGGTCACTGGAGTTATAAGTTAGGGTCAGTTGCAGCAGCACGGCTTTTGTTACAGTTACACAGTCCCTGGAGTTGTGAGCTAGGATCTGTTGCAGAGACGTGGCTGCTGTTGCCGTTGCGCAGTCACTGAAATTGTAAGTTAGGGTCTGTTTCCGTGACGTGTCAGTTTCCATGGCGTGACACGTCCTTGAAAGAGTTGTTAACTTTGAGAGGCTTCAGAGTGGGACTGAAGTAGCAATAGTTGCAATAGCCAGCTCCTACCTAGAGCATGTTGAAGAGGTGTTTAGTGATGGTAATGACATGGGAGTGGATTGGGTGGAATATGTGGGGTGGAATGGCAGAAGGGAATTCAACAGAAGTAATTAGGCACAATAAGAAAGAGATCATCAAACAACTAAATGTTCATATTTCTAACCACAGAATGGTCTAAGACAGCACAAACAAATACCTCAATGTTCCAGCGTATGCATGAAATAAGCCTCTTTCCAACCTTCAAAAAGGGGCCCCTGCACGACCCCCCGGAAGGTAGAACATGCTGCATTAGACAGAGTCTGGAAGTGAGAAGGAAATTTCTACAAACCATTGGACAGATGCAACAGCAGGACCTTGCGTTAACATCTGGTCTTGGGCACTGCCAAGCAGGGGCAGTGTCTGCGACAGCAGGGTCTCTACCGTCATACAATCTGCTCAGGTACCGGTAAATTACCACTTAGCAGTGCCACACTCCAGACAGTTGGCACATCAGGAACCTAATGTGCTTTTAATTGGATCCCTTTCATCTCTTAGTACTCTGCACAGTTCAAGCTAATGCAAGACTCATTACGCTGATGTCACGCTGGCCAGCATGCTATGAGTCGCTAATCATGCTCCAGCCTCTTAACATACGGCCTTGCACGTCAAAGCACTAGGTGTTTAGAGAAAATCCAAGAAAGTGGCTTGTTGGTTAATGAAGAATTGTCAGCTAGACCTAAAACCATGGTGTGCGGGATGCTCCTAGCGGTACACCATTTGGGCTAGCACAGCGCGCACAGCTGTGGAACTTAATAAAGTGGTAACAAGATGTGTGTACAGCCACTACTCACAGACACACCGCTCTCTTGGGCATACTTAGCAAATAAGAGAGTAGAGCACAGAAAAATATACACCAAAAACACTTTTAAGGACATAATAAAATAGCCTACTCTCATGGATCAAAGGGAGTCAAGTTGAAGACCTGTGGTGTCCACTACGCCTTCTGCAGTCTTTGTTAACCTCTGTGAAATTTAAAATGATACCCATATCTGAGCCACCACTGACTAGCTGAAGAGTTCCCTGTTTGATGAGGAGATTGGTATGCTGCTGTTTTTCAGGAGGGCAAACACACTCAGGAAACACCCTCCAACACCACCACACAGTCCACATTGACAGCAGTATAATGTCCAGCCACATCCTCTTGAGCCTTCGGGTGAAGTTCTCTCCAGCTCTGGGCTGTGAAGTCACTCGAGATCACACCTTGGGTCACTGGGAATCCAACGTACCTCAACTCTGGATCCCACGGATAACCAAGAGTACATTGTTTGTAAGTCTCTGGTCCGCATACTGACAACACCATCAGCAACCCACAGAAGAATCATCCCATCCCATGTTCACATATTTTTACCTAGAATATTGAATACTGTAGTGTGACCTAACACAGTCCAACTGGAACATCACTACACACATCTCTCACTCTCTCTCTCTCTCTCTCTATATATATATATATATATATATATATACACACACACACACACATCAGCAGCACTGTATGGAAGGCAGGAGAAAAACACAACACACACACTACCTTCCTTAAATATAAAAATAAGAAAAGGTGACGTCAGATAATACAGAGAGCAGCCATTGAAACAATATATCTCATCAGGGATCTAACAAAATTAGATCTTTCAGTAGAATGTACAACATAATGAAAAAAAGTTAAAAAAAAAAAAAATGTAAACATTATAGAAATAAAAGGATAATATGTAATGTCCCTTCAGAGGGCAAACAATTAATATTCGGATTTAGCTTGTGTTGGTGTAACTTGTCTAAGGTGGCAATGTTACTCTGTGAGAAATAGATGCAAGTGGAACACACAAGTAAGTTGTACTGGATTCTATTTTTATTAAAATGAACAAAAAGAAGGTTAAAATAATTAACATACATAATACGCATAATCGTATCTAATATTCACTGGGCTAATTTGCGAGCACAAAAAGTGCTTGACAACATTGTTTCTAATTTATGTCTCCACATCAGGAAGAACAGTAGACTGATTATTCAAAAGGCCAGTTATCTGAAGTCTACTGTGTTGATTACACCATAAATATTCATATTATAAATACAGTCCTTTCAGGCACTCTTCATTTACCAAAGCTACATAGCAGAGGCATCAGTTTAAGGATGTCTCAAGCCACATAATGTTATCATTTTTGCTTCCACTCTAGTGTTGTGGGATAACGGGGGGATGTAGATCATGGTATTATATGAACTTAGGGACATAGGGGGTGATTCTGAGTCTGGCGGGCGGCGGAGGCCGCCCGCCAGACTTCCCCCCTCCAAAATACCGCTCCGCGGTCGAAAGACCGCTGAGGGTATTTGGGGTTTTGCACTGGGCTGGCGGGCGACCGCCAAAAGGCCCCCCGCCAGCCCAGTGCAAAACACCCTTCCCACGAGGACGCCGGCTCAGAATTGAGCCGGCGGAGTGGGAAGGTGCGACGGGTGCAGTGGCACCCGTCGCGAATTTCACTGTCTGCAATGCAGACAGTGAAATTCTTTGTGGGGCCCTCTTACGGGGGCCCCTGCAGTGCCCATGCCACTGGCATGGGCACTGCAGGGGCCCCCAGGGGCCCCACGACAACCCATACCGCCATCCTGTTCCTGGCGGGCGAACCGCCAGGAACAGGACGGCAGTATGGGCTGTCAGAATCCCCATGGCGGCGCAGCGAGCTGCGCCGCCATGGAGGATTCAATTGGGCAGCGGAAAACCGGCGGGAGACCGCCGGTTTTCTCTTTCTGGCCGCGGCTGAACCGCCGAGGTCAGAATGCCCAGCGGGGCACCGCCAGCCTGTTGGCGGTGCCCCCGTCATTTTAGCCCTGGCGGTCTTGGACCGCCAGGGTTAGAATGACCACCTTATTCACTACAGATCGGCTTAGGGCAGGAGTGCAGCGTATTTATGAAATACGGTGCATTGCTGTCCTTTCCCCTTGCGCAAAATTGGCTGCCTAGCACCAACGCAGGCACCCCTGCACCACGGTGCCTGCGTTGCATGCAGGATTGTTTTTCTGCAGGAAGGTGCACCTTCCTGCACTAAAATAATTCCAAGAGGCGTTTTCCTCTTTCCATGGGTGCTGCTGAATGCAGCACCCATGGAAAGAGGAACAAACAAGGATAAATAGTAATATTTCTCCTAGATACACCACCCCTGGGGAGGGTGAGGTTTTGGCACTTTCCCAGGTTTACGTGATTAAGTAAATCTGGGGCAGAGTCAAAAGCATGGGTGTTGCGTGGGAAATCCCACTGCAGCGCCCATGGAACGCCCCCGGGTGCAGAGTAAGGCATCGCAGCGGCTTGCGCTGCTTTGTCTTACTCCATATCTATGAGGCCACGCAAAGCCACACAAAGTGGCTCTGCGTGGCCTCATACATATGGCTGGGAGGCTTGTGCCGCCGGACCATCCAAAAAAGTGACGCTCTGGCGACGCATGTCTCTCGTAAATATGCACCGTAGAACATTATATCTCTCTCATTTCTACAACTGAACTTCATCGATCATCTCCCACCTCCTGCATGAACTGAACTCCACAAGAATCTACCCTGTCCTAGAAATGAACCCTGCAACAGCCTAAACAGAGCAGCAGGGTTGCCATCAACTGGGTCCTAGCTGACAGTCCTAGCTGAAGAGTCATTGGCAAGTGATATCAAACAAGCTTCCTCTTCACAAGGGCAAGAGGGCATGTCTCCGGTGCCCCATCAAGAGTTGGCATACCTTAAAGGGGCCATGCAGTGCACACAAAAAAACTTCTCCGTACCCAGTCCTGCGGCTTTAACAATTGCCATCAATAGGTATTCCAGCACCTCCCTTTGTTTGATGATGTCGGCTTGGGTTCTGAGACCTACCGTGACACCATTCTCTTGATGGCCTCTTAAAAAAGCCTTGTGAGGGAGGGGACAATGCCTCATGTGTCCCCTAGGTACATATTTCTGCTAAGCAGAGGCAGGCTGTAGGCAAAGTGATCCAACACCTCCTTTGATGATGTCAGCTTGGGTTTTGAGACCTACTGTGATGCTATTCGTCGGATGCCCTCTTTAATACAGACCTGTGAAGGGTGATATTGCTTCATGTGTCCCCGAGATACATATTTCTGTTAAGCAGAGACTGGTTCTGGACACAATGTTCCAGCTTTTTCCTTTGTCTGATGATATCTACTTGGGTTTTGAGACATATTGTGACTTCATTCAGCAGACAGCCTCTTTACTAAAGGCTTGTGAGGGGAGAAATTGCTTCTCATGCCCCCTATAAACGTATTTCCATGAAGCGGAGACTAGCTGTAGACACAGTGTCCCCGCATCTACCTTTGTTTGATGATGTATGCTTGGGTTTTGAGACATATTGTGACTGCATTCCCTGGATGGGCCCTTTAATAAAGCCTTGTGAGGGTGGATATTGCTCATGTGTCCCATCGATATATATTTCTATGGACCAGAGGCTGGCTGTAGACACAATGTTCCAGCGACCTCCTTTGTTTGATGACGTCTGTGTGGGTTTTGAGACTTATTGTGACACCATTCACTGGATGGCCCTTTGGTAAACCTCGAAAAGGAGACATTGCTTCATGCGTGCCCTCGGTACGTATATCTGCTACGTCAAGGCTAGAGGTAGATGGTGTGAAAACAGGGGAGAGGGTACTCTCCTCTCTTCCGCGGTCTCCCTGGTACCACCAAGCACCGCACTACAATTTGTCATCCCACAGTGCCTTGACGCTTCTCACTACGACCACAAGCCCTCTTACCTTCTACCTATTTCCACCTCATGGTCCTATCTACCCGCTCCCTCTAATGCTGCAAACTCCCCCCTTCTTCGCTGTCTAAGAGCCTGAGGTTGGCTACTCACAACGGACTAACACTCCATCCAATGAGAGAGCCGTGCTGCGGCAAAGAACACTCCTTCCGCATTCCCTATATCTCATGCTCCTCTTTCTGTTTCCTTTGTTTGCTTCTCATCTGCCCCACACCCTGGTGGAAATGCCAAGGTACACTGATGGTTTTGATGCCTTCAGTACGACCACTTCCCTCACAGCTCAAGACAATATACATGCAGGGGGACTGACTTACATGATCCGTCCCTGTCACCAGAAGGTCACCTCACATAATTGCCAGTCTCAGCCATCTTGAATCTCACCCCAAAGTGGTGTTTTCCAAAAAAGCCAGACACTACAGCTTATTTTGTCTTATATTCACTTTCTTGCCTCCAAGAGTTACACAACACACAGAAGTACAAATAACATGAATATATAGTGCTGCCATTGCAAGAATTTAATTATTTAGTGCTAATGTTCTAATATTGGGCTGATTCGCGAAGCTTTTCCCGTGAGTACTGTCTCACTCCTGGGTAACTTCTCATTTGAGTAAGACACACTTACACAGGACAGGCATTTCCATAAAACTGAGGCAGCAGTAGTTGTGTGCCACCTCTTTATAATACAAATGCCAACAAAAAGACTAACATGTGCTTTTTTATCAGTATGTGGCAAAGATTGCACTGATAAACTTTCCCTAATCCTGTTGTGTCACAGGAAATACAAGGATCTTAATTATGCCCATTGAATAAGGAGTCTTATGACAACAGGCCACACCAGCTCTTTACAGAATGACCACTGTGGTCTTCCCTGCCATGACCTTCCTTTCTGACACTTACATCCAATTTTGTGTATTTTACATGAGACAAAACCACAGACAAGGCAGTCAAGAAGAACCAGAACTAACTTCTATGTAAAAATAAGTCCCAGAATGGGTCTGTACAAGAAAAAAACACGCCCGCACTGCACTCATGTGCAATCAAGGACAAAGAAAAGCAACACACAGCTCCCTCACTCTGGTTTGTATACATCTTGATGAATCAAAACATAGCCCATCTATTGCTTGCTAATGTATATAGTGATGCCCTTGAATGGCTATCAGGCTTTGTGCACACAAAGGATCCAAGAACAGGATACCAGTGCTGCAAAGTATCCCGGCGGAGTCCCACATACTACTGCAAAGGTGCCCAACGTTATTCAAAGAGGGCAAGAACCATGCCCAATTTTCAGCATATTCCCTACCCACCTAAGTGATTTTTGTTTCATTATTTTATTTACATTTATCTCATACGGATATCTGGCATGGCTTCAGTGGTGGTGGACCATCTTTGGATACCCCAGTCTCATGGTCCTCAGGGAACACCTGAGGTCTTCTGGTCACCACCTAAGGGTCCCTCAGCATCACCCTGGCCACCCTCTTGTCCTCCTCTTACCTGCCGGATCTCCAGCTTGTACATCGTCACGGGGTCCACCGCGTCCGGCTCCCTCTGGGTCCACTGCAGCACGTAGGAGTAGTTCTTCGATTGCTTCACGGTTTTGATAGGGTTGGGCGTATCGAAGTAAAACTCTGGGCTGTAGGCTTTAGCTGTGGAAGGAAGACAAGAGAGGCTTGAGACTGACATGCACGTGCAGCTACAACCCTGTTGTGCACTGTGGGTTTGATGCACTCTGATAGGTTGTTATGCAGAGGTGGCAAATGATAGTGGTGTCCAAAACCAACATTTCACTAGTAAACAAATAGTGAAAGTAACAAACTTCTAAACTCCTCAAACATGAAGGGTATGCATCCTTTGTAACCCTTGCGTGTAAGCAAACTTTCCAACTAAAAAGCCTGGTGGATGGTGCGGGCATTTTTTTAGCAAAAAATGTTTGTTTACAGAATTCTATGGCAAAAATAATGTTTTCAATGTATTCACCAAATGTTTTTCAGTTGGATATTTCATCAGTTTATTTTTATTTAAAAGAATACCAACTTTGTAAAGTTGATAAATGTATACAGTTAACAAAAACATCAGTCCCAAGGCGGGGTATTTACCCGATGAGATAAATACCCCATATTGTGAGTTTTGCAGGTTCGAACTGAGGCGTAACCTCCAGGTCTGGTGTTTACTGCATGATTAACACATGTGTGATCTTTTGTTCTAATCATTTTCATAGACTTTTCCGATAGACTTTTCTGGCAAAACGTGTCCAGAAAATACATGTGTGCTGTACTTACCCTCTGGGGTATTTGCCACAGGGGTGTTTGCCCTATACAGGAGCTACCCTAAAACTCAGAATCATGATTTGTGCACAAACTCCTGTCGAAACCCAAATCAGAAATGACCTCAGTACTTGTAAATGGGGGTGGGGGTGGTTGGCATATTTCAGCTTTCCAAATTTCACCCCTTGGCTGATACTCCTAGAATAAGGTATACATTTGACACAGTGCAGTTTGTACAGGGGTAGGGCTCTGCTATACTGTGTTCAGCTTTTTAAGTGCACATAAACTATCCGAGACGTAGTGATTGGCTCCTCATATCTTAATGGTATTTAAGTGACACACTGCAGTTGGATTTACAGGGTGTTGCTTGGCCATGCTTGTGTCTGCATGCATTAGTACATTAAAGCAAGACCTGTTGGCTTTGTTAGTGCTTGTTTACAGATAAGCTAGTCTGACTCTGCAAAAAGGTCTTTGTGTTTGTCCCAGAACGAGCCCCCCCCCTTGCAGACGTCGTCAGTGCACGAAGCACCTGGTGAATGTCCAGAGATGGACAGGGGAAGCTGGGCAGTGGCACACCAGATCTCAAAGCAAATTGAATAGTTGCACCTTTGTGCAGTGTATACCATGTGTGAAGTCATTGTGGAAATAGGGTCTACGGTCTGTGTTTCTGAGAGTGAATGGGATATTATAGTACCTGCTCACACATGCATTTCATATAATAGATTTGCTGATAACTGTAAAATGGACAGGGCAGGTGTATTAAAATACTTCATTTGCATACCAGGCGAACAGAATATTGCCTTTTACTATGCTGATGGGATAGTGCTCTCATCATCTTCTGGCTGAGTGCAGTAAAATGCCCCATAATATGATCAGCATACATGCCAGAAGTGCCCCTATTAAACAGACTCTTCGGTACGCGGCCACCACAAAGATTGCACCAATCTCTAGGACACTTACTTTACGGTAAGTAGGGGGAGGGGCTTGCGCACCCTAATGATTGAGGCAGTTGTACGGGGTGGACATAATGAGATCAGAGTGAAGAGGGTCCGTGGGTGACGGTGACTTACCGGACACCTGGAACACACAGTCCGTGGATCCCACATCGTTGGATATGGTGCACTCGTACTTGCCGCTGGTCTCGCGGCTCAAGCTGTCGATCTTGATCTCCGAGTAGTCCTGCTGTTCCACTGGCGGGGCCGTCATCAGGTTTCCCTTGAACCGCCAGACGGCTGTGGCCACCTTCATGGGGCTCCCCTTCAACATGGTGCACCTCATGGTCACGCTGCGGCCCAGGCCCTGCCGGATGTCCTGGAAGGTGGGCTCCAGGACCGGGGGGACTGCAAACAATCAGAAAGAAGAAGAAGCCCATCAGGTTGACTATTTCAGTGATTTGTGATTCAACATAGGATCCGCTGTCCATATTGGTTAAACATGGCTTAAGTAAGCGACAACTCCCACAAGGTCTAAGCAGTGAACTGTAGAACTGAGAGGCAGGACAATCTAATGGACTAGTTCAGTGGTTCCCAGCATGTGGTCCGGGGACCCCTGGTGGTCCACAAAGCCACCTCAGGGGGGCCGTGACTGCTTAGAAAATTAAATAACGTTAACATAATAATAAAGTGTATATAAATAATGTTGCTAAATGTACAATTGAACATTTTAAAACGTACTGTAGATGTCAAGAATTTGAAATTGGAGGCTAAAAATGTAATTGATATCCTCACATTGATTTGTGGGAGCAATGCAGGTGCATCAAACAGAATATAGTATGGACGATGTGTGGCGTCAATTGAATTTAGAAGAGCTCCAAACGTCTTTCTAAAATTAACATTTTTTTATTTATTTATATTTCTTTACAAATTAAATAAAATGTGTTATTGTTTGTGCATGTGTTTGATGGAATGCTTGTTTCTGTATTTTTGTGTATTGTTTTGCGGTTCAAATCATGAATAGTGTTTAGGACGGGGTTTCCGGCTCCCAGTAATGACTCAGTGGGGGGATCCCCCGATTCCAATAATAATTCAGTGGAGGTCCCCAAGTTCCATTTATGATAAAGTGGGGGTCCAAAGAAGTCAAAAGGTTAAGAACCACTGTTCTAGTTCACTGGTGTGGAACCAAGGAAGGCCGGGTCCACAAGCTACAGGCACAAAGGAAAACCACGTCATGCCTACGTACCAAAGGTTCTACAAAGGCTTTGATTACTGACACCACTGAGCTGCACCAGGAAGCCAGGAACTCACCTAATAAAAAGCTGCTCCTGACCCGTGACGCTGCTTGCCTGAGTACCCGTTTAGTGTTTTGAGAACCACAGCAGAGGAGCTCACACTGCCCTGTGGTAGCCAAGAATTTAGCAGCTCGGAGAGATGAAGAATTTGTCAGGAATCACAAAATATTGAGCCTATGCCGGGGCTCGAACCTAGGGCCAGATGTAGCAAAGGGTTTTTCCCATTCTGTGTCAATGGGAAAATATGTTTGTACATATGGCCCCTAGTTCCCCAGTCCCAAAGTAGGTAGTGGTGGCTGTTAGGCCACATCTCCTCCCTTAGGGCCTGGTTTAGAGTTTGGCAGATGGGTTACTCCGTCATGAATGTGACGGATATCAGGTTTGTGACGGAGTAACCCACCTCTGCCAAACGCTAAATGAGGCCCTTAGTCTTGGTGCTCTGCACGGGAATGCCAGCGGCTTTTCTCAAGACCAGCCGGGTGGTGAGTATCTCTGAGAACTGCTGCTACTACGGGAAAAGGAGGTCACCTCGAAGCTACAATAGAGCTCAGGGCTCCCACGATGCAGTAAGGCCAGACAGACAGCAATACACCTTGGGACGCTTACTCCTTAGAGTCAGTGCTTTAAATGGGCAGGTACTGACCGGTGCTGAGCACCTGCACTTCTTTCATTTGCAGAAGGAGAGTATCTGCACCTCTCAGCACTTGTACAATATATTTAATGAGAGAACAGCAGCACCTCTCAGCAGCAGATAGGTACTCTAAAGAGTGAGTACCTGCACTTCTTCCTCTTGAGAGGGAGAGTACCTGCAGCTCTCAGCACTTGTGCAATACGTTTAATGGGAGAGTACTGTCACTTTTCAGCAACAGACAGGTACTCTAAAGAGTGAGCACCTGCTTGTCTATATTATAGCCTTAGCGTTAAAGACCTGAGCCAAAGGTGAGGGCCTGTAACAAGGAAGCGGGCCTTTCTATGGCCAGCATGGCCCAGCTACGGCGTTTTATAAGTCCATTAGAACATTCCACAGAACTACAACCGGTGGTAGATCATTCTCGCACCTCGCTGCCAAAACGTGGAACACTCTTCCCACCCACCAGTGCCAGACCAAAGACCTTCTTACCTTCAGGAAACTTCTCAAGACCCGGCTGTACGAGCAGTAGCAGCACCTCCCTCCCCATTTCCCCTCTCCCCTCCTCAGCGCCTTGAGACCCTCACGGGTGAGTAGTGCCCTTTACGAATTCCTGATTGATTGTCTGATTGAACATTCCGCCATTAGAGGGCAGAATGTTCTAATAAATAAAACAAAGGCCTCACGGAGCCCGAGCGGATTTAAAGTCTTCTATGGAGCGCTCACCATTCCAATGATCTAACTCCATTTAAAACGCAGCAACAGTGAATAATGTGGTGGAAAATGCCTCCTCAGCACATCTCTGTACCTCCAGGACTCTCTCACCTTTCCTCAGTCCCACAGGCACCAGCAATGGAAGGTGGAGGTCCTCCACATGCTGTGAGTGATGCCTCAAGTTATGTTCAAGGGCAATGGATTCAAGGTTAAGCGTGTCAGCGTTCACGGTGCTTCACATTTTAAGATTTATAGTTAGAGCATGTAATACTATAGTTATTTGTGTATTATTGTACAACATAATACAAAGCAGCCAAAGCAATTCCTCGTTACTCAGTCATCTTTACATATAGAACAGCATTCTACAAATGTCATTGGAATTTCTCGCCAAGCAACTTTTATTACCTTATTTCTATTGGCTCATTTTTAAAGTGGATTTGATTAAAGTCAGTGAAACTCCATAAAACCTTATAACAAGTTTCTCTTAATTGTATGTGAGAGCAGTAAGAGTGTTGCATAATTTTTTTAAACCTGTTTCTGTTGCACATCTACTATTTACAGCACTTGGAGGGGGCAAGGCCAATGGCATAAGGGCCAGATTACAGCTTCTGCAGGTTTAGGTGAGGCCGTTCCACGGGGCAATATGTAGATTCCAGCCAGCCAACACGTTTCGCCACTGCCGATGTATACCGTTGACTTCATCAGGGCTGTGGTGGTGCAGTACCTTTATTTCCCAGTTCGGATAAATCAATCAAAGAAAGTTTGTCGAGCAACATGGAGTTGACCTCAGACTTTATCTCTGTGCAGGCCCCACATGGCAATTTGTAATTCCCATCTCGTAATCCTAGAGGTGGAGTGATGAAGCAGGTGGGTAGTTGCGGTGGTGGTGAGAAGTAACTATCTCGCCCTACTGGTGTGTTTTCTAGACCCTAAAGAACCAGAGTTTGGATGGCACTGGTGTGTCTCTGTGTATTTGCATTCTTTGGTAATAACTGAGTAACAGAGGAAGGGGTGGTCACAGGTGGGAGTTGGTAGTTACCGGGGGAGGGGCATAGGGCTTCAGATCCTGCCTTCTCTACTGGGGTTGGACCATCCCACTAATCTCAGGAGGTAGTGCACGAGTGGGTCCGGGACAGTTGCCCATTTGGAAGATGGCCCGAGACCACCTCCCATGCGTGTAGGCGGGTCTGCCCACATGATTTTGGACAGAATGGTTAAGATGTGCTATGTTATGTGCATTTGTATAGCACGCTATGACCTGCGAGGGCATCCTGGCATGAGCAGGTGCGTGTGCCTAGCCCTGCCTATGGTAGGTTGGTTAATTGAAATGCCAGGTATTCAGCGGAGGCTGACACTGTGAAGTTCATAATGTAAATAATTTAGGCTGTCTTGCTTGGGGTTTACAATAAAGGCTGGGGTAGGGGAATATGTGGGGAAATGGTTCATTATGTGTAAAGGATCTGATTTTGTGATTTAACAAGTGAATGTTTTTACTATATTGTATTGTAATAAATACCACCCACGTTCAACTAAATAAAGTGTGTGGGCACGTTGTCATTGCCTCGCCCTGGTGGTGGGGATGTGGGCACTGCTGGGTGCCTCCTGGGTCTATTCCCTGGATAGAGGGGGTGAATAACTGGCTGTTTCATGAACTACAAGTTGGTGACTCTTGGAAGTTTGAGTGTGGGTACCAGCCTAAGGGGCATCTGTGATTTTGCAGCCCTGGAATTGGCTTGGTATCTGCATCTTCGTATGTTAGACAGTCAGGGGGACTGTTGACAACACTAGAAACTGTTCTGCACATGTTCATTACTCGCCAGTTCCTAAGCACTCTGGCACTCCATACTTTCATTGCTTCATTTGTAAAAGACTGAGTGCTGGTGTCCAAAGTTTTGCTCAGAAGCTTGCGGCCGGTGCTATTACATGTCAGCGTGCTGAATACCAAGGCTGCGTGGCCTCATGCCTCTTTAATCGACAACCAGACACTACCTGCCCCTTTATCTCACCTCTGCAGGTTCCTGCCTTTTCCCTTTCGAAAGTATTTTCTCTCTTTCTATTTTTCCTTCGTTCCCCTTTGTCTCTTTTTCCCTCTCTTGCTCTCGGGAAATATCCTATGAGGAAAAATAAGCGCTGGTCCCCAAAAACTAGTGCTGGTGGGCCCCGCCAGCAAACACTGGCTCAAATTAAGCACTGTGGCAGTCATTCTGACCGAGGCGGGCGGCGGTCGTCGCCCTCCATGCGGTTACCGCCGAATGACCGCCCCGCGGTCAAAAGACCGCAGCGGTCATTCCAACTTTCCTGCTGGGCCGGCGGGCGACCGCCAAAAGGCCGCCCGCCGGCCCAGCGGGAAAGCCCCTGCAACGAGGAAGCCGGCTCCGAATGGAGCCGGCGGAGTTGCAGGGGTGCGACGGGTGCAGTGGCACCCGTCACGATTTTCACTGTCTGCTAAGCAGACAGTGAAAATGTGTATGGGGCCCCCAGGGGCCCCATGACACCCGTTGCCACCATTCTGGTTCTGGCGGTGACAACCGCCAGAAATAGGCTTGCGGGAAGGGGGTCGGAATCCCCGTGGCGGTGCTGCAAGCAGCGCCGCCATGGAGGATTCCCAGGGCCAGGGGAAAACCGGCGGAAAACCGCTGGTTCCCCTTTTCTGACTGCGGCTTTACCGCCGCTGTCAGAATAGCCCAGGAAGCACCGCCAGCCTGTTGGCGGTGCTTCCGCTGCCCTCCGCCATGGCGGTCATGGACCGCCAGGGTCGGAATGACCCCCTGTGTCCTTTTCACAACATCCCACACTCATCTTCCTGAGCTTTATCACATTCCATACTCTCATCACATCCTGCGCATTCCTGTACTCTGATCACACTCTGGCATCCGTCCACCCCCCGTAATATCATCACACCCCATGGCAGCCTTACTTCTCCATACCTCAGCAGACTGTGCGGCATCCTTCCATCCTCTGTACTCTCATCTCACCCTGTGCCACCCGTCCACTGTCTGTACTCTAAGCTCACCTGTGCCATCCTTACATCCTCTGTACTCTTATCTCACCCTGTGCCATTCTTACATCCTCTATACTCTCATCTCACCCTGTGCCATCCTTACATCCTCTTTACTCTCATTTCACTCTGTGCCACCCGTCCATCCTCTGTACTCTCATCTCACCCTGTGCCATCCTTACATCCTCTGTACTCTCCTCACACTCTGTGCCATCCCTACATCCTCTGTACTCTCATCTCATCCTGTGCCATCCTTACATCCTCTGTACTCTCATCTCACCCCGTGCCATCCTTACATCCTCTGTACTCTCATCTCACCCTGTGCCATCCTTACATCCTCTCTACTCTCATCATGCCATCCTTACATCCTCTGTACTCTCCTCACACCCTGTGCCATCCTTACATCTCCTGTACTCTCATCTCACCCTGTGCCATCCTTACATCCTCTGTACTCTCATGTCACCCTGTGCCATCCTTACATCCTCTGTACTCTCCTCACACCCTGTGCCATCCTTACATCCTCTGTACTCTCATCACACCCTGTGCCACCCTTCCATGCTGTGTACTCTCATCACACCCTGTGCCATCCTTACACCCTCTGTACTCTCATCTCACCCTCTGCCATCCTTACATCCTCTGTACACTCATCATGCCATCCTTACATCCTCTGTACTCTCCTCACACCCTGTGCCACCCTTACATCCTCAGTACTCTCATCACACCCTGTGCCATCCTTACATCCTCTGTACTCTACTCACACCCTGTGCCACCCATACATCCTCAGTACTTTCATCACACCCTGTGCCACCCTTCCATCCTCTGTGCTCTCATCACACCCTGTGCCATCCTTACATCCTCTGTACTCTCATCACACCCTGTGCCATCCTCACATCCTCTGTGCTCTCATCTCACCCTGTGCCATCCTTACACCCTCTGTGCTCTCATCTCACCCTGTGCCACCCTTCCATCCTCTGTGCTCTCATCACACCCTGTGCCATCCTCACATCCTCTGTGCTCTCATCTCACCCTGTGCCATCCTCACATTCTCTGTGCTCTCATCTCACCCTGTGCCATCCTTACACCCTCTGTGCTCTCATCTCACCCTGTGCCATCCTTACATTCTCTGTGCTCTCATCTCTCCCTGTGCTATCCTTACATCCTCTGTGCTCTCATATACCCTGCGCCATCCTTACATCCTCTGTACTCTCATCTAACCCTGTGCCATCCTTACATCTCCTGTACTCTCATCTCACCCTGTGCCATCCTTACATCCTCTGTACTCTCATGTCACCCTGTGCCATCCTTACATCCTCTGTACTCTCATCTCACCCTGTGCCACCCTTCCATCCTGTGTACTCTCATCACACCCTGTGCCATCCTTACACCCTCTGTACTCTCATCTCACCCTCTGCCATCCTTACATCCTCTGTACACTCATCATGCCATCCTTACATCCTCTGTACTCTCCTCACACCCTGTGCCACCCTTACATCCTCAGTACTCTCATCACACCCTGTGCCATCCTTACATCCTCTGCACTCTACTCATACCCTGTGCCACCCATACATCCTCAGTACTTTCATCACACCCTGTGCCACCCTTCCATCCTCTGTGCTCTCATCACACCCTGTGCCATCCTTACATCCTCTATACTCTCATCACACCCTGTGCCATCCTCACATCCTCTGTGCTCTCATCTCACCCTGTGCCATCCTTACACCCTCTGTGCTCTCATCTCACCCTGTGCCATCCTCACATCCTCTGTGCTCTCATCTCACCCTGTGCCACCCTTACACCCTCTGTGCTCTCATCTCACCCTGTGCCATCCTCACATTCTCTGTGCTCTCATCTCACCCTGTGCCATCCTTACACCCTCTGTGCTCTCATCTCACCCTGTGCCATCCTTACATTCTCTGTGCTCTCATCTCTCCCTGTGCTATCCTTACATCCTCTGTGCTCTCATATACCCTGCGCCATCTTTACATCCTCTGTACTCTCATCTAACCCTGTGCCATCCTTACACCCTCTGTGCTCTCATCTCACCCTGTGCCACCCTTAAATCCTCTGTACTCTCATCACACCCTGCGCCATCCTTACATCCTCTGTGCTCTCATCTCACCTGCGCCATCCTTACACCCTCTGTGCTCTCATCTCACCCTGCACCATCCTTACATCCTCTGTGCCCTCAGCTCACCCTGCGCCATCCTTACACCCTCTGTGCTCTCATCTGACCCTGCACCACCCTCGCATCCTCTGTGCTCTCATCACACCCTGCACCATCCTTACACCCTCTGTACTGTCCTCACACCCTGCGCCATCCTTATACCCTCTGTGCTCTCATCTCACCTGTGCCATCCTTACACTCTCTGTACTCTCCTCTCACCCTGTGCCACCCTTCCATCCTCTGTACTCTCATCTCACCCTGTGCCATCCTTACATCCTCTGTACTCTCATGTCACCCTGTGCCATCCTTACATCCTCTGTACTCTCCTCAAACCCTGTGCCACCCTTCCATCCTGTGTACTCTCATCACACCCTGTGCCATCCTTACACCCTCTGTACTCTCATCTCACCCTCTGCCAACCTTACATCCTCTGTACTCTACTCACACCCTGTGCCACCCATACATCCTCAGTACTTTCATCACACCCTGTGCCACCCTTCCATCCTCTGTGCTCTCATCTCACCCTGTGCCATCCTTACATTCTCTGTGCTCTCATCTCTCCCTGTGCCATCCTTACATCCTCTGTGCTCTAATATACCCTGCGCCATCCTTACATCCTCTGTACTCTCATCTCACCCTGTGCCATCCTTACACCCTCTGTGCTCTCATCTCAACCTGTGCCACCCTTACATCCTCTGTACTCTCATCACACCCTGCGCCATCCTTACATCCTCTGTGCTCTCATCTCACCTGCGCCATGCTTACACCCTCTGTGCTCTCATCTCTCCCTGTGCCATCCTTACATCCTCTGTACTCTCATCACACCCTGTGCCATCCTCACATCCTCTGTGCTCCCATCTCACCCTGTGCCATCCTTACACCCTCTGTGCTCTAATCTCACCCTGTGCCACCCTTCCATCCTCTGTGCTCTCATCACACCCTGTGCCATCCTCACATCCTCTGTGCTCTCATCTCACCCTGTGCCATCCTTACACCCTCTGTGCTCTCATCTCACTCTGTACCATCCTTACATTCTCTGTGCTCTCATCTCTCCCTCTGCCATCCTTACATCCTCTGTGCTCTCATCTAACCCTGTGCCATCCTTACACCTTCTGTGCTCTCATCTCAACCTGTGCCACCCTTACATCCTCTGTACTCTCATCACACCCTGCGCCATCCTTACATCCTCTGTGCTCTCATCCCACCTGCGCCATCCTTACACCCTCTGTGCTCTCATCTCACCCTGCTCCATCCTTACACCCTCTGTGCTCTCATCTCACCCTGCGCCATCCTTACATCCTCTGTGCCCTCAGCTCACCCTGCGCCATCCTCACACCCTCTGTGCTCTCATCTCACCCTGCACCACCCTCACATCCTCTGTGCTCTCATCACACCCTGAACCATCCTTACATCCTCTGTGCTCTCATCTCACCTGTGCCATCCTTACATCCTCTGTACTCTCATCTCACCCTGTGCCATCCTTACATCCCCTGTGCCTTCATCACGCCCTGCGCCATCCTTACATACTCTGTGCTCTCATCTCACCTGTGCCATCCTTACATCCTCTGTACTCTCATGTCACCCTGTGCCATCCTTAGATCCTCTGTACTCTCCTCACACCCTGTGCCATCCTTACATCCTCTGTACTCTCATCACACCCTGTGCCACCCTTCCATCCTGTGTACTCTCATCACACCCTGTGCCATCCTTACACCCTCTGTACTCTCATCTCACCCTCTGCCATCCTTACATCCTCTGTACACTCATCATGCCATCCTTACATCCTCTGTACTCTCCTCACACCCTGTGCCACCCTTTCATCCTCAGTACTCTCATCACACCCTGTGCCATCCTTACATCCTCTGTACTCTACTCACACCCTGTGCCACCCATACATCCTCACTACTTTCATCACACCCTGTGCCACCCTTCCATCCTCTGTGCTCTCATCACACCCTGTGCCATCCTTACATCCTCTGTACTCTCATCACACCCTGTGCCATCCTCACATCCTCTGTGCTCTCATCTCACCCTGTGCCATCCTTACACCCTCTGTGCTCTCATCACACCCTGTGCCATCCTCACATCCTCTGTGCTCTCATCTCACCCTGTGTCATCCTTACACCCTCTGTGCTCTCATATACCCTGCGCCATCCTTACACTCTCTGTGCTCTCATCTCTCCCTGTGCCATCCTTACATCCTCTGTGCTCTCATATACCCTGCGCCATCCTTACATCCTCTGTACTCTCATCTCACCCTGCGCCACCCTTACACCCTCTGTGCTCTCATCACACCCTGTGCCATCCTCACATCCTCTGTGCTCTCATCTCACCCTGTGTCATCCTTACACCCTCTGTGCTCTCATATACCCTGCGCCATCCTTACACTCTCTGTGCTCTCATCTCTCCCTGTGCCATCCTTACATCCTCTGTGCTCTCATATACCCTGTGCCACCCTTACATCCTCTGTACTGTCATCACACCCTGCGCCATCCTTACATCCTCTGTGCTCTCATCTCACCTGCACCATCCTTACACCCTCTGTGCTCTCATCTCACCCTGCTCCATCCTTACACCCTCTGTGCTCTCATCTCACCCTGCGCCATCCTTACATCCTCTGTGCCCTCAGCTCACCCTGCGCCATCCTTACACCCTCTGTGCTCTCATCTCACCCTGCGCCACCCTCACATCCTCTGTGCTCTCATCACACCCTGCACCATCCTTACACCCTCTGTGCTCTCATCTCACCTGTGCCATCCTTACACTCTCTGTACTCTCCTCTCACCCTGTGCCACCCTTCCATCCTCTGTACTCTCATCTCACCCTGTGCCATCCTTACATCCTCTGTACTCTCATGTCACCCTGTGCCATCCTTACATCCTCTGTACTCTCATCACACCCTGTGCCATCCTTACATGCTCTGTACTCTCATCCCACCCTGTGCCACCCTTCCATCCTGTGTACTCTCATCACACCCTGTGCCATCCTTACACCCTCTGTACTCTCATCTCACCCTCTGCCAACCTTACATCCTCTGTACACTCATCATGCCATCCTTACATCCTCTGTACTCTCCTCACACCCTGTGCCACCCTTACATCCTCAGTACTTTCATCACACCCTGTGCCACACTTCCATCCTCTGTGCTCTCATCTCACCCTGTGCCATCCTTACAGTCTCTGTGCTCTCATCTCTCCCTGTGCCATCCTTACATCCTGTGTGCTCTCATATACCCTGCGCCATCCTTACATCCTCTGTACTCTCATCTCACCCTGTGCCATCCTTACACCCTCTGTGCTCTGATCTCAACCTGTGCCACCCTTACATCCTCTGTACTCTCATCACACCCTGCACCATCCTTACATCCTCTGTGCTCTCATCTCACCTGCGCCATCCTTACACCCTCTGTGCTCTCATCACACCCTGCTCCATCCTCACACCCTCTGTGCTCTCATATACCCTGCGCCATCCTTACATCCTCTGTACTCTCATCTCACCCTGTGCCATCCTTACACCCTCTGTGCTCTCATCTCAACCTGTGCCACCCTTACATCCTCTGTACTCTCATCACACCCTGTGCCATCCTTACATCCTCTGTACTCTCATCACACCCTGTGCCACCCTTCCATCCTGTGTACTCTCATCACACCCTGTGCCATCCTTACACCCTCTGTACTCTCATCTCACCCTCTGCCATCCTTACATCCTCTGTACACTCATCATGCCATCCTTACAATCTCTGTACTCTCCTCACAGCCTGTGCCACCCTTACATCCTCAGTACTCTCATCACACCCTGTGCCATCCTTACATCTCCTGTACTCTACTCACACCCTGTGCCACCCATACATCCTCAGTACTTTCATCACACCCTGTGCCACCCTTCCATCCTCTGTGCTCTCATCACACCCTGTGCCATCCTTACATCCTCTGTACTCTCATCACACCCTGTGCCATCCTCACATCCTCTGTGCTCTCATCTCACCCTGTGCCATCCTTACACCCTCTGTGCTCTCATCTCACCATGTGCAACCCTTCCATCCTCTGTGCTCTCATGTCACCCTGTGTCATCCTTACACCCTCTGTGCTCTCATCTCACCCTGTGCCATCCTTACATTTTCTGTGCTCTCATCTCTCCCTGTGCCATCCTTACACCCTCTGTGCTCTCATCTCACCCTGTGCCACCCTTACATCCTCTGTACTGTCATCACACCCTGCGCCATCCTTACATCCTCTGTGCTCTCATCTCACCTGCGCCATCCTTACACCCTCTGTGCTCTCATCTCACCCTGCGCCATCCTTACACCCTCTGTACTCTCCTCACACCCTGCGCCACCCTCACATCCTCTGTGCTCTCATCACACCCTGCACCATCCTTACACCCTCTGTACTCTCCTCACACCCTGCGCCATCCTTACACCCTCTGTGCACTCATCTCACCCTGTGCCACCCTTACATCCTCTGTACTCTCATGTCACCCTTTGCCATCCTTACATCCTCTGTACTCTCATCACACCCTGTGCCATCCTTACATCCTCTGTACTCTCATCACACCCTGTGCCACCCTTCCATCCTGTGTACTCTCATCACACCCTGTGCCATCCTTACACCCTCTGTACTCTCATCTCACCCTGTGCCATCCTTACATCCTCTGTACTCTCATGTCACCCTTTGCCATCCTTACATCCTCTGTACTCTCATCACACCCTGTGCCATCCTTACATCCTCTGTACTCTCATCACACCCTGTGCCACCCTTCCATCCTGTGTACTCTCATCACACCCTGTGCCATCCTTACACCCTCTGTACTCTCATCTCACCCTCTGCCAACCTTACATCCTCTGTACACTCATCATGCCATCCTTACATCCTCTGTACTCTCCTCACACCCTGTGCCACACTTCCATCCTCTGTGCTCTCATCTCACCCTGTGCCATCCTTACATTCTCTGTGCTCTCATCTCTCCCTGTGCCATCCTTACATCCTCTGTGCTCTCATATACCCTGCGCCATCCTTACATCCTCTGTACTCTCATCTCACCCTGTGCCATCCTTACACCCTCTGTGCTCTGATCTCAACCTGTGCCACCCTTACATCCTCTGTACTTTCATCACACCCTGCGCCATCCTTACATCCTCTGTGCTCTCATCTCACCTGCGCCATCCTTACACCCTCTGTACTCTCATCACACCCTGCTCCATCCTCACACCCTCTGTGCTCTCATATACCCTGCGCCATCCTTACATCCTCTGTACTCTCATCTCACCCTGTGCCATCCTTACACCCTCTGTACTCTCATCACACCCTGTGCCATCCTTACATCCTCTGTACTCTCATCACACCCTGTGCCACCCTTACATCCTCTGTACTTTCATCACACCCTGCGCCATCCTTACATCCTCTGTGCTCTCATCTCACCTGCGCCATCCTTACACCCTCTGTGCTCTCATCACACCCTGCTCCATCCTCACACCCTCTGTGCTCTCATATACCCTGCGCCATCCTTACATCCTCTGTACTCTCATCTCACCCTGTGCCACCCTTACATCCTCTGTACTCTCATCACACCCTGTGCCATCCTTACATCCTCTGTACTCTCATCACACCCTGTGCCACCCTTCCATCCTGTGTACTCTCATCACACCCTGTGCCATCCTTACACCCTCTGTACTCTCATCTCACCCTCTGCCATCCTTACATCCTCTGTACACTCATCATGCCATCCTTACATCCTCTGTACTCTCCTCACAGCCTGTGCCACCCTTACATCCTCAGTACTCTCATCACACCCTGTGCCATCCTTACATCCTCTGTACTCTACTCACACCCTGTGCCACCCATACATCCTCAGTACTTTCATCACACCCTGTGCCACCCTTCCATCCTCTGTGCTCTCATCACACCCTGTGCCATCCTTACATCCTCTGTACTCTCATCACACCCTGTGCCATCCTCACATCCTCTGTGCTCTCATCTCACCCTGTGCCATCCTTACACCCTCTGTGCTCTCATCTCACCATGTGCAACCCTTCCATCCTCTGTGCTCTCATCACACTCTGTGCCATCCTCACATCCTCTGTGCTCTCATCTCACCCTGTGCCATCCTTACACCCTCTGTGCTCTCATCTCACCCTGTGCCATCCTTACATTCTCTGTGCTCTCATCTCTCCCTGTGCCATCCTTACATCCTCTGTGCTCTCATATACCCTGCGCCATCCTTACATCCTCTGTACTCTCATCTAACCCTGTGCCATCCTCACATCCTCTGTGCTCTCATCTCACCCTGTGCCATTCTTACACCTTCCGTGCTCTCATCTCAACCTGTGCCACCCTTACATCCTCTGTACTCTCATCACACCCTGCGCCATCCTTACATCCTCTGTGCTCTCATCTCACCTGCGCCATCCTTACACCCTCTGTGCTCTCATCTCACCCTGCTCCATCCTTACACCCTCTGTGCTCTCATCTCACCCTGCGCCATCCTTACATCCTCTGTGCCCTCAGCTCACCCTGCACCACCCTCACGTCCTCTGTGCTCTCATCACACCCTGCACCATCCTTACATCCTCTGTGCTCTCATCTCACCTGTGCCATCCTTACATCCTCTGTACTCTCATCTCTCCCTGTGCCATCCTTACATCCTCTGTGCCTTCATCACGCCCTGCGCCATCCTTACATCCTCTGTGCTCTCATCTCACCTGTGCCATCCTTACATCCTCTGTACTCTCATCACACCCTGTGCCACCCTTCCATCCTGTGTACTCTCATCACACCCTGTGCCATCCTTACACCCTTTGTACTCTCATCTCACCCTCTGCCATCCTTACATCCTCTGTACACTCATCATGCCATCCTTACATTCTCTGTACTCTCCTCACACCCTGTGCCACCCTTCCATCCTCAGTACTCTCATCACACCCTGTGCCATCCTTACATCCTCTGTACTCTACTCACACCCTGTGCCACCCATACATCCTCAGTACTTTCATCACACCCTGTGCCACCCTTCCATCCTCTGCTCTCATCACACCCTGTGCCATCCTTACATCCTCTGTGCTCTCATATACCCTGCGCCATCCTTACATCCTCTGTACTCTCATCTCACCCTGTGCCATCCTTACACCCTCTGTGCTCTGATCTCAACCTGTGCCACCCTTACATCCTCTGTACTCTCATCACACCCTGCGCCATCCTTACATCCTCTGTGCTCTCATCTCACCTGCGCCATCCTTACACCCTCTGTGCTCTCATCACACCCTGCTCCATCCTCACACCCTCTGTGCTCTCATATACCCTGCGCCATCCTTACATCCTCTGTATTCTCATCTCACCCTGTGCCATCCTTACACCCTCTGTGCTCTCATCTCAACCTGTGCCACCCTTACATCCTCTGTACTCTCATCACACCCTGTGCCACCCTTCCATCCTGTGTACTCTCATCACACCCTGTGCCATCCTTACACCCTCTGTACTCTCATCTCACCCTCTGCCATCCTTACATCCTCTGTACACTCATCATGCCATCCTTACATCCTCTGTACTCTCCTCACAGCCTGTGCCACCCTTACATCCTCAGTACTCTCATCACACCCTGTGCCATCCTTACATCCTCTGTACTCTACTCACACCCTGTGCCACCCATACATCCTCAGTACTTTCATCACACCCTGTGCCACCCTTCCATCCTCTGTGCTCTCATCACACCCTGTGCCATCCTTACATCCTCTGTACTCTCATCACACCCTGTGCCATCCTCACATCCTCTGTGCTCTCATCTCACCCTGTGCCATCCTTACACCCTCTGTGCTCTCATCTCACCATGTGCAACCCTTCCATCCTCTGTGCTCTCATCACACTCTGTGCCATCCTCACATCCTCTGTGCTCTCATCTCACCCTGTGCCATCCTTACACCCTCTGTGCTCTCATCTCACCCTGTGCCATCCTTACATTCTCTGTGCTCTCATCTCTCCCTGTGCCATCCTTACATCCTCTGTGCTCTCATATACCCTGCGCCATCCTTACATCCTCTGTACTCTCATCTAACCCTGTGCCATCCTTACACCTTCCGTGCTCTCATCTCAACCTGTGCCACCCTTACATCCTCTGTACTCTCATCACACCCTGCGCCATCCTTACATCCTCTGTGCTCTCATCTCACCTGCGCCATCCTTACACCCTCTGTGCTCTCATCTCACCCTGCTCCAT
Organism: Pleurodeles waltl; assembly: GCF_031143425.1. NCBI lineage: Eukaryota > Metazoa > Chordata > Amphibia > Caudata > Salamandridae > Pleurodeles > Pleurodeles waltl. Next base: position 1,823,425,095 of record NC_090444.1, read on the forward strand.
CCTTACACCCTCTGTGCTCTCATCTCACCCTGCGCCATCCTTACATCCTCTGTGCCCTCAGCTCACCCTGCACCACCCTCACATCCTCTGTGCTCTCATCACACCCTGCACCATCCTTACATCCTCTGTGCTCTCATCTCACCTGTGCCATCCTTACATCCTCTGTACTCTCATCTCTCCCTGTGCCATCCTTACATCCTCTGTGCCTTCATCACGCCCTGCGCCATCCTTACATCCTCTGTGCTCTCATCTCACCTGTGCCATCCTTACATCCTCTGTACTCTCATGTCACCCTGTGCCATCCTTACATCCTCTGTACTCTCATCACACCCTGTGCCACCCTTCCATCCTGTGTACTCTCATCACACCCTGTGCCATCCTTACACCCTCTGTACTCTCATCTCACCCTCTGCCATCCTTACATCCTCTGTACACTCATCATGCCATCCTTACATTATCTGTACTCTCCTCACACCCTGTGCCACCCTTCCATCCTCAGTACTCTCATCACACCCTGTGCCATCCTTACATCCTCTGTACTCTACTCACACCCTGTGCCACCCATACATCCTCAGTACTTTCATCACACCCTGTGCCACCCTTCCATCCTCTGTGCTCTCATCACACCCTGTGCCATCCTTACATCCTCTGTACTCTCATCACACCCTGTGCCACCCTTCCATCCTCTGTGCTCTCATCACACCCTGTGCCATCCTTACATCCTCTGTACTCTCATCACACCCTGTGCCATCCTCACATCCTCTGTGCTCTCATCTCACCCTGTGCCACCCATACATCCTCAGTACTTTCATCACACCCTGTGCCACCCTTCCATCCTCTGTGCTCTCATCTCACCCTGCGCCATCCTTACATCCTCTGTGCCCTCAGCTCACCCTGCGCCATCCTCACACCCTCTGTGCTCTCATCTCACCCTGCACCACCCTCACATCCTCTGTGCTCTCATCACACCCTGCACCATCCTTACACCCTCTGTACTCTCCTCACACCCTGCGCCATCCTTACACCCTCTGTGCTCTCATCTCACCTGTGCCATCCTTACACTCTCTGTACTCTCCTCTCACCCCGTGCCACCCTTCCATCCTCTGGTCTCTCATCTCACCCTGTGCCATCCTTACATCCTCTGTACTCTCATCTCACCCTGTGCCATCCTTACATCCTCTGTACTCTCATGTCACCCTGTGCCATCCTTACATCCTCTGTACTCTCATGTCACCCTGTGCCATCCTTACATCCTCTGTACTCTCCTCACACCCTGTGCCATCCTTACATCCTCTGTACTCTCATCACACCCTGTGCCACCCTTCCATCCTGTGTACTCTCATCACACCCTGTGCCATCCTTACACCCTCTGTACTCATCTCACCCTCTGCCAACCTTACATCCTCTGTACACTCATCGTGCCCTCCTTACATCCTCTGTACTCTCCTCATACCCTGTGCCACCCTTACATCCTCAGTACTCTCATCACACCCTGTGCCATCCTTACATCCTCTGTACTCTACTCACACCCTGTGCCACCCTTACATCCTCAGTACTTTCATCACACCCTGTGCCACCCTTCCATCCTCTGTGCTCTCATTTCACCCTGTGCCATCCTTACATCCTCTGTGCTCTCATCTCTCCCTGTGCCATCCTTACATCCTCTGTGCTCTCATATACCCTGTGCCATCCTTACATCCTCTGTGCTCTCATCTCGTCCTGTGCCATCCTTACACCCTCTGTGCTCTCATCTCAACCTGCGCCACCCTTACATCCTCTGTACTCTCATCACACCCTGCGCCATCCTTACATCCTCAGTACTCTCATCACACCCTGTGCCATCCTTACATCCTCTGTACTCTACTCACACCCTGTGCCACCCTTACATCCTCAGTACTTTCATCACACCCTGTGCCACCCTTCCATCCTCTGTGCTCTCATTTCACCCTGTGCCATCCTTACATTCTCTGTGCTCTCATCTCTCCCTGTGCCATCCTTACATCCTCTGTGCTCTCATATACCCTGCGCCATCCTTACATCCTCTGTGCTCTCATCTCACCCTGTGCCATCCTTACACCCTCTGTGCTCTCATCTCAACCTGCGCCACCCTTACATCCTCTGTACTCTCATCACACCCTGCGCCATCCTTACATCCTCTGTGCTCTCATCTCACCTGCGCCATCCTCACACCCTGTGCTCTCATCTCACCCTGTGCCATCCTTACATCCTCTGTGCCCTCAGCTCACCCTGTGCCATCCTTACATCCTCTGTGCCCTCAGCTCACCCTGTGCCATCCTTACACCCTCTGTGCTCTCATCTCAACCTGTGCCACCCTTACATCCTCTGTGCTCTCATCGCACCTGCGCCATCCTTACACCCTCTGTGCTCTCATCTCACCCTGCGCCATCCTTACATCCTCTGTGCTCTCATCTCACCTGCGCCATCCTTACATCCTCTGTGCCCTCAGCTCACCCTGTGCCATCCTTACACTCTCTGTACTCTCATCACACCCTGCGCCATCCTTACATCCTCTGTGCTCTCATCTCACCTGCGCCATCCTTACACCCTCTGTGCTCTCATCTCACCCTGCTCCATCCTCACACCGTCTGTGCTCTCATCTCACCTGTGCCATCCTTACATCCTCTGTGCCCCAGCTCACCCTGTGCCATCCTTACACCCTCTGTGCTCTCATCTCACCTGTGCCATCCTTACACTCTCTGTACTCTCCTCTCACCCTGCGCCACCCTTCCATCCTCTGTACTCTCATCTCACCCTGTGCCATCCTTACATCCTCTGTACTCTCCTCACACCTTGTGCCATCCTTACATCCTCTGTACTCTCATCACACCCTGTGCCACCGTTCCATCCTGTGTACTCTCATCACACCCTGTGCCATCCTTATACCCTCTGTACTCTCATCTCACCCTCTGCCAACCTTACATCCTCTGTACACTCATCGTGCCCTCCTTACATCCTCTGTACTCTTCTCACACCCTGTGCCACCCTTACATCCTCAGTACTCTCATCACACCCTGTGCCATCCTTACATCCTCTGTACTCTACTCACACCCTGTGCCACCCTTACATCCTCAGTACTTTCATCACACCCTGTGCCACCCTTCCATCCTCTGTGCTCTCATCTCACCCTGTGCCATCCTTACATTCTCTGTGCTCTCATCTCTCCCTGTGCCATTCTTACATCCTCTGTGCTCTCATATACCCTGCGCCATCCTTACATCCTCTGTACTCTCATCTCACCCTGTGCCATCCTTACACCCTCTGTGCTCTCATCTTAACCTGCACCATCCTTACACCCTCTGTGCTCTCATCTCACCCTGTGCCATCCTTACACCCTCTGTGCTCTCATCACACTGTGCTGGGGCTGTTTAGGGCAGTGTGGTGTTTGTACAATCGACATCATATCAGGACAGGCGTATTCTGGAACTTTGGCAACGCCAACTCGTGGTTTGTCCCTTCATGGGACATGACTGGGTGAAAGAGGTATTAGTCTGTCGGACTGGAACCCCAGTCGAGTAACCTACTCCAGTTACCTATTCAACTGGTCATATCATAGACCAGGATACTGTCCCTGGCAGCCAGACTATGACAACAAATATCCTGCGTTTGTTAATCCCTATTATATATGAACCCACTATTGTCTCATAGGAAAGACCTAGGCGACTGATACTCAAAGGCCTTTGAGATGAAAGACGTATATAACAGGCACCTTATGGACCAAGAAAACAGTGGACCTACTGCCAGATGCAAAGGCACACACCAGCAATGCACACTTCCTGTGAGAGACTCTAGGCAACAGGAGATGCCTTGAAAAAGTACCACAAGGGGTGAAGCATTTGTTGGCCGTCCTCAAGTAACAGTAATATCCTATGGAGATCGTAATACGGCGGACGGGATATCCGCCACATTTGTGATGGAGTAACCCAAGTGCCAAACTCTAACTCAGGCCCTAACTCTGCTCTGATGTCATTACAACCACCTGTACAAATAACAAGCCGTTCTTTCACAAACTCTACAATTTCTAGACAAAATAATAAATTGTTTTCTCATTGACAAGTAACTTGCAAATATAGTGAAAAGCTTCCATTGCTTGTTTGTAATTAAATTAATGGTTGATTATCAGTCATTTCAGCTAGCAGCTTAAGAAGCAATGGGTTACATGGTTAGAGCACCCTTCACCAGTTGTTGTGTTTTTGGAACAAGATATCACTTGATACATTTGTAATAGTTTTGTGGTTTCGGACAGCTGGGTGCTATCCCCGAACTAAATGGTTGTCAAGATTAATATCTGCACCCTTTAGCAATTCACCCTTTCACCCATAGTCTCTCTTGATTTTTCACATTTGATTAATACTATTTTTTATTGTTTTCTGACTGTGTGCTGTAGCAATTTAACTCAGTTCCAATGTGCATTTGCTTTGTCCATATATGTGTACATTTAAATTCCTTTCATCCAATCATGTATTTTACCTTTTCCAGGCCATGGCAAATTGGCATTGGAAAGTGGTGCAGAAAGTCAATATACATTGTGTCTCCAGCGTGTTTTTAAACAATCAGATGTGTGACAAAATTGTATACCTCCAGAGAACGCCATATCTCTGTGGCAGGTCTGGGTTTTAAAACTACTAGAGTGCCACCTGGCAAGGAAATGTGCTTTACCATTTAGGGAAGTATATATTTACACATTGGATAAGTCGCCCCTAAGAGTGCCAAGCCAACAGGGCTGTGTGATTAAAGCATAAAACTGGGTCATGCTAAATATAGAGGAAAACTGTATCCACACATTGAACAGTGGCCAACAGCAGTTTGCCACTGTGTAGGGCAAAGAACACTTTACAATGAGCACGCTTGATCATGACTACAAATCTACTGCCACAGCTCAGCCTGGAAAATACTAGAAATGTCTTTTAAAATTATTTTGCAATTTTTATCAAATATCTAATTCATTAGTAAAAGCAGCCTTTTGCAAAATGTAGTGGAACTTAATTTTTAAAAAGTGAAATGTTGTTGCCTGAGGGTGCACTGCAACCTTGCCTCACAGCTCAACTCCAGTGACTGTACCCAGTAATCAGGTTTAGGTTTGAACAACTGGGAGCAGGGATGCTGAAGTGACCACTTGGCACAGATGCGCCACTTGGAAGGAGACAGGAACATATGGCACACACAGGACTTCCACATCACTGCTTCCTATGAAGTAGAGATCTAAAGTGGGGCTCCCAATAACAGAAATGATTCATTTCCGGAGCCCACAAGGACAGTCGGAAGTGCCCACAGCACAGGGGAAGCTAGTTCAATCTCACGGAGGGTGGGGAGGTGGGCGGCTTCTTCATCTCAGTAGGAGGTGTGCCCTAAAGGAAATTCCAGGAGTCCTGAAACTCAGGGGCTGTACATGCTCACCCCATGGGTTCTTTTGGGCTCTTGTTGCTGCTAAAGGGACACAAAAGGCAGAATAAACAACTGGTGGTGAAACGCCTACCAGAGACCTGGAGGGGAAACCAGGAGTACCTTTTCCAGGATCAAGCAATATTGACCTTCTTGACTTGACTCTGCATGGGCAGAAGGGTCTTTGAGCAGAGACAGGAGTTCCCAAAAAAGAACAACTGGAAGATTGAAAGCCTTAGAAACTACCAGTATGAAGATTACTGACCCTCCCCATGACCGCTCGGCCTCTGTTAGGCAGAACAATTTTCTGGTAACTGTTCCTTGTTTCAATTTCAGGTACATGAGTGGCCTCTAGTGGCCCTTTTTTGTAATGCACACACACTGTTGGTGATTATTGCACCTCCATTGTTCCAATGGTCATTTATTGATCATATAGATTTTTAAATATAATTATCCATATCTTCAGAATACCTTATCTAATTTTAACATTTTTTCTGTCTTAATGCTTATTTTTTTTTTTTTTTTTATTGATTTGGGAAATATGTTTTTTGTGTTCTTAATTTTAGTCTTAAATGGTAATGCGTGAATGTAGTACACAATTCTCTGGGGAATTGCTGCTTGATACGTAGGTGCCAGACATTAAATAGAGATTCACTTTAAACGTGTTTTGGCCTAAGCAGATTGTGTTTATACGTTTTCAGAGGTACTGCACTCCCACATTAGTTATCCACCTTCTCCCATATCCTAATTGTCCAACAGCGGTGAGATTTAAAATATCATTCTGTAGGCTGGGATAATCAGCAGATGGACTCATAGCTACAAGAGGTCATCCAGGGACATGAAGAAATCTAAAAAGACACTGACATGCACATCATAGTCCTCAAGCAACACCAACAGCATCTTTTTATCAGTTGAAAAAAGTCAGAAGATCAAATCCACCTTAATACTCCTCGGGCAGACAATGGCACTGAGGAGGACAGGATGAACATAGACTACAAGGGCAATAACTTAGGCCCCTCGGAAAGATGAAAATATTAGTGTACATAAACATACACCAGAATAAGAGGAATAAAACAATATGACATGAAAAAACAGCACCATTCAATGATGGATATAAAATCCACGACTGAGGCTAGGCAGACCTAAGGCCAGCCAAGAGCAAGCTAAAGTTGGGATAACCCAACAAAAGGCTGTCAATTGCCAAACATCACCAAGGCGCCAACTGACATGATGTAGAAAGCGCTACATAAACTCAGTATAAGATAACAAAGGACATCTATATAAAATGTAAAAACAAATGGATGAATGAAGCACAGGGGCAAAACTAAGGTCAAAGGAAAGGGATTTCAGGAGAGGGAAAAGATGCCGAAAAGGAAACCACTGGCATGGGCATCTCACATGTGCTGAAATTAGACATGAGTAGCAGTTCTGCTATACTTCAGCCTGAGAGGAAAACGAAGTGAATGGACTGCAAAGAATGCAGCACTCTTAGTCTGAGTAATGAATTTATTAAAGCACTTGCCAAGTTTCATGCACAGAAAGAATAACGTGAGCTTTTGTTTCAAATGCAACACGTGTAATTCTTAAAATAATCACAGAAGTAAACTAATAATGATTACTGAAACAGAGAGAATGCAAAACTTCAACAATGTATATTCTATATATAGAGAGCTAAAAGGAACTGTAGTACAGCTCAGGGTTTCATGAATGAACAAGGGAAGATGATTCATAGATTCAGATCACGGGGCTATCCTAAAAGGGTTTTATCCAAGGCATGCCAGCAAGTAGCATTGACCCAGCGCGATAGTCTCCTCCATCCGAGAGATAGGGGAGATAACACCAATACTCTACGTTTTATAACAACATTCAATGTAGAATCCCTTGCAGTAAGAAAAATTCTGATCAAATATTGGCATCTAATCAGAGCTGACAAGGTGGTTGGCCAGTTAGTAAGCCCCCAGCCTAGTGTGACATACAGAAGAAGTGGTTCCCTGTGGGACATGTTGGTACATAGTTACTCCAAGCGAAATAGGGAGACTTTCCTGGACAAACAACAAGGTTTCTATAGATGCACTAAATGTAAGGCCTGTAAAAACAGCATAAATCGCAAGGATTATTTTTACCAACCGGAAAAACAGAGAGAATCACAAAATTCCTTAGTTGTAATTCAAATTTTGCAATTTATGTTATTCTGTGCCCATGTTGATTACAATATGTAGGAAGTACAATTTTTCCCTTAAAAAAACGGGTTTTAGAACATTGGCGGGCTATCAAGAATAATGATCCTGCCTACCATGTAGCCCTCCACTGCAATGTAAATCATGCAGGTTTGAGCAATAGGATGTCATTTTTTGGAATAGACAGGGTACTTCCCACACCGCGAGGTGGGGACAGAGAAAAAAGACTCAGGAAACTAGAATCCGAATATATCATTCGCCTTAATAGTCGCCATCCTTGGGGTCTTAATAAGGATGAGGAACTTTTTGTTCACATTGGCTGATATCCACCATATATTTGCATGAAATATATTATAATTAGATGTAGAAAATAATGAGGGATGAATGTCATGTAAAAAAAATATACATATATATATATATGTAATATATATATATATATAGTTTTTTTTTTCCTTTGGGGCCCGTAGATTACAATTGTAGAAGTATGATACATAATTTTATGTTTACTAGGGTAATGGATGAATAATTGCTCGATGATATTAATGCTGATAAGGATCGTTAAGTGGCCCATGCGTTTGTACACAATGATAATTTAACACTGTAGGTGTATTAGTGATTAACCATGTGGTGAAGTAACATTGTTAGTTATGTGTGTTTAGAAGTGCAAATTGGTTTCATGAAATTTTCATAGTATTTATTTTATGTTGATGCACTAGGCTATAAAGGTTGAGGGGAGGGGAGATCATTATAATGACTTTGGCTGTTGACAAAGACCGTTATGGTCGAAACGCGTCCAGGCTTAATAAGCCTTGTAGAATGGTTTTGTAAATAAATGCAATTGTTGGGAGTGCCGTTTTTCTACAATTCAAATTGAGACACATATATATATATAGACTACGTATTTATGCATGCACAACACAAAGCGAAAAATAAGAATTAAAAATGCATCACCATGGGGCTTGAGACCGACATCATCACTTTGTCTGCCAACTTCAGGTGGTCGTGGAACCCTGGCAACCGAGGCAGAGGGAAACCACTATCCACAATGGGGTTATCTTTTGAGCAAGGCATCCCACCTCAGAATGAGTTCCTTCTAGTCCCAGTTGTCAAGCTTCCTCCCCTTATATACTTTAAATGAACTGGAGAGGAGAATTCTAGAACCCTCCCTTCCCATCGAGTAAGTCGTTGCTCAAACACTGGCCATACCAGGTCAGTGCTGAAAAGAACATGCTAGAGTCTGACCAACTCTCACTGTGTTTTTCCCAGACCGAGCTGTTCCCTGCTTTACCAGAAACATTCTCAGCCTGGTCTCTCCTATCATTCCTACTCCCTCATCTTATGTGCCCGTCCTCAGTGAGAAAGAGCGAGAACACGTTGCACAAGCTGTGCATGGAAAAATACCTGCGCCACCAATGTGACGGGTGCTAAATACAGATAGCATTACAATAGCACATCGCATTTTTATTTTTTTCTGTGCTGTGCTGTGATCTTCCATTGATAATGGGAAAGTTGCCAGGGGAGTGGGAAATGTATGTAATTATGCAAAATGCAAATCCATCATTTTGTGCTATATTTTAGTGTGAAATTAATCCTCAAGTCAATTGTTGGCACGCAGATACATTTAAACAAGATCACCCCAAACTACAAGTGTTTGCATTCAAATTTTACTGTGCATTCTCTGTGAATTCGTAACTCAAATGCACAAATTGGGAACTTCACAATTAATTTTTACTGTGCACCGTGTATAGTTACACAAAGTGTCTTAATTTCAAGAATTTCACATAACAAGCATTATTATCCGAATAATGCCGGCGTATTTTAAGTTTCACCCAGGCTTAGAAGTAGCAAGCCCTAGGAATGATAAGTAAAAACAGAGCTTTATAAGGCAAACTTGAGATCTCTACAGACATCCAAGCTCTAGCGAGGGACTGGAAGAAGACTAGTGCATTCAGGGTTCTGTGAACCCTTCCACGTGACGTCGGGTCCAAGGATGACACCACACAAAAGGCGGGTAAATGGCTGTCCCAGGGCTTTAAGTAGACCGGGTCGTGCTGGTGCTTGGAGCCGCCCATTCTGAAAAACAGGTACTGAAGACAGGTCTCCATCGGGCTCTCCACTTCTACCCTCACCCTCGGGGTGAAAAGAAAATCCTAAGTACCGCCCTACGCTGCCTTGGATGTAACTTCAAAGAGACTCGTTATAGTTCTTTCACAGGCTTATCATTTCAGAACTGAAGCATTTTCAATATTTTGTACAACCAAGTCACTGTTGCTGCTTATGTATCTGATGCAATTAACAACCACTGAAAAAAGCCAACAGTTCTGGCTTGTTGTAGGTGTAGTGTTACTTGTTGTATTACATATCTGGATGCAGTGACAGAAAGAAGCAGCAAAATACCAGTCAGGTGGCACACTATGCTAATAACAGATTTTTAGTTTACATGTTTTTAAGCTCCACCCATTATTATATTGGCTGCGCCCCTTTGAAAGACCCTACAGTTTTTTCAAGCCACTTAAAACCCTGGACTGTCCAGTCCAAATCTTTTGCGAGGCTTTCTTGACTGGAGGCCATGACTGCTATATTTTATCATTCACCTTCTAACACCTGTCTTGTTCCTGACTTCACCCTCGCTGCCCGAGCACCAGTCTCCATAATTTGTCAGTGGCATGACTGTGTGAATGCCAACCCTCACAGCATCCTGCGCCTACCAGGCACAGAGCGCAGCAGATTGGCTCATTCACAAAAGATGCTGCTGCAGCCAAGCTCTAATCACTCACACCTGCGAAAAAACCAAGGGACAAAAAGCCACTCTGCCCACTCCATCATCCCCAGATCCTTAATGTCGGGCGAGAATTAATCCATCAATCTTCCAAGCAGCGGAAAAGTGGGGAGATGTGCCATGAATACAAGCACTTACTGCACCATTAGCAGCAACAAACACAGGTACAGGGCTCCTGACAGGGGAAACTGCTGGCTCTGATCGCTGCAGCATCCTGGCCGGGGCACATCTGGACTGGGCTGAAGGGCTAGCCGGAAAAACCCCTGGGAGGCTCGTCTGTTTCAGGGCTTAATGGAGTGAAAGATATTCACACAGAGCACAGTCTCCTGATGGAGAGAGACACTGACTCTCCTCCAGGTCATTCTCTCTGGGGCAGAGCTGGACTGGGCAGATGGGGTCATAATATATGTATTTATTTAGCGCTTACTACCCCTGCTGAGGTGTTGAAGCACTTTTGGGCAAGTATCATGGTACTCTCGAACCCAAAAGGATTAGTGTTGGATTAGCGTAGGGAAATATGAGTTAATTTGAGTGATGGACATGTGAGTCCGTTAGTTGGATTGAATAGAATAATGGTGGGATAGAAGAGGGAAGAATCTAAAAAGTGTTAATTGGGAGCTCGTAGTAGTAAATGAGGTTTGGGATGAGTAGAAGGAGAGATGGAGGAGGGAGGAGTCTGTAGAAAGGGGTTTTGGGAGATCATAGGAACCCCCAGAGGCTTAGCTGTTTCAGGGCTTCATGGGGTGAAAGATCTTCCGACGAGCCAGGAGAGAGACACTCATTGTGCTAGCTGCATCATCCTCGGCTGGGGCAGGCATGGACTGGGCAGAAGATATACCAGGAAAGCCCCAAGAGACTCGGCTGCTTTCACAACTCCATTTGGTGAAAGGCTTTCAGCTCACTGAGCAATAGTGAAAGTGGCTAAGGTTGCAGCACACACTGTCCCACTACTCATGGCCTAGATGCCCTCATGGGTGACAAGTTTGTGCTCTACAAATCCATGTTGTATTACATGGCTACTACTCCTGCAGTGTGTACTATTGCTGCCACTGTACTACTGAATGATTTTCTTACGGTTTTCTTCAAGCCACCTATAACATCAACATCTTTTTATACACTATGTTTGGGGAAAAAATACTTTTCACAATAATTATCTTTGGGGGAGAGGTGCCCCTGTTCCTCAAGCCACCAGTAAAAGGTTCAGGCACCTTAACTGTTAAGTGCATCATTGGGCCGGTATGCATATATTGTTCGTGGAGGCTGTTTGCTGCCAGCCCAGCTTTGGATGGCTGGGGCACACCTTGCCCAGCTTAACCAAGCTCCGGTAATCATTCTGACGTGATAATGTCTTAGATCAGCATGAGGTGTACATTTAATCCTATCCTAATGATGTAATGCAATGCTTATCAATGTCAGGTCAACATGTACATCTCCCCTCCTCATATACTTTTCAGGACATCAGCGTGAGGTTAATGCCTGTCATGCTCCTCCTCATATAATGATATGGATATCAGTGTGACGTGAAGGCCTACCTCTCCTGTCCTCAGAACATGTGAGGGATATCAGTGGGAGGTAAACACTTGAACACTTGTCCCTCATCTAATTTTATAATATCATAGTTATCAGTGGGAGGTGAAAATCTGTCTCCTCATCTCATTATATAATATCATAGCTATTAATGCGAGGAGAACACCTGTCTCATCATCTCATGATATAATGTTATGGCTATCAGAGGGAGGTGACTACCTGTCCTCTCATCTCATGATATAATACCATAGTTATCAGTGGGAGGTGAACATCTGTCTCCTCATCTCATGATATAATATCATAGCTAACAGTGAGAAGTGATCACCTGTCTCCTCATCTCATGATATAATATCATAGCTATCGGTGGGGGTGAACACCTGTCTCCCCCATCTCATGATATAATATTGTGGCTATCAGCAGGAGTGAAACACCCGGCTCCTCATCTCATGATATAATGTCATGGATATCAGTGGGAGGTGAATATCAGTGAGAGGTAAACACCTGTCTCCCAATCTCATGATATCATGGATATCGCATGAGTGGCACACCTTGCTCCTCATCTTACGATATAATGTCCTGGATATCAGTAGGAGGTGAATATCAGTGGGAGGTGAACACCTGTCTCTTCATCTCATGATATCATATCATGGATATCAACATGAGTTGAACACCTGGTTCCTCATCTCATGATATAATTTCATGGATATCAGTGGAAGGTGAACACCTGTCTCCTCGTGTCATGGTGTAATATCATTGTTATCAATGGTTATCAGCATGAGTTGAACACCTGTCTTCTCATTTCATGATACATAATCAGGGATATCAGTGAGAGTTGAACATCTATCCCTTTCCTCCTAAAAGATTTCCTGGTTATCAGTGTGAGGTGAACGCCTACCTCTCCTCTTCTCATGTCATCTCATGGATATCAGTGTGAGGTGAACTCTTATTCCTCATCTCATGACATAATACCATATATTTCAATGCTGCATGAACACTTGTCCCACGTCATCATATCATTTCATGAATGTTTGTGTAAAGTAAACACTTGTCTCCCCTTCAGATACTAGGTCATGAATATCACGTGAGGTGAACGTCTCTCACCTCCTCCAATTATTTTCTAAATATCCATTTGAGGTGAACGTCTACCTGTGTTCTCACACCATATCATGGGTGTAATTGTGAGGCAAACACTGTCTTTAACCTCGTGGTATTATACCAAGGATGTCAGTGGGAGGTGAATGACTACCTGTCTTCTCCTCATAGTATGTCAAGGCCATTGGTTGTAAGTGAACACCTACCTCTTCTCTCCTCATAGTATGTCGTGGACATTGTAGGTGAATGACTACCTCTCTTCTCCTCATAGTACGTCATGGACAATGGTGGGAGGTGAATGACTACCTGCCTTCTCCTCATAGCACGTCATGGACATTGGTGGGAGGTGAATGCTTACCTCTCCTCTCATATCATGTCATTGTTGTCAGTGGGATGGGAGCAATTCTCCATCATATCAAGATGTATGACCATGGATATGTGTCTCTTACCTTTCCTCTCCTCATGTTAAGGATATCAGTGGGAGATGAGAACTTGTCCCTCAACTCATGGTACAATATCATGGATAACAATGTGAGGTGAAAACGTCATTATATAATTTTCTGGACATTATTGTGAGGTGAATGCCAGCTTTCCAGTCTCATACAATGTTATTGATATCCTCTACGGGGAATGCCTAATTCGCACATCCTCATATAATTCCCTGGATATCAGTGCGAGGCGAACACCTACCTCTTCTCTCATCCACTATCATGGATATCAGTGAAACATGATTTCTTATGCTTCACCTCTTGATATCATGTCATGGATATCACATGAGGACAATGTCTCTCCTCTCCTTTCCTCCCTTCTTGTCCATCCCACTCTCCTCCTATCATGTCGAGGGAGAACGCCCGCCTCCCCTCCTCCCGCAATGTCATGGGTATCATCACCGGGGAAGGTCTACCTCTCCCCTCCTCATGCAACATATAGATCCTGGCTCCCGGTTATCCTGCCCCTCATCTTCCATTGGATTGGCCACCACGTTTATGGAAGCCCGTTCTGGAGAGTCCTTCTCCATATTTCCTCATTATTTTCAAATTGAATGGCATTACCAGGATGTGCAACCGATCCTGGTAACACTCTTCATGTCGAAAATGTTCCAGCAGCTTGATGTTTGGCACCTCCTGGTCTATCCTCCTTCCACTCCCTGTGTACACTCCTTTCTTTCTTACTCTCCTCCCAGGCTCTTTCTATTCCTCTCCCTCGCCTATGTTTTGTATTTACCTCTGCCTTCTACTCTCTACACCTATATATTGCCCCCTACATGTACCCTTGTACATATATCCATACCTATGCAATAACTTTAGCCTGGTTTTCTGCGGCCTGCTTATACCCTTCTTTGTCTACTCTACCTATTTCCTGCATGATGCATAATGTCGAACTACCGCTCCAGTGCTACTGTAATGCGAATATCAAGCCAGAGGAAAACAAAAACAAGCATTGGCATAGCCAATAGGTCTCGCCTTTGGGACCTTTTAAGTATTTAGCCATGCAGCACATTATCCTGGGTGCTACAACATCTACTGTTCTTTAACATGGAAGCTTTGACACTGATAGGCACATTATAGCACTGCATTGAGAAGTACTTATTTAAAGAAACGTTTTTAGGCACATTAGCAGTATGCAAATTAAGGTAATGGGTTGTCTGACTGTACCAGCATAAGGTTTAAAAACTGGATTTGCACACACAATTTATTTCATTTGGCTCGGACTTGCAGGTTATTGTACCAACACCAGTTAGTATTTCCAGTGTTAGAAATTGCGCTATTTGTTGAGTGGCCAGCACAAGTAATAGTTCCTCAATTGTCCTTAGTAGGAACCAAACAACCAACTGTAGCGGGCGGAGCAGTCTAAGGCCTACTCAAGGGAGGTGGCGTGGGCTAGGAATCAGCAATCACTGGCACGCAATCACAGCACTCAATAAATGGGTGTCCAGTCAGTACTTTTCCTTTAGAAACAGAGAAGTACATTTATTAAACACACACTGCTAAATACTACTCAATAATTTACAAATATACATTGGCAGATGGAACATACCATAGCTGAGATTGTGCAACCACTGATGACCCCATAGATGGGTCACTCAAACATATCAAGAGTGTTTAAATAGTCATAGTGTAATAACGATATTACGTTGGCATGAATCATGGGTCCCATGAATCCCATTGTCCCAGGACCACCACAGGCTGAGTTATGGGCACAAATGTGTAGTAAAAGGAATGCCCTGCAAAGCATTATGGAGTAAGTTTCCAGAGTGCAGTGAACATTGTGGTATCGGCTCTCCCGCTGTGTCGGGGAGAGCAGTGTTGAGGATTTCCCTTGTGTTTTTTCTATTTAAAAGGCACCAGTTTGTATATTTTTCAACTGCTAAACTAATGTAGTACAAACATCACACACAGTGCAGCATAAGGCAGAGGATGGGGTGTAAGGGCCAGGGCTGCCGACTTTGGAGCTGGGGAACCAGGCTTGAGTCTCGTCGCCTCAACATCCTGTGATTCTGGACAAATCACTTAATTTCCCCATGCCTACCAACAATGAGTGTGTCCTTATGTAATGTAACCAGTGCTCATGTAAAGTGTAAAGTGTTGAAATCGTTGGGCCGAGTTCACACTATATTGTCGCGTAGGCTCTCATTATTCTAATGAGACTACTGGATTTGAGCGGCAGAATCGCCTGCGGTGTGGGGGACTGAGTCTAACCCACTACAGGTGACATCTGTCGGCCTAATCCGGGTTTTGCTCCGGCTAACTATCAGAGCAGGGTTGATTTGGCAGCCGAGCACATGACACAACTGACTCCTCAGGGAAATCGTGGTCACTCAGATCGCATCCGTTTCTCTCAGTTATATTAGTTTCACATATGCAAGGACAATCAGAGGCAGTATATGTTTCAATAAGGTTTTAATGAAGCAACTGCATCTTAGATAATAAAGCATGTACTGCAAGAACCAGGATGCTGAAGCATGACAGGATTAAAATTGTGACAAAAAGAGTAAAGCATAAAAATAACGCTACCATATTGTCACTAGAGTCACAAATATAATTCCTACCTAGGCTATGTTAGAGCACAGCATGTTAAGCTCTAGTTCTGCCCTTCAGGTTCCACTGGGAAGACATCATCCCTCATACCTGACCAAGAGCCTGAAGTCTGCGTTAGCATCTGTAGCGAAGCATTCATCAATTAGCATACAGTCGTGGTCATCTGGCTGGAATCTCCCTCTCATGTGTATGGGACAGGGAAGTGTTTTTATAATAAAACAACTGATGTTCTAAAAAAATGTCCCTACGTAAGGACGTGTATGTTTCTATGAATACCAGAGACAAAGCGTTACCACGTTTACCGGCAACCTATCTTACTGCAGCCTTGTGAGAAGCACAGAGTGAACAAGAATGTCTTGTTTAAGAACGTGGTGCTGGCCTAGGCAAAGAACAGCTAGATAGAGAGAAATAAAACAAGAACGCAAATGTGGCTATTGTTAAAATAATAAACAAAGCTGAATAAAATATATCTAGGTTAAAGTGCACAGCTACAGCCCTGGTTTTGCTAAAATAACGTATATGGAGCTATAACTAAAATGGCTACACAACAATATAAAACCGCAAAAAAAAAAGTAAATAAAAAAGAACCCCTGCAGCCTTTGTCAGGTGCAGACATCGCAAAGAAACAGTGAGAGGTCGAGATGCACTAAAACAAGGAAGAGGAAAAACACAACATACCGCCATGAGCAGAAATCAGAGAGGCAAAATAAAAAAGTAATGCACCCACTGGCCGATTGTGCAATAATCCATGTAACAGGGTCAGTCTCCAGGGAGGTAACATAGCAGCCTTAAGGTGGGACAAATATAAACCATTTACCTAACAAACCAAAGGAATTTTAAAAGGCAGGACAAGGAACCAATGAAAGTGATGGGCATTTGATGAGTGTGGTGAAAGTCCACAAAAGTCGATTATAACATGTCGAGAGACAGCACATGCCTAGGCTCGACCTAACAGAGCAAAGATATTTTTTAGTTCTTCATTTTTCTTTCCAAAAAATAGAGGACAAGCAAACTAATTTGACAGGTTTGCCACAGTCTTCAAATTCAGTAAGGAAGGTGCGAACAAGGGGAGGAGGGGCACAGAGGTAACAATAGATTTTGCTGAAGACACCCTCCTAAGAGGATGTCTCTGAGCATTCTCTTTCCTCACTGGTCCTCCTGGATGTCAGAGACTTTGACAGGATTACAGGTCACCTGACTGACTCCACCTCACTCCCATACTCCTCAGACCCATGCGAAGGCCTGTACCAAGGGCAGTAACTCAAGGGCCCTCTTTACAAGCTGGTTAGAATAGGGTGCAGTTTTTTACCTCACCTGTTAATACTATTACCTCGGTTTGAGTTCTTGACCATGTGTGGCAAATACCTCCTATTCTGAGTTTTCAACATGAAAATAAGGCATAACAAGCAGAATCATTTTTAACAAACAAAATTATGCATGTTTTTGCTCTTTTTCTGGCCTTTTCCCCAAACACATCTCAACAGGTTTGTCGACAGTGGTGGTGGAGCAGTTTTCAGAGTGGGAGTGGTGCCATCAATGTTACACCACTGAGGTCATAGGGATTGTGAAAACCCAAGCGTACCACAAAGATCAAGTGTGGTAAATGAGCCACACCCATTCAGCGGGAGTGGTGAGGGGGTGTTATGTAGCTGAAGGTGCTTGTGAAGCATACTGGCTAAAATATATCGCCAAAGCGTGGGATAGCATCGCACGGCCAGCACATTTGCCATTGAACTGGCCACAAAAATAGACCTGGCAAGCAAGTATTTATCATTTGCACATCACCAAGTACCATCCATTTATTTGATCCTAATAAAATCTTTTGTTGGGATCACACTGAAATAATTTGCTTCATTTGTGCTTTTGTAACTGCTAACCTAATTAAAGTATTTGTATTGTTACTTTACAGGTATTTAAATTTTGTTGTGTGTTAGGAAACAACTGCAGCCTTTCCTTTCACACTCCCTGAATCCGAGGAAGATTATCAGATAGTTCAGTTGACAAAATCTTCTAACTTTGCAGTAAAATAAACAAAAGTAAACACCAATCTCTATGTTAAAATAATAAGCAGCAATTGGTCAGAAGACAGAGCCTGACATGTGTCCTCTAGCCTTGCATAACATTAAGGCATCTTTGTTGTTCGGTCACCTTCTGAGCTCTAGCATGACTACTTTGGGGGGGTGCAGCTCACCCTCCCTGGCACCCACACTTCCAGCACCTATGTTTGTGGAGCCAGAATCTAGCAGGCAAAATTGCAAAGGCTGTGATAATTATCACATGTGTGCAAAGGGACTGATAGCAGATGAAAGAAGAGAGTTCATCAGCTAAGACTGGCTCTCCACTGGAGGAGTTCTAGAGGCTGACTCTCCACTGAAGGAGTTCTAGAGGCTGACTCTCCACTGGAGGAATTCTAGAGGCTGACTCTCCACTGAAGGAGTTCTAGAGGCTGACTCTCCACTGGAGGAGTTCTAGAGGCTGACTCTCCACTGGAGGAGTTCTAGAGGCTGACTCTCCACTGGAGGAGTTCTAGAGGCTGACTCTCCACTGAAGGAGTTCTAGAGGCTGACTCTCCACTGGAGGAGTTCTAGGGATTACACTCCACTAAAGGTGTTCGAGAGGCTGAGTCTCCACTGAAGGAGTTCTAGAGGCTGACTCTCCACTGGAGGAGTTCTAGGGATTACACTCCACTGAAGGTGTTCTAGGGCTGACACTCCACTGAAGGAGTTCTAGGGCTGATACTCCACTAAAGGAGTTAGGCTGACTCTACACTGGAGTTCTAGGGGCTGACTCTCCACTGAAGAAGTTCTAGTGCTGACACTGAAGGAGCTAGGCTGACTCTCCACTGGAGTTCTAGGGCTGACACTCCACTGAAGGAGTTAGGCTGACTCTACACTGGAGTTCTAGAGGCTGACACTCCACTGAAGGAGTTCTAGGGCTGACACTCCGCTGAAGGAGTTCTAGGGCTGACACTCCACTGAAGGAGTTAGGCTGACTCTACACTGGAGTTCTAGGGGCTGACTCTCCACTGAAGGAGTTCTAGAGGCTGGCACTCCACAGAAGGAGTTCTAGGGGCTCATAGAACAAATCTATTCACTTCCGGGGCGTGGGTAAACATAGAGTCACAGGTTTTTATCCTTCCAAGTGCAATACTATTCTCACAATTTTGATGGCTATCAAACCACCTTTAATCAGTGTAACAAAAAAGATTACAGTTGTGCTGTGAGGTAGTCATGGCTAACCTGATGCGTGAGGCACCTTACAACCAGGCGCGTGTTTATCGCAGAACAGCTAGTCACCAATAATTGGCTAGATAATTGCAGCTTGATAATTGGATCTCAGAATGTCACGTCAATAGGGCTGTGACCAAGCAAGCGGTTGATATTTGGGTTCTTGCGCAGTCTCTGACCTCTCATCGAAGGAAGGTGAAGCTGTTTCTCTCTGGGTTACCCCTAGCTGCTAGCTGTCGATCCATCACTTACTCTCTCTTGTGACGGACTGTTCCGCTGGAGATAGGACTGACCTGGTTCTGTGGAATAACCACAAACTCTCTGTTCTACCCCACTTCCCAGTGGAAGATAAGGAGGGTGAAAAATGCAGAGGGTTATCAAATGTTCTAGGGCCCACAATGAAAGTTAGGAAAATGGGGCAGACTAACCCCCTGTTGGGAACAAAAACACAGCCATAGTTGGGTCACAAGGGAGCCCCGGCGCGACTCCACCAGCTGCACTATTGGTAGCTACACTCCAGTGCGGTGAGGCTGGGTCTGAGTACAGGCAGCCTCAATGGTCCCACAAGAACTAATTGAAAAGCCATGTTTTCCTCTTCTTGCAGAATTCAAGAAGTGAGGAGTAGGCCCTGATGTATCGGGGAGTTCGTTCCAGTATTTGGCGGCTTGGTAGGAGAATGACCAACCTCTCGTTCTGCGTCTTTGGATGCGGGTGTGTGCGCGAGTGAGTGGTGATGAGCGAAGTTGTCCGGTGGGTTGTTGGGAGTGAAGCCGATGGTTGAGGTGTGGTACCTAGAGTGCTACTGCTGAGGATGGATGATCGGGGGCCAGCATCGCTCTTAAGCTGGGTATGTCAGGGTGAGTGTACCTTATGTACATGACATGGTGCAGCTCGACATGTCTCGGTTGACGGTTCAAGACGCTGTGTGTGTGTGTCCTTTTTTCCTCCAAGACGGAGCACAGCAGAGGCACTGCATATTTGTGTCCTGCACTAGGAGTGCATTTTCATTGTTGATTGGCTGCCAAGGGTAGTGATCCAGGTCACTGGGACTGGTAGGGTCTCCAGTGGCACTACAGAAACTAACAGCCCCCACCGATCCCCTAGGCTAGTGTACCCCAGGGGCTCCATGCTCCCAGCTTCCATTTTACATTTCACTTATCATGTGAGTTTGTGCAGATAGTTCAAGTGAAGGAAATCAGGACTTCAGCTCCCAGAATACACCAGACTGTAAAATGACAGCCCGGCACTATTCGAGTAGTGTCTATATAATGCCATATTACCACCAGTAACGGTGAACAATAGATGTTGACATAGATGCAACATACAGTTGAGTGTGAGTTACATGCTGAGACTGTAACTGAAAGATACCCATCTGTGCATGTGGTTCAGGTCATATGACCCCTGTAGTGGAGCACAAGGTGTGTTGTTATTTCCACGCCTGTGAGGTGGCTAAGCAAAGTGTGCCTATTTAGCCAATGACCCTTTGCATGTTGAGACTTTTGAGGCAATGCTGTCTATGGGAGTCATTATGAACAGGGCGGGAAACCTCGCCGTGTTCATGCTGGCGGTCTTTTTACAGACCGCCAGCCCCCTTGACACCCTGCCGGCCGTATAATATACATTCTGCTCAGCTGCGGGCGGAAACAGTGTTGGGACAGTAGAATGCAGGGCCAGGACATTGCCGACAGCTCCACATGGAGCCGTCGTCAATGCTGCTGTGCGGTGGGTGAAGCAGCACCCGTCGCGCAGATCACTTCCCATAAATCGGGCACTGACCTGCACGACGGGGCATTGCACGGGGCATTGCACGGGGGCCCCTGCACTGCCCATGTGGAGCACCCCTTCTGCCAGCCTTTACCTGGCGGGTGAACCCGCCAGGGAAAGGCTGGAGGAACATGGGTTCTTTATCCGCAGGGCAGCGCTGCTTGCAGTGCTGCCATGTCGGATAAAGTATTCCGCCATCATCAGGCTGCCTGTCGGCGGTAGCCTGGCGGTGGCAGAGGGCCGCCTGTGGTGGCCCTCCCTTGTGCAGAATATGGCAGTTCAGACCGCCATGCCAGTGGCGGTATTTTCCGCCACCGCCGGCATGGCGGTCTGAACCGCCATGTTCATAATGAGGGCCTATGTTTTGAAAGCACAACTACAAATCCCAGAATGCTACGTGCTAAAAAGCCAGCACTAAATGAGGTGTCACGCAAGACTTAGGGCCACTTGGATGGTATGTGTCTGACGTAACACAGACTGCTAGACATTCCTGGTGTGGAGGGGCTGATGGCAGTGAATGCCCTCTTTGTGATGTAGTGAATACTACAACCACGCTGGCTCTTTCTTTCAATCCTTCACCTGTATCTCAGGGCCCAAATTTATGGGGAGTTGGCACAGGGCAGGGCGTCACCCTGCTGTGCTGCAGAAATAAGCCATATCTATAGCATATGGCGCATTCCTGTCCTCTCCCCCACGCCGGCCCACAATGGGCTGCCTAGCGCCAACGCAGGAACGTTGCACTATGGTGCAAGGGTGCCTGTGATGCATGCAGGATTGTTTTTGTGCTGGAAGGGGCAAGTTCCTCAACTCAAACGGTTCAAAAGTCACTAAAAATGTGACATGTGTTTCCGTGCAGTGGGAGGCCCTGTGCAGGACTGGACCGTTCACCTTTCTGCTGGTAATTGCTTTATTTTTGTGTTAAAATTGTACTACTGAGGTGCACCAAATACCCAGACAATGTTTCCAAATTGAAAAATGATGAAATAATGGGTCAATGCTATTACAAAATGTGCTGCAGTATGCCACATCATTTGTGTTTTTTCCACTTCATTTACTCAACCCTGCCACATAATTTGGCCATCTCCTGCCGCATAATTCCAGTGGCCCGGCCTATGACCTGTTACATTTCTTCAGTAACATATCAGCTCTGGTCAGTGACAGGCACCATCTAGAGCTTACAGATCAGGGATACTTAGTATATGACCCAGGGGCCTCTTGTGCACGACTGACCCTTCCAAGCACCACCTGCTGGACAGCAGCACTTGCTGCTGGTCAGTGTCCCTCCCCCCCCCCCACCCCCCCAAGGGGCGCTCACAGTCAGGAAGATGTAAACCTAGGCTTGTAAAGCCTCGAGGGCCCTGCTAGAATGAGGGGCCCCACCAGTGGAGTAAGATATGCTGAAGGGGTCCCCCGCACCCACATCAGTAGGGCCCCCTCCATTAGGGTAAGCTTCCCCCCCCCATCACCGCGGGGGCTGCAGGGGCCTCTGTTACGCCTCTGGGCCCACCTTGCACCATGAAGAACAGCTGGGCAGGGGTCACCTTTATTCACAAGGGTAGTGTGATGATCAGCTTCATCCCCCCAAGAGTCCCACCCAGCGCCCATGTCTACCTTGAGAGATACTAATACCCAAGGGGGAATGTGAACAACCACAGCAACACAGTCCAAAGTCAGCTGTGGCCTCTCCAAACCCTGTACCCCAGTGCTGCTGAGCTACCTGCCAGCCAAGGCAACACCATATAGTTTTACTGTGACACAAAATTAGAGAAAATAAAAATCATTAGGAACCTTATCCTATCCTGCTCTTATGAGGTGTTTTCCTATGTTGTTTTACAGCCTGTAATACCATTTCTAAGCACTGGAAATAGCAGAAGTTACCTCTAATCAAATAATGGTAATGGAGTTACTGCTCCCAGACAGATGGGATGCTCTTCCTGGTTCTGGGAATCGGAATTTGAACCTTCTGATCACCACATTTGTCAGCAGTGAGCGTTAAAATCAGACATTTTGCCAGGTCACAACCATCTTCTGTTTCCAGTGTTTCTAGCTCGCTCACCGCACCACAACTAGGGTGGAGGGTGTCCCCCAGGGAATTTGCACTGTGTTGGGGGCCCTCCCAGTTTTTTGATGCAGTATTTAGTACGTCACGTGTTTATAAGTGGTAAAGCTTGCCCTGAGTGTTGCATTTGCTAGCAGGAAGTGTAAAACCTACCCTTATGGTTGCACCTTGTGATGGGGTTGGTGTTATGTCTGCCCACGTCAGTAAACTACCGACCTTATCCTGGGTCACATCGATGCTTTTTATAACATTCACTAACTTAATTGAAGTTTTTTTTTTACTTTATTGATTTACGCAAGAGTGAAACATTGTCTCATGCCTCCAGTGGTGCCATACTTAGACATAGTGCAGTAGTACATTGCTTAGTAACAATTTTCCAAACCCCGCCCCCTCCCCCCGTGCTGCCCATGTTCTTGTGCACATACTTCTCAATTGTGCGCGCTGGTCCTATCTAGAAGCATTTGGTCCAGACGCCCGTCTCATCCCCAACATCCATACTAAGGGGGTGATTCTGACCTCGGCGGTAAAAGGCGCTTACCGCCGGTCAGAAGACCGCCATAACACCGCCGCGGCCGCGGAAAGCCGCCACGGTCATTCTGACCCACAACGGCCAAACCTCCAAAAATCCGACCTCCACTGCAGGCCGCCACATCAGCGGGCAGCGATAAACTGGAGATGACCAAACCTCCACCGTCACGCCAACAGAAATACGCCCATGCCATTTCGACCCACGAATCAACGCGGCGGCCTTTCCAACGCGGTATTCCATTGGCGGTACACACCGCCGCGGTCAAAATACACACACAGCACCAAAACACAGGCACATTGGACAATTACAAATACACACACCTGATACACATACACAACCCACTCCCACACAATCAATCAACTATAAAACACACCCCCACATCACCCACAAACCCCTACGACCACAATTACTGAGAGAAGGAGAGAGAGACACAGCAGACAATCCATAGCAATACACACTGAGGCACACTACACCATCACACACACCACATAGTAGCACAAAGCACCACACACCAACATACTCATCATCACATACACCACCCCACACCTCACCCACACCACCCCATGGCACCCCAAAGGCACCCACGCTTTTCGGACCAAGAACTCCGGGTCATGGTGGAGGAAATCCTAAGAGTGGAACCCCAGCTCTTCGGCTCACAGGTGCAGCACACCAGTATAGCTAGGAAGGCGGAGCTATGGCAGCGGATCGTGGACAGGGTCAACGCGGTGGGACAGCATCCCAGGAATAGGGAGGACATCCGCAAACGATGGAACGACCTACGGGGGAAGGTCCGATCGATGGTCTCCAGGCACAACATCGCGGTCCAGAAGACTGGCGGCGGACCCCCACCCACCCCTCCCGAATTTACATCATGGGAGCAAGAGGTCGTCAACATCCTGCATCCTCAGGGCCTCGCAGGAGTAGCCGGAGGAATGGACTCTGGTAAGTCCAATCTCAACTACTATATCCCCCCCACCCCACCAGCATGCCAACCCACACCCCCACCCTCACCCCCAACCCCCCAGCACACATCCTCCCTGACAATGTCTCAGCAGCACAACCCACCCATCCCAACACCAACTCCTACATGCCAACACAATCCATGGACACCCATCACCCAAGCATGACCACTGCACTTACCCCCCCCCCCCACTAACTACCCTCACAACACCTCCCTCAAGGGAATGCCTGCACTGGGGG
Organism: Pleurodeles waltl; assembly: GCF_031143425.1. Lineage (NCBI taxonomy): Eukaryota > Metazoa > Chordata > Amphibia > Caudata > Salamandridae > Pleurodeles > Pleurodeles waltl. The sequence goes on from NC_090444.1 coordinate 1,823,449,887, forward strand.
ACGAGGGCACCCATAACACGCACGCCATTGCACACACAGAAACAATAACCAAACTCTCTTACCCCATGCAGGACCCGAACGCCAACACACCAGCCAGGAGGGTCCAGAAATGTCCATCCCACCCCCGGAACAGGCCCACAGTGAGGACAGCAGCTCTGTCGACACTGAACCTGATGACCAGCCCGGACCATCGGGGACCTATGGGCAGTCGGTTCCCCTCACCCAGACACAGGCCACACCAGACCCGACCCCCTCTGCCAACACCAGCACAGCTCCCACCCAGCGGGCCCATGCCTCTGTCTCTAGGACACGTCAATCAGCGGTGTGTCTGCCACTACAGGGCACCCAGGCTAACCCAACACCCCAACAACAACAGGGACCTGGGGGCAGTGGGGGCGGGCACACCGTCCAGGAGACAGAGGCCGGGGGAAACCGGGCAGCTCGGAGGGCTGCTGTGCGACAGGGGGGGGAGGAGAGGCCCAGGGAACCCACTCTCCAAGAGGCCCTCACCACCATCATGGGGGCCTACCACCACTCCCAAGAGACGATGGCGACGGTACTGGCCAGGTTCACGGACATCCAGGCACAGCAGGAGGAACGCAACATGGGGTTCAGGGAGGAGCTGAGAATCATCGGGACCGCAATGGGGACCATCGTCCTGGCCCTCAACAGGATAGAAGACGCGTTGCGGGACCATGTGGCACCACACAGGGCCCCTGTCACTAGCCCGGATCAGGAACAGCCTACCACCTCCGCCGGCGCTAGTGGACAGGAGGCCCCAACACCACGACAGGCCACCAGAACCCCACCTCCTGCTGAAGAACAACCACCCCGTAAGAGGAGCCTGAGATCCAAAAAAAAGACAGAGTAGGATGTCAAGACCCCCGCCAGCAGGACATACCCCCTGAACTCTTCCCACTGTCCCACATTGCCACCCTGTCCAACCATGAACTGCCTCTGCTCCATCCTTCCACAGGCAAAAGGACAATGCACCTGTGAGACTGAGAACTGGACTCTGCCATGGACATTACTCCACCCCCACCCATCACCCTTATAATCACATGTACCAATATCTAGCACTGTAAATAAATCACATATTGCACACAAATCAGTTTGGAGTCATGCTGTATTATTAGCAAATGTATTACATATTACTGTTCAATATCTGTTCTGTCAATTAGTGATGACAACATACCAATGTCAATACGCTGTAGTTCATGGGCAAACCAAGCAGAAGTCAGGCACTGAGTCATACAGCACTGAGAAGGGAAGGGAAAAACAAAAATTACCCAAAAAGATCTGGTGGGAACTACAGAAAGTACAGATGCAGGAGGCTATAAGCAATTGTGAAATGGCGTGGGTGATTCTTACCTGGGTGTTACTGGAAATACTGTTGTATCACTCTGTCCCTATTGTCTGTGTCGTCCTCTGAGTCTTCCTCCTCTTCACTCTCCACAGGCTCCACGGCTTCTACAACACCACCATCTGGACCATCCTCCTGCAGGAAAGGCACCTGGCGTCGCAAAGCCAGGTTGTGAAGCATACAGCACGCCACAATGATATGGCACACCTTCTTTGGTGAGTACATTAGGGATCCACCGGTCATATGCAGGCACCTAAACCTGGCCTTCAGGAGGCCAAAGGTTCGCTCAATCACCCTCCTAGTACGCCCATGGGCCTCATTGTAGCGTTCCTCTGCCCTTGTCCGGGGATTCCTCACTGGGGTCAGTAGCCACGGCAGGTTGGGGTAACCAGAGTCACCTATTAGCCACACACGGTGTCTCTGTAGCTGCTGCATCACATAGGGGATGCTGCTATTTCGCATCACATACGCGTCATGCACTGACCCTGGGAACTTGGCATTTACATGGGAGATGTACTGGTCAGCCAAACAGACCACCTGGACATTCATCGAATGATAGCTTTTTCTGTTTCGGTACACCTGCTCATCGTCTTTTGGGGGTACCAAAGCCACATGGGTCCCATCAATGGCACCAATGATGTTGGGGATATGTCCAAGGGCATAGAAATCACCCTTCACTGTAGGCAAGTCACCCTCCTCTGGGAAAATGATGTAGCTCCGCATGAGTTTCATCAGGGCAGACAACACTCTGCTCAAAATCTTAGAAAACATAGGCTGAGACATTCCAGATGACATGGCCACTGTGGTCTGGAATGACCCACTTGCCAAAAAATGGAGGACTGACAAAACCTGCACCAGAGGGGGAATCCCTGTGGGTTGGCGGATGGGGGACATCAGGTCTGGCTCCAGCTGGGCACACAGTTCATGGATAGTGGCACGGTCAAGTCTGTATCGAAGTATTATATGGCGTTCTTCCATTGTTGACAGGTCCACCAGCGGTCGGTACACGCGAGGATTCCTCCTTCTCATCGCAAGTCCCAGCGGACGGTGCCTAGGAAGGACAACATGGAGCACAGAGTCAGCCAAACCACAGGTACGTACAGACAGCTTGCACAGTTAAAGAATGGCAATGGGTTGAAAGGCGTGTATGTGTGGCAATGCAAGGCATAGGCCTGTGTGTCGCAGTCAAAATTAAGCCATGTAGGCCCTTGAAATGGCGGCTGCCTGACCTGTGAAGTGGGACAATGGGATGTGAGGTCAATGCGCTGGCGGGGCACACCGTGGCGGTAGGCGGTCGAAGACCGCAGCGCAAAGCCGCATTGGTTAACATTGAAGCCTATGGGTTTCAGGAGCCAATGACGAAGTGCGCCGGCGGTCGCGGTACGCACCACCGCGGTACGCACCGCCGCGGGCGTGACCGCCATTTTCTATCTGCTTAATCACTCGAGACCTGATCATCCACAGGAGAGGACCTATACTGCAAGTGCTGCTGTGACCTCGGTCTGGAAGATACAATGGCTGCTGCGACTGGGGAAAGGGCCCCTGCCTTCACGTCTGAAGAGTTGGAGAAGCTCGTGGATGGGGTCCTCCCCCAGTATGCGCTACTCTACGGTCCTCCAGACCAACAAGTGAGTACACCGGGTGCACATGGAATGGGCTATGCCTGTGTGGATTGGGGTGGATGTAAGTTGGTGGGGTGGGGGGCGAATGAGGAGTGCAACGCACGACAGATGAGAGCATGTGCCATATGGCAAAGTTGTTGGGGGGGGCCAATTACATCTAACATGCAGGTCATTGATGATTTCCTCCTTTCCACCCTGTACATGTCAAATAGGTCAGCGCCCATCAGAAGATCGAGATTTGGCGTGCCATCGCCAAGGAAGTCCGGAACTTGGGGGTCCACAACAGACGGGGCACCCACTGCCGCAAGAGGTGGGAGGACATCCGCCGCGGAACAAGGAAGACCGCAGAAACACTGCTGGGGATGGCCTCCCAACCTAGGAGGGGTGCCAGTCGCACCATGACCCCCCTGATGTCCCGGATCCTGGCGGTGGCCTACCCTGAATTGGATGGGCGCTTTAAGACATCACAGCAGACACAAGGGGGTGAGTATCAGCACATTCTCCTATCTTTCTGCGCAGTGGAGGCATCTGGGTGGGGGAGGAGGGCTGTGGGTGACATTAGGCCAGGGCGCTTTCTGTAGTGTAGTCCTCTCCCTTAGGCATGGCCCTGTGCCCCCGGCCCCCACCTCGGTAGGGTGACAAGTACAGCCATTGAAGGTCCAGCATCTCCCATGTGCGCGTTTGACGTCTCTTGGCCTGTTGTCTTAGTCAGTAGTACTGAGTAGTGTACCCCGAATGCGCGGCTTAGTGCATTAGGCACCTGTGTCTGTCCTCTCCGCCAACGGTGTTGACATTGCATGCACTCAACCTGGTCTTCTTTTTTCTCCCCCCACCCTTTCTGTTCATCTTCTTGTGCATGTGTGCATTAGCATCATCAGGCGGAGGAGATTTGGCATCGGAGCACGAGGGAGCTGCAGGACACAAGGCCCCGGTGGGCCCAGGAACAGACACCGAGGGCACCAGTGATCCGGAGGGCGAGGGGAGCACCACGACGGGGACCGCTGGTGAGAGCAGCGAAAGCGACATGTCCTCGGATGGGAGCTCCCTAGGGGTGGCGGCAACATCCGTGCCCCCGCCTCTACAGGTACAGCCGCCACCCAGCGCACCAGCCCCGCCCTCCCAGCAGCCCCTCAGTCTTCGCTCCGTGCCGGTTCGCCCAGGAAGGCGCGCGTCTCCTTCGCCCCAGGCACCTCAGCCCCTGCCCCTGTTGCCCCTGCTGCCCTCAGTGCGGAGCTCATTGACCTGGTAAGGACGCTCATTGTTGGGCAGACGACCCTTTTGAATGCCATCCAGGGTGTGCAAAGGGAGGTGCAACAGAGCAATGCGTACCTGGAGGGCATTCATTCGGGTCAGGCTGCCCATCAACGAGCGTTCACTGCTCTGGCCTCAGCACTGACGGCAGCCATTGTCCCTGTTTCCAGCCTCCCTCTTCTTACTGCCTCCAGCCTTTCTCTGTCTCCTGTTCCTCAGCCTATCCCATCCACACCATCAGACCAGCCTGCACACACCTCAACACCCAAGAGCAGCTCATCCAAACACAAGCACCACAGATCCCACAAACACTCACCCAAGCAACACCCAGATGCAGACATGCCAACAGCCACTGCCACCCCTGTGTCCCCCTCCTCCTCGTCTCCCTCCTCCCTCCCTGTGACGTCTACACTCACACCTGCATGCACCCCAACATCAGCCAGTGCTTCCATCACCACCTCACCCTCCAGTACAGTCCACACTCGTGCAGTCACCACCCCCACTGCCATTTACACGTCCCCTGTGTCTGTCACCCCCTCTTCCAAGACACACAAACGCAGGCAGCCACCCACCCAACAGCCATCCACCTCACGACAGCCTACAGCACCAGCACCTTCACCCAATGACAGCACACCTGACTCTCCTACAACCACCTCCTCTACCTCCACTTCCATCTCCACTTCTCCTACCCTTTACCTTGGCCCTAAAAAACTTTTCATGGCTAACCTTGACCTCTTTCCCCCCGATGAGCTCCCCCATCCATCTTCAAGAGTCCCAAGAGCACCGCAGCCACCACCAGCCCAGCTTCGGGTGTCACTGTTGTGCATGGGTACTGGAGCCCACCCTTTGCCAGCAGTGACACCTCCATCAGCAGCAAGGACACGTCCAGCCCCCCCCCCCCCGGCAAGAGGACCCGCAAAAACAAGGGCCGCCGTGCGAGGACCGACAGGGCTGCCCCCAAGGAGCAATGTGCGGCCACTTCACCACCCACACCATCTAGGGGAGGCAAGGGCCCGAGAGCCCCATCAAAGGAGCGGAAGGGCAGCAGGAGCGCAGAGAAGGTGGACCCCACATGCCACATCCCAGCTGGGAAGGAGGACACTAAGGAAGCCAGGAGTCCGTCCCCGAAGGGTCCAGAAACGTCACGGTCCGAGGGCGACTGAGCAGGGAGTCCAGGCCAGGTCTGGCTCCCTTGACCTGCTGGATGAGCACCGCTGAACAGGGCCCGCGGTGAAGAAGAGCACCGCTGAACAGGGCCCCGCCGTGGAGAAGAGCACCGCTGAACAGGGCCCGCGGTGAAGAAGAGCACCGCTGAACAGGGCCCGCCGTGGAGAAGAGCACCGCTGAACAGGGCCCGCCGTGGAGAAGAGCACCGCTGAACAGGGCCCCGCCGTGGAGAAGAGCACCGCTGAACAGGGCCCGCGGTGAAGAAGAGCACCGCTGAACAGGGCCCCGCCGTGGAGAAGAGCACCGCTGAACAGGGCCCCGCCGTGAAGAAGAGCACCGCTGAACAGGGCCCGCGGTGAAGAAGAGCACCGCTGAACAGGGCCCGCCGTGGAGAAGAGCACCGCTGAACAGGGCCCGCCGTGGAGAAGAGCACCGCTGAACAGGGCCCCGCCGTGGAGAAGAGCACCGCTGAACAGGGCCCGCGGTGAAGAAGAGCACCGCTGAACAGGGCCCGCCGTGGAGAAGAGCACCGCTGAACAGGGCCCGCGGTGAAGAAGAGCACCGCTGAACAGGGCCCGCCGTGGAGAAGAGCACCGCTGAACAGGGCCCGCCGTGGAGAAGAGCACCGCTGAACAGGGCCCCGCCGTGGAGAAGAGCACCGCTGAACAGGGCCCGCGGTGAAGAAGAGCACCGCTGAACAGGGCCCGCCGTGGAGAAGAGCACCGCTGAACAGGGCCCGCCATGGAGAAGAGCACCGCTGAACAGGGCCCCGCCGTGGAGAAGAGCACCGCTGAACAGGGCCCGCGGTGAAGAAGAGCACCGCTGAACAGGGCCCCGCCGTGAAGAAGAGCACCGCTGAACAGGGCCCCGCAGTGAAGAAGAGCACCGCTGAACAGGGCCCGCGGTGAAGAAGAGCACCGCTGAACAGGGCCCGCCGTGGAGAAGAGCACCGCTGAACAGGGCCCGCCGTGGAGAAGAGCACCGCTGAACAGGGCCGCCGTGGAGAAGAGCACCGCTGAACAGGGCCCCGCCGTGGAGAAGAGCACCGCTGAACAGGGCCCGCGGTGAAGAAGAGCACCGCTGAACAGGGCCCCGCCGTGGAGAAGAGCACCGCTGAACAGGGCCCCGCCGTGAAGAAGAGCACCGCTGAACAGGGCCCGCGGTGAAGAAGAGCACCGCTGAACAGGGCCCGCCGTGGAGAAGAGCACCGCTGAACAGGGCCCGCCGTGGAGAAGAGCACCGCTGAACAGGGCCCCGCCGTGGAGAAGAGCACCGCTGAACAGGGCCGCCGTGGAGAAGAGCACCGCTGAACAGGGCCCCGCCGTGGAGAAGAGCACCGCTGAACAGGGCCCGCGGTGAAGAAGAGCACCGCTGAACAGGGCCCCGCCGTGGAGAAGAGCACCGCTGAACAGGGCCCCGCCGTGAAGAAGAGCACCGCTGAACAGGGCCCGCGGTGAAGAAGAGCACCGCTGAACAGGGCCCGCCGTGGAGAAGAGCACCGCTGAACAGGGCCCGCCGTGGAGAAGAGCACCGCTGAACAGGGCCCCGCCGTGGAGAAGAGCACCGCTGAACAGGGCCCGCGGTGAAGAAGAGCACCGCTGAACAGGGCCCCGCCGTGGAGAAGAGCACCGCTGAACAGGGCCCCGCCGTGGAGAAGAGCACCGCTGAACAGGGCCCGCGGTGAAGAAGAGCACCGCTGAACAGGGTCCCGCCGTGGAGAAGAGCACCGCTGAACAGGGCCCCGCCGTGAAGAAGAGCACCGCTGAACAGGGCCCCGCCGTGGAGAAGAGCACCGCTGAACAGGGCCCTTCTTCTCAAGCACCGCTCCGCTGGGCACCGCCGTCTCAAGCACCGCTCCGCTGGGCCCTTCATCTCAAGCACCACTCCGCTGGGCCCTTCCTCTCAAGCACCGCTCTGCTGGGCCCTTCATCTCAAGCACCGCTCCGCTGGGCCCTTCCTCTCAAGCACCGCTCCGCTGGGCCCTTCATCTCAAGCACCGCTCCGCTGGGCCCTTCCTCTCAGGCACCGCTCCGCTGGGCCCCGCCGTCTCAAGCACCGCTCCGCTGGGCCCTTCCTCTCAAGCACCGCTCCGCTGGGCCCTTCATCTCAAGCACCGCTCCGCTGGGCCCTTCCTCTCAGGCACCGCTCCGCTGGGCCCCGCCGTCTCAAGCACCGCTCCGCTGGGCCCCGCCGTCTCAAGCACCGCTCCGCTGGGCCCTTCCTCTCAGGCACCGCTCCGCTGGGCACCGCCGTCTCAAGCACCGCTCCGCTGGGCCCTTCCTCTCAGGCACCGCTCCGCTGGGCCCCGCCATCTCAAGCACCGCTCCGCTGGGCCCTTCCTCTCAAGCACCGCTCCGCTGGGCCCTTCATCTCAAGCACCGCTCCGCTGGGCACCGCCGTCTCAATCACTGTTTATGGTTCACTGTGCCCACCATGCCTCCTCCTTGACCAGTGGAGACTGTCATCCACCTGATGGACTGTGGCTTTGCACTCCCCAGGATGGTCCAGTGGGCAGCCCACCCACTGTAGAGACATTGAGAGACTGTGGCTTTGCACTCCCCAGGATGGTCCAGTGGGCAGCCCACCCACTGTAGAGACATTGAGAGACTGTGGCTTTGCACTCCCCAGGATGGTACAGTGGGCATGGTGGCTCCTCGTGGATCTGGCGTCGTGGACTCATGTGGCTGTGGTGCCCGCCCCTTCCCTTCCCCCTGAGGTGCCTGTAGTTTTTACATCTGATGCCCCTGCAGTGTTCTCTCCAAAGGACTCAGGTCTCCTGTGTGGGCTTTGCCCTTGTTTCTCAAAACTTTGGCCCATGGACATGATGAATTCGTAGGATGTGCAGGACTTGTTACTTCAGTTATACACTGATGTGTATATCATTTGTTTTCTTGTAAATATCTTTCATGGTTGTACGATAATTGCCAGGAGCTTTTTGGTACATAAATATTTATTCCAAATTTGATTATGTCCTAGCATTTTTCGGGGGTGTTTGGGTGGTGTCACTGTGACTTTTTGCTCTGCATTGGTGTGTACATAGTTGGGGGGGGGGGGGTCGCATATGTGTGTGCCCGTAACCTTTCGTCCTCCCCCCTCCCGTGTGTCGTAGGTGCAGTACTCACCGTTGTCGTCTGCGCCGGACTTCGTACTCGTGGTAGATGAGAAGGTAGACGAGAGCAGGTAGGATGTTTAATTCGGGTTCCATGCTGTCCTCCTTCCTCCTGGAGTGCGTAGTGGTGAGCGTTTTCCCGTTCGTAGTCTGTTTCCGCCATGTTTTTATCGGCGGTGCTCCCGCCCCGGAAAAGGTGGCGGATTGGTGAGTTGTGATAGTGTGGGCGGTACATTGTCTGCCAATTGTCTGTTGGCGGTGACCGCCGCGCTGTTTGTTTGTACCGCCGTGGCGGTCGGAGTGTTAAAGTGGCTGTCTGTGTTGGCGGTTCCCGCCAGGGTCAGAATTCCATATTTTTTACCGCCAGCCTGTTGGCGGGTTGGCCGCCGCTTTAACACCGACCGCCAGGGTTAGAATCACCCCCTAAGTCTCTAAACCAGGGGTCTTGAAACTTGGGGGGTGAGCCCCCCTGGGAGGGGGGGGGGGGACTCACGTAATTCCCAGGGGAGAGAGGGTCCAGGCTCTGGCCAAAAGAAAAATGATACAGATAACAGTGCTTTGTTTTAAGCAGAATTTGTTTTATTGCATTGTAAAAAGGTAACAGAACTCAACTGCAATGTTTAAACAAGTCCAGAAGTATTTAAAGATTGCCATCTTAATAGAATAGTTGTGAAAAAATTCTGAAGGTGGGCCCGGTGATTTATTTTTTCCCACTGGGGGGTGGGGGGGGCAGCATTAACACGTTTTGAATCCACTGCTCTCAACCTACCGCCTATCGTGTAAGCTGAGCTTGTCTCCTGTGTGGATTCCCTTTCTTGTCTCTGGTCTGTCTGAGGTTGTGCTAGGTTCCAGAACTTTCTCTCTCTCTCTCTCTAACCTCTCCCTGATCTTCCACCACCCTACTAAGCGTTGCCACTCCCCCGCTCCCCTGGTTCCCACCGTTGTATCTGCCATTTCACGTAAGGCACTCAGCATCAGCCCCCACGTGGCCACAGCGCCCTCTAGTTTCTCATCCCTCCTCACATGTTCCATCCTGACTTCTTCCTCCACTGTCCACGTTGACGCATCTTTTTTTTATTTTTTTTATTTATTTAGTGCGTTTTTATATAGCGCGGACTTTACCCGAAGGTGTCAGAGCGCTTCACAATAGGCAAAGTAAAGATACAAGAGGAGAAGATTTACAAGTGAGCCTGTTACAAAAGCAAACGTTACATTACATGAAAAAAAATACACGAGGTAGCAAACGATACGTTACGAAAGAAAAAAGTGACATGTGCAGGTTACAAGAGCAAATAAAGTACGAGTAGAGGTAAAAAAAAAAAAATTAAAAAAAACATTATTATTTTTTTTTTTTTTATTGCAATAAATGGTAGACACTGAAAACACTAAAACAATAGTTACGTTACATGAGGCAGTGGTGGCCGTTGTGCATGTATCAAAAGCAAACAAGATATAAGAGGTAGCAAATGATACGTTGTAAAAGGAAAGGTGCCGTGTGCATGATACAAAAGAGTACAAAATACAGGTAGAGGAATAATACTGCACTAAATGGCAGACACTCAAAACACAAAAACACCCTGGGAAGGCACTTCTATAGGCATGGAGAACAGAATTTCCTATAATGGAAGGACTTCCTTCAGAAAACAGAGGGCTTGAATTAAATTTGGAAGTGTCTTTGAAGGAGGAGAGCTTTGAGGTCAGTTTTGAAGGCCTGGGAAGAGGTGGTGGTCCGAAGCTGAGGCGGAAGTGAGTTCCAGATTCTCACCGCGTTGCCTGAAAAGGATTGGGCCATCGATCTTTCCTTCTTGAAAATGGGAGGTTCAAGCAGTAACTTTTCTGCATTACGTGATGGTCTGGAGCCCCCAGAGAGTTTCAGTTTATTCACCAGGTAGCGAGGGGAGGAGGAGTGCAAGGCTTTGTGGGTGATACATGCAGTTTTGTAGATAGATCTTGCCTCTATGGGAAGCCAACGGAGGGTGGATAAAATGGGTGTGATGTGGTCGCTTATTTTGGCCCCATATATGAAACGAGCTGCTGAATGGAAAATAGACTTCAGGGGGGAAAGGTGGGATTTGGGAAGGCCAGTAAGAAGAGAGTTGCAGTAGTCCAATCTGGATAGAACCAGCGATTGGACCAGGGTGTTAAGGCCGTGCTCCGGGAAGAAGCGACGAATTCCCCAAAGAAGGCGCAGTTGGTGTCGAGCAGACTTTGCAATGGAGTCGATGTGGGAGAGTAGATTGAGTTTTTTGTCGAGTATGACACCAAGGGATTTTGCGCTCTCGACAATGATGGGCTTATTGTTCATTAGATTGATCTGATTCATCCATGATTGCACTGGGGGATGAGAAAGTGAGGAGGAGAGGAGGAGGAATTCTGTTTTGGAGGGATTCAGGATCAGTTGATGAGTTAACATCCAGTTTTGAATGGAGTCGAGAGTAGAGCTAAGGAAGGAGAGGTCGTGATTGGAGGCCACCTTAAGGTAAATCTGGGTGTCATCCGCATATAGATGATAGTGGATCCCGGATTTACTCAGGAGATTTCCCAACGGTTCTAAATAGAGATTGAACAGTGTGGGTGAAAGTATGGAGCCTTGAGGAACACATCTTGGAGCCCTTCTGCGTAGCTAGGGGGTCCCGCACCCATCAGCTTCATTAGCAGTGCGCCGCTTCGCAAGCGGGAGACCCAAAATATACATTTTCGACTGTTTCTTCTTTGCTGGCGCTGGAAACAGCCCCAACAATACCGCTTGCGGGGTGAGTGGTACCTCCCACTTAGCGGCCATGTTTAGCTTCTCTAACGCGTCTCTCCATAAAGGCCTTATTGAAGAGCAGCGCCACAAACCGTGCACTGACTCCGCTGCGGGGGTCTCGAAGCGGGCTTAAGTGTCCGACCGAGCGGTGTGGAGCGTATGTAAGGTCTCGGGCGAGAGATATGCCTGATGTGTGGAATTATATTGCATTTGTTTACATCTTGCATTGCAGCGCCTACATGCACTTCTTCCCAGTCCTGGGAGGGCGGGGCCTCAGCCTGTGATCCGCCCTACTGCGCGTGCGCCCTAGGTATTACTTTTGGGAAGTCTTACCGCAACGGCGGTATATGTGCAATATCGGCCTAGGGCCTTGTGCCATCGCCAGGAGAGTTGTTAGTGCCCGTGAGGGTGTTGGTTCCTCCAAAAAGCAGGGCCAGGGTTCCCTCTCCATTGCAGCTATCTCGGCATTTGTAAATACTGCCCGCACCCAGCGGAAATGACTCTATTACTTCCTCCTGTGTAATGAATTGTCGTCCGAGATATAAATCTCCCAGGATTTCACAGCCCCGTCCTTCCATTTCTGTACTGACATCACTTCTGCCATTCTTGCCAATTGCTTCAGTACCCATATCGGCATATCTTGCACGTATGGGGCACGATGTAATACCCTCGTGACCGCACGGTCCCTCACACGGCACACCTGACGCACAAGGAGTGTCATTTCTGCTGGCACACCTGCACCACACATCAGCAGTGCCAGGAGTGTCTGCACAAGGACTGGCATATCTGCTGGCACACCTGTACCACACATCAACAGTGCCAGGAGTGTCTGCACAAAGAGTGGCATATCTGTTGGCACACCTGCACCACACATTAGCAGTGCCAGGAGTGTCTGCACAAGGACTGGCATATCTGCTGGCACACCTGCACCACACATCAGCAGTGCCAGCAGTGCCAGGAGTGTCTGCACAAAGAGTGTCATATCTGCTGGCACACCTGCACCACACATCAGCAGTGCCAGGAGTGTCTGCGCAAAGAGTGGCATATCTGTTGGCACACCTGCACCACACAGCAGTGCCAGGAGTGTCTGCACAAAGAGTTGCATATCTGTTGGCACACCTGCACCACACATTAGCAGTGCCAGGAGTGTCTGCACAAGGACTGGCATATCTGCTGGCACACCTTCACCACACATCAGCAGTGCCAGGGGTGTCAGGAGTGTCTGCACAAAGAATGGCATATCTGTTGGCACACCTGCACCACACATCAGCAGTGCCAGGAGTGTCTGCACAAAGAGTGGCATATCTGTTGGCACACCTGCACCACACATTAGCAGTGGCAGGAGTGTCTGCACAAGGACTGGCATATCTGCTGGCACACCTGCACCACACATCAGCAGTGCCAGGAGTGTCTGCACAAAGAGTGGCATATCTGTTGGCACACCTGCACCACACATCAGCAGTGCCAGGAGTGTCTGCACAAGGAGTGGCATATCTGCTGGCACACCGGCACCACACATAAGCAGTGCCAGGAGTGTCTGCACAAGGAGTGGCATATCTGCTGGCACACCGGCACCACACATCAGCAGTGCCAGTAGTGTCTGGCTACTGTGGGACCCCTTCAAGAGACTCTTTTCCAAATTGTCTGCTGTGTCTAGCAAGTGGACTGTGTGCTGCAAATGCACCACCATATATAGCAGAGTTCTATACAGGGAATCTCAGAACCCCCTCGCTTCCAGGTCAGCTTAAGCCTGGGCAGCCCTATGTCTTTCCTCTTATTGGCCCATAACAAGTCTATGATCAATCCATCTAGCTCTACAAAATATCGCCTGGGATCTCATGTAGCGCACCCTGCAGCACATACAGACACCTGGGGAGCACTTCCACAACTGCAACCCTGCCCATCCGAGACACAGGAAGGTCCCTCCAGAATGGAATGACACCTGCAGACCCTGCCTATATTAAGATCCAGGAATTTTTGTTTCTTGTGGGCAATGTGATCTCCTAGATATCATATCCCTCAGGCTCCCCACAGGACCCCACTAATAGCAGCGCCTCTCTCTGTACCCCGGCTAGGGCCCCCATCGGAAACTACTGGGATTTATGGATGTTACCAAAGAGTCCTGACACCTCACTGAAGGCCTGAAGGTGTTCAGGAGTATGGGGACGGAGTACTCCGAGCTGCGCATGTATACCAGTGCATCGTCAGCGTACAGGGACACCAGTGATCGGAGCAGTCGCTCCACCATGGGCTCTGTGGCCAATGCGGACATGTGTGGCACCTCCCACCGAGATCCCCCAGTGATCAGCGCAGCAGCTCCACCATGGGCTCTGTGGCCAATGCGGACATGTGTGGCACCTCCCACCGAGATCCCCTGGGCCCCAGTGATCAGCGCAGCAGCTCCACCATGGGCTCTGTGGCCAGTGCGGACATGTGTGGCACCTCCCACCGAGATCCCCTGGGCCCCAGTGATCAGCGCAGCAGCTCCACCATGGGCTCTGTGGCCAGTGCGGACATGTGTGGCACCTCCCACCGAGATCCCCTGGGCCCCAGTGATCAGCGCAGCAGCTCCACCATGGGCTCTGTGGCCAGTGCGGACATGTGTGGCACCTCCCACCGAGATCCCCCTGGGCCCCAGTGATTAGCGCAGCAGCTCCACCATGGGCTCTGTGGCCAATGCGGACAACTTAATAGAAGTTTCTTCTAAGCACTCTCAGAGTTTGCAGGCACGAGAATAACACAGTAGAAGGTGATTGTGAGACCTTTTCAATGGATCTTGAAGCTGTGGGTGGTTACAGGAGAGCTTCTGTGGCGGATGACGTTTTTAGCACTAATGTCCCAATACTATTTACATACTAACTGGATAACCGAGGCATTGGCTTGGGTCTCTTGACTCTCCAAGGGGCGTGACAGCGGGCTTACCAGGCTACTTCCAGGAGGTGGTACAAGGATGTCAGCTAAGACCACTATGCACGTGGAACACAATTGATAAAATCAGTGTCGGTTCATATCTATATATGTTTAAGTGAGTAAGGCCCTCACTAAGAAAAGGGTAGCGGGACCGCCTGTAAATCATTATCCCACGACCACATGTGTTTTCTGCCACCAGCAGCTCTCTGCTGCACCAAAAAGGCCCTCAGTCACACTCCAGGCCATAATGATTGGCCCCTGACAAAACGTTCATGATTATCGATAGGGTTCCCGGTTTTATGGTATGTATTTTGTTGATATTTCGCCTCCATTTACTATTTTCAGTTGTGAGTGTGAGCCTGCTCTGTCCATATGCACATGATCAGTGTGTGTCAGATGATTTCTGATGATGAGTTTTTACACCTGTGTTTATGTATGGCTGCATGTATTTGTAAGCCTGACACAAGTACACGCTTGAGTGCGTGTGTTTTAAGTATCTCCCTGTCCACCTGTTTCTTTGTGCCAGTTCATGTCACATACATGTATCCGCATTTGTGTGTCACTATGTACATATCAAAACAACAAGGTGATGAATGGAATGCTTGAATTAATCTCAGCCACTGGTAATCGCTTGGGTCCGCATCCAACACCATAATTGTTTGCCAACCACGCCACCCCAGTTTGGACCCAGACATATATAGATCAGTCTTGACCCTGCTCCTCATGGGAACAGTCCAACCTGAACTGCCAGGCCAGGTCCTCCTTGGATTGGAATTTGTCCCCCTCCCATAGTGCCTATACCTGTGAAATTATGGGCCACATTTATGAAAAGTGGCACATCAATGTCACGATGCGCCACTTTTCTTGCGCTCCATTGTGTCCCCCTAATGCCACCATGTGTGCGCCGTATTTATAATATGGTGCACGTTAGGGAACTAGTGTCATAAATTTTGATGCTAGCTTGGCGCTTTGCAGGATTTGCACCAAAAATATTGACGGTAACCCTGCAAAGTGACAGGAAGCCCATTGAAAACAATGGGAGCGTCATTTTTACACCTGCTTTAGGCCGGCGTTAGAAATGATGCTAGAAATGGCGCAGTGGAATCTTGTAGATTCCACAGCACCATTTTTCTGGGCCTCCTAACGCCGGAACACCCCCCTTGCATACATTATGCCTGGTACAGGAATAATGTGGCGCAAGGGTTTACAAAGTGGCGCAATGCATGCATTGCGCCACTTTGTAAATATGGCGCAGCATTTTTGCCAACCTAACGCCGCATGTGGCGCAAGGTGGCACTAAGGGCTTCTTAAAACTGGCCCTATGTATTTACATAATGTATGTGTGCATGTGTGTGAGTACATTATATTTGTTGGAGCTCACCTGTTTCATGAAGAATATTCATGTGATATGTATGGGTGTGTGTGTCCGTGTGTGTGTGCATGCTGGTATGTGCAAATAACATAAATATGTCCATATGCACTCTTCTTTCTATTCATACACTATGCGCGTTTGTGTTCGCGCACACACGTGTGCACGCTGGTATGTGTGTATATGTTAGTTATTTCCAAACACTCTTTTTTCTATTCCTGTAATATGTAAGTGATATGTGCTTGTGGCTCACTTGAGTGTATTATGTACGTTTCCCTTTGTCTGCCCGTTCAGGTGTGCATATTCATGTAACATCTATGTGATTTGTACTTCTGTGATATATATCTCCAAGTTCCCTCCTATTAAACATATGAATGAAAAAGGACATCCTATTTATTTTATTTCTCTTTACTGATTTAATTCACTACTGGAGGAGCATCTCCTTGTGTTGAATCTTTCGGATGGGAAAGTTAGTATGTCAGTGGCGGCCTGTCCTTTAGGGCGGAGGGGCCACGCCCCCCACCTTTTGCCCTTCATGAAGAGTGCCTGTCAGGCTGAACAAAGGTCAGCCTGACAGACACTCTTCATGTTCAGCTCAGGCAGCCAGGAGTGAGACATGCACGAATTGCGCAGACTCCTGGCTGTCTGAGCTGAACTTTGCTGGGCTGAGGAGGTCACAGCCCCTATGGGCGTGACCTCCTCGGCTCAGCAAAGGTGCCTCGAGGCCCTCCCCCGGGTGACGAGGCAAGCATCACCCATTGACTTCGACCTGGGCGCTTCAGATTTAAGCCCTGAAGCGCCCAGGGCAAGTGTCAATCAGTGACACTTCGTCACAGAGTGGGGTGGGGTCAGCAGTCTCACTGACCCCATCCCACTCTGTGACAAGGCTGGGACTGCTGCCTTCCCTCAAAGGCAGCAGTCCCAACCCTCCTGGGACCTGGAGGCTGAAGGTAAGTGTGTGTGTGTGTGTGTGATGTTTTAAATTGAATGTTTGGTGCGCACATGCATGTTTGAATGTTATGAGTGTTAATGGATGTGCGTGTGTGAAAGAATGAGTGTGTGTGTGTGATGTTTTAAAATTAATGTTTGGTGCGTGCGTGCATGTTTGAATGGTATGAGTGTTGTTAATGGATGTGCATGCGTGTGTGTCTGTGTGTGAAAGAATGAGTGTGTGTGTGCTTCCCGTCCGCCCCCTCCCTCCTAAAGCTGCCGGCTGCCACTGCTTCTATGTTATCCCGTGTTCCTGCTTCCATGTCCATGGCTGCATTGATTTAGAGGCAGGTTCACGCTTTATAATTGAGTAAGCATCCATACACATACTCGCTGTTTGTTAGGAATGGGGTGAGGCAAGGCTTTCTTCTTGGCTCTGGGGCAGATGGAAGCTAGAGGGAAGTATCCTTGGTGGCCTCTGATTCACCTACTGCCCACCTGCCCGGGCCCTGTGAACTCTGCAGCGCAATAACATTAGCCAAAGGTCTCTATGTTTACTTGACTCTGTAGTTGGCACAGAAACACCCTGTGCCAGGCAGGCATTGCATAGGCCTTTCCCTGCACCCACTCATGTATTTTGACTAAAACCCATATTTATGAGGATTTGTTAAAAATTAGTTTGGCCAAAATGGTGCGCCTGCCCGAAGCTGACTTTACAAGGAGACATATCTTTATTTCTACTCGTTATTCCCTCTTTGTGTAGGTGCCGCGGCACACATAGGAGTAGGAATAAGCGGGAAGTTAGCTCTTCTTGCACAAACACTATCCTGACCATAACGCACGCGCCACCTCGCTAAGGTGCCTTCAAGGGTGCCTGCGTTGGTGCTAGGCAGCCAAAAGTGCGCCAGCTATACCAGAGCTGAGCCGTATCTTTGTAAATACGGCACAGGTCTGCCTTCTCTCTCACACAACGCAGCGCAGTGACTTCCCTTGTGCGCTGTGTTGGGTGAAATCTCAGTAAACCTGAGCCTACGTCTGTAGGCTCCACCCAAGACTTTTGTGTGGGTGCATTTCCAGGCTTATGTGTTGAGTGGGCATGAAGAGAGCATTTCAGAGTGGGAATGCCTTTGCAGTTTGTCCACACCCACAAACTTACCTTTGTTCATGTACATGTTTGTCCACTACACGTTCCTTAGAAAGCATCTTTGGGATCCCTTCTCACCCTGGAAAAAGTTGGAGGTTTACTCCTGTCAAAAGCTGGAACAAATCTATTCCCAGGGTAGGAAGAGGATGGCCTTAAGCTCAAAATTGGTGGGGGGTGTAAACAAATAGGGTTCTTCCTGGTGTATATATAAATAAATAAATGACAAATGTTAGCCATGAAGAACAAATGATGTGATTGCACAAATTAAATGGCATTTCCACATGTGCATCTGTGTTGTCTGCACAGGCTTCATTGGAAACCCACAAATGTTTTCCAGGAATACATCTGGAAGCCTGCAACGCTCACTACCTCCCAGGAGTATGAGCAGTGCTTCATTTGAGGCAGTGGTTGCTGGTGGGGCCCAACGGTACTCATTGTTGGGGGCGGGCATTGATTTTTTCTCATTAGACATTTCCGGAGAGCAAGAGACGGAAAACACATAGGGGAAAGAAGGAGAAATAGAAAGATGGAAAAAACTGTCACAAAGGGAGAAAGCAGGAACCTGCAAGAGTGAGATAAAGGGGCAGGGAGTGTCTACGCGGCCTTGGTATTCAGCGCACCAACATCTAATAGCTGCGGGCTTTTGGGCAGAGCTTTGGGCACCAGAACTCATTCTTTTACAAACTAAGCACTGTATATGAGTAAACATGAGAGGTTGTCGTGCACCTTTTCTGAACTGGGCTTAATAATCGTGAGTCGTGAACACAGGTTCACCCCGGCTTTGCCTGTGTACTAACACCACTTACAAGGGCAGACGATCCAGGGCGCGTGCAGTTATTTTCACAGTCACTTATAACACCGAGGGGAGAGAAGTTTTACGGCATGGGCACATGCCCAGGGACCCCACCTTCTAAAGGGGCCCCTGGTAATGTGATCAATTTCAGTTTCTCTCCCTTTTATTTATTTCTCTATTAGAACCTCTCTCTTCCATACTGTGATTTTCAATGTGCCTTTTTCTAAGCAGTGACATTTTAAAGAGTTTTGGGGCCCTGGACAAGAGGTATTTCATGATATTTTGGAATGTTGAAGTATAATATTGTTTGATATTATGTATGCTTGATTTGCCAGAAAACAGGTAATACAATTCAAAGTTGTTCCCTACAAGGGGGGTGGCCAAAATCCTTAAAATGAGACAGAGAGGGGGTAGTGGATATTCCCAAAATATTGTCAGGAAACTGGAATATGTAAATAAGGGAACCTTGCATCTTTGGAAGGAAATTGTACATAACACATTCGAAGATCTCGTTTAACAGGGCAGCTCTCTCTGGGACAACAACAGCCACAATCTCGCACATTTTCATGGTGGCCATTTTAGGATCAGGCAATCCCAACTGCATTTCCTTCCAGGTTGCTTCTGCTGCTTTGCTGTGATTGCACATCACCACAACCCGCCTCTGTAAGAGACCAATGCTTCCTTTGGTGGAGTAGGTACGAGGGAGTTCACAACCACTACCTGACAGTCAGTGCTACCTGGGTGCTGCTTGCTTTGATGTCAAATGGCTCACAATATTCAGTACGGCACAGATGTTTTTTTAGCACAGTTGCCTTCACTGTCCATGAGGTTCCTACTGAAATGCGATGTGGGAGACCCATGCAAAGATCCATGGTTAACTGATGCCCGGACATTGACAGATGTCCAAAGTAGGGTGACCAGACGGTTTTTAGGGGACTGTCCTGGTGTCCCGACGCGTTTGTTCATTTTACATAAATGTTCCGGTTTTGGGGGCAAAGGTCAGGTCAACCTGCGAATCAGAAGTGAAAGGTATGCCCTCCTTTCACATGGACCTCTAGAGTCTTAAATACTACTGCTGCTTGCTATCTATCTATCTATCTATCTATCTATCTATCTATCTATCTATCTATCTATATACACACACACACACACACATTTACAGGACAGGCCAGATTTAAAAGTGAGACTAGAGACTTTAGTCCTACATTTATGTCATACCTGTCCCGGTTTTTTCTTTTCAAAATCTGCTCTCCCTAGTCCAAAGCAGAACCTTTCAGTGCTGAAAAAGGTTTATTTGTTTGTGCTCTTTGTACCTGGAAGACCTCTCATGGCAGCGCCCTTATGCTGGTTTGTAAAGCGCCTACACTTATGAAGCTGCTTTTTTCACTGAGCAGTTTTTGAGTTAAGGACACCCTACTATGTTATCATGCCTCCTTTTAACCAGTGTCAGTGAGATTTCCATTCTGCTGTCATAATCCTGCATAATTTCAGTTATTATCGGTTATGCTTATTATGAGAAAGTCACGAAATTACGCTATTACCGCATGTAGTGTAATTACACCGCATAGGACAAAACATCTGTGTGAACACAGGGGAACAACATGAACGGCCACAAGGTGAGCGGGTACTGTTTGTGCTATTTGTGGTTTTTGCACTATTTTAAGCAGAAAATGCATCCTCATGTCCAAAAGGAATGCATTTCGTGTAATTTACCTCAGATTTCACATAATTATACAAATGCATACTATGCAAATTTCACACACCCTACTTTTAATAAGAAATTACCATTGACAACATGCACCCTACGATGCAGGAGAGGAGGGGCCCTGTCCCATGCCTCACTCCATCTGTTGACTTATGGATCCAACTAGAGTCTATACCTGCATAGGAGGAGGTCCTGCCGTGTGAAGCCACACCAGAGATGTCCACGCGCCAGGTTATTTGGTGGCAGAAAATCAACAGTGGGGCGGGCAGCTTTAGCTGGTCATGTGGGAGGTCGCTTGAAGTCAGGAAGCTTCGCCTGCCTCTGCCAAGGGCGGAACTTGAAACTTTGTGGGTGTAACAGTTCCCACCACCCCTTCTGAATAGCCACTCATAGGACTAGGGAGACAGATGCATTTCATTGTGTTGTACTGTACAGTATTGCACTGCGGCTTTCATAGAGCGCCTACTACCCCACGTGGGACACTGAAGCACTTGCCTACATGGGCCGCAAGGGTGCGGTCTTTATTTTTTGATTCCATGTGGGAAGTAGCTTCATGTCGTGTGTGATGATCACCGAGGTGCAGTTATCATGTTACGGGGTGCAACACTTTGCAGTGTGGTGGGTGAAGAGGTGGGAGTGATATGTATACCACGGGCTTGCCGCTTCTGTGAATCAAGTGGCCTCTCCGGATCGACTTATCCCACACAAGGTCCTGCAACATCTTTGCAAGTAGGGGCACGAGGGATCAGTGTGTTCACATTCTGTCATTCTGAACCCAGAAACAACACGGGCATCACTAGAGGGTGGGTGATTGACTACGAGTCTAAACCCCATTGTCCTATGACCTCAGAGAGATGCAGACAGAGAACAGAGAGAGACAGAAAGTGATAGAGTGAGAGACAGATACAATAATAACTGTAAGATAGAGAAAGCCAGCTAGACAGAAAGATAGGATGATAGATGGTTGGATGGATGCGGTCTGGAACATCAAAGGAAAACCTACTTTGTACTGATTTATTTGTACCCTGCATGGTATGTAATGTGCTCTCTGGTAAGCTAATCTCATTAGAACAATCCACGGACCGCCACACTTTTCAAACTTATCCTCATGCACGCTTAGCCTGTGGATGGGGATGTGTGCCTACATATTGTCAGGATTTTGTAGAGACCCTCAATGGCCCCATCAATTCCCGTGGATTCAATGGAATTCACTTGCTGAGCTTTCTATGAGCAATTCTTTCATTCTCCACTGAAGGGGCAGAGCTGGTAGTTTTAAAAACATGTAGCTTATTAATATGTAAACAAGTGAATCCCTTTCAATAATGCTGCTTTGGAAACTACTTCCTTGAGATCATCTGTGTAGCTCCCAGATGTGGTGATCTGTTGGACCCTGTGTTTACTCCCCAGGCGTGGTGATCTGACGGCACTTTATTTTCTCCCGAGGCGTGGTGATCAGTAGGTCCCTTTGTTTAATTTCTAGGTGTCGTTACCTATTGCCCCTTTGTTTTCTCCCCTGGTGTGGTGATCTGTTGTCCCATTTATTCTCTCCCCACGTCTGATGATCTGATGGCACTTTATTTTCCCCTCAGGTGTGCTGATCAGTTGGGCCCTTTGTCTAATATATAGGTGTGGTGCCCTACTACCCCTTTGCTTACTCCACAGGTGTGGCGATCTGTTGCCCTTTTGTTACCTCCCCAGGTGTGGTGATCTGATGGCACTTTATTTTCTCCCCATGTGTGGCAATCAATTGGTCCTTTTGTTTAATACCCAGGTGTGGTGATCTATTGGCCCCTTTGTTTACTCCCAGGTGTGGTGATCAGTTGGCCCATTTGTTCTCTCCACAGGTGTGGTGATCTGACAGCACTTTATTTTCTCTCCAGGCTTAGTGATCAGTTGGTCCCTTTGTTTAATATCCAGGTGTGGTGACCTGCTGCTCCTTTGTTTACTCCACTGATGTGGTGATCAGTTGGCCCATTTGTTCTCTCCCCAGGTGTGGTGATCTGATGGCACTTTATTTTCTCCCCAGGTGTGGTGATCAGTTGGTCCCTTTGTTTAAGATCCAGGTGTGGAGACCTGCTGCCCCTTTGTTTACTCCCTAAGTGTTGTGTTCTGATGGCACTTTTGTTTAATATCCAGATACGGTGACCTTTAGCTCCTTTGTTTACTCCCCAGATGTGATGCTCTGGATACAGGAGTGAGCCAGAGAAAGTGCTCGAACACTACAGTCCCGCTCTTTGTGTTTTTTTCTTTTAATGCCCACGACACTCCGAGCCGCATCTGCTGGATAGATCAAGCCACCAGCCGCCTTCTCGTTGCTTTGATGCTGCGGTCCCCGCTCCTGCAACAGTAACCTGCCTGGGGGCCCCAGCTTGTGCAACACCTCTCATGTCTCCATCTTCATCAGAGCGCGCGCGGGCTCTAGCCGGGGCGCACAAGCGCGCGCTCTGATCTTCGGAGGTTTCCGTCTAGTTTGAAATGGGACCAATTTGCTACTCAATTAGGTTGTCCCTGGAGCAGGAGGCGCCTGTCACAAACGGAAAAGACATGTTCTCCTCTGTGGCAGGGGTCCGCCATTGCGGAGCGGGGCCTGCTCACAGCTGCTGCGTTAGGCTGAAGGCATTTCAGTCTTCAGCGGGAGGCCCTCAGTGCCGCCCTTCGGGATGGAAACCACCGGCGAGTTTTATAGGACATTGCACGCCCAACCGGCTATGGAAAGTACAAAAACATCCGTGACCCATCCTTCCTTCGACAAATTATATTTATTTCATGTAATTACAAATGTTAGACATCTTCAACATGGTATATTAACTTATTTAAAATTTGTCATTTCCAGTGTTTTTTTTACTTGGTTGTCTGTTTCGTTTTTGTACACAAGGGCAAAACTGTTCCATTGTGTCTTTACCCAACAAGGCTGTGTAAAATGGAAAGCATACATTCATATCACTGACACACAGACTACCTCAGTTTATAAAAATAAAAAGTCTACAAAAATGATTAAGAGACAACGTGGTCGAAGTTTCAGTGATAGAAATTATTGAATCAACGATCTTGTGTACAGTATAACATATTCCTAAAGAAAGCGAGGAATGATTTAAATTTGATTATTTCCCAAGAATTTCTGGTAATTTTTGTAGAACATGCTTTTAACAAGCATTCCCTTTAAATATTGTACCATGAAAATCAAGACATTGGGGACAAGCACAAATAATTGTCCAAAATGTACCAAGCCCTAGCAGATCCTCGGATACAGCAGGCTGGCTGTTCGTCTCCATCTCAGGTCTTTGCAGGAAGAAGTCTGCAGCGAGCTGAGATCTTTTAAAGGGACTTCTAACACACACTTAAAACCCAAACTTATGTCATGCATTGGCTAGGTTGGAAGAGCTTCAATTTGGTACAGTCACTCTAGGCTACAATTGGTAAGGAACAATGTGAGCGTAAGCCACCAGGGAATATGCATCCTAATTTTATTATAAAGGTTTTATCAAAATCCTTGTGTTTAAGAGGTGGGCAATCATTTGCTTCTGAGCGCTATTTGATGCGGGAGCAACCTAACTCTCGGCATCCTAAAGAGTAACAACTGTGGAGCTGGTTCACAAAGTAGTGCAATTCTGCCAACAATTCCTACAAAGCTACTGTTTTTAAGGAATTCTCACAAATCCTTTGTACGCCCCTAAATTTAACCCTAAATGAATCTCTTTTTGTCCAGTGAACATCAATGAATGTTTCCCAGGTCAAATTTGCACACCTACTGCGTTATTTTTGGCAGTAAATCTAGAAGCATCTCCTTGTGGAGTCCGCCCTCCCCCGGCCAACGTCCTGATGAAGGCTCCAAATTAGTAGAGACTGAAACCTGTATCAAATGAACGGGCCCTAGTGCTCTGACCCATCTCTCCCATCTGAATAAATATTATAAAGTATGTCTCTACAAATTCATTACTGGTTCATTAGAGGTGGCACAACATGCAAAAATATAATATGCTTCTTACTATGTGGATTGAGTATGCTCTTTCCTGAGAAATAATTCTTCACCATTAATTCTCCCAAACTTATTCATTGTCCTCATGCCAAAAGCACTAAAGTGTGGCACTTAGGTTACCTGAGAAAGGTCCCATGAACAGAGGGGGGGAGGCAGGCAGAGAACAGAGCTACATGAGGAGAGAAAAGAGCCACAGAGATGCACCAGGTCTGAAGGAGAGAGCCAGATAGAGGCGACAGAAGACCAGGAGGCAGGAGGCGAGTGCACAATAAGGTGGGAAGTGGGCAGAAGGGCAGAAACACAAGGGAATGAGAGGGGGAAAGGTGTGGGAAGAGGAGAGGGCGGAGGAAGGGGTAGGTGGAAAAAGGAAACGAGAGAAGAGAAGTTAGGAGTGCCAGAAAGAGGGATCCAAAAACCTAGAAATAGCTGGTATTTCATCAGATCCGCTCTATCGATTCTGCAATCACACAGATGAACCGAATTATAAAAGCATCCACGTTAGCAGCAGAGATGGCCCTGCAGCACCGGCAGAGCCGAGCCTTTGATGAATAATGGAAGATTCCTGCACCCGGGCAGCTTGCCAGGGAGCTCACACACACACAGAGACATGGAGAATCTGTGCAGGCCTCGGAGGCAGAAGCATGATACCTGTAACACTGATTCCCACGAGTCACTCCTCCCCAGACCAAAAACTGCTGAGTCATGCCTCAATCAGGAAGAGACCAAAGTCCCATGACTAAAGTGAAACTATTCTAGTATGTTTCCACGACATGAGCTGCAAGGGGCTCTAAGCTGAGAGACCCTCCATTTACTGGTACCCTCCCTTAGACTTCTTGCCCCACACTGCCAGACCCTAATGGTGCTCTGGGGTCAGTAGTTTAGAGTTTTGAGTAAGTCAGAAGTACTCCTGACTGCCCACCAAGAGAGGTGGTTGAAGACAAGCTGTGCTCGGGCTCAGAGTATGCCAATGCAGTAAAAATCGGGATAAGACACATTAGGGTATTCTATACCATAGTAACACGCACACTCCCCGGGGCACTCCCACAGAGGACTGCGGACCCCGCCAGAGATGATGTAAAAATATGAATATGCAGAATCTCACTCCGTTGCAGATCTACTCTGAGGTTAGTCCTATGATCCAACAGGCTAGAAATGCCCTCCTGTACTTGGAAACACGGCTGGGACCAGTGTAGAAAGAATGGGTCCCACTGGACCTGAGCGGAAGGATGTTACTACGTAGAGTACGTGAGGGCACCTTACCTTCCTCCTCTACGTACCCTCTCCCAGTACGCAGTCAATGGAAAGCAGACAGTAGGCAAACTGCAGCAAGAGAACAACTTATTGCCCACCAAAAGAGATGGTGCCAGAGGTAGAGCTACTTGTATTTAACAAGCATCGGCAAAGCCAATTGGTCATATTTTATTTGGGTAAATCTTTGGTAATAGTTGGGTGAATAAACATGTATATATGTAAGTACGTATATACGTATGTGGTATTTCTATAGTGTGAACCTAGCCAAAAGCCAACAAAGCACCGCACAGGGTCAAATACAAGCATAACGTCAACGAGTGATAGGAGAGGTAGCTGGTTTGTGGCCTGTTAACGCACTGCGATGTAGTGCTGTCTAGAGAACACTACGTCACAATGCATTGTCTCTTTCCTAAATTGGAGCAGTTTTAGAGCACTTCTCATGGATCCAGGAATGTGGTTCCAGATCCCGAGGGCATAGATGGAAAAGGACTTGTTTTTAACTCTCTTTCCACACTTCACAGTCTGCAGTCTGATGGTGTCCTGGCAACTGGTGTGGTGAGCACCACCAGACACGGGGAGCCTTTTCTGCAAGATAAGTGAGGGTGCTGCTCATTGTGAGGGCTTTATGAAGGATGCAGCCGATTTCCAAGATGGTGCAGACCATAAACAGGAGACCACTGAGTTCCATTAGGATGGGGTTGATGTCATCATATTACTTTAGGTCTTACATGAGACGTGTTGCGACGTGCAGATGCTCCTAAGTGGTGCCAGGGTGGTCTCTGGTTTTCATGGAGAAGAGCATTACAATCTTTTTTAAGCAAGAGTATGAGAGCTTGCACAGCAGTTCTGAAGTGGCTTTCTAGAAGAATGTTTTCCCTTCCTTTAGAAGAGAGATTTGGAAGCAGAACACGCTTGTGTGTTTTTTGGCAGTGTGTTCCTTGAGGGTGAGGTTGGTGTCCAGGGATAATCCAAGTGACTTGACATTCAGTGAACACTGGGGTTCAAATCCTTCAAGTTTCATGAAGTGGGGCCAGGTGTGCATTGTTGCTTGGATGCTGTTCTCGGCAAATAACGGGAATTCTTTCTTGGTTGGATTGAGCTTCAGGTAGGCGCTGGACATCCAGGTCTGGATGGTGTGCAGGAAGGATTGGAGTGTTGGATATCTGAAGCTGATGAACCTATCAGCTAGACTTGTGTATCATCGGCACATCTGGGGATCCTAATGCAAATATCTGTGACTAGGGCACCGAGCGGCCTCTATGCAGAGGCTGAAGATGACAGACGACAGTATAGAGCCCGGGAGGAATATGCCGGAGATAGGGATATTTTGGACCCTGTTGGTGCCTATGTGAGAAAACTGGTGCTGGTTGGAAAACAGAGTGAGGTGTGCATAATTTGCTTTTGCATAGCTACGTAAAGTTTCGGGATCATTACATAAAATTAAGATTAATTACAGGAAATGCGAACCCATCATTTAGCAGTATATTCTAGTGTGAATGCCTCCTCACATCAATTTTTGACACAAGAGCAGTAAAAAATAAAGTGGCGCTCGGAACAGCACGAGCAAAAGCAACAGCCACTCATGTTCTGGCCATGTGTGTTACTTCTGCACGCTCACAGTGCAATTTCCCCATGGATGGCGTGTAATTATGCAGCGTGGCATATTGACACAATTTTGTCAATTTCGCATAAAAAAGTGTAACACTGAATTTCTCAAATTATGTGAATGACTCCAGTGTAATTTATATTTCACCCAGGCCTATTGGAAAGGTAGGCGGAGAACCGGTAAAGCGCATTGCTGACTCCGAGAGCGTACGCGGAGGGGATGGTTGACTGTGAAAATCCCATATTGAAGCAACCGCTTGATCTATAACAACAGGGAAGCTGGAAGGAGGGTCTCTTCCTTGTACAGCCTGCTCCAGCAAAGTGTTCTGAAATCCCCGGGCAGCAAATTCCCAAATGACTAATCTTGAAAATCTATCAAAGATTACAAGAAGCACAGAAACCATACATTCAAGACTGAAAGTGCTCGTCGGGACATTGATAACCCAGGAGAAAGCCCAGCCCCAAAAACCACATCAAGTAGAGACACAGATCACAAGCCATCCACCTATGGAAAGCATTAACAGCACTATAGAAAAATGCAGGATGTTCTCTCAAACTTTGGGAAAGACAAAATAAAAGACAAAGAGCTGTCTCTCACTTTAAAGAGTACCAAACCCTGCTTCTTAATGCAGAGAAACCGGCACAATGACATCCTGATTTAAATTCCCCAGCACCATAACCACATTTTAGCCTTCCTCCCTGTTCAAGGACCCAACACAAATTCAGTTCTCAGAGACATCAGATCCTCAGCCAGTCTTTGCTAAACAAAAAATATAAAAACAATAAATAGACCCAGACAGCCTACACATTGGGCAGGTCACTCACTTCTCTACTTTAAGCTGACCCCGAGGATTTCAATCATTTTCGCCTAGTAGTTAAACTTCTCTTCTTATCTAAAGCTTAGAAAGCAGGGTAGCAACCAACTCAAATAATTTGTTATGAAAAGTATCCCTTTGGATGACCTAGAATCAGGCTTTAGGACAGACTGCAGGACGGAAACCAAAGTATTTCAGACATCAGTCAGTGCTCACGACTTCTAAGGCACTTGGACCTCTCAGCAGCAGTCAACATGGATAACCATCGCCCCATCTCAAATACTTGAGGAAAGAATGTGTCTCTGCAAGCTTCAATTCTCAGCTGGTTCTCCCCATACCTAGAAAACTGATGGCAATTCATAAGAATATGCTTCCCGCCCCCGTCCACTCTGCTCCAAGGGGCTCTGCGAGGCTCTACCTTCCCCCAGCTCTTTTAACCTTTACATGGAATCCTGTGGCTTTTTCCAAGAACGCAGGTTTTTCTTGTCATGTCTACATGGATGATGCTAAGGTCCACTTGAAAATATCATCCCTGAAAGACAGTATTTTCCTTGACAAGACTATAAATTTAACATTGGATGCCCCATCACCATCTCAATTTTAACCTACTCAGAATGCTGCCCTCACAATGTTAAAAGTGCCATGTTGCAGGGCTTCATGCAAGATGCAAATCTTGACCCCCCCAAACAACATTCAGGGCCAGATTAAGAGTTTGGCGGACGGGAAAGCCTCCGCCTCCATGGCAACCACCCCGCCAGACCTATTAAGAGTTTCCCGCTAGTTTGGTGGGCAGAAACCTCGGTTTTCACCCACCGGCCAAGCAGGCACCAGGCTACAGCATTGTCTCCGGATCGTAATCGAGCCGGCGATAATGCTGTAGCCCGCAGGGTGCACCAGTACCCTCGCAATGTTCACTGTCTGCAAGGCAGACAGTGAACATGGTGACGGTGTCGGGCAGGTGGATCCCCACACTTCCCATGCCAAGTGCATGGGCAGTGCAGGTGCTCCCCTGTGGTCCCCTGCACCTGTTCTCCGCCAGCCTTTTCATGCCGGTGACACCGCCATGAAAAGGTTTGCAGAGAACGAGGTTGTAATCCGCAAGGCAGTGCTGCATGCAGCGCTATCCTGGTGGATTAAGATCTCTGCCACTGCCAGGTCGTTGGGATCCTGGTGGTGCTGGTGGATATGGCGGTTCGACCGCCACAACAGCGGCAGTCCTGGCCACCACCGCGAGGCTGGCGGTCTTCAGATCGCCAGCCTTGTAATTCGGCCCTAAGTTATTAACAAAAGGGGTGCAGTTCTACCTTTGATTTCTGCTTAAAATTGTGCACTATGAAGGACAACTTTAAGACAGTGGTTCAGTGTCTATTCTGGACAAGTTTAGACCCCAGAACACCATTACTAACAGGGGTTGCAAATTTCCATCTGACGCAAGTGAAAGCATCCATGAACGGTGCAACTGGTTTCAAAGGTTACAAACACATACCTGCAATAATCACTCACAGATGGCTTCCCACTGCAGCCAGGGCCTTATTCACACTGCATTTTCCACACATATCTTCACTCTGGAACCGCCTAAAGATCTGGAGACCATTCCACCAATCTCCACTGGGTTGCATGTTTCCCTCCAGTATTTTTGCTCTCCTAGGACATGTGGATCCTTGATTTATTCACTGTGTTTTGATTTTGCGTTCCCGGGGCCTGCTGAACAAGCCTCTGAGACGAGTGGACTGACTTACCACATGTGGACAGTCAGCTGGCCCTAAGAAGGACAGAATTTAAATGAACTTTTGCAATCTTAACCTAAAGTGGTGCACAGCCAGGTAACTAATGCTTCAGTCAAGACACACAGAAGACAAGGTGTCTCCTGCAATGAAAACATCACACAATCAGAGCTCCTTTGTGACAAACCTAGCAGCTCAATCTGCCAGAAGGATTGTGTGTTTACTAATGTTGTACAGGTGGCAGCTAATGAAATTAAACATGTGTTCTTACTAGAATTTGAACACAAAGAGTCCACATTAATAAATGTTGATGGCATATTTCAATTAATATGTATGAGTGACATTAATTCACCCTATATCTCAGCTCACTGAACTAAATTCATTCTTCTGTCTGGCAGAGGAAACTTTATATCTGATTGCAAGATCTCCATGCGGACCAATCAGCTTCACACAAGAAGGCCCATTAGTGACCTATCAGGATGAGAAAGTGAGAAGGTAGTTTTTTCTTGTCCACCTTCTGTCTTTTCTGTCTGTTCTATTCATACCTGAGCCCAAATTCAGTCACCACGTACACAGTTAAGTGCTGGCTTTTGTCGCATAGAAGTGTCAAAATTATCTCTGTTCTTCAGGAACCTGTGATATTACAATAATGGGCCGCATTTGGGCAAAATGTTAATAATGCTGGTGAAATCTGTGACATTCCCAAACTTTGTGTTATGGACAATTTGGGAAATGTATTGAAATTTTGCATTGTACAATTTTTACTGAAGCATACACCACACATACAAAGTCTTCCGAGATATCACCGAAGACTGATTCACATGGAAACATCTGGGGGATGAATAACTACTTCTGCTCAAACCAGCTTTTTTCCAGGATCTTGAGAGAATTAGAGAAAGGTATGTCTCATGGAATTTCACACAAATTTGTACAGCTTCTAATGGAAGGAACTGTATTCTAGGGAACCTTGATCCTGTCATGTTGTTCTTTTGGGATGAAAGGCCTCCAGGAGTTTTTCAGTTACAAGGTACTCTCCCAAGACTGCAAATGCAACAGTTTATAGTAAAAAATACAAGCATTGACTAGCGACATTTCCAGACACCTGCAAACATGCCACCGTCGTGCTCCTGCTTGAGAAATCATCCCCTGACCCAGCCACGCTTTCCAACTACGGTTCCATCTCCATCCTACGTACCAGGCAAAGGTCTTAAAGAAACTAATCAATTGATGCCTCACCCACCACCTCAGACAACTCAAGAAACAAGTTCACCATCTACATGACTGAAGTCGCTAACAGGATGAAAGCCCACTGTCACAAGCTTAACACAACAAGACCGAAATAGTGATCTTCGGCAAGCAAACCTCACCATGAGACTCCAACTTGTGGCTGGCTGAACTTGGGCCCGGAACCCACGCCAGGAACCTCGGAATAATCATTGACAGCAAACTGGACATGACATCTCCATCACTGCATCCTGCTTCCACACCCTGAGGATGCTGAGGAAGATAGTCAAATGTCCCCCAAGCAACACCAGAAACACTGTCACTCACACCCTGATCACCAGCAACTTGGGCTATGGGAACACCCTCTGAACCGCGATCACCAAGCAACTCACTAGAAGACTACGGACCATCCAGAACTCACAAGACAGGCTCATCCTCAACCTCACACATCACACCTCTGAGAGCTCCACTGGCTCCAGATATACAAACACGCTCAATTCAAGCTCCTGACACACACTCAAGGCACTGCACAAATCAGGCCCCACTTACCTGAACAGTCACATCTACTTCCACCAACCATCAGACACCTCTGCTCTGCAGGATTCCTAATTGCACACATCCCACACATACACAGAAACAGATCAGGAAGATGGACAGTCTCTTACATCTCTTCTTAAGCAAGGAGCAACCTACCACTCCACATCCAGCCTCCTCCTCTCTACTTGAACTCTGCAAGAAGCTGAAGACCTGGGTTTTCAATTAACCGACCCACCATAGGCTCACACACCTGCTCAGCGGCGGGGGACCCTCGAAGGTGGTAGTGCGCTTTACAAATACACATAATATAACACAATGTATTGTTTAGTTTGAGAATTTGGGGTTCAGTGATCTGGATTAATTACAGCGGTGACTCATTAATAATAGTCACCAGGGCTGCATCGCACTTAATAAACAGAACAGCAAAGAACAAACAAAAATGATCATCCTGTTACTACTACAGAGCGTAATGTTACTCTATTTTCTGAAGTGTGTTCTTCCACTGACAAACTTTTTCTGCGAATGTCAGGGCGTTTTCTCTACCAACCCTATGTCGCCCAGGGAGACATGTTATGTTCTGCAGGACGAGAGGGAAGTGAAGCAGCCCGTCCGAGCAGAAGCTCCAAGGGCGCTTGGCGTAGCAGCTCAGCCTATTATGGATGACCTCAGACGTTTCACGTCCATCAGCAGAAACAAACCTTCTCTACTCTCCCTGATGCTGTTATGGAAACCGGTCAGAGTGAAGATTTGTTTTTGTTGAAATGATGCATTTCAAGGCTGCTTCCTTGAGGTAACCATTCAGGTAATGACTTAGGGCCCAGACTGACACGCATCCTTAGCAAGGGGACGCCTGCTCTACATTGGAAACATAAACAGCTGTTACTGCCCTGCTTAATTCAATCACATCAGAAATATGAAGTGCACAACTGAAAGCGAGTGCTCCCACAGTCATAAACAAAGCTTTGTCCTTAATTATCCGTTAGCACCACCTGTTTGGTAAGTGCCTTAATCTTTTTCTCACTCAAAATGTTTTCACTCTTGACAACGGTACCCAAGCCTTTCAGAGAATAAATAATTTTTAATTAATTTTGAATTTGACTCAGCTTGCTACAAAACTTTCCACTCTGCAAGTTATCCCCGAATAGCTGGCATGTAACTACGGGCCATACGTGCAAACCATTTTTGCAGGCGAGAACAGCCGATCGGGTCGTTTCTGACCACAAAAAATGCTTTTTTAAATGTACAAAACTCAAATTGAGTGTTAACGAATTGCAATTTGTGTTTGCAATTCTGTGTTTGGAAGGGGTGTGTTTAAAGTGTCCCTT
Source organism: Pleurodeles waltl (assembly GCF_031143425.1). NCBI lineage: Eukaryota > Metazoa > Chordata > Amphibia > Caudata > Salamandridae > Pleurodeles > Pleurodeles waltl. Next base: position 1,823,482,456 of record NC_090444.1, read on the forward strand.
CAAAATAGCAAATCTGAATGGGATGTATGAAAGTTTTGCGACCGAATTACATTAGTAAAACATTCCTGTTTTACTGACTCCTTGAAGGAGGTGGTAAACCATTCACAATTGGGGAACCTGTGAGAGGAGGCCTCTTTTTGCATGGTTAGCCCCCCACTTTGTGCCTGCTGTTGATGTGTCCTAATAGTTGTAGTGCCCAGGGCCCCTGCTAACCAGGTTACCTGGGCCAGAGCTTTCCCTAAATATACCTTGATGCTTGGCACAATTGGATACACTCTTAAATATCATTGTAAGTCCCTAGTAAATGGGTACACCAGTACCCAAGGCATGGGGTATTAAGGGTAGGCCCCTAAGGGCAGCAGCACTGATTGTACCACCCTCTAGGGCCTTGCACCCAGATGCACCCAGCACTGCAATTGCAGGCTGAGTGTACTGGGGCAAACCTAAAAAGGCAAACTCGACATGGCACACTCCCTGTGTGCCCTGTCCACCCTACACTACATATGTTATGGGTAAGTCACCCCTCTATCAGGCCTTGCAGCCGTAAGGCAGGGTGTCCCATACTGTATGTGAAGGCATAGCTGCATGAGCACTATGCCCCCACTGTGTCCTTGCCAACCATAGGACATAATGAGTGAACAGGGCAGCCATTTTAAGTACATGTACCGGACGCTGGTCAAACACGAGTTCCCCAGCTACATGATGGCCCCTCTGCACTCTGGGTTGTTTGATACAACTCAGGACAATAAATCCAAACTGGTACCAGTATTTTATTGATCCCTAAATGTACCAATGGGTCACCTTAGAGGTGCCCCCTGCAAAACCTAACCTAACTGGCATGGTAGCTGACTGGTTCCATCCAGCATGCCACCTCCAGACAGCCAATATACAAACCTGGGGGAGAGCCCTGGCTCTCTGGTTTGTAAGACAATGCTCTTCCTGGGTGGAGGTGCTAGCACCCCGTCCCTTAGGAATGTGCACTCTCTGGGCAGTGACTTCAAAGGGCTGCTGCCCTTGAAACTCGAGCCCCCAGGCCTGCTGCTAGCAGCAGATGGCTTGTCCCTTTGTCAACCCCAACTTTTAGCTGGAGCAAAGGCGGGAAACCACAAAAAGGGTAGGAGGATGGGTATCACTGATCATGCACCACCCCTAATGGCTTGGAGGCAAAGTGGACCCTCCATTTCATTTTCCTCCATGTTGGATGGCTGGAAAATAGCCAATGAGGGTTAGGGTAGTGACTCTTCCCACAGGAAGTGGTCACTGTAGTGGGTGTAGCCATCCAAGGGAATGTGTCCCATTGGACACTACCAGGTTCCCCCCTGAAACGTCCACTAAATTCAGTATTTAGTGGGCTCCCCTAGACCAAGAAATCAGATTTATCAGGAAGAAAAGAAGACAGCACCAAAGAAACCAACAGGATGAGGACAGAGGACCTTCTGCACCAGAAGAGGCTCAAAGACCCCTGCTTTCTGCACCGCTGCTGCGGAGGACCTGACCACTGGACTGACCTCAAAAAAACCAGAGGACCTCCAGGCTTCACAAATAGAGTGGAGGCACCTCTCAAGAAACCAAAGAAACCTGGAAAGAACCAGCAAACCGGTGAGGCTCACTTCACCAATTGGATGATATCTCCGCAACTGGAAGTCGCAGCTGGACCCAATGACACACCAACTACAGCCCGGACGAGACCTACAAGTGTGGCAACATTGGTTGCACTGCGCCCTCCGGTAGCCGAGTTGTGCCGATACCCCTGGTATTGGTCAGTGCACATCAGAAAACAACAAAAACAGCTCACCCAGAGCTGCAACTGGACCAGGAGGAAGCTCCAGTTGAGGGACTTCAGGAACCCCCCCGGACCTCCCACCAGAGTGCCCTCGCCGTCCTGCAAGGCCCCTGGAAGAAGACTTACCTCCAGCTCCAAAGGGTTTCTTTGTGCACAGCTTCCAAGACCCCCAACTCGCCCTGCATTCGTCCACCCAGAGTCCTGCATTGTGGAACCTGCTGTGTGCCCCGGGTCCCCAATCCCTTGTGACCTTGACGGCCCAAGGGGACCCAAAGGCACCACCTTTAATTCTGAAAACCAGCTCTTTTGCAGGTGGCCCCTCCAAGTGGCCCTGTGCCTATGCCAAGAGACTTTCCAGCACTGCTCCCCCAGAACCCGGAGACGCCTGAGATTCTCTGACTGGCATGGGGTGCCCACATTCCTCATCGACCATCCTGCAAAAGAAGAAACTAGTAACTCACCTGTGTGATTTTATATGCATTTTTCTAGGTGGCCTTCCATCGATTCCTATGGTGCATAATTACGCACAGAAAGACTAACTTTATTAAAACTTTGAAAAATCATAACTCAAAAAGTACTTAACGTATCTTAACCATTTTGATCCTAAAAATTATATAAAAGTCTGAAGTATTTTTATAAATTCTGGTCTTGAGTTATTCATTGAGTGTGTGTGGTGCATGATTGATTTTGTGAGTACAACAAATGCATAGCACATCTTCTGGATTAGCCTAACTGCTCGACCAGCTACCCCAAACATTGGAGCAACAGGTGATCTTATTTTTGCCTCTGGCAACCAACATATGGTTGCCTGGACCCCCTGCACAGTGTGCATAGTTTGGCACACTAAATAGAGGGCCAGCTGCCTACAGAACCTCTTACCCTTTGAGAATGAAAAACAAATATTTTTAAGAGCACTGCCTGCTCTTAAAAAAATGAAAATGCTAAGCTTTTTTTTAAAACACAACCCGCTTTCCTTTAGAACCAGGCTGCATAAAAAAAGATTGCTTTATTAAAAAGCAGTCACAGACATGGTGGTCTGCCGACCCCAGCAGGACACCACCCCTATGACGGCTCCGATTCCTAATGGTTGCAAAGTGCAACCTACCTCATTAATGAGCATGAGGTAGGTATATTTGGGACCCATCACGAATCGCGAACGAAACTCTAAAGAGTTTCACACATTAGGAATACCAATTCCCTAATTGTGATTCGGAGAGAATCGCAATTAGGAAATCGGTATTCCTAATATTAGTACTTCTGGCACTAAGAGAGAGAGTGTGTGGCTTCAGCTTCCCAGTCCCACCCACTCCCCCCCCCATATCACAAAAGTAAAGATTGAGCATTACCCTATTGTGTAAAAGGGGAAGAAGAAAGAGATGAGAATCTAGTGACTGATTTCAACACTGTGAAACCTGATAAAACTGTTAACAATCCTTGCTTCAGTGCTGACCAAATTGTGTGATCCTATGCAATTTTTTTATTTCTCCATGCCTCCTTTTCCTCATCATCAAATATGAGAGCATCATCAAATACAGGAGCTCAGCGTGTGTGCTGGACCAGAACCTCTCATCTCTTTAAAAACCTTTGGGCCAGAGTTTTGCGACTCGCAATTTGCGACTCATTTGCGAGTCGCAAATTGCGAGCAGGAAAAACCATATGTACAACAGTGACCCTCACACTGTTTGCGATTCCCAACAGGGTCGCAAATGACCCACCTCATTGATATTCATGAGATAGGTCACGATTTGCGACCCCATTGGGAATGGCTGCACTCACAGGGATGGTGGCGTGCTGGGGACCGCAGACCACCGTGTCTGTGACTGCTTTTAAGTAAAGCAGTTTTGTTGTATGTAGCCTGTTGATGCATTTCAAAAACAAAAATGAAACGTTTTCTTTTCATTTTTTCAGAGCAGGCAGTGGTCTATGTGACCACTGCCTGCTCCGAAAAAATATTTTCGCTACCATTCACAAAGGGGAAGGTGTCCGATGGGGACCCCCTTCCAGTTTGCGAACGGGTTAGCACCAATTTGAAATCTGTGCCAACTGCGATTGTTTTGTGACCGTCACAAAACAATCATACATCGCACTGCGACTCGCAATTAGGAAGGGCACGCCCCTTCCTAATTGCAACTCACAAACCCTATTTGCGATTCGGTAAAGAGATGACCGAATCGCAAAAGTGGGATTGTGCATCGCCAAATGCTTTTTTCTTGTCGCAAACGGGCTGATTCTGCAAATCGGACTGTTTGCGATGAGCAAAAAGCTTTGTACAAGTGGCCCTTAGTGTTGTTCCATCTATAATAACAATTTATGCCACATTCAGGGTCTGCATGACAAATTAATTTCGTTTTAGTTCACTACTGGCTTCATCATCGGTGGCAAGGGGTGGCAGGAATATATTTTTATAAACTACCACTGCTACTAAATGCCTCTCAATGTACTGATATAATCTGATGTACTAAGGTGAAAGGGTTCAGCATGGTAAAGAAATCCATTTTGTTTGCTTAACCTTGGAGACACCTTATCTTAGTTTTACATGATGTTTGTTGCACAATTTATGTGTCAAGCAGTTTCATGTCTCATGCACGGATTCTTAGAGCCAAGTCAGAGCATCGGCTCAGCCCTACCTCAGCTCTCCCTCTTCACTTTTTGACTCGCTCACCTCTACTTAATAGTACTGAGAACTCAGTGCTCTCATCTGATGATCTCTGCAGCAATGGAATGCAGGTGATCATCAAAGATGGCGGTGGTACCTGGCAACCTTAAAAATTCTAATACACAGTGAAACTGCTGAAAGCACATTGCTTGCCAGCATTTTCAAAGATTGTCCTTAAGGATGGTGAACCACAAACAGTCCCAAGGAGACTAGGGATTTCCTGCCACACTATAAACGTATTGTAATATTTCACTGGGGTCTCTTTTAAATCTCTGGGTTTTAAACTAATTTGTGGGGAAATTGTGCTGTAAAATATGCCATTTGCACCCATATGTTTAAAACTGCATAGGAGTGGAGAGTTCCCTTCTCCCTAACCCTTTGAGAAGAAGTTGGGTTTGCTTGCTTCAGTAGCTCTGTTCAGCTCGAGGCAGGCATTTATGCCCCACCACTTTCAAAGTTCACCAGCCACCACTGATAACATATCCCTGCCTGGGCCACTGCCCTCAGAACCAGCAACTGTAGTAAGAGCTGTCTCTCAACATTGGTGCCAGACAATCTTTTTATGGACTTTCTTTTTTGTTCCACAGTTCTTTATTGGAAGAATAAAACAAAACATTGTATAGGGGAAGGAGGAGCTGGGAACATAAGTTACCATATGAGAAAAAGTGATTCTGTACGAAAAAACTAAGTACAATATGAAACACAGCGCTAGGTATATCGCTCGTGGGCTTTCAGGAAAAGACAAGCCAGTCTCCTGCCCCGCTCGCATCACTGACTGTCTACAAGACATTTAAAGGTTACTACCCCTGGGGTTCTGGGTGTCCCATGTGGCTCCTCTGCTGCTGACCTGAGGTTCCTGGAGAGACTGTCTGTGAGGAGACCTCTGCAGCTGTTTCCCAAGTGGCCACTCCGCCACTGTTCGACGCTGCTCCAGGGGGCGGTTTCGGACTGGCCCATAGGGCAAGCAGGCACTGCTCATGGGCTGCTCTGAAAGGTCAGTCTGTGGGCCGGTTTTCTGGCAGGTTGGGGGCCTGTTTTAAGGTCTGCTAAGCAGGTTTTTACTGTTGAGTCCCTTTATATTAAAATAAACAATGCCAGCAGCAAGCTCAATTTAAAAACTGCCCCAATTTGCAAACATGGGCAATTTTTTCAGGTGTCTAAGTCACTGAAGGGGACATTTTTAGCTTGGCGCCCCGGTCTGAGCCCGTAGCAGGGTGCAGTCATTGGTTTGGTTTTCAAAAACAGCTTGAAGCGCCTTGATGGTTGAAAGGTGCGCAACGTTCATGCTCGAAACTTGGAGCGCAACCCATCTACCCAGCCTTTAAGTGTCAAAGGGCAAAAGGCCACTTACCATGGGCGTAGCTTGGCAGTAATATTGTAAGGGGGGGTGTAAGCTTCGGATTTCCCAACAGTCAGGCAGGGCCATAACGCTAAAATCCATTACACGACAAGCAAGGTGCATGAGATGCTACAAGGGGCAGTGGGACGGGAGGAGAGGGTGGATTGAAAGGGCACTGAGTGAAAGAAGCCCATTACTTTGTGAAATAGCGTAACGGAGGGAGGGAGGGAGCGTGTGTGCGTGTTTGCCTGTGTGTATGTAAAAACTCCTAGTGGACGCCAGCAGACACCTCACCATACCCGACTCGAAGCACCTGTACCCAACTATTTATCAGAAAATACATTTATTAGGGGGGTGTAACACCCCAAACACCACCCCCGAGGCTACGCCCCTGACATTTAAACTGTTTGCATCCAGCTATGACTGCACACCTCAAATGAACGTCACACACTGATGGCCCCGGTAGAGTTAACTCTTTGCAACCCAGAGAGACCACAGATCACTCATCTACAATCTGGAATGACGCCATGTTCAACAGTAGTTCAAAGGGATGCGGGTTATTCTTCACTAGATGCGAGCTTTTATCTTGTGGATGGCTTTTAAAGATTAATAACTTCTGCTTTTTCATCCAATTTTGACTTTTTGCTTATTAATAGCCCTTAAAGGTTTGTCGTTGGATCTAAGCGTTGTTTGGATGCTGAAGGTTTGACTTCTTCATGGTACTTTTTGACACAGGTCACCCGCAGCCCTCCTGCTTGAGCCTTGTTGCTCACTTGACAATGCTAAAGGCGAGCCAAGAATAGCTGATGGGACAACATGTTTGTCTTTGTAGGCCTGGATTGTGGCACTAGGCCAACAAGTCAACATTTTACGCACTATCACAGATCAAAAATTTAACAATCCTGGTCTGGTGGCTCGGTGGACCACTGCAGTGGTTCCCAGCCTGTGGTCTGGGGACCCGTGGGGGTCCGCAAAGCCTACTCAGGGGGTCCGCCACTGCTTAGAAAATCAAATAATATTTACAGATCAATAAAGGGTATATAATTTATTTTTTTTAAATGAAAATCTGAACATTTTAAAAGGATCTATAAATGTGTAGAAATTCTAAATTGTAGGCTAACAAATACGTCAATGTCCTCATTTTGATCAGTGGAAGCAGCGCGGGTGCATCAAGCAGGATGTGGCATGGGCGACTAGTGGCCTCAATTGAATTTAGAAAAGGTCCAAGCTTCTCATAATTTTATTTGTATTTTTATATTTGTTTGTGAATTAATAAATGATTAAATATTTAGTGTATTTGTTTGATAAATGCTTGTTTCTGTATTTTTTGTGCATTGTCATGTATTGTTTTGTGGTTCAGATCATTGAAAATGCTTAGGTTGGGATCTTCTGCTTCAATCAATGACACAGTGGGGGGTCCCTGGATTAGAATACTGATTCAGTGGGGTCCCTGGGTTCCAGTAATGATTAAGTAGGGGTCCACAGGAGACAAATGGTTGGGAACCACTGGACTACTGCATCAACTCTAAAACCTCCGGTTGACCTCATGGCCACAGGTTCAAGTCCTGACAGGCCGACTCAGCCTTTCATCCTTCCAAGGATGACAAAATTAGTACCACTGAGTTGGTCCAAAACAAAACAGATGTTATTAATGCCCCAAGGGGTGAACAAGTTTATAACGCGCATTATGAGTTTATATATAGATGCAAACTTAGGAAGGATAAAAAACAGACATATACACCTTCACAAGTGACATAAACATGCAAAACAACTCCCCAGAACGAGTATTAAATATTTATAGTGTCAAATTAAACATTAAAGAGATCTCCAGCATCAATGTTCTTTGACTTGCTATTTTTAGAACGTTCAGGACCAATGACAAGAAGTACATTGTCAAAATATAGCACCTCAGACGTTCTCTCTTGGCACAGAGGAGAGATGCTATCGGTATCTAACTCAGTGGTGCTCATTGTATGAACCTCAGGTAGCTAAAAGGCTGAGTCCACCCAGTGACCACAGCCAAACGTGGATTCCTCCGGTGGGCGCAGCTTAGTCCAGCTAGCCCCAATGCCACCTACCCCTAGTGCCGCAGAACAGCCTCATCCTCTGGGGTTCTGTGCCCTGATTATGAGTAGACTGAGGTTGTCAGACCTCTGTGCCCGGTTTGTGCAGGGGTCGGATTTCTAAGTTGTGCAGAGTTTACCATAACCAGCAAATACAGGGCGCAATAAAATCAGCACCCATCTTTTCAGCAGGTCAGATTTGTCAGAAATTATCAGGGGACCTGAGTGCGGTAAGGAGCGACAGAATGTGTGTGGTATTCACCAAAAACTCAGAATAGATATCATTTATTTCGCTGGATTGGTTCCGAACCTGGGGGAGTCAGATTGTATCCTGTATAATAAACAGCATCTTTCCTCTGGGACACTGGCAATGACAGCTGTAATCCTCAGTACTAAACACAAATATCAACACAATAGCTTTGATTGTCAGCAGTCACACGTGTACACAGAAACAGTATTCATTTACAGGACACACACAGAAACACACACAGACGATACACAGATTCACACACAAATACACATTTGTCCCAGTAGACATACAGACACACTCAGGCATACACACAGACACACAAACACACACACACAGGTATACACACACACACACACACACACACACAGAACACAATCACACACAGGTATACACACACACACACACACACACAGAAACACACTCACACAGATGATACACAGATTCACACACAAATACACATTTGTCCCAGTAGACATACAGACACACTCAGGCATACACACAGACACACAAACACACACAGGTATACAGCACACAGAAGAACACAGAGACACGCACATAGTGAGACACACACAGACACATAAGCACACACACAGGTACACAGACAGAGGCAGATACACACACAGACCCACCCACACACACTACTTACAGAAGCAGAGCTACAGAACACCCAGGGGCGTAGCTTTCGGGGGGTTGTTTGGGGTATTACACCCCCTAAAAAATGTATTCTGTAGTAAATAGTTGGGTACATGTGCTTTCAGACAGGCATGGTGAGGTGTCTGTCGAATTTCACCCAGGATTTTTACAAGGACACACAGACAAAAATACACGCACACTCTCTCTGGTCTGTGCCGCAAAACTTGGTTATTTTACAAATTATTGTGTTTTAAGTGCCCCTAACAATGCGCACTTCTCTCTCTCTCCACTGCTTCTTAAGCCCCCCTCGTGTCCTGCTTCTCATAAAATATGCCAGTGTGATTGTTGGGGAATCTGAAGCTTACATCCCCCCCATCATACTGACCAAGCTACGCCGCTGAGAACAGCAGACCTGTCGCTCTACAGCGGTGGAAGGTACCCGCTGATACTGATGTCCAACCTCCCGTTGTGGCACAGGAGCTACTGCTCCACTAATACCCTCGTTACTTTATCATAGACAGACTTGAAGCCTTGTAGTGCTCAGCTTCGCGCCACCTCACTTCCCAGGGTATGTAGGACGTACAACGTACCAGCGTGGTGCGCGCCGCACCGCCTCCCGCCTACTGCAGTCGCTGGCTGTGCTGACGACTTAGAAGATTTTCGTACACACGTAACCTAAATGTCATTTTTGTTTCTTATCTTTATCTCATTTTCTAGTATTTATTAACCTGCAGACACAATTTCCTTCATATTCATTTCTTTTTCTTTAAATACTTAAGTATGTATAGCATGACTCTCTCAGCTTCCTGTCCAGAAGCTTGCTTATGCTGTAAACTCTTTTTGTCACATCAGCAGCTATCAGACAGATGGGGGACCTTACACATCTACATATATCCACAGTCCACCCCCTACATTACACAGCCATTAATGTCAGCAAACTAACTTCCCTCTCCCTCACATCTCACACTGAACTCATCCATGTGCCTAAGAACATCAGCCCCCTCGTCCACCACCCGAATCATCAGAGCCCAGGATCTCTCATTGTGCGCCTTATCCCACAGGACATTGCCCACTATTGTCTCAGTTCCCACAGCCGCCCTCAGTCCCCACAATCAGCTAATGTCCTTACTCAAGAAACCCCCTGCCGGTCCACCCAACTCTGTAACCCGCTGCCCCCTTTATTGCTCCCTTTCTTCTCTAAAACTGGGGACATCTTGTCTTAACCCACCCTTTGCTTCCTTCTTTTCATAACATATTGAACCCCTCCCAACCTGGCTTTAGAGTTCTACCCTTTGTCATGTGTCCAATGTCCTTCCATGTTCGGACCGCTAAATAGTCTCAGGCACACTGAATCTCCTGGGTGCTTCAGCTGTGTTGGATGCTGTCATCCATTCAAGTCTCCTTTCTGTAGCCTGCGTTCAGGGTGTAACTAACCGGCCACTCAAGCGTCTCCACCTCCCGCTCGGACCGACCCGCTTCCCTCTCGCGGTGTTCATCACCCTTGAGTGTTCCAACCCAACTCCTTCGCTAGATGGTGATCCATAAAGATCAGCTCTGGATCCGCTCATTTCCTCTCTTTACACTACATCGTAAGACCCATCCTTATACGTTTTGTTTCTCTGATCATTTATGTTCTGATGATACGTACATTTTCTTCTACTTCCCAACATTCACCCCTAAGCTCCAATTCAGAGTATCCGACTGCATCTCAGCCATGCGTAGTTAGAAGCCTATCCAATCCCCCATGCTAAACTGCTCCAAGGCAGAAATGATTTATGTCCCTGCCAAATCAGAGCCCACATATCTATGGATTCCTATCCTTTGCCCCCTTGGCACTCTAATCCGTGCACCATCGACCGAAAACTTTGGTGCGCATTTCAATCTAACTATGACCAGAGAAACCTATCTTGCTTTCAAAGCCACTTCTGCCAGGTACCAAGTGTTCAACATCCACAAAGTCTGGCCTTCTATTGTCTTTCAATCAATCAATCATTCAGGTATTTATAAAGCACGACTGATCACCCAGAGGGTCTCAAGGTGCTGTAAAACTACCATTACCTGGAGGGTCTCAAGGTGCTAGAAAACTACCATAGCAGTCCAATGAACGTCTTGGACCACAAGTAAGTCCTTACATTGCTAAACGTTTGCACTGTGTGGCCCAGACCATGAGTGACTTGTTACACAGCTACATTTATCCCCTGTACTGCAGAGACACTGAGCGCGGCAATGAATGAACAGTGTTTCTTCTGAATGCCCGAAGCATCACCTTGGCCTAGAGCATGAGCAACAACTTACAGAGCTACACTCCTACTACTCAGTGACTGGTCCAACCCATGATTAATAAGACCTTACCCCATTCTACATACTCACTGAACAGGACGGACAGTGAGTAAGGCCTTGCAGAGCTATCCTTTCTCCTGAATTTTCCAAAACATCAGTGAAACCTGTCCTTTTAAACATCCACTGAATGATCTAGAGCTTGAGTGACAGCTTGCAGCAGAGGTCTTTAAACTGGGGCGTGGGCCCCCCTAGGGGGGCTTCAAGTCATCCCAAGGGGGGCTTCAAGTCATCCCAAGGGGGTGCGCCAGGCTCTGGCCGAAAGAAGCATTATGCTAATAATAGGGCTTTGTTTTAGGGTAACAAAAAATGAGCATGAGTAACCTGCTCTGTAATGAGCCATCATTACCCTGCTTTGTCATTTATATCCAAGCTGGGAGCATGTGTCAAATGGGAAGGGTCTCCCAATACTCTTCCAAACCCCCATTGCTACTTCTAATGTTCACACTGTGGGTACGTTTCCACATTAGTAAGGCCTGCCTGACCAGAAAAGTATGTTTGTCATCATGTATTTAATTGCATTTTAAAACAATAACAGAACTTACCTTCAATAGTTAAATAAATAAGTGTAGACATACTTTAACATTGGCAATTTAATAGAACAATTGTGAAAACTTTGGAGGGGGGCCCCCAGTTATTTCTTCACACCTATGGGGGGTGGTGGTAAAAAGTTTGAAGACCACTGACTTCCAGCATTTTTCTTGTGCACTGAATGACCCAGAGAATAATTGAGGCCTTACGCAGCTATACTTATTCACTAAATGGCTCAGAACATCAGTAATTCTATAGTGCTGTTGATACCTACTGGAAGGCACATGCCAGGCGCGACACCTTACACATTTAAATATCCACTGAACAAACAAACGCATCAGTGACACCTTACTTCGCCATACACATCCATTAATTAGCCCGGACCATGAGAGAGGCCTTACATCGCAATAGGTTCCACAGAACATAGGAGAGCATGAGTAGATGTTATATAGCTTTGCTGACCCACTGGATGGCGCAGATCATGAGTTAGACCTCGAACACAAGAAACAAGACCGCCGTCTGCTTGACCAAAGTCGCTAACTGGATGAAAACCAACTGTCTCAAGCTCAACACCGACAAGACAGAAGTAGTGATCTTCAGCAAGAACACTTCACCATGGGACTTCAAGTGGTAGCCGGTCGAACACGGACCCACACCTAGAAGCCACGCCAGGAACCTCGGAATAATCACTGAGAGCAAACTAGACATAACCGCCCAAGTCCACGCCATCAATTCAAACTCCTTACACACACATTCAAGGCACTACACAACTCAAACACAATTTGCCTGAACAGTCACATCTCCTTCCCCAACCACCCAGGCACCTCCGCTCCGCATGACTCCCACCTGCACACATCCCACACATACACAGAACCACATCAGGAGGATGGACATTTTCTTACTTTGCTCCTAAAGCATGGATTAACCTACCACTCTGCATCAGGGCCACCTCCTCTCATCTCCAATTCCACAAGAAGCTTATAGACCTGCATTTTCAGTTAACCAACCTACTACAGGCAGAGCTAGGCCAACACACCTGCTCACAGTCACCTCACAGGTGATAGTGCGCTTTACAAATACACACAATATAAGATACAGCTCTTCACAGCCACTGAATACTTTCTAGAGCACGACTGAGACCTTAGTGAAATGCATGTGTTCACTAAATAGTCCAAAGTAAGAGGGAGACCTTACAAATCTATACGGTACAAAGCATGAGTGAAACCCTACACAGTGACACAGAACGGCCAAGCCTATAAATGCAACCGGCTTGCATGTGAGTCCCACATCAAAAACACACTAAACTCATTAACTTTTTTATTTACTAAAGTAGACCAAGAGCAATCCCAACTGTCTATAAAATCCATACAAAGGTAATTCAGTGGAATGAACATGCTACTATTATCACCATCATTACATGGGTGAGGCTTGTTTCAGGTGTCTCTTTAAGGGGAGTTGTTCTTGCTTTGAGAAAACGTCTCCCCTGCACCCCAGCGTCTGCTCTCAAGAGCTGCGCTCAGGTATGTGTCCGCGAGAGAGGACTTACGGATGAACTGTCCGGGGTCAGTTTAAAATGAAAGTATGGCTATGATATTTAGCTCAAAACAGGGAATCCAGAGAGAGTCACCTGTCCTCTGGAAGGCTGACAGTACAAAGAAATTGTCAGTCACATGTCTCCACCACCTCTGCCACTGGAGACACCATCTGATGGGCAGCGGCGGGAGAGCGGCCTGCCACAAGGAGGGAGTGACAGGAGAGGGACATTGGTGGATGAGAGGGACAGTGACGGTGAGATGGCCAATGATAGGAGAAATGGAGGCGGTGGGTATAACGTACAGCGAGCTGTAGAACAGGGAGCATGAACATGGGTTATGGAGGAGTGGGAATGGAGAGAATGTAATAGGGAAGATGAGCTTTTACAGAAGAAGCTACAGTGACAGGAGGACATTGGCAGAAGACGTGGACAGTGACAGGAGACGTGGACATTGGCAGAAGACGTGGACAGTGACAGGAGACGTGGACATTGGCAGAAGACATGGACAGTGACTGGACATTGGCAGAAGATGTGGACAGTGACAGGAGACGTGGACATTGGCAGAAGACGTGGACAGTGACTGGACATTGGCAGAAGACGTGGACAGTGACAGGAGACGTGGACATTGGCAGAAGACATGGACAGTGACAGGAGACGTGACAGTGATGCAGGAGCAGCGTTGTGATAGAGTGGCTGCCAGCGACCACAGAGATGTCAATTAGGGGGTGGTTGGTGACAGGGAAGGTGGACACTGACAGAAGAGGTGGACACATAAAGGCGAAGGGGACACTGTCCGCAAATGAGGTCAGTGAGAGCAGCAAGGGGGAGTGACAGGACAAGTGGACAGAGATCGGTGAGGTGGTGGTTGACAGGACAGATGGCTAAGGCTGGGATGGAGAAGCAGTGACCGGAGAGGTGGACACTGACAGGAGAGGGCCTGTGATGGGAGAGAGGACAGTGACTGGAGATCTGGTGGGAAAGCGGCATAGTGAGGGAACAAGTGGACACATGGTTGAGGGGAATATTTGTGGAAGAACTGAACAGTGACGGGAGAAAGGGGCAGTGTGGGATATATGGGTATTGATGTAGGGAATGACAGCAGAGGTTTTTAATGGGATTCATGACAGGGCTGTGAGATAGAGAGTCACGAGTGCCATGAACAAGAAATTGAGGAGGGGACGAGGAGGGAAGAGAAGCGGAGAGGTCCATTTCTATTCCTGCTTTCTCCCTTTGTCACTGATTTTGCGTTTTCTTCCTCCTTTTTACCCCTTTTATATTTTCTCACTCTTGCTCTGAATCAAAGTCTGTTGAGTAAAAATAAGTGTTGCTCCCCCGAAACAGGGGCTGGCGGGTTCCACCTGCAACCAGTGGCTCAAATTAAACGCCGGATCCATGCATAAACACACAGACACTCACACTCAAACAGAACTCCATCACTGAGTGTAAAGGCCTCTGTAAAGCAAGGTCATAGGCTGAAAATAAAATGATGAACAAACCTGCAAATAATCTCTAATATAATACACTAAGGGGCTGATTACGACCATGGCGGAGGGGATTACTTCATCCCAAATGTGACAGATATCCCGTCCGCCGTGTTACAAGTTCCATAGGATATAATGGAACTTGTAATATGGTGGACTGTTTATCCGTCACATTTGGGACAGAGTAATCCCCTCCGCCAAGGTCGTAATCAGGCCCTATACGTGAATGAGCTTGATAAACATTGATCGTGCGTGACAATTTTATTATTGTGTGGGTTGACAAGCGTAAGCATATATTTTTCATTATCTGTACGTAATGCCCACCAACCTTTACAGGGAGCGGTGACCAAACGTGGATCAAGGTTATTCGTGTGCTGCAGGCAAAATAGGATTTTGCTGCTGAGGCACTAACTAATAATAAGACTATGGGGCTGATTTAGGGTTTGGCGGATGGAGAAGTGTCTGTTAGAATAGTGGAGGACATTCCCTCCGCCATCCGGAGCGTACTCTACCTGCCAAATTAGGAGTTATCCACCGCTCAGCAGCCAACTCTGTACACTGAAAGGAACTGCGATTATGGCGGTTCCTTCGAATATATAAAAAGTTTGGTGTATGTTTGCTGTCCGGTTTAATGGACAAACCTTAAACGTTTAAAAAGTGTTTGTTTAAGTGTTTGTTTTTCAAAATTAAATTCCCCAAACTAGGAGTCTGTTACAGAAAAACACAAAACCAATGACCCGCCACACCCTGAGAGGTTTCTCTCAGAGTGTGGGGGTCACTGCTATTGTTTCCTGTCCGTAACAGGCAGAAAAAAAAGACATTGAACCATCAATCCTAAATACGGCAGATGGTGTTATGTCCTTCCTCCAATGGCTCCTAATCTGTTGGGACGTTGGAGGAAGATTTCCATTGATGGAGCCGATGGAGGCTCCATTGATGGAAATCTGGCCATGCGTCTGACAACACCCTGTCTGCCAAACTCTAAATCTGGCCATGCGTCTGACAACACCCTGTCCGCCAAACTCTAAATCTGGCCATGCGTCTGACAACACCCTGTCCGCCAAACTCTAAATCTGGCCCTCCGTCTGACAACACCCTGTCCGCCAAACTCTAAATCTGGCCCTCCGTCTGACAACACCCTGTCCGCCAAACTAAATCAGGCCCTGCGTCTCTATTATTTTTTTGTGTAATTTGGTGCTTTAGTATTTAACTACAGGAAGAGGGGGGAGAGAGAAAGAGAGACAGAGAGGGAGGGAGGTGGAGAGAATGAAACCCAGAGGGAGAGAGCCCGGCAGATAGAGAATGGGTGGATGGAAAGAGAGACAGAGCTGTAAGGAGGAAAGCAGGGCACGAGTCAAGGGTAGATGTGGGTAGACAGGATCTGCCCACTTTTGTCACAGGGTGTACGCCCTGCCAAGAGGTTGGGCCCCACAGCAATAGGCTAAACTTGTCCCGATGCACCGCCTGCAGTTGTCTGCTTTCTTTAGGAGCAGTAACCCTCAGGCAGGGAGGAAGCTTATCAGATTCCTGCTGGGCCCACAACAAAGGCTGACGTCAAGGGACCATCAGGCCTCCTTTTCTGGCTGAGAGCTGTCAGGAGCCTCTCACCTAAATATAATGGAAGGGAAACAAAGGCACACACCTGATCACTCACAGGTGGTTAAGAGAGCCACTCTTTTGACTTTGTTCTGTCCCTGTATATAAGAGTGCATGCCCTGTAAGAATGTCAGATGTGTTGGTCTCTCCCAGTTTTTTTCACAAATAACAATTTAAATGCCACGGCTTTGTTTTCTTTAATAGCGCTACTCATGAAATGCAGGGTGTCGGAGCACTTTACATCACAGACGATTTACCAGGCACACAAAGATCTCTGCATTAAGTGTATTAATCCCATTAGATATTTTAAAATTGAGACTGTGCAACCAATTAAGCAGAAAAGATTTACTGCCATGTGTCTCCTTGAGGACCTGGCCTGGCAGTTCGGTCTGGACTGTTCCCATTAGGAACAGGGTCAAGACTGATTTGCATATGGCTGGGTCTAAACTGGATCGGCATGGTGAGCAAAAAAACGATGGATTATACCCAGATCTGTGACTGGAGTGAATGTTTGATTTGGTCTACATTCCATCCATCAACTGTTCTTTTTGCATTTGTCACCTCAAGTGGGAAGGGTATGCCCAGACGTGGGTCCCGGGTTCACTATGCCACCAGATTCAAGCTAGCCTGGCTGAAGAGGGGTGATACCCCGAAACTGGTCCCAGGATGGTTGTTTCTGGTCCAGGGAGGACCTGGCCTGGCAGTTCGGGTGGACCGTTCCCATGGGGAACAGGGTCAAGACTGATTTGCATATGGCTGGGTCCAAACTGGAACGGCATGGGCAGCAAAAAACTGATGGATTAAACCCAGATCTGTGACTGGGGGTGAATGTTTGATTTGTTCTACATTCCGTCCGTCAACTGTTCTTTTTGCATGTGTCTCCTTGTTGACAATTTCTTTGTGGTAGGGTTTTAAAAAATAAATAGATGAGTTGAGGCCCAGATTTTGTGTAAGGGTTGTGTCACTTTTTTGGTACAACCCTGCCTCAAAATCTCATATGTTTAAATATTGTGATGTGCTCCCCAGAGACCTGCTAAAGTGATGTGTGAGGTTTTAAGATCTGATGTCACGTCCTGTGAGGTCATGGACTGTGATGGCCTTCCTGTGATGCCATGTGCGATGTCTGATGCCATGAGGTCACGCGCCAGGATGTCACTTACATACTGCCTAACTCAGGTAGTCTCCTATTTCTGTTTTTAGGGGCGAGCGCAAAGCGCTTTGTCCCTCTTCTAATCTCTCTTTAGGGGAATTTTAAACACACCCATGTTACGTCATTCACTTTCATTGGTTCGTGGGCTTGCCTTTTAAAATCCGCTTATTTTCATTTGTGAAAGGCATGCACATGTCATGCCTTTTCCGATGTTTAGCCCACCTACACACAGTGCTTGAAATGGAAAAATTAAAGTGGAGATACTCTGTGCCAGAGTACCTGCTTGTTTCCGAGAAGTGCCGGTACTCTCCAATTAAAAGCACTACGTTTTTCTCGAGATGTGCCGGTACTCACCCTCTCAAAGTAAAAAAGTGCCGGTACTCAGTACCGGACAGTACCGGCCCATTTAAAGCACTGCATACACAGCACCGGTAAACTACTGGAAACATACGAGGCTCCATGTTTTTCGCATATATTTTCTCTTTATTTCGCAGCATGATCGCGCTCGTTTTTTTTTCTCCATTTAATGTGGCAAGAAAAGTCCGGTTAGGAGTTTACAACGCTAATAGCTCTAACTCGACGTAATGCGAGACCCGTTGCATTGCAAATGCTTGTTGTTTAGGACCTGTGCACTGGAGGAGAGCGCGGCAGGTTTGAGTATCTTTACCGGGACAGCTGTTGGCTCCTGGGCCGGTGTGCGCCTTCTACCCCCACAGTCTGGGGGGGGCGATAAGGTCAGCGCCTGCACCCCCGGGCAGGGTTCCTGTCGCCCCAGACACAGCTCGCAAGCCGCCCCTCCACCTGCCACCCACACACTCCGCGCCCCGTATACTTTAAGTTACAGCCACAGTAACCCCAGAGGCGGCCACACAGGGCGCTTTTATGGCAGAAAGCGCTCTATTTCAATTTCCTAGATTTATATTGTGTCCTAAATGGACGCCTGACGGCTCCAGGATAACTCGGAAACGGCTGGGAGGCGGGCGCGACAGAAACCAGGGGAAAACCTATTTGTTTACTCCTACACACAAATCGTTTGGATAAAACAGGCCAAAGATGTGCTTGGCCATCCGAGTCTTTTTAATAAACACGTTTTTTTGGCACTTATCATAAGATTAACAACATTTTGCAATTATTAATCCATTACCCACACAACCTACTTCCCAAAAGTCTGTATAATCCTGGCGTCATCTCGGGCTATGCCTTTCGACGTCATCACAGGAAGTGACCTCACACGACACCTGCCTCCGATGTTGGAAAACGTGGTATTTAGATTTGTTAAATATTAGGTGTTTCACAGACGTCCACAAGGATTGTGCTACAAGCTAGTTGTAAATACTTCTGTTGGCGCCACTCTGACTGCCATAAGGAAACGGTGCTCGAGACAACCGGACATTCTCTTTCTGGCTTCTCTGCTGAAACAGGCGACAGAGGCCAGCATGCATGGCCGGTAACTGGATTTCGATGCATCTCAGCCAAGTGGTGATATCGGCTACAATAGGCCCCAGGCATAAATTACAATTGTGGTGAGCATGATTTTACACCTGGCTGACAGATCTGTCCTAGAATGCAAAAATGGGGAATAACGTGTACACACGTTTTCTGGGTCTGTTTTGTGTGCGCTATCATCCCTGATTTCCACTGACTGCTGCTCCCATGAGAACAGAATGCAAGCCACTGTGCAAAAATGCAATTCAACTGTATGCAGACCCGTGTCTACACTGGTAAAATAGCTCAGTGGGTTCAGTGGCAGCTTTCTGTAGCCGTCTGCAGCCAGGCGAGTGCTCCGTGGTACCCCTGAGGTGTGTAACAGGGTCTGTGAAGCACCAGGCCTGCTTCGTCCGTGTGTTACTTGTACAGAGCAGGTCTACAGGGGTCTCAGCACAGCGCACAACACGGGAGACCGGCTGAGGGTCAACGAGGCACCTAGGGGCAGATTCAAGAAAAGTGGCGCTGCAACCTATCGCAGCGCCCCTCTCCGTGCGCCCCATAGTACCCCCCTATCGCCACCATGTGTGTGCCATATTTAAAATACGGTGCACCGTGGCGCAGGCTAGAGGGCAATAGCGTCAGATTTTGGCGCTAACCCTGAACAGTACATAGGAGCCCAACAAAAACAATGGTGTGCCCCTTTATAACGCCTGCTCCGAGCAGGCATTAAAAATGCCTTAAAAAATGACGCAAAGAAATCTTTTAGATTTCTTTGTGCCATTTTTTCATCCTCTCTAACCGGGGAAGCCCCCCTGTATACATTATGTCTGAGGCAGGCGTAATGTATGCGCAAAGGGTTACAAAGTGATGCAATGCATGCATTGCGCCACTTTGTAAATATGGTGCAGTGATTTTGGCCTCATTGGGCCACATTAGCTTAAAAAATGGGATCTGAAATATGCCCCCTAATCTCTAATGTGGACGTGATCACTGACGACGGGCGGCCTCCGCTTCTTTCTGAACTATAGGGCGATAGAAGGGGATGTTGTTTCAGGAGCTGGGGGCAGAGGCCTTTTCATCCTTTCCTTCTGGTGTTTCTTCCTCTTTGTTCTACATTTTAAAGTTTATAATTTCACCTCTAAATTTTAACACTAATTAAAAAACACTAGATTACAGACTATCTTTATGCATGCTACCTATTGTAGAGCGCTTCAGCGGCTCATCGGAGCTAACAAGTGCTAAATTAATGCATGCAATTGCTGCGGGGGGGGACAAAAAATTCCACTCCGCTGGCGGAGTTCGTGAAGTTTTACCCACTTTGCGCTCTGCTTGGAACATGGAGTTCGGTAAAACTTCGCAAACCGCTGCGTGGCACAGTTTTTTTCTGGCATGCAGGTTGCCAACTTTAAGTTGGCACACATGAGAGAGAATTTGCATCCCCAAGCATGATTGTTTGGCACGAGAATGCCTCCCGGCGAGATTTCTCAATGCAGACGGACGGCAGATCACAAATGTTTGCAATGAGAAGCTGCAACTCAAGTAGAAAATCTACTCCAGTGGCACAAAGAAGCTGTACTCTCTGGCATGCACATGGTGCCGATGACGCTGATTTTCCGGGGCGGAACAAGCTCCTGGCACCAGAAATCAGAGTGAGCAGCGCAATGTGCCCGAATTACGCCCGCTCGCGGAATTCCGCAGAATCTTGCAGAGTTTTTATGTAATTCTGTGGAGTGAAACTCCTTGAGTTCAGCCCAAGCAATTAAAAAACACCATAATGATAACATTGTTCACTATCTGGGCACCTCTGCTAATTTGGGCCGCTTCTGAACTAGCTGTTGGAGTGCAGGCCATGGACACTGAGCTCCCGAGCTCCTGAGCTCCCGTGTCGGCTTCTACAATGGTGTCTGGTCTCTGAAGTATGTTTTATGGCTAAATAAATGACCGCGGTTATCAACAGTGGTGCTGCCATTTTAAAATTCACGGCAGACGTTCTTCACACAATGGACGCCTGGCGGTTTATGCTCGGCTTTTACAAGCTTGTTAGTAAATTATGTGCGTATATAGTAGGTTTTATGTGGCACAGGGAAGCCGTTCCCCTGGTGACAGAGCACAGTGCAGGCCGATGGAGTGGCAATAGGCCAGGGTGCTGTGAATATAAGGTTAGCACCATAGGATAACGGTGAAGCCATCGGTCGATGTCAGGGTGCAGCGCAGGTGGCCCCTGTAACGCTAGGAGTAATTCAACAAATAATAGAATTAAGAGACGGTATACATTAAGACTAGGAGTAATCCAACAAGTAATCGGATTAGGAGACAGTGTACTTTAATGCTTGGAGTAATCCAAAAAGTAACAGAATGAAGGGACTGTGAACGTTGTATGTAGGAATAATCCAACAAGTAACAGAATTAAGAGATGGTATACTTCATAACTAGGGGTAATCCAACTAATTTCATAATTAAGAGACAGTGTATTTAACCGCAAGGAGTACTCCAACAAGTAACACAATTAAGACACTGAGGCCCATATTTATACTTTCTTTGCTCCACATTTGCGTCATTTTTTGATGCAAAAACTGCGCAAACTTGCAAAATACAATTGTTTGTGCCTATTTTGCAAGTT
Source organism: Pleurodeles waltl (assembly GCF_031143425.1). NCBI lineage: Eukaryota > Metazoa > Chordata > Amphibia > Caudata > Salamandridae > Pleurodeles > Pleurodeles waltl. Next base: position 1,823,503,857 of record NC_090444.1, read on the forward strand.
TGCGCCGTTTTTGCGTTAAAAAATGACGCAAATGCGGCGCTAAGAAAGTATAAATATGGGCCTGAGTACTATAACGCTAGGAATAATAAAGCAAGTAACAGAATTAAGAGACAATGTACTTTAACGCTGGAAGAAACCCAACTAATATCAGAATGAACAGACGGTGTACTTTAACACTAGGAGTAATCCAAAAAGTAACAGAATTAGGATATGGTGTACTTTAATGTTGGGAGTGATCCAACTAATAACAGAATTAAGAGACAACACACTTAAATGTTAGGAGTTATCCAACAAGTAACAGAATTAAGAGACAGTATACTTTAATGCTAGGAGTAAACTAACAAATGACAGAATTAAGAGATGGTGTGCTTTAACTTTAGGAGTATTCTAATGAATATCAGTATTAAAAGAAAACTCATTTTAATGCTTGGAGTAATCCAGCAAGTAACAGAATCAAGAGACATTGTAGTTTAACACTAGGAATAATCCAACAAGTAACAGAATTAAAAGATGGTGTACTTGAACACTAGGAGTAATCCAACAACTAACAAAATTAAGAGACAATGGGCCAGATGTACGAAAGGATTTTACCCATTCTGTGTCTATGGGAAAAAGCTTTCGTACATATGGCCCAATATACTTTGACACTAGGAGTAATCCAGCTCTAAGAGGCAGTGTACTTTAACACTAGGAGTAATCCAACGAGTTACAGAATTAGGAGATGGTGTACTTTAATGTTAGGCGTAATCTAACTAATGGTAGAACTAAGAGACAAAATACTTTAATGCTATGAGTAATCCAGCAAGTAACAGAATTAGGATACAGTGCACTTTAGCACTTGGAGCAATCCAACAAGTAACAGTATTAAGAGAAGATATGCTTTAACGCTGGCTACAATCTGACTAGTATTGGATTTAAGAGACAGTGTACTGTAACGCTAGGAGTAATCCAACAAGTCACAGAATTAAGAGATGGTGTACTTTAACTTTAGAAGTAATCCAGCTAATATCAGAGTTAAGAGGCAATCTACTTTAACACTTGGTGTAATCTAGCAAGGAACAGAATTGAGACACATTGGCCCTCATTCTGACCTTGGCGGGCGGCGGAGGCCGCCCGCCAAAGTCCCGCCGTCAGGTTACCGTTCCGCGGTCGAAAGACCGCGGCGGTAATTCTGACTTTCCCGCTGGGCTGGCGGGCGGTCGCCTTCAGACCGCCAGCCAGCCCAGCGGGAAAGAGGCTTCCACGATGAAGCCGGCTCGGAATCGAGCCGGCGGAGTGGAAGCTGTGCGACGGGTGCAGTTGCACCGTCGCATATTTCACTGTCTGCGCAGCAGACAGTGAAATACATGTAGGGGCCCTCTTACGGGGGCCCCTGCAATGCCCATGCCAGTGGCATGGGCACTGCAGGGGCCCCCAGGGGCCCCGCGACCCCCCCTACCGCCATCCGGATCTCGGCGGTCCGACCGCCGGGATCTGGATGGCGGTAGGGGGGGTCGGAATCCCCGCGGCGGTGCAGCAAGCTGCGCCGCCACGGAGGATTCAATGGGGCGGCGGTACACTGGCGGGACCCCGCCAGTGGTGCCGGTCCGACCGCGGCTTTACCGCCGCGGTCGGAATCCCCATTGGAGCACCGCCGGCCTGTCGGCGGTGCTCCCGCGGTCCTCCGCCCTGGCGGTCAAAGACCGCCAGGGTCAGAATGACCACCATTGTGGTTTAACACTAGGAATAATCCAACAAGTAACACAATGAAGAGACAGTGTACTTTAATGCTAAGAGTAATCCAACTAATACCAGAATTAAGAGGCAGTGTACTTTAACACTAGGAGTAATCAAACAAACAGAATCAAGAAGCTGTGTTCTTTAACAGTAGGAGTGATCCAACAAATAAGAGAATCAAGAGATGGTGTAATTCAACGGTAGGAGTGATCCAACGAAAAAGAATCAAGAGGGACTGCACTTCAATGTTAGGAGTGATCCAACAAATAACAGAACATACTTGAATTAAGAGACAGCGGATTTAATGCTAGAAGTAATCCAACAAATAACAGAAGTACACATGTACTTTAACTTTAGGAGTAATCCGATAAATTGTAGAAGCTGTTCTGTGCAATAAACCCCAGCATCCTTTGCTGGCCAGAGCACTGGATGTAATGTAATCAAGCAGGAAAGATGAGCTGCATCTCAGGGAGATAACGGGAGACGTCTGGCCACGAAAGAGGCGGACAAGTGCTCATATGGACCATCAGTGACAACTGCTAGAAAGTTCTGCTAAGCCGGCCTTACGCACTAGACCGCCAGAGGAGCAGGCCACGCCCGGGGCAACCACAGCACTGGATTAACATCTGCCTCAGTAAACAGGTTTAGAAGAAGAGAGACTAGTCATTGTGTGGTCATTGTGGTGTTTACAAACGCCTGACTCCCGCTGGCATGAAACACCAGCACAGCTTTATAAAATCCAATTTCCTTTCAACAGGAATCACAAGGCAGTGGCCTAATCCTCTCCTCAAACAGACAAATCCCTTTTAAGAGGCATTAAAGATTTTCTCTCGTGGGTGTGCTTTTAAGGCAAAGTAAGGTCTTGAGCGGTGACTGGGACTCTGAGGCTGCTGGCACCAAAGGCTGCCGACAAGTGACAGAAGGATCCTCGCACCAGGAGGCCACCTTTTAAGCACACCGCTGGGTGACAGGCTGGGGTCGATCTCTATCATCTTAAGGTGCCTGAGCCGCTTCGACGCATGCGCACGCTTCAGCGTGAACAGTGGACCAGGAGCGAGCTCCCAACACAAGAGCTTCATCGTGGCTTTACAGAAAAGTATCATGATTTCAATGAAGAACACACATTACTCTGCATTATTGTAGCCCCAACAAACCACAGGGTAACCCAAAGAACACTTTTCAAACCCTCAACTGTTACATAACCTCCAGGAATTCACGCAGCACTAGTATATCCTCAGATAACTCTGTCAAACCCCTAACCCTAGACCCACATTGCCCCTACAGATCCTCGCATAACCCCAGCAGACCCTCAGATAACTCCAACCGACTATGGTACAACCCCAACCAAACCCTCACATGAACACCAGAGACTCTCATGTACCCCCTCTAGGTCTTACAAGTTCTCAGAAGACTCTACGTCAGGTCTCGGAGACGGTGTCATGGCTCCCAATATACCCCCGCGTGAACTCAAAACAAGATCCTTTTGTAACCCAAGTAGACCTTGGCGTATTCAGGTCCAGAGGAATGGGATGGCCAGGGTTCACCCACCAGGAGTCTTTGTTGGTGTGGAAAGGCCAAGATACATCACACTCTGGTGGAGGCTCTGAATGATGAATCGGCTTTGTGCTGGGGAGTTCCTGCTGTCCCTCCCTCAAACCCCCATGCCTCTGCAGGGCCTAAATTGCTCATCCACTTACCTCGGCCCGGTCACTACTTGTTCTACATTCAATCATTTGTTGCTCTGCTCCACTTTTCAGGGTAGTAATGGCAGCTTGTCTCACCTATTGTGCCTTGTAGGTGTCAGGCTTGGATCCTACAGGGCTGATAGATTAGAAGTAAAACCTACTATTTATCAACATACTCTTTCTGGTCCCCTGCACAACTGTTTTCATTTAATTTGCTTTGCAGTTTAATATAGAGTAAATTTAGCCAAAGGCAACAGAGCGCTTCACATGAGCACCAGTTACATTATAGAAGGTCACATTTTTGTAAGACAGGTGATGAAGCATGCCACCAATGGTGGGTGAGGATGTCTTGTTTTGAATCTTTGGATTCTCTCTGTTTCACTAAGATTCACTCTAATTGTCCCTGTTGAGAGTAACCTCAAAATCTGCCTACTCCCCCTTTTGTGGATTGAGTAATAAAAATGGGATGCCATTGTACTTAGGGATGCTAGAGAATGAGACAATTTTAGGCTACAAGGGTGATTGGGAGTAGAGACTATAATTAGGTGTCAGTATCTGAAGACTAACCGTGTGCAGCACAATTGTGAAAAATAACATACCATCTGGTGGCTCCCAGCATGAACCACTTTCAAATGAATCAGTTCTCAGAGACACGGGAGGCCACAGCCTTTCCCTTAACTATTAAAGCAAATTTCAAAATAAAAATACTCTCACCAAGAACATGAGCTGTTAGACCTAATCACTATCATACATTACAGTAAACCTCTTCACTGGGGGAAGGCATCCTAGACACAACAATCAACACAGTATTCAATAAACCACATCTTTAAAGATCTTCTAAGATCCAACAGTCAACTCAACTTTCAATAAACCTTTTCTTAGTAATAGAGACCATTAAAGTCAACTCACAAACATTAACAACACTTTCAGTAATCCACTCTCAGGAACTGAACACATTAGATCCAACAATCAACACAACTCTCAATAAAACTTCTCTTCCCTGGAACAAGGGATATTAGAGTCAACAAGCAACCCAACTTTCAATAAACCTTTTCTTACAGAGTCAACCCACAACAATGAACAGAACTTTCAATAACTTACTCTAAGTAAATAGAGGCATTAGAACAAGCATTCAACAAAGGCTTAAATAAACCTTCTCTTCTTAGGAATAGAGGATGTTAAATTCAACAATCAACCCAACTTTCAATAGATCTTTCCTTAGTAACAGAGGGCTTTAGAGTCATAAACACGAAGAAAACTTTCAATAAACCACTCTCAGGAAATACCTTCTCTTCTCAGAAGCAAGGGATGTTAGATGCAACAATCAACTCAATTGCAGTAAACGTCATCTTAGTAGCAAAGGACATTCAAGCCAACCCACAAACAAGACCAAAGCTTTCTGTCAAAATTAGATTAATTTGAATCAACAATAAAAAAAAAGCAACCATTCAAGCTCCTTTTCTCGGGAACAGTGGACCATAGCTAAAAAAATGCACACAACCTTAAGGGATCCCTTTTAGGGACCAGTGGCATTAGAAACAGCCATCAACTTATCATTCCATAAATCTCCTCATCTTGGGAACAGAGGACATTCCCTGGAGCAAGAACAAAGCATTCAATAAACTACCTGATGTCAGGACCAAGGGTACTAGATCCAATCCAGCCATGTAAGAAATTCAGTGATCCACCTCCTTCCAGGAAGAAGGGCACTGAAATGTAACACCTAACCATGAATTAAACTCCCAATAAACCTCTCCTCAGCAAGAGGGGTCTACCACAGTCTACTTCCTCCAGTTATCCCACCGCACTCAATATGCTTCCTCTTATAAGATATCTTATAAGATATCCCCAATCATATGTGTAACTTTCAATAAGTCTTTTCTAGAACACAGGACAGTAGTTCTAGCTGGCCACAAACATGTTAGTAGCTATTTTCCTTCTCAGAAATAACCCCTGCTACAAAGAACCACCAGACATGAGCAGGACTTTTAATGAACCACTTCTCAGGCCCATGCAAAGATCCAACCACAGACCAAGCTTTTAATAAAACTCTTCTTCCCAAGAACACTGGACACTAGCTTCATCCCTTAACCAAATAGAATGTGTACAAAGACCTATCTCTGTTCAGAAGCCGTAAAGAGTACAGAAAACTTGATGGCAATCTACATATGTTATCCTTCACATATGCATAACCTGATGTAACCCACTTTATTTTGGATATCCTTTTGTAGTATAAACCCAGCAGTGAGTGGCATTTAAGTGGGTTTACATAAGGTATCAAGGTAATGAGAAGATTTACAATTTGTTCCGGTATCTAGTACATACACTCTTACTACTGGGGATAGGCTCATTATCCACAGTATATATTCTCTGGCGATAAGGTGTACAGGAATACAGCACATTGTATTGACCACACTATTTAGTGCTGTACTGAGTGCAAACCCTGTGGCTGACTTGGTCCAGTCCTAGCTGAGATGCTCCTTGGACAAAGCATCAGTTCTCTTGGGACCATCATCAGGAACATCACCAGGGAGACGCCCAGCGGGACTGAAGATTTACAAAGAAATGTCTATATCGTGGAATAGAAACACTACTCTCTTTTATGCATGAGCGCAGGACGATGAACTTGATTGACAGTTTGATGGTAAATAAAAATCCTCCAAATTATGGTGGAAATGATCAGAACAAATTAGAACCACATCTTTAATTTTCTTCACCATACTACCCTATAATGGCGATATTAGAGTTTCTTTCAGAAACTGGAGGATGACTTGATGCTGGTCTGCATGTGTCTTGGAAGCAGTAGGCTGGAGTCTGCCAGAGAAGGCTTCAGGATTGCTTGTTTTCTAGCAGTCCCCTTCAAGCTCCCCTGCATCTATGGACATACCAGGCTGCGGTAGGGAAGCCAGTGCCAGTTCTGGGAGCTAAAGGAGCTAGATATTCTGTAAATGAAGTCCATCAGAGATAGTGTGTGTGTCAAATAGATGTCCCCTAAGCCAAGGGATGGGTCACCAAGGAGTCAGCTACACTAGTTAAGGGAGTCAATGAGTCGGCCTCACTAATTCTTTAGCATACTGTCCACTCCTGGGTACAGAACATGCCACCAGCACAAGCAATTACAATGATGCAAAACACTTGATGGAAAGAGGACTTGCATGAGGGGAAAAGTTTGGGAACACAATCCTGCCTCAGGTTTTTACTTAATTATCTATAGGGTACTTATACGATCAAGGCCTTGCTTCAAAAAGCAATAGTACGATCACATAGCATGGGGCAGCTTAGAACCACAAGCAGTACGCAGTCGGTGATGGGCTGAGCCGCAGGGTTCTGCAAAGTCGGTCCTGGAGAGCCAGGTCCATGCCAGATTTTTAGCATATCCACATTTAGAAAAATGTAGAGTTCTGAAACATCTTTTTTCTAAATGTGGATATGCTAAAAACCTGGCATGGACCCAGCTCTCCAGGACCGACTTGGCAGAACCCTGGGCTGAGGGAAGAACAGCCATTTGGAGATAGTTAGTCTAAGAACCAAAATCCTTTCAGACTGGGGATAGAAGTTAGTATTCTGAGAAGATTAGGAAATTTGAAGGCTTGGGTCAGAGCTCTTTGGTGCACAGATATTGGTGCTCATGAAACAGGTGGGTAGTGAGGCCAATCCTATATTAAACTGGCCGGGGTCCGGCCTGGTTTGGAATGGGATGTTGAGCCTGAATGTTGGGGCAGGAATTGAAAGGGCTTACCCCTGAGTCTTTCCTCAAACACGGTTGCTGGTTAGCAGGACGCAAGACTTTCCTATTTATTCAGCTCTGGGGGATGAAAGAGTGTGGCCAATTTGTGTCGAGACCAAAAAGGACTAATTGCCCCAGCATAAAGTTTTGTGGCTACTGGGATCAGAAATTTCTAATTTGTAAATTATATTTTCATCAAATAAATAACTGACTCACAAATGCAATAATATAACCAAACCATTTTCTTATGTGAGCAAATGAAAATGAGTCTGGTGCTAAAGAAAGAAGGCACACTCCCATATATTAGGTACCGGTTATTAGTACAATTTTCAAGCACGTAATACTATTTAAAAGGCACCTTCAACAAAATGTTCACATTACATGCAGTTCAGAAAGCAATCCACTTCTCAACACTTACACCTTTAATAAGAAAAATTAGCGATAAAGTAAAGTCCACAAACAAAATGTTCATTTGTCCATTGTCAATGGCAAAATAGAATTTTCCTTATTTCATTTTTTCCCATGTTTGAGATCTCTTAATGTTTCACTCTCAACAGCCGGCGTGTTTCGCAGTCATTACCTTTATCAAGGCTTGTGCCCATGCCCATGCTTCACAGTCTTGTCTTCAATACTTCAAACATACTAAGCTATCCATGCAGAGAATAGCACTAACCATATCATAGACTCTTATCATGAAAGGACTGAGCGGTTACTAGTGAGAATCCTGGGAACAGTAGCATCAGGGAAGAAACAAAGCCTTGGTGTGAATCTATTACTGTAGAAAACACAGGCTTCTTACCTACACCAAGGGTTTATGAATCTACATTGTGAATGGTATCTGTCTACCATGGACTTTTGAAGAATTGATTATATGACCTGTCAAATGTTTGTTTAATGTGCTTCCTACACCATATTATGTGGATGTAAAACTATGTTGACTACAAACGCAACACCTTCACAAATCTAGATGTTTTCCTGAAATCACCCCCATTGTGCATTTTTGGTGTAACTAAATCCAGATAGTTTCTACCTGTTGATGACATCAATAAGCTGTATAAACACCACACATCATCCGGGGTACTCACACTGCACGTTGAGCTGCACCTGGGCTTCCCGCGGCCGGATGTTGAAGCCGTTATACCTGGCCGTCTGGCATTTGTAGATCCCGCTCATTTCGCGCGTTACATTGTCCAAGCGCAGCTTCCCATCATAGGTCTCCACCAACATGGCCCCTGAGGGCATGGGCGTCTCTTTGTCCACGCGGGACCACAGGATGGGTGGCTTGGGCTTCCCTCGCACCTCGCACTGCAGCTCCGCGCGGGATCCCTCGCGCACAGTGATGACGGCCTGCCCCTTGGGAACGCTGATGGTTGGAGGAACTGTGGAAGAAGATTGAGATCTAGGTGCATCATTGGCCACTAAAAAGCAAGCTCTTGATATCCGCATTTACACAGAAGAACATACAAGCCTGGGAGGCTCACATTTCTGTTACATTTGAAGTTAAAAGAACAAAAACTCTTGGAGACTCTTACAAGGTACAGTCTAGTGGTCAATTTCATTGGCATTCACTTTAATAGAAAGGGTGATCACAGGTACATTGAATCAATACCTACCATTAATGACTGGTTAAAAGGTCTCTAACCTTAACACAGGAACCCACCAGCCAATGGCGTAACGGAACTTGAGGCCCCCCCTGCAAAGAAGATTGGAGGCGCCCCCCACCCCACCTCCCAGACCAAGTCAGGAGCTCTCAGTCCAGAGGCCCGCTGCTTAGGGGGCCGCCTGGAGCTCAGGGCCCCCCGAACATCGTGGGGACTGCATGGGCTCATGTTACACCTCTGGCACCTCCCTCCTTCCTAGACTGACTTCCTTTCTCACAGGTCCCTCTGTGTAACACTCCCTCATCTCTCATCTTATGTTACTGGGGCTATTTATCTAGCGTCTCCCTGAGCCCAGGGACATCTTATCAATTTAAAGAGCGGCTGAAATGCGAGCCAGGTGGATGCAAGTCGCTGTACATAGTTCCCGGGCTCAAGGAATAGAATAGGTTTTGCTTCTGAGCTGAAAGTCCTCCAAAACGGTCCAATAACAGGAGTTATTTGCTGAATTCTGAGGCATCTGATAGGCCGCTACACTTTCACCATTACAGCCCATGTGCTACTGGGCTTAGTGAGTTTAACATCTTTCACACGCATTGTGGAAAGGTTTTAAAAGTTTACCACCTTTTCGGCTGAAATTGTAACAATTAGCAAGCCGGTTATCAATGACTGTGCTGATTATTAATGACTGGGGAGAGTCTGAGAGAGTGAAGCTGGACATTCAAGCTCTCACACGCCATGCTCCTTGGGTCTCAGGATGCTGAAAGGATGCGAGATCGAGCATTTACGGTAATAAAGCATGACAAGGAACTTCCAAATAAACTTTCTGATTTTATTGCTGCTGCGTCCCTCACAGAACTGGGTCATTTTTAAGCATTATTGCCTACAACTATGGTCAATAGCGGCTGTTAGTTGCCTCACTTCTTGTAAATATGGGTGCAAGTTCCTATTTACGCTTGCTTGTGCAGGCAACTGTGTATGGGTGGGATTTATGCACAAACATAGCAACAATGCAGAAGAATATTGCACAATAAGAGGGGTGGCTAATTTGTAAATAAAAACGTGCCGGTGCGCAAAGCTCTCTCTGAAACACGCGGCTGCTGCATTTAAATGTGTGAGCACTGAATACTGAGGCAGCGTAATCCTGAAGTCATCTCGGGCCTCTTCAATCCATTTGCAGCCACTCCCTGTCCTTCAGCTCACACCTGCAGCTTTCTGCTTTCTCACTTTGTGAAGCTTTTTCGTTTTTCTCTTCCTCCATCTTTCCCATATGTGTCTTTTGCTGCCGTAAATGCTTGAGGCAGAAAAAAAGGTACCGGTGCTCCCCACCGGAAACCACTGACTCACATTAAGTACTGGGTTCAGCACCCCAAACATTATGCACAATTAAGGGGACAGGTACAGATTGCTACATGGGAGCTCGTGGTGAACGGGTTCATTGTAATTGTAATTGTATTTATACAATGCTTACTATCCATGATGAGGAATCAAAGCACTTTTTGGTGAGTAGCACGCTACTTCAGAACCCAAAAGGATTAGTGGTGGATTAGTATAGGGAAATATGAGTTCATTTGAGCTGTGGACATGTGAGTCTGTTAGTTGTATTGAATAGGACAGTGGAGGGATTGACGAGGGAAGAGTTTAGAAAGTGTTATCTGGGAGATCACAGTAGTAAGCGAGGTCTGGAATGGTTCATGTGAGCGAGACAGACACAGTAGGTGGTATTGTGGCACACACAGTCTCAGCCGTGCTATATTTCTCATACGGGAGTCCCAGCTCATGCATGTGCGATTCCTTTTTCCCTGGGCACCATGCTCTTGCGTCAGGGAGCATGCCTGTAGGCACTAGAGTGCAACTGCTCAGCCCCACAGAGCGATCTATGTACAACATGCCATGGCAGAGAGGGTGGGAGAGATGAAGGTAAGGGGTACGTGGACGAGGTGGGGACAGAGAGGTATAGAAGTAGGGTGATACATGGCGGGGGTAGGGGAGGGCACTTTAAAGAAGTTTGTGAAAACTAAATGGATGGAGGTGGGGCAGAGTTACAGCAGTATAGGAATGGTGGTGGATGTGGGGAGAGAGAAAAACTGAAAAAAGGGGCCAAAAAAGGTAGGAGAGAGGAGGCAGAAATGTGGAGGCAGAGGAGATACATGGAGGAGGCGTAAAAGGGTGAAGGATAGAATTCGGGTTCTACGTGGACGAAGCAGGAGAAGGAGAATTATATCTGTACAGGGAATGCAGGATGGCGGTGGGTAATGGAGAGGAACAGAAACAGAGAGAAACCTGGCGGGATGGCGAAAGAGAAACAGATTGCAATTGAAGAATGCTTGGTGGAGGTGGGGAAGGGAGAAGTAAGAAAAAGGGTGATACATGGGAGAAGAGGGAGAATTAAAGTAGTCTTGGAATGCATGGTGGAGGCGGGGATATAAGCATAAACATAGGGTGATACTTGGAGGGGGTGGGGGAGGTAGAAGTATAAGCGTAGGTTGATACATGATGGAGGTGGAGATGGAAGAATTGTACAAGCAGGAAATCAGAGAGTGTGCAGGGTGCAGACAGGAGTATGGCAGCGAAGGGGATACACGGAGGAGGTGTGGGCGAGAGAAGCACAGAATTAGGGCGATACATGGCAGATGTGGGGACAACAAGTACAGCAGTGGGGAACACACGCCAGAGGCAAGGGATGGAGAAGTGCACAAGTAGGAGGACAGGAGGAGGAGGTGGCAGAGGTGGACGTACAGCAGTAGGGGAGGACACGGGAGAGGTGGGGGATGGAGAAGTATAGCATGTGGCAAATTTATAGTGGGCGTGGGGAGGGAGGAATATAAAATTACGGTGATACATGTCTGAGGTAGGAAAATGAGACGTACAGCAGTGGGGAATACACGGCAAAAGTAGGAAATGGACAAACGTGAATGTCAGGAAATGTGGCAGATGTGGGAGATGGAGAAGTATAGAATTAGGGCGCTATGTGTAAATATGTATGTATGTATGTATGTATGTATGTATGTATGTATGTGTATATGTATGTAGTATTTGAACTGTGTAAATAGCCAGAAAGGCAACAGAGTGGTTTAAAGGGTCAAATGTCAGGGTGAAGTCAATGAGGGATAGGAGAGTTGACTGGTTTGTGGATTGTTACTGTAATGTGATATAGTGTTGTTTAAAGAGGTGTCATCAACTCTTTCTTAAATTGGAGCTGCGTTGAGGCGGTCCTGATGGACGCGGGGATGATGTTCCAGGTCCTGGGTGTACAGATGGAAAGGCCTGCTACCTTGGTTTTTCTTTTTTACACGTCTTTGTCCGCTGCCGGGTGGTATCCTGGCTGCGGGTGTGCCGACAACCACCAGAAACGGTGACTCTGTCTGCAAGATACGTAGGATCCCGTTCATGGTGGCTTTGTCACTGACGCAGCTGGTTTTGAAGAATACAGCAGAGGTAGGGTAGGCAGTGGTACAGCGGTCGTAGAATACATGACGGAGGCAGAGGAAGGAGTACTGTAGTCGTAGGGTGATAAATGCCGGAGGTGGGAGAGGAACCAGTGCAGCGGTAAGAGAATACATGCGTGAGGTGGGGGAGGGAGGAGCTTAGATGTTGGGTGATGAATTGTGAAGGTTGGGGAGGGAGTAGGACAGCAGTAAGAGAATGCATGGCAGGCGGCGGAGGGAGACGTGTAAAGGTAGGATGATAAATGGCAGATGTAGGAGAGGGAGCAGTACAGCAGTACATGACTGAGGCGAAGGATGGAGAAGGACAGATGAAGGGTGTTAAGTGGCGTAGATAGAGGAAGGAGTGGTACAATAGTAGCAGAATACATGACTGGGGCGAAGGAGGGAGAAGTACATAGGTAAAGTGATAAATGGCGGAGGTTGGGGAGGGAGTAGTACATCAGTAGGAGAAACATGACTGAGGAGGACGATAGAGAAGTACAGATTTAAGGTGATAAATGGCGGAGGTTGGGGAGGGAGTAGTACATCAGTAGTGTTGTGGGGACCTCTAGGACCCGACCAGGGTTGGTCACCTGGTTTTAGCTTAGTTTTACAGTAAGTGTTTTAGTCACGTTTTATTCATTTTAGTACGGCTGCTTTTCAGCGATGGCCTTTACACATTTTATCGGTCTGCTTTTACTCTATGAAAGCAAGGAGCATGCTGCTGGTCTAGTTATCCTTTGCAAGACATATAATCAGCACTTTTTGTCCAAGGCTATGAAGCGCAGTACACAATATGCTAGCTTGTGTTGCCCATTCAGGAGACAGCTTCGACCACCTAGACACAGCCTTGCATCAGAGCTAGCTTTCCGATGTGGCTTGTGTTATTGTATAAACGGTGCACTGACCCAAGGAGGGTAGAAGGCATTCTGGTCACGGCGATCCTGGGACACACGCTGTGTGCCATGCAGCCTAGCTTGCGCTGATCTGCCAGCTTCCCTAGAGGATGATCCCTGACACTCTTTTCAGGTATGGAGCTGGGGCTAATCCCTTAGATCGGGCCAGGCAGAGGGTAACAGCCACTGTGCTCTCAGAATGGACACAGGGTTACGTAGGAACCTCTAGCACTTCTAGAACCATATACATCATGGTTGGACTGTTCATCTTTTTTGCCATATTCGTAATGCTGATTACCTTGCTTTGTTTCATCTGCCTACTTATTACAGCTCACTTGCTATATGCTAGATTGTGATTGTTTCTATAAATGTACTGAAAACTTATTTTGCATCTTTTGGCCTTAGTATGCATAAGTAATAGTACAAAAGGGGTATGATGTGTTTCCACAGTTGCCCTGGGGAGTCGGAGTGTCATGTTCAGGTTGCCATAATCACCTTTTACCCCGGTTGGCTTGGAGGTTTGGGTGAGGCACTGCGAGCTAGCCAGGAGTTAGGCCGGCAGTTACTAACTGCGCGGACCGGCTTAGTCTTAAACACTTCGCCATTCTGCTCTCCTAAACAGGCAGTCCTATTACCTAACTAGGAACCGCATAAAAATAGGAGGAAACAAACATGACTGAGGCAGAGGAGGGGGAAGTATAGACGAAGGGTGATAAATGGCAGAGATGGGGGGAGTAACACAGAAGAAATATTCTGGTCACTTTTTTTTACAAATTAAACACCATGCAAACTGTCATTGTGAAACTTCAAACACTTCAGCGCGGTCACACTGTTTAGATAATAACGCCTCAGAATAATTTACAATTATAGCATGTCCCTTCTGTCTGGTGGCGAGCCCAGGAATACAAAGAGATGAGCTCTCTGGGCCTAAATCTTATTAATTGCTCACGCCTGCTCCTTTTTTCAAAGGCAGGGATGGAGGCGTTAAAGTATTAAAATTTACTGCCTTTAAATATTTTATCATATGTTTAATGTTGCAAAATTAGACAGTATCTGGTAATATATTCCCCCCTCCTCCCTACCTCATTTGGCTTTATGGAGAAAAAAACACAAAAAAGATTCAATTACTGGCTGGCCTGTGCAGTAACGAGCATTTAAGGGGGGTCTCCCTGGGGCCATCAGAACCTGCACTTGTTGTTTTATGGTGTGCAGGGCAGAACTAATCACTTCTGAGGGGAGGATGCTCAAATTAAAGGCAAAGGTTTATGGGTCCAGCAAGGCATGAGAGACAAGTCTGATTGAAATGGGCGATTTATTTTTTATTTTTTAACAGCTGGTCACAATATGTGCGAGAGAGGAGACACCACAGGGTGATTGTACTTTTTTTATACCCCACCTGCCCAAATTCTGTCCATTTTAGGGGTCTCGTCTGCCTCTAGCAACAGCATCTTCATGCAAATAGCCATGGGGTCACCTGGCTTTACCACAGACATAATAAGTGGGAGTTATTTAATAGGCAATCCAGGTACCCTCACAAAGGTAAAAATCCTTGGCATGGCCAATGGCGTTTCCACCCAACCATGAGTTGACGGGTCATTCAAGCATCTGACTGCTGAGTGTGCATGCAGCTGACTTCTGCTAGGGCTCCATGTTACCTTTAGACCTTTCTGTAGATCCCCTTCTCCTCTACCTCATTCTAGATCATTCGCCACACAGTGCGTCCACGGGTACACTACTGATGTCTTGACACAGGGCTCTTCCGTAATACTTCTTTGTTTCATCTTACTAAGTTACTGTGTCCTGATGATGGCCTTTCTACTCACCTTAGGGTCGAAACGTTCTCAACTATGCTACATTCAAATCAGGGATACAACTCCCTTACAGACATTAATGTTGTATTGACTCAGGTCTCCTTTGGTAATATCTAATTGGTTAAATATCTGTATTTGTATATTTACTTTTACATGCACCTATATTGCCCTATGTGTCACCACATATAGGAGTGTTTTCTTTCATTGATGAGTGATCTTTATCAAAATTATCCATAAATTCCCTAAATTGCTTATTATTGTATAATAGCAATATTGTATATTTGTTGCATTAGAACTATGGGACCTGCAGCGTTCTAGAATTGTGTGTTAATTATGCATATATAAATGACTCCAAATAGAAATCTCAGCTTTCTGGTTTAATCTTTACAGATGGTGGCATCGTGGAAACTGGCCTAGCTGTGATTCTTGACACTGAGGGGTATATTTGTGAAAGCTCTGAGGGTTTACTTCTGCAGTGTGGAAATTCTTGTGGCTTATGTGCTCTTCGTACACACAAATAGCCTTGTTATAGTGGTTTACATAATGGGTCTTAGTTGAACTTTGTCTGCCCGGGGTTCCTTATATACTGTGATAAATCATATGCTCAGTGCACGATGTTCTACATATTGTGTAAAACTTCAAAAGCCAAATGATGGTGCATACACGCTGCCGCTGGCCTGGCTGTGGCGCGTTCTACACTGCAGTAATGTGGGTACGACCTGGCTACACTGACTCTGTACCGCTGTGGAAGCTGGCCTGGCTCACCTACTTGGGTAATGTGGAGACTGGCATGGCTGTGATGCTTTACACAAGTATAAATGCTGACCTTTGTAGTGCATTGAGGTCCCAGGGGCCCATAGTAGAATATATACTATATCCCCCTCTACTATATATCCTTCTATATCCCTCTTATGAAGAGCATTTAAGGTCAGCATGTTGGGACAGTGTTATGAGTATGATGCTAGGTTGCTGCTTACATGGGCCTGTAACACTAAACCTTGTTACAAGATTGGCACACCAGAGTTTCACCCATAGGCCCTGACTTGCTTTCATTTCTGCACGCGCCTCCACCCAGCAGCACTCACCTGTCTCAGAGGAGATGTTGACCTCGATGCTGAGGTCGGCAATGGGGGCACCCTGAAAGGAGGCCACGCACAGGTAGGTGCCATAGTCGCTGAAGCGTAGGTCGATGATTTCCAGGCTGCTGGTGACTGGTGGCAACTCTGGGTCATTCCTGGTGACGAGTAGGCGGTCGGTAACTTTGGCGGACTTGCCGTTCTTGTACCATGAGTAGACAACCTTCTCCTGTGGAACAGCATCCACGTGGCAAGACAACTTGAGGTCCTGTCCCAGCTGTATTGTCTCGCTCTCCTTAATGACATCAGGGGTGATCTGGAACGTGGCATTCTTCATGGCTAGTGGAAAAAAACAGCCAAGTGTTTATGGAAGTGCAGAGTTTGATGGACATATTTCAGGGCTTATCCACTTAATCCTCAGTCTGTGCCCTTAAAACCACCCATTTCTTGCAAGTAGTTAAGTATTGACATGATTTTGAATGCCACAAGATATGGGACCTTTGTTGCCCATATTATAAATTGGGGTTCAGGTCCTGAAGAAGGCCAGGGATCCTGGGGTAGGCCAATGACATGGCTGAAACATGTCAACTAGTAGGATGCAAGAACAACAGTTATCCCTAACACCCCCTTATTCACTTTGTTTTTAATACCCCTCTAGAATCCCTTAATACAAATGTTTTTGGATCATCTATAGGGATTTTTCACATTGGATCCCCACTGAAAATCAAAAGTGATTCATTCTTTAAAAGAAAGCACTCCTTAGTATAGAAAGGAGCCCATGCATCCCCCTGAAAAGGTTGGTTAGGAGAGGCAAACCCAGGATGAAGCATGCCACCAAGGTTGGTGGGTTGGGGTTTGCCTTACATTTTTATAAATGTTTATGAAATCCACAACTGAGACATTAGGGTGCACACATCCTGTGGCAGTACCGTGACATCCCGTTTATTTCTGCTCTTTACCTCCACATCTACAAAGGCATAAAATGAAAACAATCTCTCTAATGTGTTAATCTGTGGATTATTTTGCAGAGAAAGTTAAAGTTCCTCTTTTGTTCCAAATTTTTAGATGAACAGCCTTGGATAACTTGGCTAGTGGAGCATGTTTAAATTCATTCTGTGAACACACAATCCTCTGAGCATTGTTCTCTAAACTCAGTGCTTATCCTTTCACATAAACAACCTTTCTTTTATGTCTACTTGTTATTGGCACAGGATACTGCACTCTTCCTTTTTCACTATTACTCATAACAATATTGTTATAGTTTTTTCATCGAGCATTCAGTAGTTCAAGGACGACTTTTCAAACAGTTCAGAAGTTTCCAGCATATGATGTTCTTTCCCCCCTAATTTTGCTTAGTTCGTGTGACAGAAAGTCTCATTGTCAATTACATACTTACAGTAAATTGACAGATTTAATAGATATGTATGTATATATATTGACTTACAAACCGTCACCAGAGTTAGGAAGCGGGGATGTAGCTTGGTCAATAAAATTGGGGGGGCGGGGTGTGAGCTTCAGATTTCCCAACTATCACGCTGGAATATCATGTTAAAACACATCATATGAGAAGCACCACATGAGGGGGGTGTAACGGGCAGTGGACACAGAGAGATGGGTGGATTGTTACGGGCCCTTAAAAAACAACATTTTTCAAATATTTTTAAGGCCTTCAAAACAGAGACAAAACTCTTTAACTCTTCATCTCAAACATTCAAGAGAAATTCCATTTAATTTCAACATCTTAGCCAATTTCTCCAAATTAAGGTATTCTTATTCACACTTCATATAAGAAGCTCCATAAGTTTCAATATGCACATCAACGGCAACACGTGTTTCAACAGTGCTGCATGAGTAGCAGATGCCTTCTTCAGGGCTTATCCACTTTATCATCAGTTAAGTAGTCAAGTATTGACATGATTTTAAATGCCACAGATATGGGACCTTCAATCCTCCTCAGAGGTACATGATATTCAAATAATAGGTAGTTATCTCAACCTTATAAGAAAGTATTCCAAAATCGACAATTGTATGTATGTATGCCAGGCGTATTCAACCTTGCGGACGTAGGGGAGAGTGCTCCCTTCTGTCCTGGGCGTCTAGCTGTTACTGAAGCGCACTGAACTATGTCTAAGAAGCAGTTCATTTGGAGCTATTGGCTGAGATGTTGAAATTGCATGAAATTTCCCTTGAATGTTTGAGATGAAGAATATTATGTATGAACACTATTTAATAAAAGGAAACTGATTTACACAAAGGTTCAGCTTAAAATCAATTTCTAGTTCAGGTGAGCTGTGTTTTTATATAGGGTCATCAATTTTTGTAAAATTGTTTTTTAAAACATGTTTTCTACGATGGCCATTCATCAAACAAATTTGCTTGATGCTAGTTAATGCTTCACAAAAACTGTAATAGAAATCAATTAAAAAACAATAGCTTGGTGAATTCCCTGTAAAATAGGACAGACTGGGAAACCATGGTTCACAAGAGCTTTAAACAAACTTATTTTTCACCATACTTTCTGCCCCTTTCTCTGTTGAACAGGTCAGCCCACCCACACCAAGTGTGGCATGCACAAGAGCACACTGTGCATCAGCTGTGATTGCCTAAGCATTAACAAATAATGTACATTTTATTTACATGTTTTACAAACTAAAGACACATCAGGGAGAGTCCGTTTTTAGGGTCGAGCCTCCGAGTGCGTGCGCTAGTGCGTGCGCTCACATGCGAGACGCTGTTGTTTTCAGTAAAGGGCTTGGAGCCCGCATGTCGCTCACCATTGGTTGGTTTGCGTGGCACTCTTCCTCACAGCCTCGTAATTCGTCAAGGCATGTCTGGCATCATTTCCGTTCCTCTGTGTGGAGCAGAGATCAAGAAGTAATTCATTTCAACTTAGTTAGTGCCCATCTGCTGATCCTGACGTGATTGAGGTAAAATGTTGTTCTAATTTCCAGTGCCTCGCAAACAGAAGGCTTATGACTGGCAAAAACGTGTCCAGCAGGACAAACAAACTTGCAACATTTTATTTTTTAAAGTTAACTTTATTTTATTTTGTTAAGTCATCTTCTCTCAGTTCCCACTTGTTTTTTTTTTAGTTTGCTTGTGGGCGCTGTCATCAAAAGATGACAATTAACTTTTTTGAACTATGCGAGACCCATTGCATTGCAAATGCTTGTCTTATATGATGTTCTGTTGCTTGAGCCCCACTGGCCACAGCACACTCAGCTTTCCTGCTAGGGCACAGTTTCCTAAACTTGTCAAAGGCATGACCCCATGTTTCTTTAGTAGCCCTAGTTAAACAATTTTATTATTTATTTTTGGATCTAGGCCCCAAATGCGGATATAAAGATAATACTCGTAAATGCCCTTTGTGAATTCCCAAAGTCGTAAACGTAGACTTTTGGTCTAAGTTTAGATCAAATGTCAAAGTTTGTCTTTGTGAACCGGGCCCTAGATCTTCCACTGTTGTTGACATGCACCCATCAGTGTTACTGGTAGGGCCCTCCCCCTCTACAGAAGCACTGCACCGAGCACTCTGATTGGTTCCCCCTCTACAGAAGCACTGCACCGAGCACTCTGATTGGTTCCCCATTCCAACACTACTTTGCTGTCACATCTCCAGGGCAATCATAGCCCTCTCATCCACCATTCTGAACAATCTATATTCATTTTATATTTATTTGTGGGCAGATAGTTCATGTGACTGTATCATCACCTCACTTCCATTCCACAACGGCCTTGTGATCTGACGAGAATCTGGGGAGCTATCTGCCAGTCTCCCCCTCTTCTGACCCCACAAGCTTACCGCTGTTTTGTGTACACTGTCACACACAACTGCGTCAATTCTTCAGCCACAATTCAATTTACATGTAATATAGGGATTTACACCTCTCACGATTTCATTTAAAAAAAGAAATTATTATTATTATCAAATTCAGGTCTGTGCTTTTGACGTAAAAACAATTGCACTCAAATAAATACATGAAAATTTAAATATGTGGTTTACAAACACTTTTGGGAGGAAAAAACATTCTTTTCGAGGTGAGACAATGGTTGATTGCAGGCCACAGGAGCTGTTGTGTCAAATTGCATGAACATTTGTTCATTTTTGCCAATCAAGAGCTGAGACTATAATTTATATTTTGATACTTGTGGAGATAATTAAATATTGTGTAAGATGACATGTCTAAAACATGCTTGCATTCATGTTTTTATATATACAGGTATGACACATACTATCAAGGTACTCTAGCTCTCTACCTGCTGGG
Organism: Pleurodeles waltl; assembly: GCF_031143425.1. Lineage (NCBI taxonomy): Eukaryota > Metazoa > Chordata > Amphibia > Caudata > Salamandridae > Pleurodeles > Pleurodeles waltl. Next base: position 1,823,524,059 of record NC_090444.1, read on the forward strand.
AAGGACTGGAACTCAGAAAGATTAAAGAGACTGGATGTAAAATAGAAAATTACAGTGAACAGACCAAGGTCTTTAGAGGTTTGAGAAGAATCGATTAACAGGTAGAATTAATACACACAAAGATTCGTTTATGTTTATTCAAGCGGTAATGGGATTTCTACGGGGTGTTTTATTTGCAGAGCATTAAAATATTTTCTTGAGTACACAGAAACAAGAATTAACACGGAGATAAAAGGAAACTGATTTACACAAAGGCTCAGCTTAAAATCAATTTCTATTTTAGGTGTGCGGCGTTTTTTTTTATTGGGACGTCAATTCTTGTACAATTTTTCTTTAAAAATTGTTTTATTGTGATGGCCATTCGCCGAAGAAATTTGTTCGAAGATAGCTAAATGCTTAAAAATATTGTAATAGAAACCAATGTTAAAAAATGGCTGGGTGAACTAAAAGTCAGATTTCACTTCCTGTAAAATTGGACAGACTGGGAAACACTGGTTCAGGAGAGCTTTAAACTTTAAACAAACATGTATTTTCTAATCTGCTTCTGGCGCCCTTTCTCTGTTGAACAGGTCAGCCCATCCACACCAAGTGTGGCATGCACAAGAGCACACTGTGCATCAGCTGTGATTGCCCAAGAGTTAACAAATAATGTATATTTTATTTGCATGTTTTACAAGCTGAAGACGCATCAGGGTGAGTCAGTTCTTCTTATATGATGTTCTGCTGCTTGAGCCCCACTGGCCACAGCACACTCAGCTATCCTGCTAGGGCACAGTTTCCTAAACTTTTCAAGGGCATGACCCAATTTCCCTTTAGTAGCCCTTGTTAAACATTTTTTTCTATGTTTTTGTAGTATCTGATAGACCGAAGAACCGTGTACAGAAAACATTTTTATTGTAGCAGTAATGTCTCAAATGTAAGGAGCTGAATGTAAAACACTGTGGCATGATTGGTCTGTTTGAGATTTACAGACAGTAACGTGGAAGAGGGGTGGAACTGGTAAAGGATTACACAGAGAACTTTACTCTTTGATTTTTGCTTTAAACATATTTTAAATATAGAAATGTTTAATGTCCAGCAAAGGGAGATGCAGTGGTGTTCCCAGAATCACATGGTTTTATTTGGTCAAGTGTGAAGACAGGAGTATCTCCAGGCCTTGGGGTTGCAAGGAATGTAAGTAGTCAGTAGATTACACCTACTCTGCGGAGTCACGTGCCATCTTCCTCGAATATGAGCCTCAATCAATCAGTCAGGATTTGTAAAACACGGCTAATCACCCAACACGGAATCCAGGCGCTCGCAGGCCCCGGAGGCTCATTCGAACAACCAGGTCTTGAGGGTCCCTCCGAATTCCGGAAGTCAGGAGATGGTCTGGAGTCGTGTGGGGACGAAAACAAGCCTCACAAAACTTTTTTAGGGTCGGGCGGGCGCAAGCGCTCTGGACCATGTTGTAATCTCTTTGTGGGCTTCTAACCATGCCCATGTCGAGCCCATACGTTTGGTTGGTTCGTGGGCTTGCCTTTTAAAAATCGATTGATACCATTTGTAAAAGGCCTGCACATGTCATGCCTTTTCTGGTGTTTGGCCCTCCTCGAGCGCACAGGTAAACTACTGAAAACATACAAGGCTCCATGTTTTCAGCTGGTTTCTGCACTACTTTATCTTTTCATTTCCTGCGCAGCGCGATCTCACTGGGCAGAAGTTGAGCGCTTTGCATGACATCGACCCTTTTACATGGATAATTGCACTTTTGGTGGTTCCATGGATAATTGCACTTTTGCCGGTAACATGGATAATTACACTTTTGCCGATTAGTTTCACTGTGAGCGAATTTCTGTTTCCTTTTCTGTGTTTCTTTCACGCTCATGGCGACCATTGGCTCGCATATGTGAAACTGTTTTACTTTTCACTATTAGTTTATGTGGCAAGAAAAGTCAGGTTAGGAGTTTACAATGCTAATAGCTCTAACACGAGCAAACGCGAGACCCGTTGCATTGCAAATGCTTGTTATTTTATTATGGCTTATAGTTTATTGGTAGAACCTCACCTCCCCTCAAGGCATTCCCATCAGACACTTATGCGGACACATTAGAGACTGCCACCTCTAGGTCACGTGGGGCCTGTGCACATACAATGAACTAGTGCCAGGCTACTGCGGTGCTGAGTAGAAGTGCATTGACATTTGCACCGACTGAGTGTCAAGGTTGTACTTGTCAATCCATGCAAATGCTGGTTTCACAACAGTTGTTGGTGCAATTATATTACCAGTGCAATTTGCAAGAAATGACATTAGAAAATGCCACTCCTCGTGGTCATTCATAAGTCTGGGTGAAATTTAATTAGACGCACAAAATTTGTAAATTTTGCATTACGTGAAAGTTGTGACATTTCCTGAAATTTAGCATTATGTCACTTCAACTATCTGCTGCTTGCTTGAGAATGGTTTAATCGGAAACTACCTCGGTAAAACATAAGTAGAAGGATGGCTGAGCAGAGGTGTCGGGTGGTTTGTGGAAGGAGATTCCTTTATTGAGGTAGGCTGGGCCCATGTTGTGGAAGCTTCGACGGTGTGTGTGAGGGCTTTAAACTGGGCACTTCACACAGACCCTCAAGTTGGCTGTGACCACATTCTGCTTACTGAATGCAGCCACTTGGAAGGAGGAGATGCGCACTGCCCCCATCCGTTAAACCAGTGGTGCCCAACCTGTGGTCCGTGGACCCCTCCTCGTGGGTCCGTGACTCCTTAGAAAATGAACTAATATTAACAGATTAATAAAGTGTATAGAAATAAAGTGGGTAAATGTACAACAGAACATTTTTAAAATATACTGTAAATGTAAAGGATTTTAAAATTTGTGGCTAAAAATTAATTTAGTATCCTCAGATTGATGCTTGGGAGCAGGCGCATCAAACAGAATATAATATGGATGGTGAGTAGCTTCAATTGAATTTAATGAAACTCCAAACTTCCTATTAGCATTAAAAGTTGTATTTTTATACTTTATTTGTTCGCACATTAAATAAAATATGTTATCATTTGTGTATTTGTTTGATGGAATGCTTGTTTCTGTATTTTGTGTGCATTGTTTTGCAGTACAAATCATTGACAATGTTTAGGCCGGGGTCCCCTGCTTCCAGTAATGACTCGGGGGGTCTCTGGATTCCAATAATGATTCAGAGGGGGTCCCCGGGTTACAGTAATGATAAAGTGGGGGTCCACAGAAGTCAAAAGGTTGGGAATCACTGCATTAGACACATCACTGCTTCCATGATATTATTTTTGTCAATTTTGAAAGTAGTGCTCTTGATTGACTTTTGTGCATTGTGATACGTCACGCATATATTAATGCTGAGACTTGAATAAAGGAGCCAAACTATCAGTCCTAATGCTATATGATATCCTTATGTTTTAGTTATCCTATGTAACCAACTTGTACTTAAGTAGTAACAAAGCTGTGTGTTCTACTGCTCTGGCTACAAAAGGCCTTGTCAGTCCTGGCAAGTCCTCTATTCAGTGTTTATGAAGGTGCCTTGAGTTCCACAATGTGCAGCAGAGAAAAACAGTCCGCATCCCACACTTTTTTGGTGTCCCAGGCTCACACAAACACACAAAGGCACATACATGCATGAAAGTGCATGCACACGTACACATGTACCCACTTTGATGGCCGCGCATAGACACACACACAAACACAGAGATAGTTTTATGGCTGTGTACATGTGCACACTCACACCCGCACATGCAGCTACTTTGATATCTGCGCACAGGCATGCACACGCACACACACACGCGCACACACACATAAACACACACACACACACATAGTTTTATGGCTGTGTACATGTGCACACTCACACCCACACATGCAGCTACTTTGATATCTGCGCACAGGCATGCACACACACACACACACACACTCCACACACACATAAACACAAACACACAGTTACCTTGATGGGCGCCCACAAGCATGCACACACACACACAAACACACACAAATCCTCAAGTTCACCCAGAATTCTTTGGAAAACTTACATCGAACTAAGAGGTTGACCGTCTTCTTGGCGGGGTTTCCTACGTTGTTGGTCGCGGTGCAGTTGTAGTAACCCAGATCCTCCGGCTGAATGCCCCAGATGGTGAGGTTGCCCCCCTGAGAAAGGCTGTTCTTGGGCATCGGGTTGGGTGAGTGAGTCCAGACGACCTGGGGCGTGGGGTCCCCCCCTGTCAGCATGCACTGCAGGGTGACGTTCTCTCCGGGGTTCACCACCAGGGTTTCATTCACAGACATCTTGAGAGCGGGGGGTGCTGAAACAGAGACCACAACAGGCATTTAATAATACAGCCCTGACCAAGAGGCGCCCGGATGATTCCGGCATGCGCTATACTCCACATTCTTGAGGACAAACTCGGAATCGGGCGCTACTTATGGCACCCGAAGAATTCCGACCCATTGATCCCAGACGGTAAATTATTGTCTCGTTCTTGCCAGAATTTTCTTCCATGACATGCAAACTTCACATAAATACCGGCAGCACTCCTCCAACCCACCGAGCTATCTTACAGCTCTGGCATGCATGGGCCACGTACTAAGCTATAAGTCACATAGATGCAAACCTGTACTTTGTTTCTCGCCCACCCAGTTGCAGTATGTTGCTTCAGTGGTGTAACGAAACTGGAGGGGGGGCCCCCTGCAGAGAACATGGAGGAGAACACCCTCCGAACTCACTTAGGCCAGGTGCTGTGCTGAGGGGGCCCCCTTGAGCTCGGGGGCTGCAGGGGCTTTTGTTATGCCCCTGTGTTACATGTGCCCTCAAGCCTCCCATGCGTTTAATGGCATGCGAGGAGAACATATGGCCATATGTACAGAAAAATCTGTTTGTGAATTTCTAATTGCACATTTTTGCGATGCGCAATTAGGAAATCATAAACAGCCCTGTACCAATGTGTGTTTGACACACTGTGTGATTGGCATTGGATCCCAAATAGACCTACCTCATTAATATTCATGCTGTAGGTCTCGCTTTGTGACCCATTGTGAATCCAAAGAATCACAGGGACGGTGGCCTGCTGGGGTCAGCAGACCACCATGTCTGTGATTGCTCTTTCAATAAATCGTTTAAAAAAAAAAATGCAGCCCGTTTTCCTTAAAAGAAAACAGGATGCTTTTCAAAAAGAAAATTGAAAAGTTTTCTTTTCATTTTTAAAGGGCAGGCAGTGGTCCTTAGGACCACTGCCTTCTCTTAAAAAAATGTTTTTACCCACATTGACAAATTCACATTTGCGAATGGGTTACCACCTCCTTCAAGGAGTGGGTAAAATGTGAACCGCATTTCGGTCGCAAAACATTCACACATACCAGTATGATTCGGTATTAGGAAGAGACACTCTGAACACCCCTCTTCCTAACACTGAATCACGAGCCCTATTTGCGCTTCGGTAATAGGTTCTGTGATTCGGACCTTTTGCGACCGCTAATAAGTTTGGTACATCTGGCCTCTGGTCCTTGATATGTGTAGTTGTGAGAACCTCTTACACAGAGCAACAGCAGGGAGAGGATGTAGGCAGCAGTCACAGGGACCGCCTCAGGAGCTGGAGGTCTGGGTTCGAGCCATGGCGTCGGCACAACGTCCTGTTATTCTGGGCAAATCACTTAATCCCCCGTGCCCATGGACAGCGCCTTGAGACCCTCATGGAGGATAAGCCGCGCTATATAATTATACATTTAACAGCAGCAGCAGGAACGTATACTTTAAGACAAACCTGTGCAAACACCATGCCATAAGTTGGCCACAGCAAGACAAACTGAAAGGCACACGCTTTGCATAAGGCTCATTGCAGACAAGCTGCAGCCATCCCTGCTTGAAGCTGTGATGTGAGAGACTGACACCTGGAGCTCTGGGAGGGAAATACCTGCAAGTAAATTGCTCGCCTTTTGAAGTCAGCCATCAAAGAGGGTTTACTCGGTGTAATCCTTCTGTTTACATGCACTTGTCAGATCCAACCAAGAGAGAGTGAACGGGGGGTGAAAGGAAGGGAGAGAGTGAGGCTGGGAAATGGGAGTGAGTGAGAGTGAACCAGGGGGAGAAGGAGAGGTACGGAGGGGAACAAAGGGATCGAAGGAAAGTGCGGGAGAGAACAGTGGAAAGAGGGAGGGAGCCATGGGTAGAGGGACAGAAAGGGGACAGGGTGAGAGAGAACATCCCCAGCTAAATCCCAGCCCAGTTGTTACCATCCTATTTCACTGCTGGGTAGCAGCTTTACAACCGTAGGCCGGGTGGTTCTTTCAAAACTGGAAGACCGGGAACATGAGGAACATCTAGGATTCCGGCCAAGAGTTGGAACAGTGGACCAAAGCCTTAATCTCTACCTCATAACTCAGAAATACCTTAAGGGCAAGAAAGAATCCAGGCACTTAGCTTTCATGGACCTCACCTGTGCCTTCGATTTTGTGCAACGGCCCAAGTTATACAACATAATGGAAGCCATGGGCTGTACAGGGCCATCATCGACCTACTACGCCTTTTACATTGGCAAACAACTGCCAAGATCCGGTACAGTAAAGAGGGTCATTCATCGCCTAAAATACATTCTTGTGTTGGTGTACGTCAAAGGTGAGTTCTGGCACCCTTTTTGTTCTCGTTGTACATTAATGGACTGGGGGAATCCTTGTGTACGAGAGGTAGAGGCATGCCTAAGGTGGGTTCTTGTTCCATACACGTTCTTTTATATATGGATGATACAGTTTTAATAGCTAGAACTGACCACGGTTTACAGATTTTATTGGATGCTTTTAACACTTTTATGTCTAATTTAAGTTTGAAAATAAACATCTCTAAATCATTTGTCGTGATATGTGGCTCCAAATGTCTAAATCCCAGTAATGTATAATCTTGGGTAAAGAGGTAACCAAAGTCCCTAATTTTACTTATCTGGGAATTCCATTGATGAAGCCTTTAACTGGAAGTTTCTGTTCAAAATTAAATCACTTCAACTCCAGAAATTTGTTGGGGTCGTACTCTAGTTTGCCCAAAGGCTGGGACATAAACAGATAAGGAAATTGTGCAGATCAATAAAAACAAATGTTTGGTGGTTGGTACGTTTGGTGTAGGCACGTGGGGACATACTGATGCTACTCCTGTACAAATGATTGATAACTCCTTCATGCAAAGTCTCCTTGCTCTCCCTCAATCCTCAATCTTCACCCTGCTTGTTGTCACGTTGAGGTGGGTTTGGGTTTTGTAAAGATTATCTTAAATTGCAACCTTTACTGCAATGCTTAAGAGCTTGGAGGAACCCTAAATCCCAATTTACAAAAGCAATCGTAAGGGATTGTTGAGCATTAGAGAATGTCCGGAGCATCCCATAGCTAACTTATATTAGAGACACTTTGAAATTGATTTATATTTTGACAGACAGGATATCCATCACCGTTGTGACAGAGTAACCCGGCCGCCAAGATGTCAATCGGGCCCTTAGTTCGTCACATGGCAAAGGATCTGTTTTTTAAAAAGTGTTTTAAGGTTTATAAGGATGAATTGCAGCTCAGGGACTCGGGCTACCTCTTTGGAATATTAACATGACTTTTGTGCCAAAACTGTGTCTGCACTGTATACCAAATGAATGCTCCGGGTTCCTTCTTACGCGGCCACGTTTTATTCTTGTTGTTTTGGTGGCCCCTCCAACACAAGGAACTTGGCTTCAATCGCTCCCTGTATATCCCTGCGACGGAAGCTCGCCGCAGAGCACCTCGCACTTTATTCTTTCTTTGGAAACTTTATTTAACTCATAGGAAGCGCTTTTAAACTTCCCGCGGGTCGTTTTAATACTGTTTCATACAAGATGGCTTCCTTGCTTTTACAGCAGCTGGGGGCCCAGGAGTCATGGCATGCAGTGATAAATTATATGGCATGTTGCCTGAGCACCAGAAAGAGATATTAAACCTGGAAATATAGTCCAATGATGTTTCTATTTTTTATTTTTTGTATTATATTGCTGTGATTTTGTTCCTAATAATATTTTGTCATTTTACTGAATATGTGCACTTTTATGGTTGTTGTGCGGTTGAATAAAGTATGATTCGAACCTCCGAGAAAATTAAAAAGGAAGAAAGAGCGATTGAGAAGGGAAAGGGATAGAAAGGGGAGAATGTAGAGTGTGGAGTGATAGAGGAGAGAAGGAAAGAGGGATAGAAAGGAAAAGAGAGGGAGAGAAAGGAGACAGGATGAGAGAAATTGAGAGTGAGTGGGTGGAAGACAGAGGGAGGAGGGGGGGAGGTAAATGTGCAGGGTTAGGTCTCCTGAGACAGAACTCAGGATGTGTCTGGGGGGTTTGAAGATGGAGCTGGTTGAGCACACCTGCGACAGGAGTTCTGTGCATGGAGAGATATATATATAGAGAGAGAGAGAGAGAGAAAGAGGAAATGTGTATGTGTGCGCGTGTGAGTGCACATGTTTGTGCTGGCGTGTAAGAGCCAGAGGTCTCTGCTACCTGGATGTCTGCACAGAGGTGGCAGCTGTTCTAAACCATTACACCAACTGCACACAAATATGTAATTTCTGATTGTAATCTGTTTATTGAGATATGTCTGCTTTCTCTGTCTCCCTCATAGTATCGTACATTAAGGCACTGAGATCACAGATAAGAAAACTGCAGACATAGAACTTTTTCCTGACATTTGTTTATTTATTTATTTGCAGTTTCATATAGCCCAAACAGCTATTAGAGCCTTTCACAAGAAAAAGGTTTGAACAATCATCAAGAACAAAGGTTTAGGTAAAATATTGAAAAGCTGTTAACCGTTTGTGCGCGTCGGTCGGCCGGGAGCTGTCCGATGCCGCGGTGCTCGAGCGCGTTGGACGACTCCCAGCCGTCCCCGCACATGACACAGGAAATCCCTCTGGTGCGGACACCAGAGCGATTTCCTGCTGCAAAGAAACAGCAATCGGGAGCTGGGAAAAGTTTTCCCAGCTCCCAAGGCTGTCTCTTTGTTTTCAGTAAAATGACCATCATTTCATTGAAAACAAAAGTGAAATGAGCCGATCGCCTCATTTCACTTTCACTGTCTACATGCTTGTGGGGCTATGTCAGCACCCCGAGCACCGAGGCAGTCGGGAAGGGTATTTGTTAGAAAGCGGAAAATCTCAGCTTCCCAACTGTACCATTCCCTAGTGGATCCGTGCTTGGGGACCGCTGTAAGAGGGCGATCCCTAAGCAGGGACCCACCACTAGACCCCGGGGGAAGCGGCCCCTTGGGCAAGGGCTATTGCTTCCTTTTTGATTTTGGGGTAAAATGCAGTCTTTCCAAACCCTGGGGGGACAGAAAGCCCACTAGGCACCAGGGATATTTGTTTGTTAATTTAGAGGTAGAGGCTGCCCAGAATGGACATTGCAATGACCCCAACCCCTTCCCCAAAAAAGGGCACAATCTTTCTGCCCCTGCCAGGAGGCAGATGGGGGTTGTTACCCCCTATCTGCCCCTCGGGGGGGGCAGAAAGCTCACTAGACACCAGGGATCCTTTTTTGTTATTGTGCACAGAATGGGCAGGGCAATTACCCCACCTCTCCCAAAAAACATGGGCACTGTTTTTTTGTCCCCCATGGGTCAGGTAGGTATATTACTCCCAATCTGTCCCACAGGGGGGCAGAAAGCCCTCTAGACACCAAGGAAGATTTTTTCATGAAGGGTGGGGCATGGCCATGCCCCCAACCCAAATAAATGGGGACAAAATCTTTCTGCCCCCCTGGGAGGCAGATGACAGTAATTACCCCAGATCCCCCTCCCCCCACCGTGTGGGTGGGACAGTCCACTAGATGCCAGGGAATTAAAAAAAATGAAGTAGCGGTGGTGCACGCTGCATACCACCATGGGCATGGTTCTGCCCCCACCCCAACTGAAGGGGGCAACAGTCTTTCTGCTCCCCCAGGGGACTACAGCATTACATCCGAATGGCAAGCAAGAGGACATTTGATTATTTTGGGTGTTGATTCTGCATATGTGCCAGGAGAGCTTGGCTGACTCCCAATATCATCCCACTTACAGTGGTGAACAGCTGCTTGGGTAGGCTGCCACCTGGAAAAACTGGAAAAACCTACCAGAGCCAGACACTTCTGAGAACCAGACATCTGAGGGAGTCCAGGGTGGTGTGCTTCACATGCACCCTGCACCATTTTTTTACCCACAAAGCCCAGCAAACCTCCAAATTTGCCTGAAGTCACACATTTTCCCTATATTTCTGTGATGGAAACTTCTGGAATCCTCAGGAATCCACAAAATTCCTACTACCCAGCATTGCCCCACCTGTGGCTTGGCCTAGCGCCAGTGAAAGGAACGGATCCAACCGAGTTCAATAGGAGGCTCCACGCAAGGGCTCCCGTTATCCTTGGTTTGATCTGTTCCTGTTGCGGCACTAGAGCTACCCACATAGGGTCAGTTTTCGGTGGAAAAATTTGCTGCTTCCATGTTACGTTTTGGGCCGTTTCCTGTCACAGGCACTAGCTCTACTCACACAAGTGAGGTACTATTTTTATCGAGAGACATGAGGGAATGTTGGGTGGAAGGACATTTGTGGCTCCCCACAGGTTCCAAAACTTTTTTTCACAGAAATGTGAGGAAAATGTGTTTTGTCAATGTTTGAGGTTTGCAGGGGATTCTGAAGGGTCTGGCGCATGTGATGGTATACTGCTTTTCTCAATCGGCCAGAACTCACTCATCATCGGGTGGGGTATGGCCGGTAAGCCTGGTGACCCTGTGAAACTCTGAAAACGGGTGAGGCGAATGTGCAGGTGAGAACTTCAGCACTTGCAAGGGGGTATTGTCCCAACACAAGTTTGAGTTCACTCTGCTGATTCCCGCGTATATTCCCTCATTGACCTGGGCTTAAGAAGTGCCACGCTCCATCACCCTCTACCCTGACTGGAAATAAACTGACTGGGCATGCGTTTCAGGTCCATCCAGCCCCTCAGTTGAGACGCAGGGGAACATCCGCAGTAATTAGGTGCACAAACGTGTGATAGAGGTAGGTAGACCAGAATTTTACAGTCAAAAACCGGGACATTTCACAAAAATAGAAGAAGGACAACAATTTTACTTCAACCGAGCGCACAGAAGGACAGCGCTCATCAGCACAGAATCACAGAAGAGGCACTAAGAACATAAATAAAATGCAATTTTTAAAGCCAATGTAATGTTTGTTAATTAAATTGCTTTCTGATAAAATCCGGGACGCCTGGTCACCCTAGATAGGGTTGGGCCCAATTTAAGCGTTTAAATTACTGATAATTGCCACAGGAGGTAAGTCAGTTATTCTAACTCCGTGGGGTGCTTCACTTGCTGATTGACCAGTGCGTTGTGGATTTTGTGATTAGATCATTTTCACTTTCTTTCAGTAGTGCTTCGATTACTTTACACTGTAGCGTTAATTGAAAAAAACGAAGCTAAACAATTCAATCCCGTGCAAAACTGAAGCACTCAGTCCCTCGCCAGTAGTAAAATATGAAGTTGTCCCTGGCTTATGTGTGTATATGGTTGTCAGTTTGTGTCTGTTATTCTGTGTGTTGCCTGTCAGGAACCAGTGCCGAAACCAAACTGGAGGGGTTTCCCGTGCAAAATCCCTGGAGGGGGCCGGGGCCTCCCACCCCTGGACCCAGTCAGGGGTCTGCGGCCCGTGCACAGTGTACTGTGCTGTGGGGGCCCCCTGGAGCTCGGGGCTCTCCCTGCACAGCAGGGGCTGCGGGGCCTTTGTTACTCCACTGTCAGGAAAAGTGTATACAGTCCAGTAAATGGGACTTTTGGTAGGATGCAGAGAGGGACCACTTGTACAGATTGCAAGTAAAACAGGCACGTCGAGTCACTCGTCATACAGCATACACAACACCTATACACACCACACACAAATCACCAGGCAGACACACCATAAAAGCATTCTAAACACACAGAAAATACGTGCATGCATTGGGCAAAAAAGCAATGCAGCAAATCCTTTTACATTCATGACCGCTGACTAGACTAAGGGCCCGACGTGACGGATATCCCGTCTGCTGTCTTACAAGTTCCATAGGATATAATGGAACTTGTAATGCGGCGGGCGGGATATCCGTCACGTTTGTGAGTGAGTAATCTCCTCCGCCAAGGTCGTAATCAGGCCCTGCATCTGGCTCTGTGGCCCAAGATGAAGGGTTGGGTCGTGATCTCTGATTTGAAAGTATTGCCAGTTTTCAGTGGTTTGCTGCTTCTGCCGTGCCTTGTGAGGCCTAGGGCCAGATGTAGCAAGATATGCTTTTGCGATTCTGAAATTGCGAGTCGGTGCAACTCGCAATTTCAGAATCGCAAAAGCATATGCAGAATGGTGTCTCAGACACCGTCTGCGACTCGCTATGGGGTCGCAAAGACCCACCTCATTAATATTAATGAGGTGGGTTGCATTTTGCGACCCCATAGCGATTCCCTGCACTCACAGGGATGGTGACCTGCTGAAGTCAGCAGACCTCCATGTCTGTGACTGCTTTTTAAATAAAGCAGTCTTTTTTTTCATTTTGCAGCCCGTAAAACAAGTTGCAAAATGAAAAAAATACCGAAACCATTTGGGTCCAGATGTAGGTAGCTGTTTGCATGGTGCAAACTGCGAAAATCGCAGTTTGCACCATGCAAACAGCCTACCGCGATGCTCATTCCCAAATTGCGAGTCGGTACCGACTCGCAATTTGGGAATGCGACTCACAAATAGGAAGGGGTGTTCCCTTCCTATTTGCGACTCGCATCGCAATTCAGAATTGCTTTGTGACCGCGAATGCGGTCGCAAACCAACTCGCAGTTACCACCAGTGTCAACCTGGTGGTAACTCATTCGCAAAAGGGAAGGGGTCCCCATTGGACCCCTTCCCCTTTGTGAATGTCGACAAAAATGTTTTTTCAGAGCAGGCAGTGGTCCAATGGACCTCCTGCCTACTCTGAAAAAACGAAACCAAATGGTTTCGGTATTTTTTTCATTTTGCAACTTGTTTTACGGGCTGCAAAATGAAAAAAAAAACTGCTTTATTTAAAAAGCAGTTACAGACATGGAGGTCTGCTGACTTCAGCAGGCCACCATCCCTGCGAGTGCAGGGACTCGCTATGGGGTCGCAAAATGCGACCCACCTCATTAATATTAATGAGGTGGGTCTTTGCGACCCCATAGCGAGTCGCAGACGGTGTCTGAGACACCATTCTGCATATGCTTTTGCGATTCTGAAATTGCGAGTTGCACTGACTCGCAATTTCAGAATCGCAAAAGCATATCTTGCTACATCTGGCCCTTGGTTTCGTTTTTTCAGAGTAGGCAGGAGGTCCATGGGACCACTGCCTGCTCTGAAAAAACCTTTATGCCCACATTCACAAAGGGGAAGGGGTCCCGTGGGGACACCTTCCCTTTTGCTAAAGAGTTACCACCAGTGTGACACTGGTGGTAACTGCGAGTTGCTTTGCGACCACATTCGTGGTCACAAAGCAATTCGGAATTGCGATGCGAGTCGCAAATAGGAAGGGAACACCCCTTCCTATTTGCGAGTCGCATTCACAAATTGCGAGTCGGTACCGACTCGCAATTTGGGAATGAGCATCGCGGTAGGCTGTTTGCATGGTGCAAACTGTGATTTTCGCAGTTTGCACCATGCAAACAGCTACCTACATCTGGCCCCTAGTGAATACTGACCAGTCGCACAAGCGATACTGCACCAGCTGCCGAATGAAAACACGAGTGCCTACAAATTCAGATTACTGTATGAACACTCTGGGAGCTGTTTTATGCTTCCTTGATATGCAGTTATGTGCCTGAACTAGGGTGACCAGGCGTCCCGGATTTGCCGGGACAGTCCCGGGTTTTCACCAGCTGTCGGAAAATTTAGCTCATGTCCGTTTTTTTAGAGGGATGGTGGAAGGTGCTTTTTTACATTTTCCAAAGCAGGGATACTTAGCAGCTATTATAAGAAAACTATTTAATTAAAATACATGCGACTGGCTTTAAAAAGTGAATTTTATTTATGTCTTTAGTGCCTCGGCGGTAATTCTATGCAGATGAGCGCTGTCATTCATTTTGCTCGGTTGAAGTAAAATTGTAGTCCCTTTTCTTTTTTTATAAAATGTCCCAGTTTTTGACTTAAACGTTCTGTTCCCCACAACACATGAGCTACTCGTATGTCCGTCCCCTTTCAGTCCCCTTACTCTGCAATATTATGTGAGCTTACGAAACGAGTGGAACTGACAGTGTGTAAAACTGGACATGAATGAGTAGTAAAGAGGCGCCTAGAGGCGCTGCGTTCTATAAGTCTCACCAGTATCTCAAAAAACCAGGAGCTTCTACAACACAGCATAGATGTTACCAGCTATTAAGTATGTAGCTTTATTTAAAAGTAAATAAGATTTCACCACCATAGCATGTGGCCATCTGCTGAACTAAGAGGTCAGGGTTCTATTGCGACCCCCCACTTGGTGCAGAACCGCCTTTCCTTCGCAGACCCTCTATCGACAGCCAAGCGCGGGCACTGCGCTCCCTCCCTCGAGCAAATTCATGGTTTCTTTTTCACGCCCGCCACTTTCACATTTCACCATCCGCCACTGAATACGCTGCTTTGCGTTACTTTTAAGTGATTTTCCAGCGTAAAACAAGTTTTGCTCTAGAAAAAAAAGTAAATGGATATGAAAAGTTTTTCCGGTGATTTTTGTGACGCAAACACAGTGTAAAATTTTTAGTAAATATACCCCTAAGTTTTGATTTGCAGATTTTCCACATTTTAGAAAAATGCACATTTGAGAAATCCCTCTCCTGACATCCAAAGAAACCTGGAAACGCACTTACTCCTGGCTTTAACTGGAACACATTTTCATTTGAGAAAGTTCCCTAAAAGATTATAAGTCTCAAATGCATAAAGTTCCTCCAATACTGGATTCATAAATAGGTTTGTGCTTTTTCCTTGCACATGCTTTTTGCACCCCTAAATTGTGCTCAAGTACAAAGAAAGCAAAGAAAGGCGCGTGAACCGAGCTCCATGGTGATGTGAAATGCGCCTAACAAAGGAAACCTAAGAGGAATGGCGTGTACAGCAGAGACCACCGATAACAAATAGTAAGGGAGGTTATATTTACTTTGCTAGAATGCTTAGATTTGGTGTTTTTGTTTCACATTCTGAGCTGCCTTCAACATTCACTTCATTCATTTGCATTTCCAATAAAAAGAGAATTCCCTACAGTTTTAGAGGAATGGTGCTCAAACTCAGGGGTAGAAATATAAACAAAATGAAACAGTAAAGTGTGTTTAAAAATGGCTCGTAAACCTCGTTTGTGTGTGCATATGCTATTTCCTCCTGGCTTTGGGGAATTCCAGGGTGGCATATATTCAATACACGCAGTCCCTGCCCCAGTTTGAATGTCACTTGTTAGTTTAATTCCCCCCCTGGGAGCCATTTTCTCTGTGCTGCATGAGGGGTGGCGGGGGAGGGCTGCAAGAGCAACAACTGGAAAGGCACAAGTGATTCAGGAACAGTGTCTGGGAGTGTGTGTCTGTGTGTGTGTGTGTGGGGGGGGGGGGAATGTGGTGGTTCCGGACCAGGCAGGGGCCACAGATATCAATGTGGTGTCAGGCAGAGAAGTGGGAGTATGGGGTATTGGGTGATGCATACTTAGCCATAAGACAACCAGTGCTTTAATTGAGCAGGTGCTGTCAGGGACTGAGTACCTGCAGTTCTTTCATTTTAAAGGGAGAGTACCTGCACTTATCTGCAGAAGCCCAATACCTTTAATAGCAGAGTACCTACACCTCTGAGCAGTAAGCTGGTACTCTGTGCTAATGAGTGCCTACACTTCTAAATTTCCATTCCAAGCACTGAGGACATCTTTGTAGGAAAGTACCATCTTGCCTGGCATGTTACCCCCATTTTTCACTGAATATATGTTGTTTTAGTTGTATGTGTCACTGGGACCCTGCCAGCCAGGGCCCCAGTGCTCATAAGTGTGCCCTGAATGTGTTACCTGTGTTATGACTAACTGTCTCACTGAGGCT
This sequence comes from Pleurodeles waltl, assembly GCF_031143425.1. Classification (NCBI taxonomy): domain Eukaryota; kingdom Metazoa; phylum Chordata; class Amphibia; order Caudata; family Salamandridae; genus Pleurodeles; species Pleurodeles waltl. The sequence goes on from NC_090444.1 coordinate 1,823,540,087, forward strand.
CTGCTATCCAGAACCTCAGTGGTTATGCTCTCTCATTTCTTTCCAAATTGTCACTAACAGGCTAGTGACCAATTTCACCAATTTACATTGGCATACTGGAACACCCTTATAATTCCCTAGTATATGGTACTGAGGTACCCAGGGTATTGGGGTTCCAGGAGATCCCTATGGGCTGCAGCATTTCTTTTGCCACCCATAGGGAGCTCTGACAATTCTTACACAGGCCTGCCACTGCAGCCTGAGTGAAATAACGTCCACGTTATTTCACAGCCATTTACCACTGCACTTAAGTAACTTATAAGTCACCTATATGTCTAACCTTTACCTGGTAAAGGTTGGGTGCTAAGTTACTTAGTGTGAGGGCACCCTGGCACTAGCCAAGGTGCCCCCACATTGTTCAGGGCAAATTTCCCGGACTTTGTGAGTGCGGGGACACCATTACACGCGTGCACTACACATAGGTCACTACCTATGTGTAGCTTCACAATGGTAACTCCGAATAAGGCCATGTAACATGTCTATGATCATGGAATTGCCCCCTCTATGCCATCCTGGCATTGTTGGCACATTCCCATGATCCCACGGGTCTCTAGCACAGACCCGGGTACTGCCAAACTGCCTTTTCAGGGGTTTCACTGCAGCTGCTGCTGCTGCCAACCCCTCAGACAGATTTCTGCCCTCCTGGGGTCCAGCCAGGCCTGGCCTAGGAAGGCAGAACAAAGGACTTCCTCAGAGAGAGGGTGTTACACCCTCTCCCTTTGGAAAAAGGTGTTAAGGCAGGGGAGGAGTAGCCTCCCCCAGCCTCTGGAAATGCTTTCATGGGCACAGATGGTGCCCATTTCTGCATAAGCCAGTCTACACCAGTTCAGGGATCCCTCAGCCCTGCTCTGGCGCGAAACTGGACAAAGGAAAGGGGAGTGACCACTCCCCTGACCTGCACCTCCCCTGGGAGGTGCCCAGAGCTCCTCCAGTGTGCTCCAGACCTCTGCCATCTTGGAAACAGAGGTCCTGCTGGCACACTGGACTGCTCTGAGTGGCCAGTGCCAGCAGGTGACGTCAGGGACTCCTTCTGATAGGCTCCTTCAGGTGTTGCTAGCCTATCCTCTCTCCTAAGTAGCCAAACCTCCTTTTCTGGCTATTTAGGGTCTCTGCTTTAGGGAATTCCTTAGATAACGAATGCAAGAGCTCATCAGAGTTCCCCTGCATCTCTCTCTTCACCTTCTGCCAAGGAATCGACTGCTGACCGCGCTGGAAGCCTGCAAAACTGCAACAAAGTAGCAACAACGACTACTGCGACACTGTAATGCTGATCCAGCCGCCTTCTCAACTGTTTTCCTGGTGGTGCATGCTGTGGGGGTAGTCTGCCTCCTCTCTGCACTAGAAGCTCCGAAGAAATCTCCCGTGGGTCGACGGAATCTTCCCCCTGCAACCGCAGGCACCAAAGAACTGCATCACTGGTCCTCTGGGTCTCCTCTCAGCACGACGAGCGAGGTCCCTTGAACTCAGCAACTCTGTCCAAGTGACTCCCACAGCCCAGTGACTCTTCAGTCCAAGTTTGGTGGAGGTAAGTCCTTGCCTCCCCACGCCAGACTGCATTGCTGAGAAACGTGTCTTTTGCAGCTACTCCGGCTCCTGTGCACTTTTTCAGGATTTCCTTTGTGCACAGCCAAGCCTGGGTCCACGGCACTCTAACCTGCATTGCACGACCTCCTGAGTTGTCCTCCGGCGGCGTGGGACTCTCTTGTGCAACTTCGGGTGAGCACCGTTTCACTCCATTTCGTAGGGCCTGTTCTGGCACTTCTGCGGGTGCTGCCTGCTTCTGAGAGGGCTCCTTGTCTTGCTGGACGCCCCCTCTGTCCCCTGACGCAATTGGCGACATCCTGGTCCCTCCTGGGCCACAGCAGCACCCAAAAACCCTAACCGCGAGCTTTGCAGCTAGCAAGGCTTGTTTACGGTCTTTCGGCGGGAAAACACTTCTGCACGACTCTTCACGACGTGTGACATCCATCCTCCAAAGGGGAAGTTTCTAGCCCTTGTCGTTCCTGCAGAATCCTCAGCTTCTACTTCCTAGTAGTAGCTTCTTTGCACCCACAGCTGGCATTTCCTGGGCATCTGCCCACTCTCCACTTGATCGTGACTCTTGGACTTGGTCCCCTTGTTCCACAGGTACCCTCGTCTGGAAATCCATTGTTGTTGCATTGCTGGTTTTGGTCTTTCCTGCAGAATTCCCCTATCACGACTTCTGTGCTCTTTGGGGAACTTTAGTGCACTTTGCACTCACTTTTCAGGGTCTTGGGGTGGGCTATTTTTCTAACCCTCACTGTTTTCTTACAGTCCCAGCGACCCTCCACAAGGTCACATAGGTTTGGGGTCCATTCGTGGTTCGCATTCCACTTTTGGAGTATATGGTTTGTGTTGCCCCTATCCCTATGTGCCCCCATTGCATCCTATTGTAACTATACATTGTTTGCACTGTTTTCTAATACTATACTGCACATTTTTGGTATTGTGTACATATATCTTGTGTATATTTGCTATCCTCATACTGAGGGTACTCACTGAGATACTTTGGCATATTGTCATAAAAATAAAGTACCTTTATTTTTTGTATATCTGTGTATTGTGTTTTCTTATGATATTGTGCATATGACACTAGTGGTACTGTAGGAGCTTCACTCGTCTCCTAGTTCAGCCTAAGCTGCTCTGCTAAGCTACCATTTTCTATCATCCTAAGCTGCTAGACACCCCTATACACTAATAAGGGATACCTGGGCCTGGTGCAAGGTGTAAGTACCCCTTGGTACTCACTACAAGCCAGTCCAGCCTCCTACATTGGTTGTGCAGCGGTGGGATAAGTACTTTGCAACTACTTACTACTTTTGTCATTGTACTTTCATAAGAGAAAAATATACAAAACAAGTTTAGTGTATGTACACCTAACCAAAAAGTTTTGCTTTTCTCCTTTCACTTCTTTGCTAAGTGCTGAAAAGTACTTCTAAACTTTCTAAAAAGTTCTTTAAAAGTTTTAAAAGTTTTTTTTCTGTCTTTCAAAAAGTTCTGAAAAACTTTTTCTCATTTTTTTCTATCACTTAAACACTTGCTAAAATGTCTGGCACATGCCAAACTGTTGATCTGTCCAAACTTGCTTATGATCACCGTAGCTGGAAAGGAGCAAGGAGTCTCTGCATAGAAAGAGGTTTAAGTGTAGGGAAGAATCCTTCTAGAGAACGGTTGGTTAATATGCTTGTTGAACAGGATAAGGCCAGAGGTGGCCCTTCTGTGGAGAAATTAGCTGATAGTTCCCAATCTGACCCTGGGGCACCCCTAGCAAAAGATTTAGAAGGGAAACTTCCTAGCCTGCCCATTAGCAGACAACCTAGCATAGCTGGTACTGATGTAGAGTCACATCACAGTAATAGTGTTGTCTCACATCACAGTAAGAGTATTCCTTCTCATCATAGTAGAAGTGCTGTTTCTGTTAGCCAGGATGTTAGGGTGCCATCTGTTAGGGCCAGGTCTCCTTCTGTTCATTCTCAGCATACTTCTGTCTCTAGACATGCCTCACCCACCCACCCTGATGACAGAATGTTAGAAAGGGAGCTCAATAGATTGAGAGTGGAACAAACCAGACTGAAGCTCAAGAAGCAACAGCTGGATTTAGATAGACAGTCCCTAGAAGTGGAAAGAGAAAGACAGAAATTGGGTTTAGAAACCCATGGTGGCAGCAGCAGTATTCCCCATAGTCATCCTGCAAAAGAGCATGATTCTAGGAATCTGCATAAGATAGTTCCCCCTTATAAGGAGGGGGATGACATTAACAAGTGGTTTGCTGCACTTGAGAGGGCCTGTGTTGTACAGGATGTCCCTCAAAGGCAGTGGGCTGCTATCCTATGGCTATCATTTAGTGGAAAGGGTAGGGATAGGATCCTTACTGTGAAAGAAAGTGAAGCCAATGATTTCAAAGTTCTTAAGAATGCACTCCTAGATGGTTATGGCTTAACCACTGAACAGTACAGGATGAAGTTCAGAGAAACCATAAAGGAGTCTTCACAAGACTGGGTAGACTTTGTTGACCATTCAGTGAAGGCCTTAGAGGGGTGGTTACATGGCAGTAAAGTTACTGATTATGAAAGCCTGTATAACTTAATCCTGAGAGAGCATATTCTTAATAATTGTGTGTCTGATTTGTTGCACCAGTACCTGGTGGACTCTGATCTGACCTCTCCCCAAGAATTGGGAAAGAAGGCAGACAAATGGGTCAGAACAAGGGTGAACAGAAAAGTTCATACATGGGGTGACAAAGATGGCAAGAAGAAGGATGGTAAGTCTTCTGACAAGGGTGGGGACAAATCTAAAAATGAGTCTTCATCAGGCCCACAAAAACACTCTGGTGGGGGTGGTGGGCCCAAATCCTCTTCAAATCAAAACAAAGAAAAGAAACCATGGTGCTATTTATGTAAAATAAAAGGCCATTGAATAACAGATCCAAGTTGTCCAAAGAAAAGCACCAAGCCTCCTACCACTACAACCCCTACTGCTACACCTAGTGTCCCTACTAATAGCAGTGGTGGTGGGAGCAAACCTACTAATAGCCAATCCAAGGGAGTAGCTGGGCTCACTTTTGGTAACTTAGTTGGGGTTGGTCTGATTAGGGAGACCACAGAGGCTGTGTTAGTCTCTGAGGGGGCTATTGATTTAGCCACCTTGGTTGCTTGTCCCCTTAACATGGATAAGTACAAGCACTACCCCTAATAAATGGTGTTGAGGTTCAGGCCTACAGGGACACAGGTGCCAGTGTTACAATGGTAATAGAGAAACGGGTCCACCCTGAACAACACCTACTTGGTCACCAGTACCAAGTAACCGATGCTCATAACAACACCCTTAGCCACCCCATGGCTGTTGTGAATCTCAACTGGGGGGGGGGGTTACTGGCCCAAAGAAAGTTGTGGTTGCCTCAGATTTACCTGTAGACTGTCTATTAGGAAATGATTTAGAGACATCAGCTTGGGCAGAAGTGGAGTTGGAGGCTCATGCAGCAATGCTGGGCATTCCAGGGCATATTTTTGCTTTTACCAGGGCTCAGGCCAAAAAGCAAAAAGGACAGGGTGACTTGGATCCTGGAAGAATGGACCAAGTGCTCCCTAAAGCTAGGGCTAGTAGAATTAAATCTCTACCTACTACCCCTCCCTCTACAGTGGATTCTACTTCTGAGGAAGAAGAATTTCCACCCTGTGCAGAACCTACACCAGAGCAGCTGGAAGCAGACACTGCTGAGATTTTGGGTGAAGGGGGCCTGCCAGGGAGGAGCTGGGTGTGGCACAGCATACCTGTCCCACACTAGAGGGTCTAAGGCAGCAAGCTGTCAAACAAGCAAATGGGGATGTCAGTGACTCTCACAGAGTTTACTGGGAGGACAACCTCTTGTACACTGAAGCAAGGGATCCAAAACCTGGAGCTGCCAGGAGATTGGTGATTCCTCAGGAGTACAGAAAGTTCCTCCTAACTCTAGCCCACGACATTCCCTTAGCTGGACATTTGGGGCAAATGAAAACTTGGGACAGGCTTGTTCCCTTGTTTCATTGGCCTAGAATGTCAGAGGACACAAAATAATTTTGTAAGTCCTGTGAAACCTGTCAAGCCAGTGGCAAGACAGGTGGCACTCCAAAGGCACCCCTTATTCCACTGCTTGTGGTTGGGGTTCCCTTTGAAAGGGTAGGGGTTGACATAGTTGGCCCCCTTGACCCTTTTACTGCTTCAGGCAATAGGTTTATCTTGGTGGTAGTGGACCATGCCACCAGATATCCTGAAGCAATTCCTCTAAGGACCACTACAGCTCCTGCAGTGGCAAAGGCCCTACTGGGAATCTTTTCCAGGGTGGGCTTCCCAAAAGAGGTGGTATCAGACAGGGGAAGCAATTTCATGTCTGCTTACTTAAAGGCCATGTGGGAGGAGTGTGGTGTTACATACAAGTTCACCACACCCTATCATCCACAAACAAATGGACTGGTGGAGAGATTTAACAAAACTCTCAAAGGCATGATTATGGGACTCCCTGAAAAACTCCGCAGGAGATGGGATATCCTCTTACCTTGCCTCCTTTTTGCTTACAGGGAGGTACCCCAAAAAGGAGTGGGCTTCAGCCCCTTTGAACTCCTATTTGGACACCCTGTGAGAGGTCCTCTAACACTTGTTAAGGAGGGTTGGGAACAACCTTTAAAAGCTCCAAAGCAAGACATAGTGGACTATGTACTTGGCCTCAGATCTAGGATGGCTGAGTACATGAAAAAGGCCAGTAAAAACCTTCAGGCCAGCCAAGAGCTCCAAAAGCAATGGCATGACCAGAAGGCTGTTTTGGTTCAGTACCAACCAGGGCAGAAAGTGTGCGTCTTGGAGCCTGTGGCCCCAAGAGCACTCCAAGACAAATGGAGTGGACCCCACATAATTGTTGAGAAGAAGGGTGAAGTCACCTACTTAGTTGACTTAGGCACTGCCAGGAGTCCCCTTAGGGTGCTCCATGTCAATCGCCTGAAACCCTACTATGACAGGGCTGATCTCACCCTGCTCATGGCAACTGATGAGGGACAGGAAGAAGAGAGTGACTCTCTCCCTGATCTCTTCTCTTCCACAGAACAAGATGCTCTAGTGGAAGGTGTAGTTTTGGCAGATTGTCTTACTGCTGAGCAGAAAGACCACTGCATAAATCTCCTGGGTCAGTTTTCTGAACTCTTCTCTACTGTGCCAGGTACCACTTCTTGGTGTGAGCACACTATAGATACTGGAGACAGCTTGCCTGTCAAAAGTAAGATCTATAGGCAGCCTGACCATGTCAGAGACTGCATAAAGCAAGAGGTGCAGAAAATGCTTGAACTAGGAGTGGTTGAGCACTCTGAAAGTCCATGGGCCTCTCCTGTGGTACTTGTACCAAAACCTAATTCCAAGGATGGAAAGAAGGAAATGCGGTTTTGTGTAGACTACAGAGGTCTCAACCAGGTAACCAAAACTGATGCTCACCCTATTCCCAGGGCAGATGAGCTCATAGATACACTGGCATCTGCCAAGTATCTAAGCACTTTTGATTTGACTGCAGGGTATTGGCAGATCAAATTATCAGAAGATGCAAAAGCAAAAATTGTTTTTTCAACCATTGGAGGCCATTACCAATTCACAGTAATGCCTTTTGGATTGAAAAATGCACCTGCCACTTTTCAGAGGTTGGTGAATACAGTCCTGCAAGGGCTGGAAGCTTTTAGTGCAGCATATCTAGATGATATAGCTGTCTTTAGCTCCAGCTGGGATGATCACCTGGTCCACCTATGGAAAGTTTTGGAGGCCCTGCAAAAGGCAGGCCTCACTATCAAGGCTTCAAAGTGCCATATAGGGCAGGGGAAGGTGGTTTATCTGGGACACCTGGTAGGTGGAGAATAGATTGCACCACTTCAGGGGAAAATCCAAACTATTATAGATTGGGTTCCCCCTACTACTCAGACTCAAGGGAGAGCCTTTTTAGGCCTCACTGGGTACTATAGGAGGTTCATAAAGAACTATGGGTCCATTGCAGCCCCTCTTAATGACCTCACATCAAAGAAAATGCCTAAGAAGTTATTATGGACAGCAAACTGTCAGAAAGCTTTTGAGGAGCTGAAGCAGGCCATGTGCTCTGCACCTGTCCTGAAAAGCCCCTGTTACTCCAAGAAATTCATTGTCCAAACTGATGCATCTGAATTAGGGGTAGGGGCAGTCTTATCACAACTTAATTCTGAGGGCCAGGATCAACCTGTTGCTTTTATCAGCAGGAGGTTGACCCCTAGAGAAAAGCGTTGGTCTGCCATAGAGAGGGAGGCCTTTGCTGTGGTCTGGGCACTGAAGAAGTTGAGGCCATACCTGTTTGGCACTCACTTCATTGTTCAGACAGACCACAAACCTCTACTTTGGCTAAAACAAATGAAAGGTGAAAACCCTAAATTGTTGAGGTGGTCCATATCCCTACAGGGAATGGACTATACAGTGGAACATAGACCTGGGAGTACCCACTCCAATGCAGATGGACTCTCCAGATATTTCCACTTAGGCAATGAAGACCCATCAGGTAATGACTAGTCTTATTGTCCTTCGTTTGGGGGTGGGGGGGTTGTGTAGGAAAGTGCCATCTTGCCTGGCATGTTACCCCCATTTTTCACTGTATATATGTTGTTTTAGTTGTATGTGTCACTGGGACCCTGCCAGCCAGGGCCCCAGTGCTCATAAGTGTGCCCTGAATGTGTTACCTGTGTTATGACTAACTGTCTCACTGAGGCTCTGCTATCCAGAACCTCAGTGGTTATGCTCTCTCATTTCTTTCCAAATTGTCACTAACAGGCTAGTGACCAATTTCACCAATTTACATTGGCATACTGGAACACCCTTAGAATTCCCTAGTACATGGTACTGAGGTACCCAGGGTATTTGGGTTCCAGGAGATCCCTATGGGCTGCAGCATTTCTTTTGCCACCCATAGGGAGCTCTGACAATTCTTACACAGGCCTGCCACTGCAGCCTGAGTGAAATAACGTCCACGTTATTTCACAGCCATTTACCAATGCACTTAAGTAACTTATAAGTCACCTATATGTCTAACCTTTACCTGGTAAAGGTTGGGTGCTAAGTTACTTAGTGTGAGGGCACCCTGGCACTAGCCAAGGTGCCCCCACATTGTTCAGGGCAAATTCCCTGGACTTTGTGAGTGCGGGGACACCATTACACGCGTGCAATACACATAGGTCACTACCTATGTGTAGCTTCACAATGGTAACTCCGAATATGGCCATGTAACATGTCTATGATCATGGAATTGCCCCCTCTATGCCATCCTGGCATTGTTGGCACAATCCCATGATCCCACGGGTCTCTAGCACAGACCCGGGTACTTCCAAACTGCCTTTTCAGGGGTTTCACTGCAGCTGCTGCTGCTGCCAACCCCTCAGACAGGTTTCTGCCCTCCTGGGGTCCAGCTAGGCCTGGCCCAGGAAGGCAGAACAAAGGACTTCCTCAGAGAGAGGGTGTTACACCCTCTCCCTTTGGAAAAAGGTGTTAAGGCAGGGGAGGAGTAGCCTCCCCCAGCCTCTGGAAATGCTTTCATGGGCACAGATGGTGCCCATTTCTGCATAAGCCAGTCTACACCGGTTCAGGGATCCCTCAGCCCTGCTCTGGCGCGAAACTGGACAAAGGAAAGTGGAGTGACCACTCCCCTGACCTGCACCTCCCCTGGGAGGTGCCCAGAGCTCCTCCAGTGTGCTCCAGACCTCTGCCATCTTGGAAACAGAGGTGCTGCTGGCACACTGGACTGCTCTGAGTGGCCAGTGCCAGCAGGTGACGTCAGAGACTCCTTCTGATAGGCTCCTTCAGGTGTTGCTAGCCTATCCTCTCTCCTAAGTAGCCAAACCTCCTTTTCTGGCGATTTAGGGTCTCTGCTTTGGGGAATTCCTTAGATAACGAATGCAAGAGCTCATCAGAGTTCCCCTGCATCTCTCTCTTCACCTTCTGCCAAGGAATCGACTGCTCACCGCGCTGGAAGCCTGCAAAACTGCAACAAAGTAGCAACGACGACTACTGCAACACTGTAACGCTGATCCAGCTGCCTTCTCGACTGTTTTCCTGGTGGTGCATGCTGTGGGGGTAGTCTGCCTCCTCTCTGCACTAGAAGCTCCGAAGAAATCTCCCGTGGGTCGACGGAATCTTCCCCCTGCAACCGCAGGCACCAAAGAACTGCATCACCGGTCCTCTGGGTCTCCTCTCAGCACGACGAGCGAGGTCCCTTGAACTCAGCAGCTCTGTCCAAGTGACTCCCACTGTCCAGTGACTCTTCAGTCCAAGTTTGGTGGAGGTAAGTCCTTGCCTCCCCACGCCAGACTGCATTGCTGAGAACCGCATCTTTTGCAGCTACTCCGGCTCCTGTGCACTTTTCCAAGATTTCCTTTGTGCACAGCCAAGCCTGGGTCCACGGCATTCTAACCTGCATTGCACGACCTCCTGAGTTGTCCTCCGGCGGCGTGGGACTCTCTTGTGCAACTTCGGGTAAGCATTGTTTCACTCCACTTCGTAGTGCCTGTTCCGGCACTTCTGCGGGTGCTGCCTGCTTCTGAGAGGGCTCCTTGTCTTGCTGGGCGCCCCCTCTGTCCCCTGACGCAATTGGCGACATCCTGGTCCCGCCTGGGCCACAGCAGCACCCAAAAACCTTAACCGCAAGCTTTGCAGCTAGCAAGGCTTGTTTACGGTCTTTCGGCGGGAAAACACTTCTGCACGACTCTTCACGACGTGGGACATCCATCCTCCAAAGGGGAAGTTTCTAGCCCTTGTCCTTCCTGCAGAATCCTCAGCTTCTACTTCCTAGTAGTAGCTTCTTTGCACCCACAGCTGGCATTTCCTGGGCATCTGCCCACTCTCGACTTGATCGTGACTCTTCGACTTGGTCCCCTTGTTCCACAGGTACCCTCGTTTGGAAATCCATCGTTTTTGCATTGCTGGTTTTGGTCTTTCCTGCAGAATTCCCCTATCACGACTTCTGTGCTCTTTGGGGAACTTTAGTGCACTTTGCACTCACTTTTCAGGGTCTTGGGGTGGGCTATTTTTCTAACCCTCACTGTTTTCCTACAGTCCAAGCGACCCTCCACAAGGTCACATAGGTTTGGGGTCCATTCGTGGTTCGCATTCCACTTTTGGAGTATATAGTTTGTGTTGCCCCTATCCCTATGTGCCCCCATTGCAACCTATTGTAACTATACCTTGTTTGCACTGTTTTCTATTGCTATTACTGCATATTTTTGGTATTGTGTACATATATCTTGTGTATATTTGCTATCCTCATACTGAGGGTACTCACTGAGATACTTTGGCATATTGTCATAAAAATAAAGTACCTTTATTTTTAGTATATCTGTGTATTGTGTTTTCTTATGATATTGTGCATATGACACACTAGTGGTACTGTAGGAGCTTCACTCGTCTCCTAGTTCAGCCTAAGCTGCTCTGCTAAGCTACCATTTTCTATCAGCCTAAGCTGCTAGACACCCTATACACTAATAAGGGATACCTGGGCCTGGTGCAAGGTGTAAGTACCCCTTGGTACTCACTACAAGCCAGTCCAGCCTCCTACAATCTTGCATTCTGACTCAAAGCTGTCGTAAAATACACTGGCAAAGTCTTCTTCATCACATGGTACCTATGGTACAGGAGGTACCGCCACTGGGTTCTCCTCCACACCACCACTTCCCGAACACATCTCAAGATTGTTTATTACCACGCAGCGCTAAATCAGAATCCAGGTCTTTCTAAAGACCCAGTCCGGGTCCAGTGCACTTAATGACAGGTGAATATTTACAAATGTATCAAACTTTTAGAAAAGTTTGGAAACAGGAAATCAAAGTGAAGGAAACGACTCTGTTCAGAAACAAACAACACAAATCTCGCTACAGCAGGTATAATCTTTAAGGACATCACAGGAACATACTATTCTTATATTGTCTTTCCATTATTGTAACCTTAATAAATAAAAACACACAAAAATCACTAAAAAAATATAAAGGCAGAAAGAATGGAAAGAAGAAAAGCATTGGCAAAGTCCCTCATACTGGAGTGCACTTCTTTTTAGGGGGATGTGGATATGTGATAAGGCCAAAAAGCTGTCACTCACAGTGCAGGAGAGCCTATGGCTGAAGTGGGCTGACCCATAAAAAGACGCTGTATGCTACTGTAGGCAGATGGACAGAGCAATGGAGCTCTCTACGCCTTTATATGTTTTTTTACTTCTGAATTATTTGTATACACGAGACTGGCGAGACAGCTACAGTGGTTTCCAAGCTGGACCTAATTAATGGCATCTGTTAGTTGTGCCAGGTACCCCCTTGAAATGTGTTTCTGGTGCATGTGCCCGCCGAGTTATGCCAAGCGGTCAATGAACGTTCTTTTAAAAAACAACTGAAAACCTGGCTTTTCACTCTTTTTATGCATCTTACATTTTTCTCTCTTACCTTTCTACTTGGCCAGGACACTCCCAGGAGTAGCCATGCGCTCTATAAATCCTGCTAATCATTCATTAATTCATTCATTCATGTGCAGGGGTAGAAGCCTGTTCTCCCTTGCCAAACCCCCTCCTCCATTCCCAGTTTCGGTTGAGCCCACAACCTATGTCTAGCCAGCAGTGTGTCTAGGTGCTATCTGCCTACATGTGACATTCCGAGCCAGACCATTGCTTATTTTGTGCTTCTGGTTTCCGGTGCGGGGCACCAGCACTTATTTTTTTACCCCAAGCATTTAGTGCGAACAAAAGACACATATGGGAGAGATGGAGGAAGTAAAAAACGAAAAAGCGTCACAAAGGGAGAAAGCAGAAAGCTGCAAGAGTGAGCTGAAGGGGCAGGGGGTGGCTGTTAATGGATTAAAGAGGCCGGAGATGGCATCAGGATTACTCTGCCTCAGTATTCCGTGCTCGCACAATTAAGTGCAGCAGCCATGTGTTTTAGATGAGAGCTTTGGGCACCGGCATGTTTTTATTTACAAATTAAGCACTGAGACAGACTAAGGGGGACTGAAGCCAGCTGACACTTGGAAACGGAGGGAAGGCCAAGCAGAGAACTGTGCAAACTCCACAAAGTTGCTCCAATGAAGACAAACTCTCCTACTTTATGCTTCTTATTATTGACAGGACCTGAGTGAGTAACTCAAAAACCTCACATTCTGAACAAAATGAGGCAAAGGAAAACTTTAAGAAAACACTGGACTGAGCTATTGCCAGGGATGATGGAGTAAAGCTGAGCTGGATGGACAGGTACCAGCGACAACACACAGGGACCAAGTGATGCTCACTGTAGACACATGAGGCTAGATGAAAGGTCTGTGTGGCCAAGGCAAGGGCTCCTGGACCAGCCCTGGCTCAGAAACAGTTTTCACAGCTCCTGCTTCAGTACTTCATTGGAAACATTAAAACCTGGTTCAGAAAGCACCCCTCGTGAAGAAGGATCCCGAGTGCAAGGAAAGGAAGAAATTCAAAGAAGCATGGCCAAAGCCAACAGGTCTGATGTGCACAAAAGACTCGCAAAGGCTGAAAGTTTGAAAGCAGAAGAAGACATTTAGGGCCTGATTTAGAACTTGGCGGATGGAATATGTGACGGATATTCCGTCCGCCGTATTACGATCCCTATAGGATGCAATGGGATCGTAATACGGAAGATGGGATATCTGTCACGTTTGTGAAGGAGTATTCCCTTCCGCCAAGTTCCAAATCGGGCCCTTTGTTGTTTTCTTTGTGTGTTGTGTATTTTATGAATACATTATTACATATTTGATAATAGGAAAATAAAAATAAACATGCTGAAAGACTGAGGTTATACTTTGTGAATATTTTATTTTGAATGTCTTTCTTTGGATTAGCAGTGTAATGGTGTGTAAGATGTGAAATGTCAAGGGTGATACCAGGGCAGCAGTGTGTTCCAAAGCACCCTTCGACACTCCTTTAATAAGTGCCCATATTAGACCGCGGGAGAGTGACCTTCTCCAAGGGGTTTAGGAAAGTAAGAAAATTAATGCTATGGGCCAGATTTACAAACCAGTAGGGAGCGTTCCCTAAGGATCCGTCCTCGTCCCACTCCCGTTCTACCATTGCAGGAAGCCCTTTCCCAGCTACTTGATCAATACAAGATCAACTTTCAGATGCACGCAGATGACACACAAATCTACATCCTCCTGGAGAACAACTCTGATGGCAACAACAACATTGTCTCTTGGAAGGAACGTACACCCCCACTCCATCATTTCACTGGCCCTCTAATTTTGAGCCACCCCCTTCCACAACTCAGAAAGCAGAACATCTGGTCAATGTCCTTGATTTGATCCTTTCATTCACCTTCTAAAAGCAACTCTGTGGTCAAGGGGTTCACCAGAAGCATCCTCCGCTATTGGTTTGGATCCGCCGAACCAACAGCGGAGACACCCACGGGTGATTTACCGTGCTTAATAAACGGTGATTGATTGATTGAATAGTCTACCCTCTTTCATCTGCAAAATCCTCTCTCTCTCTTGCAAACAACTGACTGAATCGAAGAGACTAGATTTTGCCTTTTGAAATAGCTTTATTAATGCAATCTGATCTACCCGGGCCTGACGAATAATGTGTCTGAAATACACCAGCGGCTACACAGTAAAGCTTCCAATTTGTTCCTAAACTGTGGTAAATTAGACCTTGACCAACCAGCTTCTAAATCCCTTTCCTGGCTTCCAGCGGATGTGAGGAATGAAATCAACTGACTGGGCATAATGCACAAGGATAAACACCAGTATGTCTACAAACTTGGCTCCTCGTGACATCCCAGCGGAGCACTTTTAGCAGCTTCCAGTTTAACTCATTGCCTCTCCTTGAACCATCAGAAACATCCTTAGGAGAGCGGAGTCCAAAATCCAAGAATGTCTTGGACCCCCCATCTCCAAGCTTAACAGCCGCCTCCAATTCAGACAACTCATCAAACCAGGCTCATGAATGAAGCGTGCGCCTAAGATGTTGATAGGTTACACAATAGAAGAATGTCAGTTTTGTTAGCTGTCATCCCTGAATTGACTTGATTACTGTCCTGTATATGTATGTTTTTATCTGATCTTAATGTCAGTGCCTACTACGTATCAAAATGTGACAAGTGACACTTCACCACAAAGCACCTAGGTGACAAGTACATAAGCTTCTTGGCAGAACTTGTGGAAGGATCATTTTTCTCCTCATGCAAAGTGACATTTTATCAGTACCTCCTCTGCTGCTTGTAGTGCCAGCCTAGTGCCACTTGCTGGTGGCATCCTAGGTGGCCACCTTCTACATGTCTAGATTAGTATCTGTTGTTTGATGAGCTCCTGTATGAGCGAAACACATGTCATGATTTGATCTATTCTAGGATTCTAGGTAATCATGGATTACCTGGATGGATTCATGAGTACATATGGACTGGTGTTTACATAAGTTACTTATTGCCTTTGTGCTGGTGGTATTTAATTAATCAAGGCATTTAGGACTCGGACATTTCAGAAGTCAATTTGCAATGTCACTGATGTGCTTTATTGGGAACATTCAGTTCTCTGTGTCTGAAAAAACCCAAGTACATATAATAATTGTGACCAAGACGGTTGTGAATTGAACAAGCCTAAAAAAAGATTCTATAAAAGCCTGAATTATATTTTGACCAGCAGGATACCAAGAAGACCACTGAGGTTCATATTGGAGATAGGGTACCTTTAAATTGAATCTCATTGATCATGAGTCCGCTCTGTATCAACGCCATGCGCAGACATTCGACCAACCAACATCACGAATCAGGATCAAGGTCTCATCTCCACATTTTTGAGCTAGGTGTCTATGTCAGAGGTTCAGTCGCGGGCCGCAATCATATGGGATCAATCCATGAATCCTCTCAACTGCTGCCGCCATCCTCATTTCAGGGACCGTTCGTGTCACTAGAATCTGTCATTTTGTCTTAACAAATGGCAGGTCAGTGTGTGACCACCAGACACCTGTCCAGGCTTGGCAATAGATTCTGGTGCCAGCTGGCCACCGCCCGCATCATTCCATGAGATATCTTTATATTTACAGGCAGAACAAAATGCAGAGTAGAGATACATAGACTCCCGGAGACCCCTTGTGGGCTGTCTTTCATGCACCGCTTCCTCTGGTTCGATATGAAAAGCAAAGGTGTGTTTTTGGTGAACATTATGGCTGTAGTTTTGGAGTTTGCCTTGAGTTTCTATTGGAGTTTGGTGCCAGCCTTGTGACAGACCACAGACCTCTAAGGATTGGTGGTTGTGGTAGACACCTGGGTTTCAATCTCAGCCTTGGCATTTAAAGGGAGATTGTTTCATTCTGACCAAATGATTTATCTCTCGTTACCTGAAATTAAAACATATTTAGGTGTCTAATATGTAAATGTAATTGATGTAAAGCTGTAAGTTTAGAGTGTCGGTCTAGTACTGAGCCCCTTGTATACCTCTGCCCCGCAAACAACTTGCAGCAATCTCGCGTCAGCTAGACGCAATGTACCGCTCTCCTTTCTGTGCTCACACAATATTGGAGCTCTTCCCACAGGCGGGTTTTGTGCTGCGTCAAATGCATATAGTAAAATTTTAAAGTTGCAAAAAAATCTTGTCAAAGTAGGTTTTTGCAGGAAGAAATTCCTGCAAAAAAAATCTGCCTTTAATGGGAGGACTCTTTCGCACAAAATGTGTTACTGGAAACTTTTTCTGCAAAAAACGTACAATTTTTGCTCGCAAGTGAAGTTTTGACAAACTTTGACGTTATTGCACGGTGTGAATTTTGTACGCCTGTGAATGTGCACTTCCCGCTGGCGCAGTGTGCATGTAAACTGACTGTGCATAGTGACAGCATGTTGTGGACACACACAGACATGCTCTTGCCTATCAGGGCAGGCGGGAGAACCCCACACATAAAAAGGTTGGACAGGCCTAGCTTTTTATGTACAAAGTCTCCAAAGTCGTAAAATTAATATTAGTAAAATTAAACTTGCAGTTTGTGAATACCAGAAAAGAGCAAACTTACATGAAACTTACACAAACATCGGCCGTATTACGATCCCATTATATCCTATGCGAATCGTAATACGACGGGGTAACCGTCCAAAAAACTCTACATCTGGCCCTTAGTCTGTAAAGTAGACCACTGGGATCAGCTCCATCATAGTCTTCTTGGGGCTTCCGCCAAGAGTAGTGACGAGATCGCCTTCGATGTGACCCAGAGCTGACTTCCTTCCTCTAGCAGGACAGAAAGTCCTGTAGTAACTGGTCAGAACTAAGCATCACTTGTGGGTCTTCAGTGGAGGATTTAAAAGTGGAGAAACTATTCCAGGTTTGAATTGATTGGAGACAGGGTCTGTTTAAAACAAGGAGTTGTGACGGAGTAACCCGTCCGCCAATATCTGGGCCCTTTGTCTCCTGATATTGTCTACGATATTAGTGTCCCATGATGTCCTGGACTCGATAGTCAGGAGCCGTGCCATTATAGTCACATGGTTGGATGAGAGGCATGAATTACTTAAGTCATGTAGGAGGCCGGACAAAGATCCACAGAAATGTTCACCGCTCTGGGAATCTCTTCCTTCGGGCCCGGACTGAAGGTGGAAGAGGAGGTGTTAATTGAGACTGTGTGGACTGCACAAAAGGACAAGGACTGTAATAGACTCCGACACACAGCTGGTGGCAGGACCAGAGTTTACAAAGCTGCCCTCCCTCAGCAGATAAGGACAGTCTGTCCAGTGCCCGCTCGCGGCGGAAGCAATCTCTCTCTGTCAGGTAACAAGTGTTTTCTCCTCCTGTTCAGCTCCAGCAGCTAAGTGCAATTGACAGTTTAATAGAGGTAGGTTAATCAGAGAGTGTGTTACCCTCTCTCTCTCTATAAGCCTGTCCACACTGTGACTCTGCTCCAGGGTGGTGGGGATGGAAGAGAGTACATGGGTCTGATCTCTGGTATCTGCAGATCTGAAAATTTGAGGATAGATCATTGGTCAACAGGAGTATGTCAGAGGCTCTCCCTTCTACAAGACACCTGAGTGCTTACAACTCAAGGGGGCTGTTCTTGCAACCCGGCCAAGCATCCAAACTTAGACCACGGATGATTCAAGGTTCAGAACATCATGGACTTTTCCTTCTTCCTGGCTTTTTGTCTCATATGGGAGGATGATAGCTCAACAAACGGGCAAAACTTTCAGTGCTACAGGAAGTGGGGTAGGACCAGAAAAACTTTTCTTGGTCATTTTCAGGATCAGATTCCCACCATGACCTAACTCAATAGAACATTTCAGCCCACTGATGGGATGCGGGTGCTGAGCTGCAGGTGGGATCGGCTCCTCGTGCTCTTAAAGGGAGGAGGCTTCCCTCATTAAACGCATAGGAGAGGTGGATTCTGCTGTCCATCATCGCTCCTTATCCAAAAGCTGCCCACTACTTCTTGTTGCATTCTCTTTTTGTGGTGCCCACCCCAACCTCACACACATCCACATTGGCACACCTGTGGCTGTGTCATGAGAGGGTGCAAACCCAGTCTACACATGGGTATTTGCACAGCTGTAACTGAGTGTCTATCCTTTGTGTGTCTTCAGGGGTGCAATGTGGGCCACCTGGGGCCCCTAGCTCTTCAAGGGGACCCCATTCACCCCAAGGTCAATGCATCCCTGTCAGATATGGGGTCTCGTCCCGCCATCACATTCTGCAGAGGGCCTCATCATTTTGTGGTCTGCCAATGGTACCTTCTTGTCTGTTTGGGACACGCCCTCTTGCGTGACTAGAACAGGGGCTCATATTCCGTGTTTCTTCAGTCAGTGCACATTCTATGAAGTTGTTTCTACTGAGAACTTGCAAAATATGCATGTCTGGGCCACCACTTTATAAAATAACTTCACGTGCGTTAGACATATGTTCACCCAGGAAGGTATCTCGACTCTCAAATAACAGATGTGTATTGTTGCCCAACTCAATGAAACTTATTTTATCCACCTCGAAAAGATAAAAGGCTGAGTGCCCCCCACTGAGGTTTGAACTTTTGACCATGAGGTTAAAAACAAACAATGAGTCCACTGAGCAGCCAGACCCAGCTAAAACGCGGACTCACTCATTAACTGTAATAACCGCACCTGCTCTAATCACAACGGACGGCTTGTATTATTCGCCCCTTATGCTCTTTGCCTACAGCCTAGCTCGATACAATAAGTCCAGCCCCTGGATCGTATGCAACCCCTACTGTCATTGGCCGGCTCCAGAGTCACTCTAGCTTCGTTGCTTCCTAGGCACGCGCATCCCAAACCCTAGAAAACCCACAGCAAGTGATGGGACTGGCTGAAGGCCAAGGCTTGTAATGGTCCCTGTCTAAAGTCAAAGGCCGCTTGAAGAGGAGTGCTATGGTGGAGAGTCGGATTAAAAAAAAGTAGATGGAATGAATGACATGAATGACCGAAAAAAAACTTTAATGCAGCCAGTGCTTAATTTGAGCCTGTGGTTTCCTGGGGGCGGGAGGGGGGCTCCGCCACTTATATTTGGTGGACGACACCTAATTTTCTAAACCAGACTTCCTCCGGGACCAACAGAGGGAAACCTAAACAAAACGAAAAGACGGAGAAAAGACATCCAGACAATCCATCTTCAAGGGAGAAAGCGGAGAACTGTAGGGGTGAGATAACGGGGCAGGGGGGCCTGGCTGTGAATTAAAGAGGCCCGAGGCTGATTTAAGCCTGGCACCGTCGCTATTCGTGCTCCGATATTTTATAGCGCCAGTAGCGGCGACTGAGAAGAACTTTGGGCCCCAAAAAGTTTTGCACCGGCTTGCACCATTTTTTAGCACCAGCTGGGCACCATATTTATGGAATGGTGCAAGCCGGTGCAAAGGGTAGGCTAGCTTTAAAAAAAATGACGTTAGGCAGTTTTGAGTCAAAATAAATGATTCTGACCAGATTAGCATCATTTTTTGACGCTAAGGGGCATATTTATACTCTGTTTGCACTGAATTAGCGTCATTTTTTTTTAACTCTAATTCAGTGCAAAACTAACTCCATATTTATACTTTGGTGCTAGACCCGTCTAGCACCAAATTTATGGAGTTAAAGTCATTTTTTGGAAGTGGAAACCTACCTTGCCTTAATGAGATGCAAGGTAGGCGTTCCCGTGCAAAAAAATGACTCTATGGCCTTAACACCATATTTGTACTCCCATGTAAAAATGGTGCAAGGGAGGGAGGAGGGGTCAAAAACTGGGGCAAAGCTTGCTTTGCCCCATTTTTTAAGACCTGGGTCAGGGCAGGCTTTAGGGGACCTGTGGCCCTATTTCCATGGTGGAACACCATGGAATAAGCCCAGAGGTGCCCTCCCTAGGCCCTAGGGGCACCCCCACCCACACTAGAGGGACTGGGAGGATGGGGGACCCCTCCCAGGTAAGTACAGGTAAGTGCATTTTAGTTTTGAAAGTGCCATAGGGGGCCCTGAAATGGGCCCCCATACATGGCACAGGGTGCAATGGCCATGCCCAGGGGACCCCTTTCCTCTGTGCTGGCCACTGGGGTGGTGGGCATGACTCCTGCCTTTTCTAAGGCAGGAGTCATGTGGCATGGTAGGTTTAGCACCATAAAATGACGCTAATCTGGTTAGAGTCATTTTTTTTACTCTAACCTGTCTAAAGCCATTTTTTGGTGCTAAACCCTCTTCTTCTATACTGCCAGCTCCACCTGACTAAAGTCATTTTTTTAAACTCTAGCCTACCCTTTGCACCGGCTTGCACCATTCCATAAATATGGTGCCCGGCTGGTGCACAGAAATGGTGCAAGCCGGTGCTAAACTTTTTGGTGCAAAACTGAGTTAGTGCAGTTTTGCAGCAAAAAGTATAAATAAGGGCCAATATTCTGTAAGTTTGCGCCAGTTTTGTGTCATAAAATGACGTTAATGCGGTGCAAAAAAAGTTAAAATCAGGGCCTTGGTGCTAGATGGGTCTAGCACCAAAGTATAAATATGGAGTTAGTTTTGCACCGAATTAGAGTAAAAAAAAAATGACACTAATTCGGTGCAAACAGAGTATAAATATGCCGCAGAGTATAAATATGCCCCTAAATATGGCCTTAAGGCCATAGAGTCATTTTTTGCACGGGAACGCCTACCTTGCATCTCATTAAGGCAAAGTAGGTCTTCACTTTCAAAAAATGACTTTAACTCCATAGATTTGGTGCTAGAGGGGTCTAGCACCAAAGTATAAATATGGAGTTAGTTTTGCACCGAATTAGAGTAAAACAAAATGACACTAATTCGGTGCAAACAGAGTATAAATATGCCCCTGTATGTGTGAATCGAAGAGAACGGTTTTAAGAAGATTTTGAAAGCAAAATGGATGATCGGTGGTAAGATGAAGAACAGGGAGAGAGGAAGGCAGTTTCAATGAGTGGGGCCAGGAACTGAAAAGGACCCAGTCCTGATCTTCTGAGGGTGGTGGGTGTGGGGACCTGGGGGATGGGGCCTTAAGAAGATTGTGCAGGGGACGCAGCGCGGCTAAAAGTGAAACTTCTTTCTGGGACTGAGTGATCCGGTGCAGAAGGCGCCTGGCACCAGAAGCCAATGAGGCTGATTTAAAAGGGCCCCTCGGAGGCGGTTTACGTATTAGGGAGTTGCTGGGTTCTAGTGTACCTGAAGCCTATGGGATCATTGTTCAGGAACTCCAACCAGTGATGCATGTCTCAATAGTGCAGCAGGTGGAGTGACACCAGGGCCCAGAGGTTTGGGGGCCTTCTGTACATCAATTAAGGGTGTATTCTGGTCTCTACCTCTGGTACAGGGGCCCATTTGCTTGCCTGCATTAGGGCCCCGGCATCCTTCCTCAGACACTGAGTCCAAGTAGAGTAGAATTACCATACTTTAGAGACCAGAGAGTGCCAGCCTCGACTGTCTGATGGAAGACGGACTGGAAGAATTTTCTTTAAACTCCCGAGGAGTGTAAAACAGGTCCCTGCCAACCCATTGACATGGAGAACAGGCCTTGAGTGCGAGTGATGTGGTGAATTGTGGCACCCGTGGGCACCCCCGTCAACATGCATGCTGCAGTTACCAATAGGCTGCAGTTCTCCGAGCCCTCAGACTTTCCACAGGAGAGTCAAACCCACTGATATTTTCTGGGCTATATTGGACCAGGAAACTCCTCATCACGAGGACTGTGGTGCAGCAGGTAGTAAAGTATGCATGTTATTCACCAGCGCCGCAGGAACACTCCCAGGGTATAGCGTCGCATATCATCTTGCGGCGCTGCCCTACGCCAAAGTGAAAGGGCAGGAATGCACCATATTTATACAATACGGTGCATTCCTGTGCTTTCCCCCTGTGCTCGGGCACAATCGGCTGCCTAGTGCCAACGTAGAAACCCTTGCACCATGGTGCAACGAGGCCTCCATTGCATGCATGATTGTTTTTGTGCAGACAGGGGCACATTCCTGCACAAAAACATTCCAGAGAGGCGCTTTCTTTCTTCTGTGTGTGCTGCAGAAAGCAGCACACGTGGAAACAGGAAAACACGAGGAGAAATACAAATATTCTGTTTCTCTTTGTTATGCCACACCGCTGGAGGAGTAAGGTTTTGGGGCTTCCCCAGGTTTATGTGATTTCGTAAATTTGGGGTAGTGTCAAAATCCATGGGTGTTGCATGGGAAAACCCACTGCACGCACATAGAAGGCCTCCCTGGCGCAGTGTAAGGCACCACAGCGACTTGCGCTGCCTAGCCCTACTCCATATCTATGAGGCCATTCAAAACCACACCAAGTGGCTTTGTGTGGCCTCGTAGATATGGTTGAGAAGCTTGTACCGCCGAAGTGTCACAAAAACTGACGATCCAGCGGCTCAAGCCCCTCATAAATATGCCCCCGGTGAGGCACTATAGAGGTCTAAGCGTTAATAACACTGTGACAATCACTGCTCATTCATCAGGTACAAGAGCGGCTCCTCGTAACTCATAGCACCCTCATGAAGAGAAACAGACATTAGGTTGGCTCCAAAATTTGAGAACTCCTGGATTAGACTATTCCAGGGAGACTCATTGTACGGCCCGGGGGTCGCTTGCGGCCCGCTTGTCTTTTACATTTGGCCCCCTGGTGAACAGCAGCCCTGGGATGCTGGCTACTTGTTTGAGCACTAGCATTCAAAACATGTTCTATGGGGAAGCATTTCTATAGAATGAATCGAATTAAAAGTAAACATGCAAGGGTGGGGGGCTGCCCCCTTATTTTTAGGAACACCCTCATGATTAAAGACATCCTACAACAAATGTGAAAATATGATAAAGCTCCCTCTAAGTTAAAAAAAAGTGTGTTTCTTTGACGTGCAGAAGATCTTCACCTTAGTACATCAGATTATATCACTGTATTGAGAAGCATTTATTAATTGGTTGTTTATTGCTTTGAAACATGAACTTAGAAACACTCAAGCCTTCCCCAGCCCTGACTACGCTGCCATTTCTGAACCAAGAAGGAAGTCAGTTGTCATGCGCATCTTCTGTGGGCTAGGTTGTGTTATACATGGAGCGGCACTATAGTCTATTAAATAAAATACAACATTTTTTTTGTACAGCACACATCCTAAACTTACATATTTCAAGGTGCTCGCATATGAGGTATTGGAGAAAAAGTAGGCAACGTGAAATAAAACAAATGTCTGGGATCACACAGTTTGGAGACAGAAATGATCCCAGGTGTTCCGTCGCTCATTTTGCACCAAAACTAAATGTTTTGCCTTTAATTCTTGGCGCTTGACCGTTCAGTGGGGGTGGCAGACAAAGGCCACATGCAGTAAGGGCTAGTTTGGGGACTTAGGACTCAGGAGAAGCTCAAACTGAGGCAGTCAGGCATCTGGGTCTGAAGGCTCTTGCCCAGTACTTTGGCCAACTTTATCACATAATTGCAGTTAAAGGGACAAACTAATACGAAGGACATCAGACAATGTGGATCAATAACATCTCGGTGAAGGGCCCTGTTTGAAAGCCTATAACTTCTCTCTCACTACACCACAATTTACTAGGTGGACCAAGAGATCTGGTGTTCTTTCCCCATCCAAAAAATTAAGTGATTATTGGGTTACAGGCCTCCTTTTTACTTAGTTATGTTCTTCTTTTCACTATAGAAATAGAGGTAGCTGAGAAATCTGTTCCAAAAGGGATTGCCAAAGAACACACAATTTGTCACAAAGGGAGGCCAGGATTAATAAAACAACATGCCTTCTGGTTCAGTAGTATCTATTTTGCTCATTTCATATCAACTGGGGAGTGAGTGGTTCCGATAGTGACACCCAGGGATTACTCTCACCAAAGAAATGCCATGGAGTTGTGAAACCTGTCAACGCTTTAAAAGTAGGACAGTCCCAGCCTATTTTGGCACAGAGGTAGAGCTAGGATTAAACATCATACCTCCTGCTGCCACGGCTAAACCTTTCCCACCTACCACATCTAGCTGGAGGTTGGTTGGGCGTTTCCCCGCCTCCGCGAATTACTCGCGTTGTTGGGGAGTCTTTGTCAAGGATGTTTTTATAGCACTTGCTACCTTAGCTGAGCCTGTCTCCGAGCATGCCTACTCTTTACAGATAAGAGACTGAGGGCCTGATTTAGTTCCCGATGGAGGGGAATACTAAATTACAAACATGACGAATATCCCGTCCTTCGGATTACAATCCCATTATAGCCTACAGGGATCGTAATACGGCGGACGGGATATCCGTCACGTTTGTGACAAAGCATTGCATCCGCCAGGGTCTAAAACAGGCCCTAAATGCATAAGGAGCATGTTAGACCCATTATTGTGCATGCTTGACTCCAACGTTAGTGAAAGCAAGCAGAGATGGCAATAGCAAGTCGACAGCAAAATGAACCAAATGCGCGATAGAAGGATAGCATCTCGGATACAGCCTAAGACCGTTTTGTCAAATCCATTGCTATTCTAGGGACTCGGGACTTAATTTAGAGGCCAATATAAAAACCTCCATGACTCACAGTGCACACCACGTACATGCTTCTTTCCCCCTTTGTCTGACCTAAAACCACCCCTCAAACCCCACCATACTGACAGCAATGCAGCCCTCAGGCGCACCACAGGCTATGGAAGGGCCAGGAAAAATATTTGTGAGTACTCATGGGCTATTGTATCAGAAGAGGACAGCAGAATCTTCAATCTCCACCGTGGGGCCTCCAAGAGAGAGTTACAGGCGCATCTGGATGCACCCACATTCCAACCATTCAGCTCACTGAGGTGCAGAGAACCCCTGATGCAATAAGTAAAGAGGGTTAAGCCAAATGTTCTAATGGCATTGGCCAACAGGCAACACAGATATTGAATAGTGTGGGGCTGAGAGAAGATCCCTGAGGGCAGAGGCAGGTCAGAGAGTGGTACTCTCACTGAAAAGGAGGCAGAGATGCTGCTTGTGAGCTCTCTTGGAGGAGAGACTCCAGCCAATCCAATGGACTTGATGCCTACCATAGAGCCACAGGGTATGAAAGCACACTGCGGCCACATCTTCAAAGGATGCCAAGAGCTCTCCGAAAATCACGGTACTACTACTGCCATGATCCAATACTTTTAAATTGCATGATATTTAAATGTCCGCTAACCACGCCTCAATTTAGGACAATTTAGGACAATTGACGAGGGCCCAAACCAGCAAAAGGGAGAGCTTAACAACTATTGACTAATGCAAGTCAAGCTGCCTGATCCGGAGTGAATGGGCGTGTCTTGGGAACTAACCATGTGTAGAGATATAAAACCTATTGAGTACTGAAGTCAGACACCCGCTGAAACAATGGAATGTGATTCCCTACCAGGCACTGAAATGTGATAGCGACTGAGTTACTGAAATTTGAGCCCTAATGATATACTGTAATCTGACACATTCTCAGCCACTGAAACATGAGCACTACTGAGGTACTAAAATATAATAGTGACTGAAATACTATATGTGATTGCTTCTGAGTTACTGAAATGTGTTGTATGTTAAAGTATTAATATATAAAAACAACTGTGGCTCTAGAGTGTGAGAATTATATGAGATACTGAAATTTGACTGTTACTGTGGTAATGAAATGTTATACTGCTGAGGTACCAAACTGTGAGGTTTACAGAAGTTCTAAAGTTTCATAGTTACTAAGACAGGGAAATGAGATCCCTTGCTAAGTAGTTAAATGTGATAGTTATTAATAAGCTAAATGTGCTGAGTAAAAGAGTTAATGACATGGTACCTATCAAGGGACTGACACATGAGACTGAGCTAGGTACTGGCATTGTATACCTGACGAGGTACTGAATTGTCTACCTACTGAGTGAGTGGGATATGCTGCTTATTGAGCTATTGACAAAAAGATACCAACAGAGGATTTTAATAATGCTGTATTAAAATCATGTACCTTCTTAGGAACTAACATATGTTACTAATTGAGCAACTGACATGTGATACTAATAAAGAACTAAATTATGGCATCTACTAAGGAACTGAAACGAGGTACGTATTTTGGTACTAACACGTAATCTCTATTAAATTGATAGCATATAATACTTGTTGAAATGGGTGTCAAAACAGGGTACGTATTGAGGTATTGAATATGGACGTTAGTGAGTCAATGAAAAGTTCTACCTGTTTAAGCACTGAAATACAGTACCAATCCAAGCCCTGGAATGTGGAAGCTAGAGATCAGTTACCTGCTGCTGAAGTACTGAAATGTGAATGCACTAGAACTACTGATCAATGCATTTGTTGAATGCAAATGACTGATCACTGGTGGAAAACAATGCAGTCTGCTGAGTGAACTGCACATGTTTACAGTGGGCAAGTGCACAGTCAGTCAGTCAAGGTGCACTGCACGCTTCATCCCTTACTTCATCATAAAAAGACAAATGACTGTGTCATCCATAATCATATGCATTTCTATTCTTTTCAATCTATACAAAGTTTAGATAAGCCCTTTCATAAATTATATTACGTGGTCCTAAACTCCCAAAAATTCCTGAGTTTTGTGTTAGAAATGCACAAAAAGCATATTTTTACCCAATGGAGACTGGCATGAGTAGAACAGGGCTCAATGAGAGACATTTTCTGGGGGAATCAGTCTTCTGCTGATATGCCAAGTATGCCCTTGACTATAAAAGGCATGTGAGATGCCACTCAAATATTTTAGAGGTGTGCGAAATTTGCATAATCTACTTTCACATAATTGTGTGAAATGTAAATCTGTCATTTTGCACTATATTTTAGCATGAAATGAGTCCTCATGTCAATTTTGGCACAAGGACACATTTAGACAAAAGTACCGTAAACAAAAGCCGGTGGCATTCCATTGTTCCTGTGCATTTGTGGTACATTTTTACTACTAATGGGACATATTTACACAAAGTGGCATAATGGCATAATTTCAGGAATTTTGCATAAGCAATAATGTGAGATTTCTGAAATTACGCAAATTACACTGACATAATTTACATTTTGCCCAGGACTAGTTTTAATGCACCATGTGCAATTTTGTGTACTTTCAAGTAATGTTCCTGGAACTTTGCAAACTTTTGGTGGAACTCTTTTGTACTGTAGCTTGTTGGCAGTGGTATTTACAGCAAAAACATAATACTCTTATTCTCGGTTCTTGGGCTTCAGAGAGGGCTCAAAGTGATATGTGCATTAAGAGATGGGAAACTTGCCCTTACACATCTGACCTCAGACGAAGCCAATATCAGTGCCCCAGTTGGAGCAGGACTACTGGACTGAGGCCGAGCCAGAAGTCAATGCCCTCAGCAGAAACCTTGGTGGCACCTCGGTACTCCAAGGTGCTCCAGGCAGTTGCGAAGCCCCCTCCATCACTGGCATTGTGGTGGCGACGAGGAAGACGCAGCTGGGAAAGGTGCCCAGGAGCAGGCACGTCTGACCCTCCTGCCTCCTCAAGTTGCCCATTCCCTTGGCTCCGCAGTGCTGCCTATAGTTCTAGACAACTCTTCTACTTTTGATTTCACTCAACATCTCCATGCCTCTCTTGAAGGTATGACATCACTGGGGTCAAAGCAGACCATCCACCTAACCTAGGAAGACACACTCATTTGTAGAGTTAACGGCAACGCCTGCTAGGATAGATCAATCTCAAAACCATTGGATTAAGGAAATTACAGAAAGACACTGCACAAGTGTGTAGGGCTTGAAGAAAGAGCAATGACAGACATGCAACCACATGCATACATAAGTTGAACAGCTATGTTGTATGGATTCATTCAGGCCCCTTGAGGGCCTTAGATATTGTTCTCATCCATTTAATGAATGTTGGGTGGGGATAGAAATGAGACTAGACATCCAAAAACTGCGCCCAGTCGATGCTGTCAAAGGCCTTTTGGGTACTGAACTGTGCTCCTGGATGTCCAGGCAGGAGGTGACAGGTGTCGTATGTGGCGAGATGAGTGCTTTGAATTCCGTATATGAATTCACTCAGAATAAAGTACCATTTCGCAAAATTCTGCAATATTTCCTTCTGATAGCAGAAGCGTAACAAAGGCCCTTGCAGCCCCTGCAGTGTGGGGGTGGGTGGGCTCCAGGGGGTCCCCTCAGCACAGTACTTGGCCTGAGTGAGTCTGGAGGGGGGCTCTGTGTTCTTTGCAGGGGTGGAGGGGCTCCAGTTTCGTTACGCCACTGTCTGAAAGGGCTATCCCCCAACTCCATCACCAAAGCAGTCTTTGCCAATGTTGCTTAAACAGGAAAACATTCATAAAATGCCTGAATTATTGTGTGTTCCTGCATAGCAAATGTGCTCTGAACATCTTAACTAACAGCAAGGAGAGTATTGTGAATTAAATACACGCTTACATTTATGTAACATTATTCAATATAAGGCAAGAGAAAACAACACAATTAAGTTTGTATTTGCATCCAGTGTGACACAGCCCAAGTATGTTTTGCCCAAGATGGGGAAGTGACAGTGTGCCAGGGTGGCTGCTCTTCGGGTCCTTACCTGTGGTGTTGGTCAGCTGGAAGGTGATTGATTTATCTGGGATGCCACATACGTTTCTGACAGACACCTGGCATGTATAGCTGGCATAATCCTGCGGCCTCAAGTTCTTCAACTTTAGGACTTTTGTTTCACCCTGTAAGGTCAAAAGGAAGGTTACCATAGTCATGTGAAATACACCAGCATTAAAAAAGTCATCAACGTGTATTATAAAAAACTCTGTTTGGAAATGTTTTATATTGTTTTGCTTAAAAAGGTTTACTTGCTGACAAAATGGGACCTTGATTATTTTAACATGGCTCTGCCCCACTGCTGACACTGGCAAAGGACAGGGTTCTGAATATCATGCCACACACTACAGCAGTGAGCTCGCTCTGAAGCACTCCTTCGACAAACTTCAGATGATTGACTTACTACAAGATCATCACGGCTTCTTAGTCTATTTCCATATTCTTAATAGCCTTAATAAAGTAAAGGTACATTGCATCGGTGCGAGCGTGACACTAAGGGCCTGATTTAGAACTCGGCGGACAGGTCGCTCCGTCACAACGGTGACGGATATCCCGTCCGCCAAAATCTAAATCCCGTAGGATAGAACGGGATTTAGATTTCAGCGGGCGGGATATCCGTCACCGTTGTGACGGAGTAACTCGTCCGCCGAGTTCTAAATCCGGCCCTCAGTGTTGAAGATGAGGAGGAAGGCCTGGTATTAGGAAGCATAACTTAACCTACGCTGCGTGTTCAGAGGATATCGCGAGTCAACTCATGTTTCTGTGACATTCCAAGATGTCAGCCTTTGCATCAATTCCTCCTACGATCAGGAAGTCCTCAGTGACTTACAACATGGTTATAAGTTACGGGGTTGGTACTTTATCCACTACAATATATGAAACATATTGTTTGTTTGAAGGGTTAAGTTTTGAGATGCCTTCAGGAATTGAAGTAATCAGGGTCAGGGGACTGCTGAGCTCCCTTCTTTATTTGAATGACATGTGCTTCAGACACAAAAGTGCCACCTAACTCCAGTTGGTAAGAGTCAGATTAAATTAATCTAGACAACATTTAACATTGGGGACTAAAGTGCTTAGATTCCCATCTGCCCCTGGTTCTATTCTGAGTTTTGAAGTCATGGAAAGAGGTTCTAACTCCTGAAGAATGCAGGGCCCTAGCCTGTTCTGTCAACCGAAAGCTGAAACGGGTGTCGGAGAGGTGTCTGAAGAAGCACGTGCCTGAGGCAGGCATCCCTAGCAGAACATTTATTATTTTAGACAGATTTCAAAACTACGATTCACAGGTCCCACTCTTAAACTCACATCTGTGCTATATCATCAACTCTTCTGAATCATCATAGGCAAACATGGAGATGGCACCCAAGAGAGAATCACCTGCTTGTTGAAAGAAACTGGAAAAGGGTAAAATTCATTTAATTTCTAGGAGAAGCTGTCTTAGCCACAATGCTAAGAAATATATTTGGGAATTGGGCAACAATAGTTTCCCACTTGACTTGCCACAAACTAAACCTCGGTTATCATCCTATTGCATTAGCAATGTGTAATTACCAGTTTAGATACATTATTTGTGATGAAAATCTATAAATTCTGAAAGTGGGCACATATGTGGGTTCAATTATTCAGTGGTATTGGCTTGGATTTCCCCTGTTTATTTTTATGTTTTGTACACAAACTATAGTCTGCCCTGTGAATCCGACGGTGAGTGGTGAGGCTGGCTCATGGAGCCCTGCAATCTTTGGTTAAAGAGACCGAGGCATGTTTGAGGGTGTAGCCCAGGGCAGTGACGTACACTGTTACACTTCCAAGGACTGAAAAGAATGCCTAATACCGTTACATAATCAATGTTTGAAAGACGGTTGCTTGCTTATTTTGTGGAGTATGACACATAGTAGGACACAGTGTGCACAGACGCTGCCGGTTTAAGACAAGCGATGAAGTTCAGTGCGGTTTGAGGATGTGTTTATCAGAGCAGAATGCAGAGGTGATAAATTGCAAGACCTCCACTAAGAATAGACTGCACGTGGGACCTTTAAAACTCAGGGTCTGATTTAGAGATTGGCGGACGGGTTACTCTGTTACAAGGGTGGCGGATATTCCGTCCACCGAAATCTAAAACCAATTATATCCTATGGGATTTAGATTTCAGCGGACGGGATAACCGTCACCGTTGTGATGGAGTAACCCGCCCGTCAATATCTAAATCAGGCCCTCAGTTTTCTATGGACAAGGAAGAGGCTGTTTGCTTGTATATATTGTGAGTATGCACTATGGTGTTGCCTTTGATCTGGGGAGCTCTAATGCGTCACTTGGCATGCACACCAGGGGGCTATTGATCATAATTATACATTTCATGCCTGCACCCTTTGAAAGAAAAAGGTTCCCAGTGTAACATGTCATGCTTTATTGAAAGTATCACCTAATCAACTGATCCTGTCACTTTGAAGTCCTCTCACAGGTCTTTCATCTGAAGGACTGGCATTGAAGTGGTTAAATGACCATCTTGGTTAGGGCCAGGCAGAGGCTGAATTGATGGGCAGCTGCCCCTCAATCAGATGGAATACACCCGAGAGACTTAGAAATGAGACAGCTTCCAGAACCCACATGATTTGTGTTGTTAGTGTGGTATTGTGATTTTGGTTCTTCATTATATAGTTTTCAGTGTCATTACAAGGAGAAGCCATTACAAAGACCTGGAATTCAATAGGCCGGGGCCGCACCTCCACCTAGTCATCTCATTGATGGAGGTACCTGCTTTACGGCCTCAGGAAATCCATCCGTTTCTGAGTCTCTTCACTGTCTGAAAGATCACCTCTAGTCACCAGATCTTTGAGGGCTGGGGCACACACTAGAGATGGTGCAAGAATCGAGAACTTCTACCCTTCTAACTCATAAATGTTTACAGGCACAAGCTATGCATTAGAGCCACGCCTTCCAGACGCTTTGACTAGGGTCCACGACAATTTAAAGATTGTTGGCAGTGAAGAGAAAATGAAACAAGGTTCTCAAAAGACATGCCCACTCCACCCTGTCAAAGGCCTTCTCTGTGTCAAGTGAAGAGGAACACTCACCTGGTCTCACTGCCTCAGTGGACCACCCCTAATGCATTTACTCTTTTATATAATGTGATAAATGTATTGACGTGCATAAAATATTTCACCTAAGAAAATAATGTGACACTACAACAAAATCCTACAAGAGGGTTTCCATCCCCACTCTATAATTGAAGAGATCATCAGAGCCATTCCTAACCCAGGGTGTGCAAATGAAAATGTTTGTAATATTGGTCTTAAACGATTATCTAACATATTCACAAACATGAGCTTAAAAATACATGATGTGTGTTTCATTGCTCCAATTATTTATTTGATTTCTTTCTTTACAAGCAGAGATGGAAACATAGACATTCTGTTTCTGCCATCAGCAAGCAAATCAATGGCTACTGCTTCACAGTGGGTGATGTCACATGGAAGGCGTGCTCAGTGGTGCAGTTACTGTACATATGCATCTATTTACGACATTTGTTGAGTGCAACCTTTGCAACATAAGGGGCTTCTTGGTGCTAATTCCAATAAAGAGGGAAGGGCCGACGCAGCAGAACATAAGAGGCTAAAACCGGAATAAAAAGGTGGTTTTCGTGCCTTGTGGACAGGTACAGGACTGGGAATCGTTGCTTTAAATGGGCAGGTACTGTCCGGTACTGAGTACCTGCACTTCTTTAATTTGGAAGGGAGAGTACTCGCACTTTTCAGCACTGCTGCAGTACATTTAATGGGAGAGTAACAGCACTTCTCAGGAGTAAACAGGTACTCTAGACAATGAGTATCTGCACTTATAGGTTTCCATTTAAATTACTGCTAGGAATGTTCAGGAGGAGGGAGGGATAACGCAGCACACGTTGTTCTTCATGTACAGAAGTGTAAGACGGAGAGGAGATGATCGGAGAATGAAGTGAGATTCCTGAATGAACTCTAGTGGAAGAACCTCTCTCTGGAGGTCCTGGGCGACGCAACACTCACTGGATGATCAACAGTGAAACAAAATGGATGCGCTGAGCAACAAGTTGTCATTTAAAAAAAATCAAGCTGCCGACGCACTCCAAGGTACTTTCATGAGTTAACTGTGCCCGCTTAGTATAGTGCCCCTTTCAGACTGGGCACAGATCCAGAATCATGGACTGAAGTTATCCTTAATAAAAGAGCAGCTCAGTCTTTGAACAACACATTGTCCACGTGTCAGACACCTTTGAATTAGTTTTATTAAGTTTAGGAATAATCTTCATCAACATTCTGGCAGGATCAAAGACCTCCTAGAGGTGATTTTGAGGGGGCTATTTAAATACAATTTGGTGGGGGTATGGTGTTGGTATAGAGATGTTGGCTTCAATCTCTCTCCTTTCTTTACATCTGGATAAAAACAAGGGGTGGGTGGAAAATTCTGTTCTGTTCGCAGAGTTTTTCCCACTCCACGCTGCACCACACTGCAGAGTTTTTTCTTGCGCGCGGCTCGTCAGCATTAAGTTGGTGGGTGTGAGCAAGAATTTGTGTCCTCTCGTGCAACTTTCAAGTGCTAGAATGCCGCTGGGCAAGATTTTCTCAAAGTGGGCGGTCGCAGGAGGTTGTGATCGTTCACGTTAGGAAAGCTGCCTCTTGAGTACAAAAATTTTTAGAGCGCCAGAAAGAAGCAGTGCCCTCTCGTGTGCGGTGTGGTGCCATTCACTCTGATTTTACAGTGCAGAACAAGCTCTGGGTGCTAAAAATCAGTGCGAACAACATAGCTGTTAGGATCAGTTGTGTAATCATTTTTTTTTACAATATTCTGAATTCTGCTGTGGAAATGAGAGATTTAGGCCCTCATTACGACCCTAATGGTCCGAAGACCGCCAGGGCGGCAGTGGCGGTCTCACCGCCAAATTATGAGATCAGCGGTTTGGCTGAAGTCAAACTGCTGATACTCCACCTGTCCCGCCGCTTCTCCACGGTCTGCCGGGCTGGAGGTGAGCACCTCCATCACGGCGGATGCTGTAATACCACTAGCGGTATTACGACGCGGGAGACCACCAGTATTTTTCATGAGCATTCCTGTCACCAGGATACACTCGCACACACTTACACTTACCTGCATGCGTGTACTCACACACTTCTACACACAAACACACCCCACTCACCCGAGCAAACGCGACATATACACACCTATTCACACTGACATATATGCACAAACACCACTGACACGCATGCATTCACTCCCCGCCTCCCCCCTCCAGCGTAATGAGGGCCTTATTCTGCCATAATTGTAGGAATCTCAATGTATTTCTTCTTTTTATTCTTTGACTTTCTGACAGTACCCAATAAAATATTTTTAAATATCTACAGCATAGCCAGTCCCATAGGGCAGCATATACACAGCTGTACCTGGGGGGAGCCAATGGATACTAAACAAGTAGGTGAGTACACTGTGCTTCAGTATTCAGGGAGGGTTACGCTATGAACGCAGTCCCCATTGCACAAGAACCAGTTGTGAATAACAGCCTGCATGCAGGGAGCGTTTGGGTAGTGGCGTAAGGAAACTTTAGGGTGCCCACCTGCAAGTACATAGAGGAGGCCCCCTCCAGATGCAGTCAGGATCTCTCAAGTCAGAGGCCTGCCACCTGTGCACAGTGCACTGTGCAGAGGGGCCCCCTGGAGCTCGGGCCCCCCCACACTGCGGGAGCTGCTGGGACTAATGAAATACTACTGCGTTTGTGTGCACATCTGAAACGAGGAGCATGGTTGTTGCAAATGTACATGCAACATATCATGAATTGGGCCCTTAAGCAAGTGTAGGAGAGTTGTCTCCTACAGCCTGAGAGGCAGTGGTGCTGGAACAATTTTCTGAGAGTGCTGCCATCAGTGTTACATCACTGACGTTATAGGAATTGTGAAAAATCCAAGCATCTCACAAAGCACAACTGTAGCATATGAACCACGCCCATTCAGTAGGAAAGTGGTAAGTGTGTATGTAGTATGTAACCGTTGGTAAATTGTGGTGCACACTGTTTTAATATATTACTAAAGCATGGTGTGGAAATGCACTGTTATTCACAGACTGCACATTATTCATTGAAATAGACCCAAAATGTGCACTGACATCCAGTTTTTCTTATAAAAATACCTTTAATAAAAAGAGAGATGAGAGTTGAATCCTCCACATGTCCTCCCCACGTCAAACCAATACACACAAGAGATATGGAGGAAATTAGATCTATTGGTATGGTAACAACATCCTTGATTATGATCCTATTACCTCTCATGATCTCTTCGTAAAACTGTTATGTTGATATCTCTGCAGGGAATTCCTCCTTCT
Source organism: Pleurodeles waltl (assembly GCF_031143425.1). Taxonomy (NCBI): domain Eukaryota; kingdom Metazoa; phylum Chordata; class Amphibia; order Caudata; family Salamandridae; genus Pleurodeles; species Pleurodeles waltl. Next base: position 1,823,574,923 of record NC_090444.1, read on the forward strand.
GGAATAGGTGGTCCCACACACTTAATCGTGTCATGCTTCATCATATACCACCTATCCCCACCCTGGTAGGACAGTGCCACCCGGGTGGACTCAACCTCACAGCCAACTACATCAAGAGAGAGTTCTTGGATAAAGTTTGCTGGATAGTAATGGGATCCAGTTTGTGTTTAAAAATACCTAGCAGGCCACCAGTGTTGTACACCTTTAATAGTGGTGTCTGTTGGTAAGCTAAAAACATAGATCAACGGTACCCATGAGTTAAATGGCTCATCCTGTTTTTAAAAAAAGCCTCTCCGTCTTGGTGTAGTTGGCTGTGAGGCTGAGTCCGCCCTGGTGTCACTGTCCTACCAGGGTGGGGATACGTGGTCTATGATGAAGCATGACACGATTATGTGTGTGGGACTACCTATTCCAGAAGGAGATATTCCCTGCAGAGATATCAACACAACAGTTTTACGAAGAGATCATGAGCAGTCATAGGATCATAATCATTGAGGTTGTGACCATACCGATTGATCTCGTTTCCTCCACATCTCTTGTGTGTATTATTTCTGATAAAACTATACAGTCCACAAACAATAGTGTGTGGAAATCGGGTTTCATCAACTATTTATCACTTGCATATCACCAAGTGTCTTGATTTGTTGTGATCATACTTCAAAAGTACAGAAAGTGTTGTGTTTGTGCTTTGACAACTGCTGTGTTTTGAAATATTTTCTCAATTAATTTACAGGCATTTAAATGTTGTGTGTTAGATAAAAGCTGACATCCTACAGCCTTTCTTTTCTCACTCCCTGTACCCCATCAAGATTGTCAGGTAGTTCACTTAGAGAATCCTCTAACCTTGCACTTGAAGAAAGAGAAGTAACTATCAATCCCTGTGTTAAAAGAATAAGCAACAATTTGTCAGAAGACATAACCTGATATCTGACCTCTGTCTTTGAAGCACAGCAAATGTGACATGATAAAAACAAAATGTACGGCAGCTTTATTGCTGATTCACCTCCTGAACTTGAGCATGGTTATTTGGGAGTGCTGCAGCTCCCCGCACCCCTACTTCTAGCGCTGATGCTCAGAAGAATAGAGGATGGGGATAATAGTGACTCTAGGCAGAAGGTTCACACACTGGAACAAGCAGAAAAAAATAACCTGTGTGATATATTTCCAGGCGGTAGCTAGGTTACTGAGTGCACATTCAGAATTACAGATGCTTTGCTATCAAAATAATGATAATGGTACATATCTAGGGTGCACCGACTCTTAACAAGGTTTAATTTAAATCATCTCAATAGTACTCAAATTATCAACTTCGGGAGAATGAAAAGCTGAGTGACCTCTCCTCGTGCACACACGTGACTTGCATGTTACTGAACACTCTGCAACACGCACCCAACCCACTGATCTATGGTACCATTCTGAATTGGTCTTACCAAAAATGTTGGTTCTTGGTTTGTCAATATTTGTAGCAAATAAAATGCTGAATAGAACACTACAGTGTGTCAGTGTGTGGCACTGCTACACACAGATCTCTGAAGCCGGGGCTTTAACCCACTGAGCCAGATTCCCTGCATCTAATCCATAGATGTTTCTTTCCCAGCCTCCTTAGACATGAGGAAAGAGCAAACAAGCAGCACATATGAGACCATACCCAAGGCGGTTGGAATTATGCAGCAGGAGAGGGCCAAATTATGCGGCAAGGTTGAGTAAATTATGTGGCAAGAAATGCCAAATTATGCAGCAAAATGCAGCACATTTTGTAACAGTATTTCTACTTGGATTTCGTCATTTTTAAACTTGACAACACTGTCTGGGCCTTTGCTGCACCTTATTAGAACCAATTTATCACCCAAAATTAGCAATCAGCAACAGAAAGGTGACAGGTCCAGCATTGCAAAGGGCCTTAGGCGTGGCAAGATGTGCTGCTGCATATTTATTCACTTTTGAACTGTCTGAGCTAGAAATACATGTTTTTCTTTGTTAAAATCTGCAAAGATTTGTATTTTTCAGAAGAGGTTGTGCTTTTTTCTCTCCTTGTGTGGTCAACAGCATAGGTTTTCTGTCCACACTATTTTTGAAGGAATTAATTTTTCTGTAACTAAAGGAGAGTTATTACGAGTTGCACGGTACAGGCAAGGTGCAAACCTCACACATGAAATTATCATTAAGGAGCGGTCAGTACCGTACAATTATAAGCTTACCCCCCAGAATAGTTAATAATAGTATGGGCACAACTTTATTGTGGAGAACTCGGCAGGATGTTCCTGATTGAACAGTGGCACTTACCACCTGCGCTGAGTGTGTTGTGAATGGTGGCGGGGCTCCTCAGTGGGGAAGAGATGGTGGGATGGGAATTGGGTGAGTAGGCAGGGAAGGGAAAAAGATGCCCTGGCCTTTGAAAGAGGTTGTTGGGTGGGTGCGGGGACAATAAGACATTTCACCAGGTAGAATTTCCAGCTGGGGAAAACCGAGTGCAAAAACACCGGTGCATTTGTGATCGGGCAGAATGGAAATCCACACAGAAATTCTGCTCCACCTGACTCGTAATTAGGCCTCAAAATCTTGCTAGCTGACTCGGTATTTCATTTGGAAGACAGTTGACGGAGAGATTTTTGCTAAATCGTACATATATTTTGCATGTTTGTATGAATCCATTTGATAGCAGATGCAAGTACGATGGACTGAAGAAAGAGGCTGAAACCTTCGGTGGCGCTGTATTTTACTGTGTGAGATGCCTCTGCAGTGAGGCCAGGCCGCACCCGCTGTCGGCCTAAACAGAGGCCGCTAACCCCTGAGCACGCGGCCTCGTGCCTGGATTCCCGCTCATTAGCTCGAGCCCTGGCTCTATCGATCTCTTCCGGCGCGCGCTGCAGCGCCGAGCCCCAGCCGCCTAGTGCTGCGCGCGCAGGGAGGGGCCTGGATTGGAAGTCAAAAACAACCTGAGCTTTGGTGGGGGCAGAGGTGGGCCGCAGAGAAGCATGTTTGCCACCGCTGGGCATGAGCCGGAGTGGACGCCCTGGCTGTGTGGAGCAAAGGCACAGGGCGCAGCTTTGGTGCAGCAGGTGCAGAGGTGCCAGGGCCCACAAGCCTGAGGCATACATGCCAACGATTACTTCACACCAAAAACGGCTTATTCGCAGCAGTCTCCTGCCTGACATTGCCTTTGCTTCAACAGAAGTCAATGGGGAAAATGCACTACCCTGAATGTTTCGTCATAATCTCCCAGGGGCCTACTGAGACCTAATTATTGCTCTTTTTTTATATATAATTTAGACAGCAGCCAGGGGGTCAGTTTCCTTCTTTCTTACCTTGACCTATGAACCACAGACCATCCTACTGCGAAGGCAGGCAACAGTGAGTAGTAACGCGTGCCCGCCATGGGACAGGGTGGTCTGGAGTGGATATTCTTGCTGGGGGGTGCAGAGACAGGCAGCAGTGAGTAGTAACGCGTGCCCGCCATGGGACAGGGTGGTCTGGAGTGGATATTCTTGCTGGGGGGTGCAGAGACAGGCAGCAGTGAGTAGTAACGCGTGCCCGCCATGGGACAGGGTGGTCTGGAGTGGATATGCTTGCTGGGGGGTGCAGAGACAGGCAGCAGTGAGTAGTAACGCGTGCCCGCCATGGGACAGGGTGGTCTGGAGTGGATATGCTTGCTGGGGGGTGCAGAGACAGGCAGCAGTGAGTAGTAACGCGTGCCCGCCATGGGACGGGGGCGGTCTGGAGTGGATATTCTTGCTGGGGGGTGCAGAGACAGGCAGCAGTGAGTAGTAACGCGTGCCCGCCATGGGACAGGGTGGTCTGGAGTGGATATGCTTGCTGGGGGGTGCAGAGAGAGGCAGCAGTGAGGAGCAACGCGTGCCCGCCATGGGACAGGGTGGTCTGGAGTGGATATTCTTGCTGGGGGGTGCAGAGACAGGCAGCAGTGAGTAGTAACGCGTGCACGCCATGGGACAGGGTGGTCTGGAGTGGATATTCTTGCTGGGGGGTGCAGAGACAGGCAGCAGTGAGTAGTAACGCGTGCCCGCCATGGGACAGGGTGGTCTGGAGTGGATATGCTTGCTGGGGGTGCAGAGACAGGCAGCAGTGAGTAGTAACGCGTGCCCGCCATGGGACGGGGGTGGTCTGGAGTGGATATGCGTGCTTCGCGGTGCAGAGACAGGCAGCAGTGAGTAGTAACGCGTGCCCGCCATGGGACGGGGGTGGTCTGGAGTGGATATTCTTGCTGGGGGGTGCAGAGACAGGCAGCAGTGAGTAGTAACGCGTGCCCGCCATGGGACGGGGGTGGTCTGGAGTGGATATTCTTGCTGGGGGGTGCAGAGACGGGCAGCAGTGAGTAGTAACGTGTGCCCGCCAAGGGACGGGGGGGGGTCTGGAGTGGATATGCTTGCTGGGGGGGTGCAGAGACAGCAGTGAGTAGTAACGCGTGCCCGCCACGGACCGGGGGGGGGGGGGGGTCTGGAGTGGATATGCTTGCTAGGGGGTGCAGAGACAGGCAGCAGTGAGTAGTAACGCGTGCCCGCCATGGGACAGGGTGGTCTGGAGTGGATATGCTTGCTGGGGGTGCAGAGACAGGCAGCAGTGAGTAGTAACGCGTGCCCGCCATGGGAAAGGGTGGTCTGGAGTGGATATGCTTGCTGGGGGGTGCAGAGACAGGCAGTAGTGAGTAGTAACGTGTGCCCACCATGGGACGGGGGTGGTCTGGAGTGGATATTCTTGCTGGGGGGTGCAGAGACGGGCAGCAGTGAGTAGTAACGTGTGCCCACCATGGGACGGGGGCGGTCTGGAGTGGATATTCTTGCTGGGGGGTGCAGAGACAGGCAGCAGTGAGTAGTAACGCGTGCCCGCCATGGGACAGGGTGGTCTGGAGTGGATATGCTTGCTGGGGGTGCAGAGACAGGCAACAGTGAGTAGTAACGCGTGCCCGCCATGGGACAGGGTGGTCTGGAGTGGATATTCTTGCTGGGGGGTGCAGAGACAGGCAGCAGTGAGTAGTAACGCGTGCCCGCCATGGGACAGGGTGGTCTGGAGTGGATATGCTTGCTGGGGGTGCAGAGACAGGCAGCAGTGAGTAGTAACGCGTGCCCGCCATGGGACAGGGTGGTCTGGAGTGGATATTCTTGCTGGGGGGTGCAGAGACAGGCAGCAGTGAGTAGTAACGCGTGCCCGCCATGGGACAGGGTGGTCTGGAGTGGATATGCTTGCTGGGGGTGCAGAGACAGGCAGCAGTGAGTAGTAACGCGTGCCCGCCATGGGACAGGGTGGTCTGGAGTGGATATTCTTGCTGGGGGGTGCAGAGACAGGCAGCAGTGAGTAGTAACGCGTGCCCGCCATGGGACGGGGGTGGTCTGGAGTGGATATTCTTGCTGGGGGGTGCAGAGACAGGCAGCAGTGAGTAGTAACGCGTGCCCGCCATGGGACAGGGTGGTCTGGAGTGGATATTCTTGCTGGGGGGTGCAGAGACAGGCAGCAGTGAGTAGTAACGCGTGCCCGCCATGGGACAGGGTGGTCTGGAGTGGATATGCTTGCTGGGGGTGCAGAGACAGGCAGCAGTGAGTAGTAACGCGTGCCCGCCATGGGACGGGGGTGGTCTGGAGTGGATATGCGTGCTTCGCGGTGCAGAGACAGGCAGCAGTGAGTAGTAACGCGTGCCCGCCATGGGACGGGGGTGGTCTGGAGTGGATATTCTTGCTGGGGGGTGCAGAGACAGGCAGCAGTGAGTAGTAACGCGTGCCCGCCATGGGACGGGGGTGGTCTGGAGTGGATATTCTTGCTGGGGGGTGCAGAGACGGGCAGCAGTGAGTAGTAACGTGTGCCCGCCAAGGGACGGGGGGGGGTCTGGAGTGGATATGCTTGCTGGGGGGGTGCAGAGACAGCAGTGAGTAGTAACGCGTGCCCGCCACGGACCGGGGGGGGGGTCTGGAGTGGATATGCTTGCTAGGGGGTGCAGAGACAGGCAGCAGTGAGTAGTAACGCGTGCCCGCCATGGGACAGGGTGGTCTGGAGTGGATATGCTTGCTGGGGGTGCAGAGACAGGCAGCAGTGAGTAGTAACGCATGCCCGCCATGGGACAGGGTGGTCTGGAGTGGATATGCTTGTTGGGGGGTGCAGAGACAGGCAGCAGTGAGTAGTAATGCGTGCCCGCCATGGGACGGGGGTGGTCTGGAGTGGATATTCTTGCTGGGTGGTGCAGAGACGGGCAGCAGTGAGTAGTAACGTGTGCCCACCATGGGACGGGGGCGGTCTGGAGTGGATATTCTTGCTGGGGGGTGCAGAGACAGGCAGCAGTGAGTAGTAACGCGTGCCCGCCATGGGACAGGGTGGTCTGGAGTGGATATGCTTGCTGGGGGTGCAGAGACAGGCAACAGTGAGTAGTAACGCGTGCCCGCCATGGGACAGGGTGGTCTGGAGTGGATATTCTTGCTGGGGGGTGCAGAGACAGGCAGCAGTGAGTAGTAACGCGTGCCCGCCATGGGACAGGGTGGTCTGGAGTGGATATGCTTGCTGGGGGTGCAGAGACAGGCAGCAGTGAGTAGTAACGCGTGCCCGCCATGGGACAGGGTGGTCTGGAGTGGATATTCTTGCTGGGGGGTGCAGAGACAGGCAGCAGTGAGTAGTAACGCGTGCCCGCCATGGGACAGGGTGGTCTGGAGTGGATATGCTTGCTGGGGGTGCAGAGACAGGCAGCAGTGAGTAGTAACGCGTGCCCGCCATGGGACAGGGTGGTCTGGAGTGGATATTCTTGCTGGGGGGTGCAGAGACAGGCAGCAGTGAGTAGTAACGCGTGCCCGCCATGGGACGGGGGTGGTCTGGAGTGGATATTCTTGCTGGGGGGTGCAGAGACAGGCAGCAGTGAGTAGTAACGCGTGCCCGCCATGGGACAGGGTGGTCTGGAGTGGATATGCTTGCTGGGGGGTGCAGAGACAGGCAGCAGTGAGTAGTAACGCGTGCCCGCCATGGGACAGGGTGGTCTGGAGTGGATATGCTTGCTGGGGGTGCAGAGACAGGCAGCAGTGAGTAGTAACGCGTGCCCGCCATGGGACAGGGTGGTCTGGAGTGGATATTCTTGCTGGGGGGTGCAGAGACAGGCAGCAGTGAGTAGTAACGCGTGCCCGCCATGGGGCGGGGGTGGTCTGGAGTGGATATTATTGCTGGGGGGTGCAGAGACAGGCAGCAGTGAGTAGTAACGCGTGCCCGCCATGGGACAGGGTGGTCTGGAGTGGATATGCTTGCTGGGGGGTGCAGAGACAGGCAGCAGTGAGTAGTAACGCGTGCCCGCCATGGGACAGGGTGGTCTGGAGTGGATATGCTTGCTGGGGGTGCAGAGACAGGCAGCAGTGAGTAGTAACGCGTGCCCGCCATGGGACAGGGTGGTCTGGAGTGGATATTCTTGCTGGGGGGTGCAGAGACAGGCAGCAGTGAGTAGTAACGCGTGCCCGCCATGGGACGGGGGTGGTCTGGAGTGGATATGCGTGCTTCGGGGTGCAGAGACAGGCAGCAGTGAGTAGTAACGCGTGCCCTCCATGGGACGGGGGTGGTCTGGAGTGGATATTCTTGCTGGGGGGTGCAGAGACAGGCAGCAGTGAGTAGTAACGCGTGTCCGCCATGGGACGGGGGTGGTCTGGAGTGGATATGCTTGCTGCGGGGTGCAGAGACAGGCAGCAGTGAGTAGTAACGCATGCCCGCCATGGGACAGGGGTGGTCTGGAGCGGATAAGCGTGCTGGGGGGTGCAGAGACAGGCAGCAGTGAGGAGCAACGCACGCCCATCAGCAGGATCGGAAGAGCCAGAGAGGATTCCATGGGTTGCCCAACACTTGTGCCCTCAGGGGTAGTTTAACGTTTTAGAGTTGGTCTGGCAGAGATACCAATCGGACTGGACAACAGAATCACTCTCCATGTCAGTGCTGAGCTGTACCCGAGTGCACGAGTCTAGGGAGACCAATGAGGCGCAGGAAGAGAGAGAGAGACAGGAGTGGCCAAGAAGATTAGAAAGAGGGAAAGAGGAGGGAGCCAGCACTCAAGGCATCACTTAAAGAGAACCCCTACCCTACTACTCCTGATATCTATTCAACAAAATGCTAGGGGTTGCACAACTGTCACCACAAGCCGTTTGACGTTTACTTTCACTCACACTCCATTGCATACACATACACACACATTCATTCATTCATACACTCTCTCTTACATAAGCACACTCTCGGCCACAAGCACACACACAACTTACATTTGAAAAGCATTTTTTACTTACCTCAGCTGCCATAATAGGTAACAATAACATATTACTCACTATTAGTCTGAAAACAAGAAAAATGGAGCCCGAACCCACTTCCACATGCTCCAGCTGCTTGTGTTCCTGCCACTGAGTTTGACTCTTCTGAGGCCAGCGGTCGCAAAGGCAGTGCCAGGGGTCACAAAGGGTAAGCCAGGGTTTGCAGCTTCAACCCCTGGCAAACCCAAATTTATTATGATGCTGCTACTAATCTTGTTTTCTTTATCTTAATCAATGTCTGCAGCACTCTGCAACCTACACAATACTCAAACCTTACGTAAATACGCACTTAACATACATACATACATATGTACATACACACATATATATGTACATGCTATAATCATTCTTTAACTGTCTTTAAGAATGAAAGTATTGTTACAAAATGGCACTATTGCTGGCATGTTAGATGATTGGCCGTCCATCAGAGGTAAAGTGCTATGACAACAAGCACTGGCAAAGCCAATAGGTCTGGGTTGCATTTTTAGTCCTGATTAAAATATTTTAAAAGTCTGCTGCAATGAAAAAAATATAATAAAATAAGACATGATTGCTTTCTGTTTACAATGCATCTATGAGATAACAAATTTGAAGTGTGACGATTCAGTGTGTTTTTAAGATGTAAAGTATTTCCTCATACATTCCAATGCATTCTCCATATAAGGCAATACGATATACCAAATAGTTAATAGCATAAGGTGAGAGAGAAACACTCCTCTCTGAAGCACCAAAGAACAGGTCATGCAAACAGATCCACTGTCAAGACAACCCTAAAACACTTTGAGCTCTGTCCTCTCTCCTGTGATCTCCTGAGCAGTAGTTTAAGGCTAGGAGCGTGAACAATGGTAGTCAGGATTTGTAAGTGACCTGGATGAAAAAGAAACTTTTTAAAACCCTGAGTTAGAACCTCTCAAGCCGCAGCGCTGCCAAATAACAGGCTATATAGCAGCAGCGGCTGCCTCAAATCCCAAGGGGAGGGGTGGGAGGAGGGACTGGGGAGGGACAGGAGGCGGGGGCTTGGAGGGAATAAAAAATACTTTAAAAAATAACTTTCCGTCGTTGCTGCCTCCACCACCTGCTGCCTCGATCCTTTTCTGGTGTCCCAGCATTCACTGCTGGGACACCATCACAGGCTCCCCAGCAATCCTGGTGCTGCCGCTCAGACAGCTATGTTTCTCATACGCAGCCGGGTTGGAGAAACCTAAGTGTGCATGTGTGTTTGGCCAGCCTCAGATGGCGGGGCAAACACACTTGTGCACTTAGTGCACTCTCCCCTCCTCCCCCCTCCCATGGCCCAGCCCCCCATCCCTGCACTCCTGACTGTGCCAGAAGCAGAAAAATAAAATGATAGAAGACTATTATTTTATTCTTCTGCTCTGGCAGAGCCAGTGGGGCGACGCTCCTTCACCATAGCGAAGGACCTGCCCCTGCTGTGTAGATTTATCATCTCTAGAGCTGCACTTCTGCCTGTAAACATGGGATGAGCTCTGGAGAGCAGGTGGTCTATGTCCCTGGTATACAACTTACAGAGCTTCAGAAGTACTTGGAGACAGACCCTGTTCTCTCAACATCTCAAGAGCAGCAGCCCCTCCAGTGAGCTCTGGGGACGGGGCTTCCACACTCAGGTTTAGGACCCTCAGAAGGAGATCACTGCCAGTAAACACACTCTCTTGTGATGGCCCCTCTCATGTATCGAGGGTTGCCCTGGCCTACAGGGCAATCAGGCAATGCCAGTTGGGATGGAATAGGGTGAGAGGTCAGTGTGTAGGCTAGTTTTTTAGTAGCTGTGGATGTTTGTTTTGGCCAGGTGGGCGGGTTTTTACCGTTGACTTCCCTTATATTACCACATTTTTAGCTATTAGCTTTGCTAATGGGGGAAACTTTTATTTTGGTGCCCAGGGCTTTTTTGTATCCCAGTCTGACCATGCCTGTGTTAGGACATCCATTGCAGTAGCACTGCCAGTAAACACACTCTGAGATTAGGTGATTGCCCCTCTTTTACAGTTATCACCACAGTAAACACAGCACTGCTGGTAAACACACTCTGAGCTCTGGGGTAGCTCCTCAGAAACCGCAGCACTGCCAGTAAACACACACCGAGCTCTGGAGATGGCCTCTGTACTAGGTTTAACTGGGAAACACCACTTACAATGCGGTCAGTGCAACACTATGCATTGACCACGCTGCCATTACCATGCATTTGCGTCTACTATGCATGCGTTTACCACGCATATGCATGGTAACGGCAGAGAAGTGTTCTAGGTGTCTGGGCAGACCAGGAAGGAGTAGACAGCAGAAGAGAGAGAGGTAAGTGGGGCCTGCTTTGGGAGGGGGGGTTTGGGGTACTTTTTAGGACAGTACGGGGTAGGTTGGACAGGCTGGAAGAACAGTCGTTTTTAGGACAGGGTGGGGCAGATTTGATGTTCAGGGCAGGGGCGAGGGTCAGGGTAATTTTTAGGACAAGGGTAGGTTTTAGGGTTCAGGGTGGGGCCAGGGTTTGGACTGGGGTAATTTTTTGTACGGGGAGGGGTTAGGGTCCAGGTTGGGGGTGGGGGTCGGGGTAGTTTTTAGGACAGGACCGGGTTACTTTCAGGGCTTAGGGCGGGAGGGTTAAGGCTCAGGGCAGGGGATGGAAGGGGCAGTTTTAAGGGCTTGAGCGGGGTGGGGTATGGTATCAGGTGTAAGGGGGCAGGGGAGCATTTATCACGCATATTTCTATACCAAACAAGGTTTTACAACAAAATTCATTGTAAAGGCATGTGTGGCACAGACACAGTCGTTGATACCACGTTGTAAAGGCATGCGTGATATATACGAATGCGTTGGTCCATCTTACATTTGGTTTAACTCCTCAGTAATGGCAGCACTGCCGGTAAACACGCACTGAGCTCTGGTGATGGCCTCTGTCCTAGTTTTAGCACCTCAGTAACCACTGCACCGCCAGTAAACACACGCCGAGCTCTGGTGATGGCCTCTGTCCTGGGTTTAGCTCCTCAGTAACCGCAGCACTGTCTGAAAACACCCCCTGAGCTCTGCTGAAGGCCTCTGTCCTGAGTTCAACTCCACAGTAACCGCAGCACTGCCGGAAAACATAGGCTGAGCTCTGCTGATGGCCTCTGTCCTGGGTTTAGCTCCACAGCAACCACAGCACTGCCGGTAAACACACTCCGAGCTCTGGAGATGGCCTCTGTGCTGGGTTTAGCTCCACAGCAACCACAGCACTGCTGGTAAACACACTCCAAGCTCTGGAGATGGCTTCTGTCCTGGGTTTAGCTCCACAGTAACCACAGCACTGCTGGTAAACACACTCCGAGCTCCGGAGATGGCCTCTGTCCTGGGTTTAGCTCCACAGTCACTACAGCACTACTGGTAAACACACTTTGGGTTCTCGCGGTGGCCTCTGTGCTGGGTTTAGCTCCACAGTAACCACAGCACTGCTGGTAAACACACTCCGAGCTCTGGAGATGGCTTCTGTCCTGGGTTTAGCTCCACAGTAACCACAGCACTGCCGGTAAACACACTCCGAGCTCTGGTGATGGCCTCTGTCCTGGGTTTAGCTCCTCAGTAACCGCAGCACTGCCGGTAAACACACTCTGAGCTCCGGTGAAGGCCTATGTCCTGGGTTTAGCTCCTCAGTAACCGCAGCACTGTCTGAAAACACCCCCTGAGCTCTGCTGAAGGCCTCTGTCCTGAGTTCAACTCCACAGTAACCGCAGCACTGCCGGTAAACATAGGCTGAGCTCTGCTGATGGCCTCTGTCCTGGGTTTAGCTCCACAGTCATTACAGCACTGCCGGTAAACACACTTTGAGTTCTCGCGGAGGCCTCTGTGCTGGGTTTAGCTCCACAGTAACCACAGCACTGCCGGTAAACACACTCCGAGCTCTGGAGATGGCTTCTGTCCTGGGTTAGCTCCACAGTCACTACAGCACTGCCGGTAAACACACTTTGAGTTCTCGCAGAGGCATCTGTCCTGGGTTTAGCTCCACAGTAATCACAGCACTGCCGGTTATCACACTCTGAGCTCTGGAGATGGCCTCTGTCCTGGGTTTAGGTGCACAGTAACCACAGCACTGCTGGTAAACACACTCCGAGCTCTGGAGATGGCCTCTGTCCTGGGTTTAGGTGCACAGTAACCACAGCACTACTGGTAAACACACTCCGAGCTGTGGAGATGGCCTCTGTCCTGGGTTTAGCTGCACAGTAACCACAGCCCTGCTGGTAAACACACTGCGAGCTCTGGAGATGGTCTCTGTCCTGGGTTTAGCTCCACAGTAACCACAGCACTGCCGGTAAACACACTCCGAGCTCTGGGGATGGCCTCTGTCCTGGGTTTAGCTCCACATTAACCACAACACTGCCGGTAAACACACTCCGAGCTCTGGAGATGGCCTTTGTCCTGGGTTTAGCTCCACAGTAACCACAGCACTGCCGGTAAACACACTCCGAGCTCTGGAGATGGCCTCTGTCCTGGGTTTAGCTCCACAGTCACTACAGCACTGCCGGTAAACACACTTTGAGTTCTCGCAGAGGCCTCTGTGCTGGGTTTAGCTCCACAGTAACCACAGCACTGCTGGTAAACACACTCCGAGCTCTGGAGATAGCCTCTGTCCTGGGTTTAGCTCCACAGTAACCACAGCACTGCCGGTAAACACACTTTGAGTTCTCGCAGAGGCCTCTGTCCTGGGTTTAGCTCCACAGTAACCACAGCGCTGCCGGTAAACACACTCCGAGCTCTGGAGATGGCCTCTGTCCTGGGTTTAGGTGCACAGTAACCACAGCACTGCCGGTAAACACACTCCGAGCTCTGGAGATGGCCCCTGTCCTGTGTTTAGCTGCACAGTAACCACAGCACTGCGATAAACACACTCTGAGCTCTGGAGATGGCCTCTGTCCCGGGTTTAGCTCCACAGTAACAACAGCACTGCCGGTAAATACACTCCGAGCTCTGGAGATGGCCTCTGTCCCGGGTTTAGCTCCACAGTAACCACAGCACTGCCGGTAAACTCACTCCGAGATCTGGAGATGGCCTCTGTCCTGTGTTTAGCTCCACAGTAACCGCAGCACTGCCGGTAAACACACTCCGAGCTCTGGAGATGGCCTCTGTCCTGGGTTTAGCTGCACAGTAACCGCAACACTGCTGGTAAACATAGGCTGAGCTATGCTGATGGCCTCTGTCCTGGGTTTAGCTCCACAGTAACCACAGCACTGCCGGTAAACACACTCCGAGCTCTGGAGATGGCCTCTATCCTGGGTTTAGCTCCACAGCAACCACAGCACTGCCGGTAAGCACACTCCGGGCTCTGGAGATGGCCTCTGTCCTGGGTTTAGCTCCAGAGTAACCGCAGCACTGCCGGTAAACACACTTTGAGTTCTGGCAGGGGCCTCTGTCCTGGGTTTAGCTGCACAGTAACCTTAGCACTGCTGGTAAACATAGGCTGAGCTCTGCTGATGGCCTCTGTCCTGGGTTTAGCTCCACAGCAACCATAGCACTGCCGGTAAACACACTCCGAGCTCTGGAGATGGCCTCTGTCCTGGGTTTAGCTCCACAGTAACCACAACACTGCCGGTAAACACACTCCGAGCTCTGGAGAGGGCCTCTGTCCTGGGTTTAGCTCCACAGTAACCACAGCACTGCCGGTAAACACACTCCGAGCTCTGGAGATGGCCTCTGTCCTGGGGTTAGCTCCACAGTAACCACAGCACTGCCGGTAAACACACTTTGAGTTCTCGCAGAGGCCTCTGTCCTGGGTTTAGCTCCACAGTAACCACAGCACTGCCGGTAAACACACTCCGAGCTCTGGAGATGGCCTCTGTCCTGGGTTTAGGTGCACAGTAACCACAGCACTGCCGGTAAACTCACTCCGAGCTCTGGAGATGGCCTCTGTCCTGTGTTTAGCTCCACAGTAACCGCAGCACTGCCGGTAAACACACTCCGAGTTCTGGAGATGGCCTCTGTCCTGGGTTTAGCTGCACAGTAACCGCAGCACTGCTGGTAAACATAGGCTGAGCTATGCTGATGGCCTCTGTCCTGGGTTTAGCTCCACAGTAACCACAGCACTGCCGGTAAACACACTCTGAGCTCTGGAGATGGCCTCTATCCTGGGTTTAGCTCCACAGCAACCACAGCACTGCCGGTAAGCACACTCCGGGCTCTGGAGATGGCCTCTGTCCTGGGTTTAGCTCCACAGTAACCGCAGCACTGCCGGTAAACACACTTTGAGTTCTCGCAGGGGCCTCTGTCCTGGGTTTAGCTGCACAGTAACCGCAGCACTGCTGGTAAACACACTCCGAGCTCTGGAGATGGCCTCTGTCCGGGGTTTAGCTCCACAGCAACCACAGCACTGCCGGTAAACACACTCCGGGCTCCGGCTGCCCTCCCCCAGGCGCCCCCACCCGCAGCTGATGTTGTCAGAATGCTCTTTTGATCCCTCCAGACAACGCCTGGGTTGATGATTCCTGTTAATAAGGCTGAGTAAGGGAAGATATCGATCCCCAGTGGTTAATGTATTAAAGATGCACATCTCTTGTCAGATGAAGACGTGATTGATGAATGAAGCTACTTGCGACGAAAGCCGAGGGGAGGCGGGTGCGTAGAATGCAGATTTACTCACCGGCCCCTTCTTTGCTGGGAAGCTAATTGTGTTTCGAAGGTCGTCTTTACTCTGCCAGGCTGCAGGAGTAGTAAAGGTGTGCTGAGCCAGGGACAGGCCCACTCTTCAAGGGGAGGGGCGAGGGGGGGAGATACGAATGGGTCTCATTTAGTCGGTTCGTGTTTGGGCGCCACTGTCCCTTCACCAGGCACTGTCCTAAATCGGGTTATGACGTAATTTGTTATTCACAGCACTTAGAGACGGTAGGCATCAGGAACGGAGCGCTATAAAGGCAGCTGACGTCAGAGGCGACTCCACACTTCCTTAACTCAAAGAGGACCACATCACATGCACAACTCACAAGTACCTCTGAGTGTCCCGTGTCCTAGGACACGCTTTCACTGCTCTAATAGAACATTTACGCACCTGCAAATCTAAGCATTACTAAATATTTTCACTAGTGTACAGCAATGTCTTATGAATGGCATACGTGGCTTTACATTCATAAAACAAGCATTGGCAAAGCCAATTGGACGTGCCCTAAAGTGAAGCTTAACAACATTTTGTCTTTGCCAATGCTTTTTGTCGATGCTGTTCCTCATTATCATAAAGAAAAAAAAAAGCTTGTCTCCTGATGTGAAAAAAGAGAAAACAATGGCGCAATGAAGCATATGAATTCATGCATCATCATGGATGCAAGAACATGCACCTTTATGGTACAGAAGCCCCTGTGTCACAACACGGCGTCACTATGCCTGTTCTATGACACTGCGTCCATTTTGTTTTTCATTTATTTTACCAATCCAAGATGATGGGCACCCATCTTGTTGTGGTAAATTAAAAAAATATGTCAAGGTGCGTTTTTTTTAAATAAAGGGGCAACCTACTAGTACATTGCAGCTGCTGGACCCTCAAAAATGTTTTTAGGTTGAGCGAGCAACTGCTTAAGACCTGTTGTATTCTATTCTGTGGGCTTTAACTACGCCCATCTCACACCCATTACTTTCATTCGTTCATGGGCTTGCCTTTCAAAAATTCCTTGACGTCATTGCTACATGCTTTACAATTGTCCCACCTTGAGGCAATTTTGTTACCGCCTTGGACACCAATCCTGTTACAGGGATAACTGCACGATTGCCGATACGTTTTACTGTGAGCGAACAACTTTTTTAATTGCTCTCTCCCCTTCACGCTCCATGGTGCTTTCACGTTTTACACAGCGCAAACTCGATCAGCAGTATTGGAACACTCTGCATGACTACCAGTTACTTCTCATTGTTAACTTTCTTTTTCATTCGTGCTCATGGCGGCCATGCTTTGCCGGACAACCTATTACTTCTCATTGTTTACTTTTTCATTCCCACTCATGGCGGCCATGGCGCTTTCACATTTTACACAGTGCTATGGGCAGCATTGGGGCGCTTTGCATAACTACCAGTTACTTCTCATTGTTAACTTTATTTTTCATTCATGCTCATGGCGGCCATGGTGCTTTTAAGTTTTACACAGCATGAACTTGATCAGCAGTATTGGAGCGCTTTGCATGACCACAGTTACTTCTCATTGTTAACTTTGTTTTTCATTCGCTCTCATGGCGGGCACTCTTTGCATGACTATCAGTGACTTCTCATTGTTTACTTTTTCATTCCTGCTCCATGGCGGCTTCAAGTTTTACACAGTGCAATGGGCAGTCCTGGAGCGCTTGACTACCAGTTACTTCTCATTGTTTACTTTGTCTTTCGTTCGTGCTCATGGCGGCCATTACGCTTTCACGTTTTACACAGCGCAGTGGGCAGTCCTGGAGTGCTTGACTACCAGTTACTTCTCATTGTTTAGTTTGTCTTTCGTTCGTGCTCATGGCGGCCATAGTGCTTTCACGTTTTACACAGCGCAGTGGGCAGTATTGGAGCGCTTTGCATGACTACCAGTTACTTCACATTGTTTCTTAGTTACCTCACGTCACAGTTATGGAGAGGACAGTGCATCCCGTTTGCACACTACTTACAAAATGGCAGCGCAAAGCTTGTTTAACTATAGTTAAGCACCTTCATGTATAGTGCTGTGATACCTTATCCTTGACAATTCTTGTTTCACTGTTTCTCATTAAAAGTTCCCTTTTGTCATGCATGGTCTTGCAGAGCTGCTTGCTTAGTGGAATTATGTGGCAGGAAAGGACAAAATTATGAGTCAGGTTTGAAAAATGTATGTGGCAAAAAGTCAAATTATGCATTTTCAAGACCAGTAGCTCTAACTCTCATACATTTGAGACCTATTGCTTTGCAAATGCTTGTTATAAATTGTTTTTAAAAAGGGATGCAACAGAGAAGGGGGAGCAAAGGTACAGAGGGCGGGAGGGAGGGGGTATGGAATAAGTGCTGACAGGAGCAGGGACGGACAGCAATGGAGAAGCTGTAATATGTTTTAAAAAACAGAACGAGGAGGAGCGGGAAAAAACAGACAGGATAAGGATGCGAGAGGATGTGACATGGTGAGCGTAGGGGGCCGTCAATGCGAACTTCAGAGGGGAAGCAGCACGAGAGAGAGAGAATAAGAAAACACACGCACAGAGTGCTGAAGGAAACAAGTAGTTCCTAGAATGTAAGTTGTGGAATGATACGCTGCATCCACTCAAAAGGATGGTTAAGAAGCTTAATTCAAAGGCGGGGACAAACACAAGAAGAGGAAGAATAGCCAGTGACTAAGAAGCAAGCAAACGAGATTGCCAAGAAAGCCAACCAATAATAAATGATGGGCTGACCCAAAGCCTTCTGTAAATACTAGTATTGTTCACAACAATTCTTTCTTCAACCACAGACACCTAAAAGTATCGATAGTTGAGACCTAAAAATACTGTTCGTGCATGTGATTAAAGCCAACATGTGCAAAAGCTGTGCATTTGCCCTTATAGGGCCTGATTATGAGTGGCCTGGAGGGATGTTCTGTATTTATTGAACCCAATAAAATACTACACTGCAGAGCTTAGAATTATTTAGGTACAATGAATAGGACTTAAACTGAGTTTTCTGTGTACTGGGGAACAACATCCAGAGATGGTGCTTAGTGTACCACAATTTTGATTTTGTGTTCATAAAACTGGCTGCAGTCTGCACTAGGTTCAGTCACCAAGTGGCACTAAGGGTATCGTCATCTGCCAGGGAGGGGGGCCTTAGCTGCAAGGGAGGAATCCATAGTAAGAAGCGAACTCTCTAATGTTTTGGCCCGGGTCTGTGAATACTCCTCCCATCTGTGGTACGTCATGAGTACCAATCTCGACTCCAGGTCCCTATTGGCCAGCCATGGAAGGGGCTTTCCAGCTTTATCCCCAAAATCATACAATTTATACTGCAGGGTCATGTGCGCCAGTGCAGCAAGGTCTAACAAATTTTGTTGTAGCGTGAGGTGGGCAAGTTCAAGATGATGTTGTGCCTCGTCATTCATCTGTTTAGAGTATACCTGCTGCGGTTCACCAATGGAAGCCTTCAACTCCTTGACCTCCATAGCTTTCTCCCTCTTGGTGCTAGATTGATTGGAGATAACCTCTCCTCTTATCAGTTGTTTTATAGCCCCCCGGAGCAATATCTAACAGGTCACTGATCCTATGTTTCTCTAAAAAATAGTCCTCAATTTGGTCCTGCATGCTTTCTACGAACTGAGCCCCATGTTTATGGAAAGTTAGCAAAACCTTAGCGTCATTTATTTTGATGCCAAGGTGGTGCTAACTTAACTGTCATATTTATATTTTGATGCTAGACACATCTAGTGTCAAAATATTGGACTTGGTGCCATTTTCAGGTAGCTCCAACTCACCTTGTATTTTATTGCGACAATGAGATGCAAGGTAGGTGTTCCCTTCCTAAAAATGACGCTAGCCCCCAGCCCCATATTTAACTCCTGATGCTGAAATGATCTGCACGTAGGAGGTGGACCTAAATAATGGCGCTAAGCCCGATTAGCGTCAGACCAGGCGTTAAAGTGCTGGTAGGCCCATTTCCATGGGGAATCACCATGGAATGGGCATGTAGATGCCCACCCCAACCTCCAGCATCACTGCCACCCACACCACAGGGACATCACAGGTAAGTGTATGTCTATGTGTGTAGTGTGCCTCTGGGGGCCCCTTACATGGGGTCTTGGCTGGCACTGGGTATGTTGGGCTTGTCCTGGGGACACTGGTCATCTGTGGTGGGCACTAGGGTTGTGGTAATGTCCATTGTCTATACTTAGACAGGAGTCATTTTTTGGCTGCTTGTGCGTCAAAAAATGACGCTAGGGCTGACTAGCGGCAGATATTTTGCCGCTATTCAGCCTACCGTCATTTTTGACCCACTAGCGCCATTTCCCCTAATGCCATCCATCACAGCTAGCGTCTTTTTTTGAGATGCTAACCATTCTTTAGCGAAACTGTGCGTCTTTTTTTAAATATGGCACAGGGATGGCGTTAGGGAATGGCGTTAGATTGCGTTAAGAAAAATGACGCACAACTGCGCTGGTGCAGTTGTGTGTCATTTTTCATAAATATGGGCCTGAGTATCCAGAAGTCACCACCCTCTCAATCTCCTTGTCCCCCTTCCTCCACACCTTCTTTGTCAGATGCTCATTTCCATGGTGGCTTGGTCCATCAGGGCACACAGAAGAATGAGCACACCATCCACATAACCCATGTTATATGCAGGCATAAAAAAATAGTTGTCTTGCTAGTGATCTATGTGCAGCTGAGCGATGTGTAATTTCTGGGTTTGAAGGACGTGACACACGCCAGACATCTGCCATAAACAATGACCCAGCACAGTCAGCCAATACATGTGATCTGCAAGTGGGAGTGCCCCTAGAATCCCAATCAGGGTCCATCACTGAATTGAAATCCTGACCCACTATCATAATCCACACAGGTAACTGAAGGATTACTGCCTCCATATATTAGTGCCTGCAAAGTGTTTTCCACCAGGGTGGGTGGTGCATAAATCAATGTGAATATCCATTTTGTGTCCCACTTGGTACCTTCCACTGCGGTGTATACCCCTCCTCTGTCCGTGTGGGTCCTCGTAATCTGTAGTGGGAAGTATTTATGAATGAGAATGGCTGTGTCACGGAAGTTTGTAAAGTATCCTGAATGATAGGCTCTGGTAGAACCCTTACAGGTTAAGATCATGCATCTGTTACCCAATAGGTTTGTTTCTTGCAGCAGAAAGACATGTGATGGCTATTGTTTGATATATTGAAATATCGCTCCCCATTTAATTTTATTACTCAACCAATTTACATTCCTTGATAGCAACCTGAAAGTGTCATCTGGACATGTCATGATGAGCTTCTACCTTCCTTCTGAATGCTATAGCTATGGACCATACGCTGCAGGAACAGTAAACTAAACTAAACAAAAAGTGAATCAAACAAACTCGTAAACCCAACTTCCCCTCACCCTGCAATTCCAGAACTGAAGCAGCTATCACCACTTCCCAACTCAAAACCAAATGGAACGTGAGCATGATCCCATAAGACTTCTCAAGCGTCCTATAAGATGGATAACTGTATTCGAGCCCACAAGTAGATAAAATGTATTGTCAATGGCAACAACAAATTCACCAGCCGTCATGACCCCATCCCATCCCTACTATCAGCCGTATAATAAACCACTAGACATCACAGAAGTTTCTTGACCATCAATCAAAGTGATATAGGTTCAACATTGACAAATCCAGTACCACATTGACTCTCCCAGATTTTGCAAAAAGGCTATCAAGGATAGTCTGGTTCCTCATCACAGAACTCCAATAGCCCTACTAGGTCATTTGGAATTGATGATCATTCACTGCCACTGCCCTGCGGCCAAGTAGCAGGTCTGTCTCCTTCAGTTAAAGTTCTACCGTCCTGTCAGACCTCAATCTGTGTTGGCAGCCACCAGGCCTGGGCCATCTGGGTGCATATCACAAAGGTTCCATACTGCAAGCCAATCTCAAATGTCCTGTGGCCTTTTGAAGAAGTGAGTCATACCATCATGGATGACCTGCTGTTTCGCGGTATAAAAGAGCAGATGTGTGAATTACAGTACTCTCAGCTTTTCTTTCAACGCAAGAAACAACCACCGCTGTTGTTGCACTTGCAGTGTTTAATCCGGGAAGATGCTAATCTTCGCAGAATCAATGCGTAGGTTCCGTGAGAAATGCCTAAATATCATGTCCCTAACAGCATGACTGAAGAAGGGGGGAGATTATGGATCTTGTCAGGACCTCAGGAGGAGGACTTACCACTAGCGATTGGTTGGTCTGTTCAATGACAAAGCACAAGGTCAGTGCATCAGCGGGCATCTAGCTATGCATTTCTTTGGGTTGTGAGATGTTTGAGTTCAACGTATGTACCATCGTCCTCTGCCGTGGATATCTCATTGTCGGTATCCATCACTAAGTCCACTATCTTCAGGAGGCCTTGACGCAGAAGATCCACTTCCAGACCGACCCCCTGATCTGAGTCTCCAGCATGGTGCAAGTGTTGCAAATAGCTTGGAATGTCCTCTCCATGGTAATTTGCCATGACCGGTGATGGCTGCAGACCATCACCGGTCTGGAGTAGTTATCAATCTTGGTCTGCTGGAGGAAGAGAAAGTCCCCCACACACACTGTGTCTTCCACTGAGGGCCCAGGCTGGAGTCCAAGCTGGTATTGTAAAGTCCACCACCTGCCAGTCCCTCTATAGTTCCTCCACACCTCAATGCTAAGTCAAGAAATGAGGGAACAGGAAACAACTAACATTGGGCCAGCATCAGCCACCTGCAGAAAGGCAGTCCATAAAAAAAGGCAGTGGGGAAATGGAGGAGGGAGAGACAATCCAGCCCCCCCCCCCAATCCAGGCCACACAGGGTGCTCACAGATGTCCACGGCGTGGGTAGAGTCCACAATCATCCATCAAAGGCTGGTGGCTCTACATCATGGTTTGTGCCCCTACGCCCTTGCACTGCCTCCAGTCCTTCAAGGCCCATCAGGCCCAGACAATCACCCGCCACACTGCAGACCCCAATAGAGCAGAGATTCTGGGTTGTGGGAAGTACTATTCCCAGGTGGTATCGGGGGACCTCAGAAGTGGCACAATCCGCCACTCAGAAGCTCAGCGGCCAGGTAACTTTTTTATTAAGTGCTCTCATAGAGAGGTGCATGTGGACATGCAGAGTCACACCTGCTCGGTGACTCCAGCACTTTTGAAATAAGCAGGAGAATGTGTAGCCAGATTTCTAGCCATTGCTTCAACTGTCTCTGTGGTGTGAGACCCAGCACACTGTGCACAATGGCCGCACGGCCAGGGTGCAGCTCAGCCTCTGAAATGCATTGAAAGTATATTTATACCTTATTGTGGCAACCTCCATTTACAGCATTTTGAAAAGTATAAACATCCAGCATCTCAAAACATAAGATGACCAGTATTTATAGAATCCTGTGTGTGGGGTGAAGATTGGCTCAGGTCCTGGCATTCAGGATTTGCCATATCCAAACTCTGCAAAAATACCCAAGAACTGGATTCAACTTATAAAATCTTCAACCAGGGCAAAGATATAGACCAACTCCACAGATAATGTGACTTTGTGGAATGCCGGTGGCACCAGGTACCTCCAGGAGCCTTGTCATCCAGTCCACAACAACAGAACAAAGTGGTGAAGCTGCCAGAATTCCGCTGACTCCATATCTTCTTATGGTCACTGAATATTCCTTTATGCAGATCTGAGTGTTTGAAAGACAGATATGGTTCATCAACACAACCTCTGCTTCAGCACATCCATCTTTCTGGATCCTAATTTGATAGAGTTTCAAAACTATGGCCGTAACTGGGAACTGAGCTGAACAATTATAAGTGAAGATGTAAACTTAATGTACCGGGCACGATGACCATCCCCAGGTTGCCCATGCACTCAATTTTAAAAACAGAACTCATCCTGCCATTTCCAAGAGAGGAAAAATGAGGGCATGGTCATAGAGTATGGAGGACACAGCTTTCCACTCACATCACTGAACATGTCAAGTGGTTGTGGAACAGAGGAGGATTCCAGAGCCGCGTTCAAACCTGCATTCTGCGAGAAATGAAGGGCTGTTGATACCCTACACAGCATTACCGGTATTGGGGGCATTAGTAATTACCGGGCAATCACCAGTTAATCCCCTATGAATCAGTACTGAATGTGTAATAACATGGGGAAATTTGTGCTACTTCGCCAATTTCCACCTGCAAACCTGTTCCATTGCTTTTGAAACCCTGTGTTTATTTATTAATTTATTAGTAGCTTCATATAATGAAAACTAGATCTATGTTGTGGCACCGGCTGCAATATATTACAGGGAGGGCCTGATTTAGAATTTGGCAGAGGGGTTAACGTGACAGATATCAGGTCCTAAATTTTACAAGTCCCATAGGATATAATGGAATTGCCATACAGCGGACGGGATTTCTGTCGTTTGTGACAGAGCAACCCGGTCCGCCAAACTCTAAATCAGGTCCAGAGTCACCTGGAAGAATGAGGCAGATGAGGACTATTCCAGCAACAGTTGGGACTACAAGTTCTTTAATTCTTTCTTGAAGATTTGATAGGAAGAGATTTGTTTGGGTGTGGGGGGCAGGAGCTTAACATCCTGGGAGTATTTCCATAAAAGCATTGTTTTCCTATATTTCCTTCCTCCAAGGTCAGAATTTCTGGGGTCTTGGTATCCGAGCTTGTCAGAGAACACTTTCTGCCTGAGATGATCAGTTTTTGGTCAGGTGATGTTCTGCACCTGTGAGTGCAGCATTGTGTGTGGGGCAGGATAGGTGGTACTGCAGTGTTGCCTCAGTTGGCTTGTCAGTTCAGGAGATGAATAGTGTGGTGATGTGGTTGAGTCTTGTGGCCGCTGCATGGAGCGCTGCCGTAAGTGGTGCTGGGTGGATTCAGGGAACTCCACAAAGCATGGATTTGCCCTAATCCAGCCTTCAAACCACTGGAGTCTGAGTTATAAATCTGAAGCCTTCATCAGAATGAGGTGATTCCTTTCTTGGAACACTCTGAATTGGTATCGCATCCCCCTAGCTAGAGTAGTGCTAGCTGCTTGTTGTTTGATGCTTTTGCCTAACACAAAGCCAGGTGATGTAGCTCTGGATATGATCCGTGGATTGTGGTTAAAAGTGGATGCTCTGTTGCACGGGTGTGGAGCAGTTGGGGCACAATGAGTACTTATGTCTTGGAAGAATTGTCCTCAGAAAACTATGAAGTATTACCTCACGCAGGAATACCCTGTTCGGTAATACCAAACCTTTGGTGACCCCGACAGAGGTTTGTAGTGGGAGTGACCGGTCATATCAAGAATAACGGGCAACTCGTGGTGAGGGTCGTAGGTGCAAGGTACCAGCAGTGTGCTAAATGCATTAATGCTGTTAGCTTCTTGGGACTCCAGCTGAGGTCAACAAGTGCAGGAGCTGGCAATTAACAGCTGTTATTGCCTACAGCAAAGGACAATATTGCCTGATTAAGCCACAGTGCCCCACCCTCCAACCACTATGGAGCACATCATTTCCACTACAAGACATGGTATCATGTTTCAAGTCATCTCTGCTGGTGACTTCTGCCCTAACATTGCAAGTAAACAGGGTGAAATATATCACTAGCCTTCAGAGCATGTGGTTGCCTCGACAGGTCAGCTCTCTACGCCCAGCTTCAGTGCATCAATTCGTGCAGTAGCAAATTTTTAAAGTCAGAGCCGGCCCTAGCGTGGTCGATGCAAAGGGTTTTCCATTGAGATGTATTGAATAGATTTCTCTTTTGAAGAGCAATCCAATTTCCCTGTTGAAGGTGTTTTCTTTCTGGCTCTCCATCTTGAAGGTATTACTTTAGTCTGATGCTAAAAGCAATAGAGCAGCTTATGGGAAGCATTGAAGATTTCCCCGGGAGGAAGCTTCGCGCGGCATTGATGTGGTGAGCTGTGAGCACAGCGCACCTGTCAATCAATGCTTTATTGCAAAGGGAGTAGGAAAAAGCAAGCCATGCAAGGAAGCAGGAGAGATGAACACCAGCATCAAAGCAGGGAAAGGCCTAGCAGTGGATCTCTGCAATCAAATCTATGAGTGATGATGAGGCAGAGTGAGTCCATTCCAAGGTCACGTGAAGGAGGTTACCTGAGGCGAGTGAGTAGATCACATGATCGGAAGAGGGCTACACTGGGACAACCTGTTGACGAGGGGCAGACGATACCGCTACAGTCAAGATGTCGCTTTTGGGTTTCTTTAAAAAAGAATAAAGCAGGGATTTCTCTGAAATACAAAAAAGACAAGTCACAAATGTGCAGGAGGGTTTCTCCCTCCCAGACTGTTTGGGACACTTCTTTATTTTTTGCTGTGCCTGGCACAAGAAGAAAACAGCACAGAAAGGTCCACTCTGGTGGGCTTTCCAGGGTTCAAAAGCTGGGATGCTTGGATGGCTCGCTGGTGGTTCACTTCCCACTGCGGCGTCAGCTCAGACTGCACTAACGGAAACAAAATGGTTCCTCACCTCTAAACATTGCAGGAGACCACAAGAATTATGGACTGGGCATCTGCTGTGCATTTGCAAATGCTCCTTACGCACTAGATAAATAAATAAATAAATCCAGGATTTGTAAAGCGGGGCAAATCACCCGTGAGGGTCTCAAGGCGCTGAATTGTAGGTTAAGTGATTTCCCCAGAATCACAGGATGTTGCCCCAGCTCTGAAGTCAGCAGCTCAGGCCGTGACGCCACACCCTCTCCCGTCCGACCCTCGTTAATGAGGCGAGAGTCGTTGTTCCCAAGATCTGCTCCACTGCCCTTTTGTACTTCTGTGAGTTTAACATTGTAGCACATAAGCCACACAAAAAACATCCATTACAAAAAAGGATGGTAACAACCTATCATGGAAGCTGTGTGTAAAATCACACTTCCTAGCTTCACAGTAGCCCCTTCCCTACAAGCCACTTGGCGACCCTGAATCTCGCCCTACAGTTCCTCAGAACGCACCTGGCCAAACAATGTGACCACCTAAAAGGGCTGGATTTTGGCAATATATCTTATATAAAAATCAAAACTCCCTAAAACCTATATATTTTGAGCTATTTTATTGTTCTTAATGCACATAATATAAATCCAAGTAAACAAAAAAATGTATGCGTGTGAAAATTTGCAGGGGGCAGAAAACAGATCACAGCAATCTTATGGGAAAGCCACTGAAGAAAAGTGGCAGAAAACAAAGAAAAAATAAGGAAGCAGAAGGGATGAAGAGAGGTTGTGAGGGCGGTGGCAGAAGGCCGGACATTCTACTTTGTAAGTAGCAGGGTCCAGCCCCGCTGTATTTTGGGGCTTTCATTTCAGCTTAATGACGTGAGTACAGAAGAGGGGGCGCCCTTTTTGATCCAACTCAGAAAGTACCAGTGCCCAGACTTTGGAGGGGCCTTCAAACTGGGGCGTGGGCCCCCCAAAGGGGGCCTCAAGCGATCCAGGTGGGGGCTCCAGGCTCTGGCCAGAAGAAGCATTGTGCAGATAACAGTGCTTTGTTTTAAGCACAAAAGAATTGATTTCATTTTTAAAAAGGTAACAGAACTTAACTGCAATGCCTAAATAAGCCTAGACATATTTAAACATTGCCAACTTATCAGAATAATTGTGGACAATTTTTCTGGGGGGGGCAGTGATTTTTTTTTTCCATCTGGGGGGGGCAGGGCAGTAAAAAGTTTGAAATCCTGGAGAGTCTCTCAATAGCTCAAATACATTGAAAGGCATCACTTGCAAAATTAAGGGGCCGAATACTCTTACGTACTTGTATATGTCTTTGTGACTGTGCCGCGAAATATACAACTCACTAGTAGTAAAAGTGCAAATGGGGCACAGACCTTTCACTTTGTACGCACTGTATATGAAGGGTGTGAATGTGACCCAAATGCTTCAGTTTTATTCCCACTTTAGGGGTTTGGGCTGGTTCACTAAGACAAGTAAATGTATGTATGTGCACTACAGGATACCCTCCCACATGCTCGTGCCTCTGGGAATCTGCCCCTAATTGCTGAAAAGAGATACATCGAAAAAATAGTGCCAACTGGACTGTCTTATAAAACTATCTTTGAAATCTAACTGTATAAAAGAGGAGGTAATTGCCATCTGCCCTGGGAGAAGGCACACAAAGGGCTGGAATATTGAGTGCAGGAGGGAGGAACAGGAGGAAAAGAGAAGCTGCACAGAGACAAGAATGGAAAACATCTCTGTACTACAGGAGAAGCACTTCTGGGACACAAGAAAGGTACTTCATAGAAAAGAACTGTTTGGTAACATGGAGTTTAATTGTAAGAAGTTTCCAGAAGAGGAAGAATATGGACAATCCAGACCCCTCACACACACTTTGGGGCATATTAAAGAGCCCCTAGCTCCACCGGAGCATCACTTTTTGTGACGCCTCGGTGGTGCTAAGCACTGCGCCACATTTACAAGGAGGTGTAACGCCACTTTTTTGTTGCGTTACGCCTCCTTGTAAATATGGGCTCCTCCGATGCAGTTTTCTGCGGCAGATGGGCGTGCAGTGGGTGTTGCAGTGGGCGTTCCACCGCATCACCCCTTGCTTTTGACGCTGCCTCAGATTTACGAGTTGTCGTAAACCTGAGGCAGCGCCGAAAACTACTGCCCTCAGAGGGGTGGCATTAGCATGGCAAAACGAGGAGGAATGCTTTTATTCCTCCTCGTTTTTTTCTTTTTCTATGTGTGCTGCACTCTGCAGCGTACATAGAAGAATCAAAATGCCATGGACAAATGTTTACGTGCAGGAAGGGACACCTTCCTGCACCTAAACAAACATTCAAAATGACGGTTTGGTACTTCTATGTGTGCTGCGTTTTGCAGCACACATAGAAGGGCCAAATCGCCATTATAGCTTGTTTATGTGCAGGAAGGTACACCTTCCTGCACAGAAACAATCTATCCCCTCAACGCAGACACCCTTGCACTCTGGTGCACTCTGGTGCAAGGATGCCTGCGTTTTTGCAAGGCAGCTTAATTTAGCGCCAGCACATGGGGAAACGCAGGGATGTGCCGTATTCCTCTAAATATGGTGCACCTCTGAGTTTCTAAAGTGGTGCTGCGTGGCACTGCTATTTTTGGCACAGCACCGCGCTGCGCCACTTAAACATAAATCTGGGCCATTAGGGGATGGTAATGAGCAGGGCCGGTTTTAGCACTGGTGGCACCTGGTACGACAATGCCCTCGCATTCCCTCACCCCCATACGGGGAAAGTGCCCCACATCCCTCCATAACCCCTCTGTCACATTTGTTTTAAAGTGCTGATAAAGGCTGGCTTTACTAATCCACTCAGCTACCCACATAAAACACAGAGCTGATCTTTGCAGCAGGCATATTAACCCTCTGCGCTACTTTATGGCGAGTCAAAAGTGCCACTAGACAAAACTTGATCTCTCTCTCTCACAAGAACATTAATCACAAGAGTTATCTTGACATTTTTATTGCTGCCTGAAAGCTGGACACACAAGGAACTCTGCAGCAGGTGCTTCTAAATGGTAAGTTACTGCTAAGTGCAGCGCTCCCCACACTCAGGTCAGTGCCTCCCGCCACGTCAGGGCCCAGTGCAGCCGCACAGGTTGCACTGCCCCAAAGTCAAAGGCAACATACACAACAATAACAGCGCTAGCGGGGAAAGGTGGTGGGTAAATGTGGAACTGAAAGTGGGAAGGTAGGCAGCAAATCCAGGCACAACTGTGTAATTCAGCTTACACACATATCAAGGCTTCCGGGGTACAGGAATACAGGCCCATTGTTATTTTTCACTCATGAATGAGGAATAACAGGTGGAACCCATATTTCCACACCGATTACCAAAGGTTTTTTCCTCATTACTGGGCCTGTTTTCGGTTTTGGTTTTCTTGATGATCTCGTGATTTGGCTGGTTACTTCTGCTGCGGGCCAAACCTGGAATTACTCACTCCTCAAAATGAGGTGTTTTAGCAAAAGAGTTATTGCATTTCCCACATGGAAAGTGGTTTCCTCCAGTTATAAAGTTGTATTTGGGTGGTACCACTTCTAACAAATGAGATCAAGCGAGCATATCCGGCGCGTCCACTTTCATCAGCACTTACTTATGTAGGTTGCAAGTCTGCACATCATGTGGGCTATTGACAAGGGCTATTTTCACAAAAGTAGCTTTGAGTGTGAGAAGTAGGAGTACAAGAGTACTCGTTTAGATGCTACATACTTTTCCGAATTCCCCTCCCCAAAATCCATCTATCTGTTAGTGCACGTGTAGAGAGGGCATAGTCCTTTCTCTTTGTATTACCTGTGTATAAATATTCACAACATTCCCATTTTCATATGTTTTGGGGATAGTTCACAAAGGTATTTAAAAGAGTGCTACAGAAGTACTACTTTACCCCAGTTCACAAAGACAATGAAGAGTATGTAAAAGAGCGCTACGGGGATATTACATTACACCAGTTCACAAAGGCATTTAAAAGAGCGCTACAGGAGTAATACTTTACGTCAGTTTACAAACACATGTAAGAGTACTGAAAAGAGCGTTACAAGAATACTACTTTATGCCAGATAACAATGGCTTGTAAGAGTACTGAAAAGAATACTACAGGAGTACTACTTTATGCTAGTTCACAAAGGCATTGAAAAGTATCAAAAAGAGTGCTACAGGAGTACTACTTTTACCCAGTTCACAAAGGAATGTAAGAGTATTGAAAACAGTTCTACAGTTATTCCACTTTACGTTAGTTCACAAAGGCATTGAAGTATATGTAAAAGAGTGCTACAGGAGTTCTACTGTACTCCAGTTCACAAAGGAATGTAAGTGTATTGAAGAGAGTACTACAGGAATACTACTTTACATCAGTTTGTAAAGGCATTGCATAGTATGTAAAAGAGTGATACAGGAGTACTACTTTATGCCAGTTCACAAAGACATGTAGGAGTACTGAAAAGAGTGCTCCAGAAGTGCTAATTTACTCCAGGTCACAAAGGCATTGAAGAGTATAAAAAGAATTGCTACAGCAGTCCTAGTTTAGCCCAGTTCACAAAGGCATCTAAGAATACTGAAAAGAGTTTTACAAGAATACTACTTTATTCCAGTTCACAAAGGCATTTACAAGTACTGAAATGAGTGCTACAGGACTACTGCTTTTTGCCAGTTCACAAAGGCATTGGAGAGTATGTAAAAGAGTGCTACAGGAGTACTACTTTATAGCTGTTCACAAACACATATAAGAGTATTGCAATGAGTACTACAGGAATATGGCTTTATGCCAATTACTAAAAGTATTGAAGAGTATGTAAAAGAGTGCTACAGGAGTACTACTTTATGCCATTTCACAAAGAAATGTAAGAGTATTGAAAAGAGTACCACAGGGATGGCACTTACGTCAGTTGAAGAGTATGTAAAAGAATGCTACAGGAGTACTACTTTATGCCAGTTAACAAAGGACTATAAGAGTATTGAAAACAGAACTCCCGGAACACTACTTCACATCAGTTCAGTAAGGCATTGAAGAATATGTAAAAGAGTGCTAAGGGAGTACTACTTTTTGCTAGTTCACAGAGACATGTAAGCGTATTGAAAAGAGTACTACAGGAGTACTACTTTACACCAGTTCACAAAGGCTTTGAAGAGTATACAAAAAGTGCTTCAAGAGTACTACTTTATGTCAGTTCACAACAGCATTGAAAAGTATGTAAAAGAATACTACAGAAGTACTACTTTACACTAGTTCACAAAGGCATGTAAGAGTATATGAAAAGTCCTACAGGAGTACACCTTTACACAAGTTCATAAAGGCATATAAGAGTATTGAAAAGAGTACTACAGTAGTACTACTTTACACCAGTTCACCAAGTTTATTAAGAGTATGTAAAATAGTGCGACGGGAGCACTACTTTACATCAGTTCACAAAGGCATTTAAAAGAGTGCTACAGAAGTAGTACTTTATGCCAGGTCTCAAGGGCATGTAAGACTATTGATAAGACTGCTACAGGAATACTACGTTTTGCCAGATAAGAGGACATTTAATAGTATGTAAAAAAGTGAGACAGGAGTACTACTTTATGCCAGCCCGCAAAAGCATGTAAGAGTATTGAAAATAGTACAACTTTACACCAGTTCACAAAGTAATTAAGGGGTATGTAAAAGAGTGATTAAGGAGTACTATTTTTCACCAGTTCACAAAGCCAAGTAAGAGTACTGAAAAGAGTACTATTTTACACCAGTTCACAAAGGAATTGAAAAGTATGTAAAAAGTGCTACAGGAGTACTACTTTACTTAAGTTCAGGAAGGCACTGAAGAGTGTGTAAATGAGTGCTACAGAAGTACTACTTTATGACAGCTCACAGAGACATTGAAGTGTATGTAAAAAGTGTCATAGGAATAGTGCTTTAAGCCAGTTCACCAAGGCATTTAAAAGATTGCTACAGGAGTATTAATTGACGTTAGTTCACAAAGGCAGGTAAGAGTATGTAAAAGAGTGTTACAGAAGTACTACTTCACTTCAGTTCACAAAGGCATGTAAGAGTATGTAAACGAGTGCTACAGACATACTACTTTACACCAGTTTACAAAGGCATGTAAAAGTATTGAAAAGAGTGCTACAGGAGTACTACTTTACGCCAGTTCACAAAACACTGAAGAATATGTAAAAGAGTGCAATACGAGTACTACGTCATACCAGTTTACAAAGGCATTTAAAAGAGTACTAGGTTACATCACAAAGGCATGTAACAATATTGAAAACGGTGTTACAAAATTACTACTTTACTTCAGCTCACAAAGGCATGTAAAAGTATTCAAAAGAGTGATACAAGAGTACTACTTTATGCTAGTTCACAAAGGCAGATAAGAGTATTGAAAACAGTACTACAGAAGTTGTACTTTGTGCCAGTTCACAAAGGCATGCAAGAGCATGTGAAAAAGTGCTAAAGGAGTACTACTTTATGCCAGTTTACAAAGGCATGTAAAAGTATGAAAATAGTACTACAGGAATACTACATTCCACCAGTTCACAAAGGCACTGAAGAGTATGTAAAATAGTGCAATAGGAGTACTACTTTACACTAGTTCACAAAGACAATAACAAGTGTTATAGGATAAATAATTTACATCAGTTCATAAGGACATGTAAGAGTATTGAAAAGGGTGTTACAGAAGTACTACTTTTCTTTAGTTCACAAAGTCCTGTAAGAGTATAGTATTCAAAGAGTGCTACAGGGTACTACTTTATGCCAGTTCACAACAAAGGCATGTAAGAAAATATAAAAAAAGTTCTACAGGAGTATTGATAAGATTACTACAGGAGTACTACTTTACACCAGTTCATAAAGACACTGGAGTATGTAAAATAGTGCTATAGGAATACCACTTTACACCAGTTCACAATGGCATTTAAAAGAGTGCTATAGGAGTATATTTTCATCAGTTCATTAAGGCAAGTAAGAGTACTGAAAAGAGTATTAGAATAGTACTACTTTACTTCAGTTCACAAAAGCGTGTAAGAGTACGTAAAAGAGTGCTACAGGAGTTCTCCTTTGCACCAGTTCACAAAGGCATGTAAGTGTACTGAAAGGAGTACCACAGGAGTACTACTTTACTCCAGTTCACAAAGGCATGTAGGAGTATGTAAAAGAGCACTACAGTAATACTTCTTTACAAAGTCTGCAATGCCTCTGTGGCTTGGCCATATTGTCACGCTGAGCATCTCTTCCACTGCGGTAAGACCAGGCTGGGTCTGTTATCTATTTACTCTCCCTTGTGTAATACACCAGTTCTACAACTCAATCCTTACCAGAGGTTAAAGTGGATTCAGTTACAGAGTCAGTGGCTGTCCCAAAGGTTTGTCTGGGAACAGGACCTCCTCGACTACCCGCTCTAGATGGCCATTTAAGACCTCAACATTTTGGGGGTCACTGACACCGTGGAGGTGCTGCATGTACGCACCGCATTGAAGCACACACAATTGTTCAATCAGCCCCTGGAAAGTTAACCTGTTCCCTCTTCTGTTACAACCTCAAGGTTGTAGATGTCAATGGTGCACCAGGTGCAGTGGTACCGGGGTCCAGGGGCCTAAGGGGCCCACTTCGCCCGGATTATAGCTATCTATTATTACTCAGCTGAGAAGCTGAAGAGCCCAATGTCCTTGTTAGCACCAGCATCAGTGGCATCCCTGCTGTGCCAATGGACAAACCTGGAAAGCACCAGACAGTACATGGGGATACACAGGGTATAGGAGGTACTCCAGATACAAAGGAACAGTTAAGGAGTGTCTTCTCCGAAGAGAGAATAAACAAACCACAGATTTTCTGTTTTAAAATAAAATAGACAATTATTTAACTTCTTACTGCACCTGATGAGTATCAAGCTTCGAGACACACCGGGCAATTATTACGTTACTGACTATGCTGAGGAATTAACGATATTCTCAATACACAGGGCGATTATTAAACTTTCACATGCATCGGGCAATTTTTTACCTTCTTACTACATAGGAGAATTAATGAGATTCTGAGTAAAAAGGACTATTAATAATCTATGAAATACACTGGGCAATTAGTACGTTACTGACTACGCTGAGGAATTATTGAGATTTTCAATATACAGAGCAATTATTAAAATGTCACATGCATCGGGCAATTACTTATCTTCTTACCTCATGTGAGAATTGAGATTCTGAGTAAAAAGGACTATTAATAATCTTTGAAACACACCGGGCAATTATTACGTTACTGACTACATTGAGGAATTAATGAGATTTTGTATACACAGGGCGATTATTAAGCTTTAACATGCATTGGGCCATTATGTACCTTCTAACTATGCGGGGGGGAATTAATGAAATTCTGAGTATAAAGGGCTATTATTAAGTTTCTAATAGACCGTGCAATTATTAAGGTTCTAAATGGAAAGTGCAATTATTAAGCTTCTAAATACGCTGGAGCGTATGTGAGATTCTGCATACCAGCAATTATTAAGCTATCAAATTGATCGTGCAATTATTGAGCTTCTAAATAGAACGTGTAGTTATTGAGCTTCTAAATAGATCGCACAATTATTAAGCTTCCCAATACACCGGGGAATATATGAGATTTGAATACCAGCAATTACCAGCAATTATTGAGCTCCTGACTGCACTGGGGGAAATTGATGTGATTTCAAATACAATACAATTAATATTTTTCAAAATAAAAGAATGATTTAATAAGTGTCTCATTGCACAGGACAATTAATGATCGTCTAAATGCACCAGGAAATTAACAAGCAACTGATTACCGCGGACTTTATAGAGCTTCTAATTACCTGGGTAATTTAATGCGCTTTGATTACATAAGGAAAGCAATACGCTTGTGGTAAAAGGGGCAATTAATGTTCTTCAGGCGAGAAGACCTATTAATGGACTTCTAATGAAAGGTGAAGCAGCTTATGAATGCATGTGTTAATTAATGAGCAGCTGATTTAACTGGCAATTTTACAGGTTGTATTATTTGATAACATGCTGACCACAGAAACACTTAATGAGATAAATGCAAACAACAGCTGACAAACTGATGCTGAGTCAGGTCAATGTGATGCTGCAGGGACCATTGGACAATCAAAGCTCACCTGACTGCACAGGAAGTTAATGAGTGGATTCCTGATTTAAGTGAGATGTTGTGGGCCTGCTATAGACATTCAGATGGGCGCTTCCTTGTCTTGAAGGAGAGCCTGTAAGCTACATGTAACAGGGAACATCGCATGCACTGTAAAAATATTGATTGATACCTCATGCTTTAGCATGGTGAAATATACCTTTCCATGTTCAATTTTAATCAGCATAACAAGTAGACATTTAACACAAATTGCAAAATAACACAACCTTGGTGGTGTGACCCTCCATTTTCCAAATAACTATTGTCTATTAAATAAACCATCTGTAGGGTCACTGAAAAAAATCAGAGAATGAGTTAAGTTCTGACTCAAATATGGCAAACTACTGACATTTGTGAATTATGGTTAGTGGAGCAAACAATAACTTACATCACCCTTCGTGCGACGCATATACCATGCATTATATCTTGATGACATCACATGTGACATCACCACTGACATCATTGCTTGACGCTTTTGTGTTAATTTTTTAAAAAAACATGAAGTCTTGGTTAAGGCGTTTTGTTTCATCTTCGTTTCTATTTTATTTTAATTTTCTTATTCATTTTTTTTCAAGTTTATGGTTAACAATGGACACAACACATGCCGTGTTCTTCTCTTCATTGCTGTTTTTGTGTTCATTGGACTTGGTCCTCTCTGCAGGGCATCCCCAAACTTTTTGCCTTCATCCTGTTTGTTGAACCTGTTTTTGTTGGCTTTTAGGACTCTGCACAATGTACCACAGCTAACCAGTGCACCCTGCCTGTGCTCTCTCCTTTAACCATGGAAAAACTGGCTTATATCCAACTGGCACATTTAACGTACTTGTAAGTCCCTAGTAAAGTGGCACTACATGTACACAGTGCCGTAAAATAAAAGCTACTATTGGGCATGCAGCACTTACTATGCCACTCACTTACGTAGCCTGACAAACATGTCTCAGGCCTGCTATTGCAGCCTGTGTTTGCAGTTTTAAAATGCCATTTGGACCTGCCAAAATAAACCTTTTGCTGGGCCTAAACCTTGCTTTTCAATACAGAAAGATTACCCCTAGGGTAGGCACTAAAGAGCCCATAGGGAAGGCTGCAGTGTACTTAAATAGTTGGACATGGACATTTAACTTTTACACTTCCTGGTAATGGAAAACTTGTTTTTTCACTACTGTAAGGCCTACTTCTCTCTTAGGCTAACATTGGGGTTACCGTAATACATTTACTAAGTGCTAACTTTCAATTGGGAGCAGGTGGGAATTTCGAGTTTGGCGTCTAAAGAATTGTAATTTAGAACCATCTTTAATGGTAAAGTCAGATCTTAAGACACAATTCTGATACTGCTACTTTTAGAAAATTGGCATTTTCTTGTCTCAACCATTTGATGCCTGCAGCCTGTGCCCTGGATTACATGACTAGGTGTAGCTAGCAGTTTGTCTTCATGTATTGCTCCCAGTGAGACAAAGGAGGAATAGGTGTTGGCAGGATGGGCCATCTCTGACTTGATAGGGGGCAGAGCTATCACCTACCACACTTGCATATGACAAAGGCTCTGCTTGAGCACACTTACAAAGGGTTGGGCACTAGTATTTTGTGCCAATGGACAAGATGGGGCCAGGGCAGGGAGGTAGAAAATTCCAAGCACCTCTCAGATGGAAACCTTCTCCTAATTCAAAGCTGCCCCCAAGTATAAATATTGGATATTGGACCCTCAGACCCAATGTTTTTGTACACCGCTGTACCTAATTATGTAATTAATGTCCAGGCCTTCAGAGAGAGGCAAAGACACCTTTGTAAAACCATTGCTGCACTAAGCTTAGCAAAAATCTACGTTTGTTATTGGATTGCATTTTTGCTAAATATTACAAAAGTGTGCAGATGTTTTCTATATACCCACCTAATTTATAGGAATTTTTAACTTTTGTTTGCAAGTAGGATTTTACTGTAGGAAAGAGCTATTGCCCCCTAGACGGTAAAAGTGAGCTTTTGTCTCTGTCACTGCATGGGCACATCAATCTACTGACTAGGCATGTCCCTCCTTTTCGCTTTATGCACCCAGACTTTATAGGCTACAAAGAATTACTGATAGCTGATCACTAATATCCCACATTTTTCAATATGTCAAAATTGTTTTCCTTTGACATGTGTTTGTGGCAGGTTTGCTCAAAGCAATTCAGAGGAGCAATGACAGTCCCACATTCATATTTTAGTGCTGTACTACAATATAGCCCACCTGTGACATCTAACAATTATACCTGCACCATTATAGCGTGGTTTTACAAAACGTCAGCCAGAAGAATTGCGGTCAGCTAATCTTTACCATGTGTACAGGTCGGAGAAAGTGCTTTGTGGGCCCGGGTAGCAGCTAGCTATGTCCAGAGTCAAAAATGCCATCCGACCTAGTAAAACAAGCATTGGCAAACACAATAGGTCTCCCATTTGTAACCTTTTGGCTTTGTCAGTGTTTTTAGGGTCAGGCGCGCAAGTGCTCTGGCCTGTTGTAATCTCTCTGTGGGCTTTTAGCCACGCCCACTACTGCTATTCATTGTTTTTTGTGCTTTTTCTAAATGCTTAATTTTTATTGGTGCATTTTGTGAAATGTCCCTCCTTTGTGTGCTGAGTTCCCTCCGAGGCGATTTCACTAAGTAAACATTCTCCTTTCTCCTGTTACAGCGTGTGATGGCCCCTTTTCTGGTTTGCCTTTCATCCCAGCCCCGATCCTTTATAGACATTCCCACGCAAGGAGCCAATAACTCTCATGGCGGCCGTGGCGCTTTGAATTGTCTCGCTTATGCCAACTGTTTTACTTTTAATTTTCAATTTTTGTGACAAGAAAAGTCCAGTTAGGAATTTACAACGCTAATAGCTCTACCTCGAGCAAACACGAGACCCATTGCATTGCAAATGCTTGTATACCTAAGCACACGGAAGCAGCACAGGGGAAGGCACAGGCAGATGCAACCCGGAGAAGCACACAGGTGAGGGCGAAAGGAAGGTGGATGAGGAGAAGCACACGGATACAGGCAGCACGAGTGAGGAGGGTAGTACATGAGGGAAACAGCCTGAAAACACGTTTACACTCTGTGAGCGCTTACACAAAAAGGAAAAAGTAGTTCCTGAACTTCGAGCACAGACACAAGGCAAACACCATACGTGGTAAAGAGGCAATGCTCCATGGGAGGGGCAAGAAGCTGGAACATGAATATGAAGAAGGCAAATGAGAGTGACATGCAAAGCCAACCAATGGTAAGCGCAAAATGCCTTGCCACAGCTATCTATTAGTCTCGACCTAAAAACTGGGCAGACAACTCAAAAGGATGTGATTGCCTACAGTCATGACAAGTTGCATTTGTGGTCTACAATTCTGGACATGTACATATTGCATTACAACTCTTTGACAAAAACCTACTTTTACTTGGAGAATTTTATTTTAAAAAGCTCTGTATGAATTTTTGCTTACAGGTGAAATTGGGATCCTGATGAACGTGTGAAGTTTGACACCTTTCCAAAACATAATCTCACAGACCTCTATTTGCAGTGTCGGCATTTTTTTAAATAGAGTTTTAGTCGCTTGTGGAAGGTGGTGTTGTGTCATTGTGCTTGTAATGTTCTTGACGAATTGCTTTTGGAAATGGCTGAGGAAACAGTTCATGAAGGGCTAAAATGTCATGGCGCCAATTTGTGTATCAAAAGCAACTATTTTATATCCGTTTTTAAAGGAAATTCAGTTAAGTTACAAGATGTACCAACCCCAGGCAACAAACAAAACAATGATCTTACATTTCTAGGTGTTCAGTACGGAAAATTTATTTTTCACTTTTATTAAGGACTACAAGACCTTATTTGTTGCTAATTTGTTCCTATAAAAGTTTTCTCACCCTTCTTGGGTTACCTTTTTTAATGAAACTATGGTATGTACAGAGCCTTAATATTTTGTTTACATTGATTGCACAGCCACCTTTGTTGGTGTCACACCGCCCTGGCTGCTGGTGTATCAGGATGTGTCAACAATGGAAAAGGAGATGCCTTCCCATAATTGGCCACTATGTAAATATGATCACTCACTCGTTCAATCACTCACTAACTCACTCCTTTGCTCACTCACTCGCTTGCTCGCTCACCCACTAACTTGCTCACTCACACGCACACTTGCGTGCTCACTCACCCACTCACTCTCCCGCTCGCTCACTCACTCACTCCTAATTGTGCTGCCATGTGGGGCGGCCTTTTAGGAGCCTATGAGAAAGGGCAGTTAGCTCTCTCTGAACCCTTTTGGGGTGGATTGTTTCAGGGTGCTGATGTGCATGAGGTTGTGTGGCATTAAGCTGTGAGTGGATGGTGTGTGTGTGTCTTGGATGTTGTGGGAGGGAATGGCAGTGTAGGAGAAACATGGTGCCTTCTTTGAATGTGACAGGCCTGATGGAACAGTCTGCCAGTGTGAAAGCAGAGGTTACACAAGCATGAGAGAGCTAGATGGGGGAGAAGCCAAGGGACTTCATTTCACCAGGGTTACCAACACATCCACTTCACATCTAGAACTGCTGACACTTGGTCATGGTAATTCCGGGATGCGGATTCCAGGCCCACCACGAAATGGACCCTGAGAAAAAGTAATAACTGGATAGTTCAGACAGTGGTGTCACAAAACTTGAGGGGGCCCTACTGCAAGTTAAATGAAGCCCCCCCTGAATTTACTCAGGAGCTCTCAAGTTCGGGTACAATGCTGAGGGGGGCCCCCTGGAGTTTGCCCCCACACCCCTGCACAGCGAGGTCTGCGGGGGCCTTTGGTATGCCACTGAGTTCAGTATTACTATGATGATTTCCACAGGTTATGACACATTTTCAGCTCACTTTTCACCTGAAGACTTTGGCTGGGTGTTTTCATTCTGCAGGTAACTCCTCATAAGGACATACTAAATGTCTCTTTTCATCGCTGAGTGAACGACAGACACATCTACCCCAGACTAGACTCACCTGAATCCATTTTTACTCTGAAATTATCCCTGGAAAGTAAACCTAAATATATTAATTATAAGCACCCAGAATTCAACGCCCTCACGAATCAATTTCTTTTCCTCAAAATCTAAAATGAACAAAAGCTTTCCTGACACATCAACCTTAAGATTTCTGGCATCCTGCCTCAAAATGTCAACTTCAGATATCTTAGTGGATGACAATCTTCACTTTAAAACCTTTTCCCAGCATTGGCTAAATCAGCATGAGTTTACATTCAGGAGTTCAAAGTCTGAACCCCTACTTTGAAGAAATCCTTCCTTACACTATGGATCAGCTCTTCTCCCTGCCCCACAAAAAAGATGCTTACCCCTCTAGGAGATGTCCTAGACGCTGCAGCTTGACTCCTGATCAAGACTAAAAAGAGACATCTCTACAGCACTGTCTGCCCTCAAATGCTGCTTATCAGTAAGTGAGCTGTTGTATGAAAACAGCCTGTCCCAGGGGGCCTGAGCTCCAGTAGGCTATCTCAGCACAGTGCACTGTGCACAGGCTGCAAGCCCCTGGGCTGAGAGCTCCTGACTGTATCTGGGGGGAGGGGGAGATGGAGAACGGGGTGGACTCAATGTACTTTGCAGGGAGGGCCCTCATGTTTCGTTACGTCACTGCCTCACTTATAACCCTTGATTCACCTCATTCAAAAGCTGGATCAAGAGGTTCCAGCAGCCTGACATAGAGCAATGAACTCTCGCTACAGACTCGGGCCATATTTATGACCCAGTTGCGTCGCACTTGCACCACACAATGTGGTGCATGCATGACGCAACTCAAAAATTAGATTTATGAAGGCATGTAAGGCCACCTTGCTTCGCCCCGAGCGCCAATCGTTGCGTTGCCTTACTCTGCACCAGGGAGGCATTCTATGGGTGTTACTCTGAGGAAGGGACAGGAACGAGCGCTTTTGGGATAAATGCGGTGCATTTCTGCCGTTTCCCTGTAATGCAGCGCAGGATGGTGACTTGCTGCGCTGTGCCACATGGCCATAAATATGTCCCTCTATAGAATCTGCAGTGCTCTATAAGTCCGCATCAGAAACATCCCACATTTGCTGCTCCGAGAGACGTCTAACAAACATCTTTCTTACTTAGAAAACATCTACGTACACCTGATTGACTTCTTCCCTCTAATCAGTTTTCATTTTTTAATTATTTTTCCTTCCCCGTCTCCAATCCCTAGTGCTGCAAAGTATACAAAATTGGGAAATTAAATTACTTGTGTACTTGTGTTAATTATGTGCGCAGGAAATGCAAGTCTTTCCACCTACAGTTGTTACTGGTGCCTTATATAATCATCAGTGGTGATTAGCGTTGCATGCACCATATCAATGAAATCCTGCCACTTGCTGCTATCCATAATGCAGTGCATTATTTATGCACTAAACACAACCCTTTTTAAGTCTGGCTAGAAAACGCAGTGTTCTGCATTACTTATTGCTGCCAGTTCTTTGAGGGATACATGGAGTGAGCTTTCGCTCCCTCCAGAGAAGTTTTCCCTCTCACCACATGGTGTTGACTGGTTGATGTATCATTCCACCTTCTAGAGGCTGCTTCTATTGGAATACATGAGAACCCATTTTAACCCTAAAATGAAACTCAATTACCACACTGTTTATCCCATTTGTGCAAACGTTAAGGGAGTGGGACAAACAATGTGCTTTGCCATTTTAGCTCACATAGGAATGTTTGCCCCTACCTACATCCCAAACCACTGAATGGATTTGCACTAAGCTTCGCATGAAACTAGAACTTTACTCAGAAAGTGTTCTTTTGCTGTGCACAACATGGTTAGTAATTGTGTGTGAAATAAAAACTCCATGAAATTCACTGTAAAAACACATATAGAAAGTGAGTTATTGTTCTGGCTCAAATGTGACAAACTACTGAAATTCACCAGTTACGTTTCACAGCACAAGCTGTAACCTAAGTCACGTACACCACACATGATGGCTGACATCACTTATGTCGTCCGGACTGACTTCACTGATAAAATCACTATACCTATACCTAACAAAGACAATGATGGAATGAATTACAGGCAGGGCAGACTTGCAGCAGTGGCCATGCAGAGAAACACCTCAGCACCTGGATGAAAGCTGCGCAGGCCAGGGCTGGGCCACAATTGGCTGCCACATCTGGGATGGGCACAGGACTTAAATTCAGGCCAGGTCATGTGTCCAGCAACCAATGCACACAGCCTGCCTATGGCTAAAGGCTGTGCACAGGCCACCTAACCCAACCCCAGCTTTGCACAGCCAAAGGCCACGGTCAGTGGTATTTGGCCACCTGCAGCAGGTTGGATAAGGGGCCAGAGGCTAGGCATAGTGGCCGTCCCCTCACTGCACACAACAGAAGTCTGTGCACACCAGGCTTGGTCACCTGCCGGGGACTAGCTGCAGAGCTGACCATGTGCACAGGGGTTGGAAATTCAGGACATCAAAAACATGTAATGC
Source organism: Pleurodeles waltl (assembly GCF_031143425.1). Lineage (NCBI taxonomy): Eukaryota > Metazoa > Chordata > Amphibia > Caudata > Salamandridae > Pleurodeles > Pleurodeles waltl. The sequence goes on from NC_090444.1 coordinate 1,823,616,851, forward strand.
ACAGAAAAAAACAGTAAAAAACTGAAAACAGATGTGTGGTTCCATGTCAAATATGCAAAACCACAGAAGTTTGCCGCTCAGGGTTACTGAGGTGCTTGCCGTAACTTGCAGTGCCTGGCGTGCCCTAGCATCAATATGGTAACAGTATAGACCAGGGGCTCCCAACCTTTTGACTTCTATGGATCACTGGAGCCCGGGGACCCCACTGAATCACTATTGGAATCCGGGGGCCCCCACTGAGCCATTACTGAAAGCTGGGGACCTACTCTGTTAATATTACAGCAGTTGCAGACCCCTGAGGAGGCTTTGCGGACCCCCAGGGGTCCCCGGAACACAGGTTGGGAACCACTGGTGTAGACATTAGACTCACTGTGTGACGTTGGGTTACAGGTTGAGGGGGTGAAACCCTTCTCATGCAGCAGCCACAGTTCCTGTCAGGGGGAAGTCACAAGCAAGCCCCAAAGTGTCCTGTGCTCTGCCCTCTGATAGATTGGCACAAAAGCAGTCAGCACTTCAAACAGCAATAAAGTGAAAATATCGGACAAGAAAAAATCCATGACAATTATGAAAAATAGAGTAAAACCGAATAAATTTTTGGAGACCAAAATGACAAAAACCCAATCAGTAGAGCAAGAGAAATGCAGCATAGCGTCTAAAAGCACAAAGCTCTACTTGCAATTATCTAGTCGTGCGATACGGGTGAAGGTCACTAGTTCAGGCTGACCATGAAGAGCAAGGGCCAGATACAGGGTTAGGTCAGTCCCACTGAAAGAGTTACCTTCTAAAGTCCAGCGTGAAGAGTTCTGTTTGCATTGGAGGAGGCCAGGAGCAGCAGGGAGAGCGTTGCAGTATTGTGTCGATGTAGCACAAAGAGCAGGATGGGGGTCGCGGACAGTTGTCACTGTAGCACGAAGATCCTGTAGGGCGCTGCAGATGGTCATGGCTGGAGATTCACATCAATGGTCACTGCAGGCTGTTGATGCTGTAGCACAAAGTGCAGATCTCGTCGCTGGCGGTCGTTGTGGCGCAAAGCGTTGGGTTCACTGGAACTTTGATTTTATGGGCGGTGTGGATGACAAGATCTTGGTGAGAACAGGCGGGTTCGCTGTTGCGAGGAGCCCAAAAACTTCAAGATTTCTCATTTCCTTTGAGGAGAAGCTCCACTGTTGCCACACCAAGGGTCTGGGTCCTGGGGGGCATCTCTTGGGGATCAGGCGCGCACTCCAGCAGAGGCCAGGGGGGCTCAGGCTAGGTGGGCAGATGCAGGGAGGCTCTGGGGTTTGTTTTGTGCCGGAGTCACTTCAGCCTGGGATGAAAGATGCAGTCGCACTCTTCCTTCTCAGCAAGCTGGGCAGCAGAGTAGCAGAGAGCAGGGCAGCAGAGTGGCAGAGAGCAGGGTAGCAGAGTAGCAGAGAGCAGGGTAGCAGAGTGGCAGAGAGCAGGGTAGCAGAGTGGCAGAGAGCAGGGCAGCAGAGTGGCAGAGAGCAGGGTAGCAGAGTGGCAGAGAGCAGGGTAGCAGAGTGGCAGAGAGCAGGGCAGCAGAGTGGCAGAGAGCAGGGTAGCAGAGTGGCAGAGAGCAGGGCAGCAGAGTGGCAGAGAGCAGGGTAGCAGAGTGGCAGAGAGCAGGGCAGCAGAGTGGCAGAGAGCAGGGCAGCAGAGTGGCAGAGAGCAGGGTAGCAGAGTGGCAGAGAGCAGGGCAGCAGAGTGGCAGAGAGCAGGGTAGCAGAGTGGCAGAGAGCAGGGCAGCAGAGTGGCAGAGAGCAGGGCAGCAGAGTGGCAGAGAGCAGGGGAGCAGAGTGGCAGAGAGCAGGGGAGCAGAGTGGCAGAGAGCAGGGCAGCAGAGTGGCAGAGAGCAGGGTAGCAGAGTGGCAGAGAGCAGGGCAGCAGAGTGGCAGAGAGCAGGGCAGCAGAGTGGCAGAGAGCAGGGCAGCAGAGTGGCAGAGAGCAGGGTAGCAGAGTGGCAGAGAGCAGGGGAGCAGAGTGGCAGAGAGCAGGGCAGCAGAGTGGCAGAGAGCAGGGGAGCAGAGTGGCAGAGAGCAGGGGAGCAGAGTGGCAGAGAGCAGGGCAGCAGAGTGGCAGAGAGCAGGGGAGCAGAGTGGCAGAGAGCAGGGGAGCAGAGTGGCAGAGAGCAGGGCAGCAGAGTGGCAGAGAGCAGGGCAGCAGAGTGGCAGAGAGCAGGGGAGCAGAGTGGCAGAGAGCAGGGTAGCAGAGTGGCAGAGAGCAGGGTAGCAGAGTGGCAGAGAGCAGGGGAGCAGAGTGGCAGAGAGCAGGGCAGCAGAGTGGCAGAGAGCAGGGGAGCAGAGTGGCAGAGAGCAGGGGAGCAGAGTGGCAGAGAGCAGGGCAGCAGAGTGGCAGAGAGCAGGGCAGCAGAGAGCAGGGCAGCAGAGTGGCAGAGAGCAGGGGAGCAGAGTGGCAGAGAGCAGGGCAGCAGAGTGGCAGAGAGCAGGGCAGCAGAGTGGCAGAGAGCAGGGCAGCAGAGTGGCAGAGAGCAGGGGAGCAGAGTGGCAGAGAGCAGGGGAGCAGAGTGGCAGTCCATCTGTCAGAAGAGCAGCATAGCAGCCCTTCATCTGTACTGTCAAGAGTGCATTATAAAAAACGTTTTCTTAAAGTGGCCCGTGTACCTTAAAGAGAGAGGTATTGATTTTAAATAAATGTTTAGTGTTTGGGGGCCAGGCTTTAGTGTAATGGGCCATTGCCTGCCCCACCCCCCAATACTGCCTAACAGGGACAGCTTCCCCTTTGCGAATCAGTCCAGATGTTGTTATCTGATCAATGCTTTGCAACTGCAATAGTGATCACAAACTATTGATTCATTTAAGTACGAATAGAAATTCTCAGTGGACGCCCGTTTTATTGCCCCCGTTTTATTGCCCCCGTTTTATTGCCCCCGCCTAGTTGTATCTTGTAAAGAATTGCAAATGCATTTTGAAAGTCAGAAATGACTTTTCTGACTCATAAACCACTTTTGATAGAATGCATTTTGCAGTGGCAAAGCCGTGATTTTGTGACCGGAAATGCAATCCTACATTGAGCCTCAAAATACTAAGGGTGCGGGCCTCTTTCCCAGAACTGATCATTCAAAATCATACAATAACTTTACAACCTTAGCTGAACTTTTCAAAGCTTGCAAAGTTTTCAGAGCAAAAAACTTCACTAATTCATCTGCACAATTGTTATTATAAGGTTAAACAGATGACCTAATACATCAGTCTAGCAGACAATTGTCCATGTGATGGACTACAGCAGAGTCCTTTAAATGGCATGGATGGTCCAAGCCCTAAGGCACAATTTCAGGGTCTAATGGCCGATCTGGGTCGAAGTTGGTTTCTCAAGGAGAGTTAGTTAACTGCTGAAGGGCTAAGGGTCACCCATCAAACTCATGCGGTTGTTCAGAATTAGCACAAAAGTAATGAATGTAGAATGCCCTGTCAATCTGCTGGATGTTACTGAAACCAGAGTCCTCCAACAATATGAGGTCAGCACAGTATTAAATAGTGAAACCCTACTTACATTTTAATATAAAACAAGGCTTTGCATCAGAGGTGTTGAAGATACATTGGGTAAAAATACCATTAACTTTGAAATAATTCTATAGAGGGCGGAGTAGATACTAAAGTAATAAGACTAAATGATAAACCTTTGTTTTTACTATACCTTCATGACCACTGATTTAAATAATGTCACCTTTTAATGCACATGAGTATTTTCCGAAGGGCCCTTAGTATTTCTTTTAATACATTCTGTAAACGCATACTAGAGTACTAGAGTGACTGCGGCATCTAAGTTTCTTTTAACCCACAAGATGTAAATACAACCGATCAGTATAATTTCATTTTACAACACAATGATGCCTTGCAAGCTATTTGGCACCATCAGTGTTTTCTCGTGCAGTATTTAAATGATATAGGCCCTCATTCTGACCTTGGCGGGCGGCGGAGGCCGCCCGCCAAAGTCCCGCCGTCAGGTTACCGTTCCGCGGTCGAAAGACCGCGGCGGTAATTCTGACTTTCCCGCTGGGCTGGCGGGCGGTCGCCTTCAGACCGCCAGCCAGCCCAGCGGGAAAGAGGCTTCCACGATGAAGCCGGCTCGGAATCGAGCCGGCGGAGTGGAAGCTGTGCGACGGGTGCAGTTGCACCCGTCGCGTATTTCACTGTCTGCGCAGCAGACAGTGAAATACATGTAGGGGCCCTCTTACGGGGGCCCCTGCAATGCCCATGCCAGTGGCATGGGCACTGCAGGGGCCCCCAGGGGCCCCGCGACCCCCCCTACCGCCATCCGGATCTCGGCGGTCCGACCGCCGGGATCTGGATGGCGGTAGTGGGGGTCGGAATCCCCGCGGCGGTGCAGCAAGCTGCGCCGCCGCGGAGGATTCAATGGGGCCGCGGTACACTGGCGAGACCCCGCCAGTGGTGCCGGTCCGACCGCAGCTTTACCGCCGCGGTCGGAATCCCCATTGGAGCACCGCCGGCCTGTCGGCGGTGCTCCCGCGGTCCTCCGCCCTGGCGGTCAAAGACCGCCAGGGTCAGAATGAGGGCCATAGTGTTGTGGGTTTATCCTACAATATATTTTTTTCTAGTGCAGTACTAGGATTATTTCATATGACACCAATGGATTCCATGTGGATATGTCAATAATAGTTAATGTTTCAGCCTCTGCTATAATTGTTACAGGTCTTACCCTGGACGGAGTAATGTATCAGAGACTATTTAGGTCTCTGCAGAATGGGTTCCTTCTAGAGAGGCGTCTTCTTCAGCAAGTATTCCAAGTTCCTGATCGTACTTAGAACGGTGATCCTTAGGTATTCTTATGGACAACAACACTAGGGCCATCATTCGAACATGCGCACTAATCCTCTTTCAAGTCAAACTACCTTTTGTCCCCAAATGAGGATTATAACTAGTGGTCTGGTGCTATCTGCTCAATCTTCACCAGATAAATTCTGGCACAATTCAGGAGTTCAGAGACCTCAAAGTAAATCTGTGCACCTCACTTTGGGGGAAATCTCACAGTATTAACATCCTAAAGTCTGAGATTCTGAATGGTGCAGGAATAAGGCACACAGCACTTCTGCACCCAGCAGTGGTAGAATTTACCAGGCGCAGAATTACCGTCAAGGGTTGTGAGTATCATAATGAGCCCCTAGCTGAGGTCTTGCCTTGTTTTTACACTCTGAGTACTTAGTAGATGCTAAAAGGCAAAGAAGAACGAGAAAATCAATGGCACTGTTTGAATCACTATAATAATTTATCATATTTAATGTGGAATACTTATTAAGATGTCTGCACCATAGGTTTCCCTGGATTGAACTAATACTCATTTATCTGTTAAATTCACCTCAGTGGTTCATCTTTGATCCAAAGTTGTTTTGCTGAGTGAGTATGGAAGGAGGGGATGTCCTCTGCCACAGTGAGTTCAAAGATGGCCCACTGAAGTGCATCACAGCTTTCAGTGAAGGCCATTCTCGAAGTGTGTCCCCTCTGTAATGACTGGTAGAGCAATACCCGGGTACAGGAGCTGTTCTGTCTCTGTGAGTGTTTGTAGGAATAAGCAAGAAGTGATCCCAGAACAGAGGCTTTATTATTCTGCTTGTGTTTAAGTAAAGCGTAAGGGCCTGATTTACAAAGGTAAAGTACACTTTTGAATAACCTACACTTTTGAGTAAGTGTTGTACATTTTGGTTATTCACAAAATCCAATTGTAAATTACACTTTTAGAGCAAATTTACAATCAGATTTTGTGACTATTAAAAAAGTAGTAAACTTACTGAAGTGTAAATTATTCAAAAGTGTAAATTACCTTTTTCGAATCAAGTCCAATGTATTTAGCATGAAGGCATGCCACATTTGTATGGGACAATGATTAGGATTTTATCTGGGCTGTTTATTATTTAAGGAAAATATGGCTATTGTGTTAAAATAATTTATGCCTGAGCATGGAGGGTTTCAGAGAAGGAGGATGAGTCGAGACTGAAAGAGGGGTGAGAGAGAGGTTGTTCAGTTAGCAGGGTAGATTAGAAGACTGGATTATGGGTCTCTGAATCTGCATAGGAACACTGGAACAGTTTAGGAAGAAAGAGAAGGTGCAGATTGATGACGCCTGTGAGAAGAAGAATAAATTGCACAAAGATGCTTGGGCCTGTACAGAATGATGATGGTGCAGAAATATAAAGATTAACAGTTTAGGAAAGTGAGAGGAGAAATGCAGAAATGTACTGTGGCCGTGGAGAGTGACGTAGGACGAGCAAACTTCTACTGTTCAATAACAATTTAATGAAACATTCCTATCAGCGTATATATTAATTTTACAAGCCATTCATAACCAGGGGCACCTCCAACTACATATCTACGGAAATCCAGGCGCAATATTTGAAACTCCTGTGTAGATTATGCTTTGAACAACTGCACAGCATGAACTTAGGAATTTGTAAAGAATGACACTTTGAGGTTTTGCAAGTTTTACAATTCCACAAGTACAAAGAGTGCCTGATTCACAAAGGTAACTTACACTTTTGAGTATGTTTACACTTTTAAGTAAGTTTAATACTTTTCGCTATTCAAAGTTTCAAGGTGTTTTGATTAGCATATATTAGGTAAAACCATCACTAAAACAACCATCACTAAAACAATATCCTTAATAAAAGAAACCCTATTTCTTATAAAATGCAACATGCACAGTACTTGCTTCAATAAAAAATAAGATATTAATTCTGAATTACACAACAAAATACATTAGCTATATAATATTTACAATTTTTGTATCACTTCCCAGTCCACCCAGATTGGAGTCAAATGCTAAAACCCCCAAGGTAATAGTGCATATGATGCTGGGCAAACTAGAAACCTGTTGAACAATAAGCCTGGATCATGTTCAGGCCTTGGCAATGTCCCTGGAGGCAGTGCTTTCTGTGCTTATAAAAGAAAAGTGCCGGGGGTGCTGTGCGAATTGGGAACATCATGACGATTACACCAGATGTTCTTTTCATAATCAGTGCTTCTACTGCATGTAGAATTAAGTGATTTGAATACTGTGCAAACTTGGGAATAATAACAGGTAAATTCACCGGATCGTTATTGGAGCTTCCTAGGGGAGGCATGTCTAGAGCATGTTATAGTCGAACATGGTTTCAACGCCCATTCACCACAACAACTATCCAACCTTTGTAGCACAAATCAGTTCCAATTACAGAAGGGTACAAAATACTTTTCAGTATTCACAAACTGCACTGTTGTAGTAAATTACACTTTTATAGCAAGTCCAGCACTACCCATTGCCAACCACTGCAACACTCTCCCATAAAATATGATGGATGGACTTAAAATAAAACCGCATAGGACAGAGTTCCCCAAACTGTGGGTCGTGACCCACTGGGGAGTCATGAGCCAATGTTTGGTGGGCCCAAGCAATAAATAAAGATGCCCTTGAATTCTGTATTTATATTATCACATTTGCTGCAGTTCAATGACAAAGGTCAAATGTCAGGGTATGTTTTCTGATTTTTTTAACATGGAGGTTGGTGTTTACAAACTCCTGCCATTTTGCAGTCAGTTTTGCAGTCAGATAAATAAAAGAAAGATGGAAAGAAAAGTGAAGTATGTGAAAATCTTGATGGGTATGGAGTAGTTTCGTAACATACAACAAAATGTAAATACCTGTAAATAAACTGTACACATTCAGTAGCTCTGAAAGCAAAAATGAAGCACATTTTCCATAATTCTGAAGTATGAGGGAAACAAAGATTTTAATTGGATCAAAACAAATCAAGACACTTTTTCTTGGTGATGCACAAGTGATAAATATTCAGTGAATTCCGATTTCCACACATTAGCATTTGTGTGCAATATAGTTTCTATATAGTTTTATCTGTAAAAGTGAATGTCTGTACAAATCTAGCGGCCATTTCAATGGAAAATGTGTTGTCTGTAAATGACAGTGACTACCACATGATGTGTTAGTTACATTAAAAAATCACCTGCTTCATATCCATTAAAGCTACATGAGTCGCAGAAGTTTGCCATGCTGAAAAGTGGGTCATGGTTCTAAAAAGTTTGGGAAGCACTGCCATAAGAAATAATGTCGGTAAATTAATTAAAATAGTTAAAAATATAAACAAATATATATAAATAGTACATGTTTTTTATTTAATTATAAATTATTTAATAACTAAGGGCCAAATGTAGGTAGCCGTTTGCATGGTGCAAACTGTGAAAATCGCAGTTTGCGCCATGCAAACCGCCAAACGCGATGCTCACTCACAAATTGCGAGTCGGTACCGACTCGCAATTTGTGAATGCGACTCGCAAATAGGAAGGAAAGCAACTCGCAGTTACCACCAGTGTCACACTGGTGGTAACTCATTCGCATAGGGAAGGGGTCCCCATGGCACCCCTTCCCCTTTGTGAATGTCGCCAAAAATATTTTTTCAGAGCAGGCAGTGGTCCCATGGACCACTGCCTACTCTAAAAAAACGAAACCAAATGGTTTCGGTATTTTTTTCATTTTGCAACTCGTTTTCCTTTAAGGAAAACGGGCTGCAAAATGAAAAAAAAAAAACCTGCTTTATTTAAAAAGCAGTTACAGACATGGAGGTCTGCTGACTTCAGCAGGCCACCATCCATGTGAGTGCAGGGACTCGCTATGGGGTCGCAAAATGCGACCCACCTCATGAATATTGATGAGGTGGGTCTTTGCGACCCCATAACGAGTCGCAGACGGTGTCTGAGACACCGTTCTGTATCCGAGATTGCGACTCGGAAATTGCGAGTCGGACAGACTCGCAATTTCCGAGTCGCAATCTCGGACCTTACTACATCTGGCCCTTAATAACATAACTATTTTAAACTATTTTTAAATTTTGAATAGGTTATTACATGGTTCATAATTAAATGATGAATATGCACTATTTTTATATAAATTTTAAAAAATGCACATGAAGTTGGCAAACTTCAAACTTTGCGATTTACACACATTCCTACACATAATGTGAGTTATACTTTGAGGGTAAAAACTGCAAGAGGTAGCAATGAGCAGAATCACGATTCAAGAAAGCATTCCACACCGACCAATCTCCCTGGGCGCGGACCCATCCATAGATGCAAATTTGTAATCAATGCACAAGCTTTGCACATTATAAAAATTACAAAACATGTTGACACCTCCATTCTTTGCCAGTTAGCAAATATGTCTGCAAAAACATTTTGCGGAAAAACGTTCCATCATTTTTTGCAAAATGATTAACCCACTACATATACGGATTTGCAGCGTTTTCCACAGCCAAACCTAATTTCACAGGATTCTTTTTTTAAACAAATAGAGCTTCACCACAATCACAAACTTTCATCAAATTTGCGAAGATTCTAAATAGTTCAACAAGTTTGCAGAGGGAAATTATTGAAACTTTGCCCATCCCTTAATTATGTTCATTGGCATCTTGACACTAGGGGCCAAATTTAAGAAAAGTGGTGGTACAATGCATGTAGCGCTACTTTTCTTGCGGTCCCTTGACCCCCCCACCTCAACCATGTGTGTGCCGTATTTAAAATACGGTGCACCATGGTGCAGGGTAGAGGGCAATAGCATCAGAATTTCTGACACTATTGATGTACTGTTCAAGGTTAGAGCCAAAATGCTGGCGCTAGACCTCAACACTACATAGTGGCCCATTGAAAACAATGGCATGCCCCCTTTTAAGGCCTGGTCTGAGAAGGTGTTAAAAATGCCAAAAAAATGATGCAAATAATTTTTTAAGAGTGCCTCTCGTGCCTCTCATGCATACATTATGCCTGGTGCAGGCATAATGTGGAGCAAGGGGTTACAAAGTGGTGCAATGCATGCATTGCATCACTTTGTAAACGATTTTTGCCTTGTTGGGTCACATTAGCATAAAGAAAAATTACTCTAATGTGGCGCAAGGAGGCGCTGGGGCTCTTAAATATGCCCCTAGGAGTGACCTGACACAGCTTCGGTGCTAGGTGGTGCGATCTGAAACCCATTAAGTTGGTTAATATTTTGATTACTCTTTCATATCAAGAGCGATACAGACTGATGAAATATTAGAAGGGATCATGTTGTGGCGTCTCACCTGGGTGTATAGGGGTTCGTAAATGTCCACGCCATTGTCCTGGTTGTGAGAGAGGGTCTCAGCGCCCCGTTTCCAGATAAAGCGAGCCGGCGGGTTGGAGTTGACCGTGCAGCGCAGGAAGACGGTCTTCTCTTGATAGAAGCTCCCTCGTACATCGCTGATGGTTTGGTGGATTGTGAGAATGGGCTCGTCTAGATCTGCAATGGAGGGCCCGCAGTTGCAGTTAAGGAACGTCTGGTGACTGGATAGATAGCCTGGTTAGACACGGGGCCGAGGACAGGGAAGAGGGAGCATGTCTGAGGGGTGTCGAGAACGGGAGATGCAAGCGGACGGGAGAGGAGGAGGGGGAGGCAATACACCACAATTCAAAGATACTGGATAAGAGCAATGAAGGAAGCAATGGACAAACCTCATGCTGGATGCATCACACGGGACCTTGGATGAAGTCACTTACAAAATGAAGAGGATCAATTGCCTTCCATGATTTTCTGGAAGAAGTCAACATGGCGATGGTCCGAGCATCCTTAATAGGCATTAACATGCAGTATGGAAGGATAACATAAAATTTGCTGCCTGGATGAAGCCAAACAAAGTCATAACTGCGAAAGATACCCTTGGAATCACAACTGCGAGCAAGCAAGAAGGACCAAGAGCCAGGGTGGGGTGAGGAATATCATGAATGCCGCCACTTACAAGGAAATAACAAGTGGGGTTAATAGCATGGACATAAGAACTTGAAAGATTCACACAGAAATAAAAATAGCCAGGAGAAATAAAATGGGTTTACAACTGGAAGTGCATCAATGGATTAAAGTTTAGGTGGAATATCATTGGAATAGAGCAATCAAGGAATGGCATGAACACAACAAACACAGAAACAACAACCGGGAGAAACAACACAGAAATAACATCTCGAGGAACTAGCATAGAAATACCACCAGGGAGGCGGTAATCACACCTTTGTGAAATACCATCTGTTTTGTACAAATACATTATTACCTCCGAACAGCAATTTCCTGAAGGGAAAATTGGAAATGTGTGGTTATTTCTTTGTTTTTATTTTTGAGCGATAGACATTAGTGTATTCTTACTGTATACAGTGGATGAGAGAGGTTGCAAAGGTTCAGTTTTGATTTTGTTGGTCCTCTTGGTATAAAGCTTGCCCCAGTATTTCAAGAGTTGTGGTTCAAGACCACTGATGACTATTCTGTGGGTTATAGATTTACATTACCCCTCTTTTCATTATTTGTCACTCCTCTAGGGGTTAGGGGAGCCTCAATGACTAACCAGCCTCCACACGTGTCAGTCCATGTGCACACGTCCGTGGGGAAGCTTCTTGATTTCCCAACTAGAGTCTTACTGGAGGATGAAAATGTCACTTTTTTGGTAAAGTGAAAATAAATTGGGAAGAAGGTGCCTAAGGTCTTTCATCAAGACTAGCTAATACCTAAAGAGGTCTTGAAACCAATGATCTAGTTTTGGTTTGAACCCAATAATTAGGCATTATCCCAGAATGTAACATGTGAAACATAAACTCCGTAAGTGTTGCTCCACTTAGGAATATTTTCCAATATCATTATTACCACCTAGAAAATAATGAATTGATACTAAACCGAGCCCTACTAAACAAAATGTTACGCGTACTCTAGATTGAAGAGCACTGGTGTGTTTCCAGTACCCATTTTGACCCTTTCCTTTGTAACAAGGATGCACCACTTTGCATTAAGATGCTCCCAGTTGCAGCCCCATCTGGCCTTCGTCCGCTGTTCTATGAGGACCCCAACATGGATCAAGGTTGATGCTGCTGATAGCTGGGTAGACTTATTATTCATTGCTATATCCAGTGCTGTTGGACCAATATTGACCGTCTGCAGATAACATAACAACACGAGTTACCAGAAGGTGTCGTCCCCACATGAGCGACCCCCATCATCTCCAGAATTACCAGTGTAATGGAAAATAAATTAATCAGCTGGCATGGTTTAAAAATGCCACAGGGATTGAGACTTAGCTGTCAGCTTTAGAGCCTTATCAGGAATCTTTGTCGATGACAGCATCTTTGAATGAAAGCTTCTGTGAATAGTCTCTGGTTTATAATCACTTTGACAATGTGTCTGGAACCAGAATTAGATGGGATGTTAGGAGGACCTCTTTCCAGGGCTGAAGCCTTCTTCCTCCTAACTCTGTCTTGTTGTTTTCATCTGCCCCTGTAAGGTGGTCACATTATGAAAAGTTCTGAACACAAACCTACTGACCACATCATTTCAAAGTGGTACGGCTTGTAATGATACACGAGTGCAGGGCTACCGTGAATCTGGGTGATTCCCAGTAGACTGCCAGCCCTAGCACTCTACCAGCCTAATATATTGCAGACTGGTGTACATGGCACGGGGCAGCCTGGTGCCCATAGTGCACTCTCAGCTCCAGAGGCCATAGTCTGCAGGCGGGTCCTACTGGCACCTAACAGCTTTTGAAACCACAGTTTGTAAGGGGGTTCCCATGACACCCAACCAGTCGTACAGACCATAGACTGCAGGCTGGTGCCACTGACACTCTGGCAGCCCTACATACTACAGACCACAGGCTGGTGCCCATGGCACTCTATGAGCCCTACATACTACAGACCACAGGCTGGTGCCCCTGGCACTCTACCAGGCCTGAATACCACAGACTACAGGCTGGTGCCCCTGGCACCCTATGAGCCCTACATACTACAGACCACAGGCTGGTGCCCATGGCACTCTACCAGCCTTAGATACCACAGACTACAGACAGGTGCCCCTGGCACTCTACCAGCCCTAGATACCACAGACTACAGGCAGGTGCTAGGGGGGTGTTGTCTCAGCCGGCAACATATCAGGAGTTCGGGACCCTCACAACAACCCTTGGTAAAAAATAAAAAATTCTAAAGGCTGCTGGAGCTCTTGAATGCTTTTTGTGATTTTTCTTTTCTTGTCTCTCCTTAACCTTGCGCCATCCCACCTTCATGTTACGCCTCTCAAATGCTGGGTACTTGAAAAATTAAAGAGAGCGCGTGAGAGGGCGTGCCAAATGTGTTTTTGCCCAGGGCGCTCTCTGAACAAAGACCGGCTTTGCTGGGCATAAAACCGGAGCTGTAAACACGCCTCACGTGATGTTCATAAGTCTCTCCCTACCTATTTTCAGGTATAGTCTTGAGACAGCTTCCTTATCTTGCTTGATATTGAACATATATAGATACACAGATTCATGAAGGGGCTTCCAGTCAGCCTTTCACCGATTGGTCTGCTTGAGTATCATTCACATTTATTTTCTCCTACAACAGCATAGAGAGATGATCAGCCCCCTTCATCCATTGGCTGTCTTGCGCTGGGAGGGATGGCCTTTTGCTTGAGCACGTGCACAGCTGAGTGAGAAGAAGTGCCCAGGAGTTGTAGGGCTGGTGTGCCGAGGCTGAATGGCCCCTTCTATGGTTGCACACTTCCCAAAGCCTGACCTATTGGCTTTTCCGGTGCATGCTTTAGCCAGCACACGGGATTTGAAGGTCTTTACTCATAATCAGGAATTCTATTTAGCAAATTTGTAAACTGCACGTGCAAACAAGGATGCTTCACAGCGCTAGCTGAGCAGGGAAGGTGGGGGTGGGACAGAGACAGAAGAAAGTCTCTTCACATCTTGTGGAATTTTGTAAACGTTGCCTCGTGGCAAAAAGTCAAAGAAATTGAATTCTACAGGGAGTGCAGAATTATTAGGCAAGTTGTATTTTTGAGGATTAATTTTATTATTGAACAACAACCATGTTCTCAATGAACCCAAAAAACTCATTAATATCAAAGCTGAATATTTTTGGAAGTAGTTTTTAGTTTGTTTTTAGTTTTAGCTATGTTAGGGGGATATCTGTGTGTGCAGGTGACTATTACTGTGCATAATTATTAGGCAACTTAACAAAAAAAAATATATACCCATTTCAATTATTTATTATTACCAGTGAAACCAATATAACATCTCAACATTCACAAATATACATTTCTGACATTCAAAAACAAAACAAAAACAAATCAGTGACCAATATAGCCACCTTTCTTTGCAAGGACACTCAAAAGCCTGCCATCCATGGATTCTGTCAGTGTTTTGATCTGTTCACCATCAACATTGCGTGCAGCAGCAACCACAGCCTCCCAGACACTGTTCAGAGAGGTGTACTGTTTTCCCTCCTTGTAAATCTCACATTTGATGATGGACCACAGGTTCTCAATGGGGTTCAGATCAGGTGAACAAGGAGGCCATGTCATTAGATTTCCTTCTTTTATACCCTTTCTTGCCAGCCACGCTGTGGAGTACTTGGACGCGTGTGATGGAGCATTGTCCTGCATGAAAATCATGTTTTTCTTGAAGGATGCAGACTTCTTCCTGTACCACTGCTTGAAGAAGGTGTCTTCCAGGAACTGGCAGTAGGACTGGGAGTTGAGCTTGACTCCATCCTCAACCCGAAAAGGCCCCACAAGCTCATCTTTGATGATACCAGCCCAAACCAGTACTCCACATCCACCTTGCTGGCGTCTGAGTCGGACTGGAGCTCTCTGCCCTTTACCAATCCAGCCACGGGCCCATCCATCTGGCCCATCAAGACTCACTCTCATTTCATCAGTCCATAAAACCTTAGAAAAATCAGTCTTGAGATATTTCTTGGCCCAGTCTTGACGTTTCAGATTGTGTGTCTTGTTCAGTGGTGGTCGTCTTTCAGCCTTTCTTACCTTGGCCATGTCTCTGAGTATTGCACACCTTGTGCTTTTGGGCACTCCAGTGATGTTGCAGCTCTGAAATATGGCCAAACTGGTGGCAAGTGGCATCGTGGCAGCTGCACGCTTGACTTTTCTCAGTTCATGGGCAGTTATTTTGCGCCTTGGTTTTTCCACACGCTTCTTGCGACCCTGTTGACTATTTTGAATGAAACGCTTGATTGTTCAATGATCACGCTTCAGAAGCTTTGCAATTTTAAGAGTGCTGCATCCCTCTGCAAGATATCTCACTATTTTTGACTTTTCTGAGCCTGTCAAGTCCTTCTTTTGACCCATTTTGCCAAAGGAAAGGAAGTTGCCTAATAATTATGCACACCTGATATAGGGTGTTGATGTCATTAGACCACACCCCTTCTCATTACAGAGATGCACATCACCTAATATGCTTAATTGGTAGTAGGCTTTCGAGCCTATACAGCTTGGAGTAAGACAACATGCATAAAGAGGATGATGTGGTCAAAATACTCATTTGCCTAATAATTCTGCACTCCCTGTAAAGAGAGGAGGCTTAGGACAAACCCTCTCAGAAACCATTTGTATCTCAACGGAGCAGAGTGAGACCATTGCAGGGGGGTCGAACATAGGTACCTGATTGTTCAGAAATCAGGAATCGCTGCAACTCATCTGCATGATCTGGGGCCAGCTGACAGCAAAGTGCCTGCGGGGGACACAGGTGCCCCTTGCAAGGGAGCACTAATATTTTTATTTTTTGATAGTTAATGCAGAATATTGTTTTTTTTAACAAATATCTTAATTAAACAATTTAATTTATGTCTAACTTGTGCATCTTATTCGAAAAACTAATTAACCAACTGAAAAATAGTGTCCCCTTGCCACTGAACCTTGTTGCAGCGCGTGGCTTTGAACACTGAGCAACTTACATAGAATCACAGAAAAACAAAGACCGCTCCATCGCCTAAACAATCAAACCAGTCAAAGTCAATAGGCAATGATAACCAACTCCAAGATGTAACTAGTTTTTTTTTAGAACCGGGGCTTCATGAAAGCCATTGTAGGCAAAAGGCTGAAGTCAAAACAAAAAGGCCAGATTGCACCAAGTGACCTCAGAAATAGCAGCATTGTTGATGTGGGAGATGGAGTGCCAACATGGCAAACAGTCATTTAGCTTAGGACTCTGAAATTCCTCACCTCAGAGCTAGTATCTTCTGGGCACCATCAATGTAGGCATATAGGGTTCAAAGGCGCACGAGTCGTGCTATTTAGCCAAGTAGGGAGTGGCGGGATTCGATTTTTAGTCCCTTGGTTTAGAGCTGAAACTCTTAGCACCACTGATGTCTACAGAAATGTGATCTTAGCACATGGCTCCAATGTCACATTGGCCTAATTCTTACTTATTGGTCCAAGAAAGATTGCAATCAAATGGATTTTTCCCAAGGACAGAAGATGATCCATTCAAAACCCTTTGCAAAATTCCTGCTGCTTGTCATTGGTAGATATATTTATTAGGCTAACTCGTATTTTTGCTTGCTAGCTTACAAGTCGTATTCTGGATTTCTTTTGGCCATCCTACAAACCTAAACTGCATTTGAATTGAAACAGGAATACTGGTTTCGAAGAAAATGCCTTCCGATGCCTTCCCTTAAAAGTCCTGGGTGTCTCTTCGGAATGGGTGCTTATCCGATATGTCTCATCAATTGCACCAGGGGTGTTTGTCTGACTTGTCAATTGTCCTCTTACCGTTCCTCGACTATAAGGGATGATCAACACACTTGTTCTCTACGGACCAAGGCAAATGTCGCCTTTTTATCCACTGGGAGTTGTCAGTGGCCAAGTATACGTTTGGCTTCCATCAGTTGTGTCTTTGTGAAAGTGGACCTTACCTGCTATCTAGTGAGATTTAAAGCACAGTGTGATAGGGCACAATGGTAGATGCCTGCCGGACAAAGGACGCCAAGAGCAGACTACTTTCTGCTGGTAGTTGTGAGTGATCAAGTAAACATTTCGCCTTTATTTGTCCTTTGATTGGTGAATGGGCAAGTAAATAATTGACATTCATGACTATTGTCTTCTTAGACTGGCCAAGTGTAAATTTGGCATTCATGAGTCTTGTGTTCTGTGAATGGACAAGTTCACATTTGGCCTTCATGAGTCTGGTATTCAGTGAGAGGTGAAGAACACGTTTGGCCTTCACGAGTGTTGTCTTTTGTGACTGGCCAAGTACAAACTTGGCCTTCGCGAGTCTTGTATTCTGTGAATGGTCAAGCATACATTTGGCCTTCATGGATCGAGTTGCCTACGAGTGGTCACAATATTTGGCCTCAATGAGTCTCATCTTCTGTGACTTGCCAAGTCACATTTGGTCTTCATGAGTTTTGCGTTTTGTGAATTGCCTGGTATACATTTGCCTTCATGAGTCTTGTCTCCTATGACCCGCCAAGTACACATTTGGCCTTCAAGAGTCAGGTATTCTGTGAATGACCAAGAACTCATTTGGCTTTCATGAGTCTTTTTTCTATGACTGGCCAAGTACAAATCTGCCCTTTATGACTCATTTGTTCTGTGAACTGCCAAGTACCAATTTGGCATTCATGGGACTTTTTCTGGCAATGGCCAAATACACATGTGGCCTTCATGATCCTTCTTTTATGACCAGCAAGGTGCACACTTGGCTTTCATGAGTTTTATCTCATGTGACTGGCCAATTGTGAATTTGGCCTTCGTGAGTCTCATCTTCTGTAAATGGTCAAGTACACATCTGGCCTTCATGAGTCTGGAATTCTGTGAGTGCAAAGAACACATTTGGACACACATCTAGCCTTCATATGCTTCTCTTCTGTGGCTGGTTCAAGTACAAATTTGGCCTTTACGACTCCTATGGCCTCTGAATGGCTTTTCTTCAAGAAATGGCCAAGTGAACATTTGGCATTCATAAGTCTCACCTTCTATGAACAGTTGAATGCCCATTTAGTCTTCATAAGTTGAGTTCTCAATGAATGGGCAAGTATATTTTTGCCTCACGTGTCGTTCTTTGAGTCTCTGGCTCTTCTAGTGAGACGTATATCAGTACATGATAGGGAACAATGGAGGACGAGTATTGTTTATCAAGTTATGATGAAGAATGTGAGGATTTTCAAAGGCTTGCAAACACATCTGCAACCTGCTAAGAGTTTAGGAGAACCATCTTTTGCATGCATGTCAGTGAGAATAATACCATTGTTTAATTAGAGTCTATGCTTTATGGATTCAGATGTTTTCATGGCTTGCCAGGTAGCCCATGGCTCTCTGAAATTAATTCATACCTTTTCTTAGCCGAGCTGCCGCAGGTAAGGATTGCAGTAGTGGTGCAGCAGAATTGCAGTAGCGGTGCAGCAAAATTGCAGTAGCGGTGCAGCAGAATGCGGCAAGTGCGCAAATGTGCACTGCCTGCAATGCCATTTAATAAAGTTTGATTCAACAATCATGAAGTTGCCCTGCAAATCGATGCAGACCATGCTGTGTGAGACTATGTGTCAAACAGTGATGTCACATTTGAAACAGAATTATAAACAATTAAATCGGTCAAGATTCTACACCTGGAACAAATATGCAAAAAAAACTGTTTCTTGATATAAATTGTGGTTGGAAACAATTGCCATTTTTTTCAAACTTTGATTGTGGTGTTAGGAGCCGGAGTTTGAGGTGAGTGATAATGGAAAATCTCCCAATTTCTGGAGGAAATCCTAAAATCAGAGGACGCTGCACCTGTGGTCCCCCCTGCCTTCACCCCGTGATAGTGCCTATGTGTACCCCTAAATGTAGAATAGGTAAAATCTGCGTTTTCTAGTTATGTGAATCTTTAACCATAATAAACTATCAAATTCCAATAAAACCCCTTCTTTGGACCAGCACAGCATAATTTTTACTATATTACTATGAAACAGTACATCCTGGGTATATTGGTAAGCATTATCCGTACTTAGCCATCTCTTGGAAACAGACTCACTGCAAAGAGATGTACCAAGTCCATTGGAAGAGTAGATGTTAGTATTGGAAAGCCCCCGGCCACTCCATTGGCCCCATAGTTCTAAAGGTCGGATATGTCTATGGGGTTCCAGGACTCTGCATTACCTAGGTCTGAACTGCCAACCAGGACCAAAGGGGAACCTCACTGAGAGAAGATGGATTGACCTGTCCTTCAGTCGACCATACAGTATTACCAAAGCCTGGTCTTTGTTCATCAAAGGTGAATGCATTGGTAGAGCAATGGGCACCCAAGAAATGCGTCACAACAAAAGAGTATGGGCCTGATTTAGAACTCGGAGGACGGATTACTCCATCACAACGGGGACAGATATCCCATCCACCGAAACCTAAATCCCATTGGGTATAATATAAATTAGGCCCACTGTTCCTTAGAGGAGAAAATAAGCAGGTACACATTCAGATAAATATATATTAACCGCAGTGTGAGAAAAAGCATCAACACAGAGAATCCAGGTTTCCATGCAAGAGAGAACTCTTGCTTCCTTCGCTACCTGGAGAAGCATGCAAAGGGCAGTGCCAATCTGGCACCAGGAAGAGACAAAGTGAGCAGATGGATGGCACAGCATTAGGCATCTGCGTAACTAGAAACGAAGGTTGATGCGATGATAGGTTGGCAGATCAATTTCACTTCCAGCGCCCTACTCATTTGTGCGGCATCTGTGTGTGCTTGATGGCTACAGAAACACTGCAGCAATTTGGAAACAAACAGAAATCAATATTGCTGATTTCAGCCACCTGGTCACAATATTTCTAGCCAAATTTGGTTTCTGCTTCCCTTGCGGTAGACAGTACCAAAGGCATGATTCTCATTGGCCTGACTACCTCTGGTCAACAAATGTGCTGCATGCCACCCAAATAAAGTCGCAGAATAGAGTACTATCTCAGGAAAAACAGGCATTGACTAGAAAGAAGGGCCTTTAAATAGAGCATGTTGGCCCTTAAAGGGCCCCTATCACTGATGGAAAGCATCTGTGTTGCCCTTTTGAGCCTAAGTGGCAGCTAGGATAGTGCAGAGGCCTGGATTGGGGGGGTTGGGGAGATGGGCACTCAGTAGAACTGTGGGAATATGAGGGCAGCTTTGAAACGACTTACACTGCACATCTACTCGAATGGACTTGATGGCGGGGACCCCCACCCCGTTCTCTGCTTTACAATAATAGCGACCCCCCTGCAACCGATGGATCTTCTCGATGCGAAGGGTCTCGTTGAAGATGGATGTCTCCTGGAACTTTTCCGAGGCACTGCCAGCTGTCTTCGTCCATCTCACCTGAAGGAGGGAAAAGAGAGGGAGACTGAGCTACTATAAACAAGGAGACTGAGCTACCTCAAACAGGGAGACTGAGCTACCACAAAGAAAACAACTCACTCCTGTGCCAAGCGACCCTGGGACTTGGCCACACATCACAGAGGATGAAAAGAAAAAAACAAGGAAGGATGTAAAGGAGCAAGGCAAAAGAGATGCCAACTTTAGATTCATAAAGAGAAAAGTAGCAGAAGAGTGACATCACTCATGGTACAGTAGAGGGCCAATCAGGGAGTGTAAGGCCACACAGAGAAGGTAAATTGAGAGGAAATATACTGAGGATATAAACCATCAACTGGTCTGCAAAAAATAGAAATAAAATGTACCATTTTAAGGAGCGCGTTTACATTTCACTGCCCTCCCCTCAGGTTTTTAACTTTCCAAGACCCTCACTTTGAATATATAAAGGCCTGGGTATACCATACTGTAGCCAGAGGTCTTTGTGTCTTCTGCTACGTCATTCTATACTACCCTTTCTTCACCTATGGAAAGAAAAGGTGTCCTCTGTGAGAAAGGCTGACCAGCACCCTCTAACTAATGTTCATGCTGTGTTCTGTGGCAAGAGAGACAGTGAATCACAAGACAATACACTTCTTAAATCATGTTTGAGTACTATACCAGTAGTGACTTATAACAAAGAGGTGTGGCGTTTCCCAAAGTTTTAATGTTAATTATCTAGCAGTTGTTGTACTGTGCAGCAAGCAATACACCGCATGAACACTTCACAAACCAATTCTTTTGTGCTCAAGCTGTGTTATATTGGGAGAAAATCGTCTTGGCACAAGCTGTAGCCACAAGACAATAATTACATTTTAAAAGCCAACATCAACTTGCTGTGTATACGCTAACTGCAGTGCTTAATTTGTAAACAATAAAATTAAATAAAATGAAAAATAAAAATACAGTGCTGGTACCCAAAACTTTCAGAGGATGACACCACCCACTTCCTCCACTTGCCCCACCCACTTCCATCACTGGCGCCACCCATTTCCTCCACTTTCCCCACCCATTTCCATCACTGGCGCCGCTGCTGTCTGGACACAGTCCCAGGCCTTGGGTGCCCTCGCTACCCCTCCAGATGTTGTTCGGATGGAGGTAATGCCTAATCATGATCTTTTTGTGTTCTTTCAAAAAGTAAAATATCATCACTGTAATAATTCAGAGCATGTTTCACAGGTCTTATTATGTTTTTTATAGTTCCCTGAAAGATTTCAGCATCTGAACATATGCTAAAATTCATCCTCTGTATCTAAATAATCCAAGATGTGTAGAGAATGTCGTGATGTATTGAGACAGACTGTTAATTTCCAATTGATGATACCCTTTGCATAAAGCCAGTTTTGAGAAGACAGTGGCACCATTAATATTACTGTTCATGTTGTTTAAATGTTTAAATGTGGGCTTGGATATCTTTCTCTTTCAATTGCTGTATTAGGCACTTTCATGTCAACACAAATTTTGATATCCTCCTCTTGTTTTGGAACCACTACAATAGGTGAAACCCATGGCACTGGGCCAGTGGCTGGTTCAATTATGTCCTGTTGAAGCAATGAGTTTATCTCCTATTCTACTTATGCTTGTAAGTATATTGGAACTCTTCTGTGCGTTTGAGCCACTTGTTTCATTGCTTCATTAATATGTAACATAATCATTATATCATTTAATATACCTAACCCATTAAACTAATCTGGATATTTTTTATAATTTAGGATGATCCAACATCATGTTACAAGTCATTGCCAACAAACCTGTGAGTTGAGCAGTGACATTTCTTAGTAAATATGGTCCAGACTCTTCACCTTTTAATACATGTATCTCTTCTTTACTGAGCGTATCACCACAATGTAACATGTCTTAAAATTTCCCTCAACAAGAAACAGGATGTTTGGTTCCCCATTGAAAAACACTGACATTTGATGGACTTAAACAAGGTTGTTTCTTCATTTTCTGGTATTCAGTGATACACATGATATTGCATGTCGCTTCACTGTAAAGGACAAATGGAACTTTTTGGAAGCCAACCATTATATCTACAGAGGCTGTTTTCTCTGTATTTTCCCTTCTTATCATGTTAATTTGTTTGGCCACATCTTCTTCACACATCATAAACAACTTTCAGATTGTTCCACTTCTTCTTCTGAATCAATTTCAAAACCTTCCATTTGTCTGATGAATTTAGCGCTTCCTATTTTCTTTTTAGTATCTGATATATTCTGTTTGTTCCAACTTTCTTTTTTGTTCCAGAATTCATTTTTATCTTTCTTGAACCTACACACATTTGCACAGCTGTGATCAAGACCCTTGTTGGTTGAAACCCGTCGGGTGGTGGAAACACACACTTTTTTCAAATAAACAAGCTGATCAATGGACTTCCTGTGGTGCGATGGTCAATATTTGTTGAATGATTTATTGGAGTTTGGCCATTATATATATATATATATATATATATATATATATATTTATATTACCTACTGGCTTTCGCCAGTAAGTAGTTATAGTTAGGACCATGTTTCCATAGGAAAAGCATTTTTTGACTAGCCTATATCTTTGGCACCATTTGAGGGATCTTCACAAAATATTTTTAAAAATATGTGCCGGTCATTCTTGTTGCGCATGGAAAGTTTCAGGATGGTCCGTCAAGCGGGGGCCGATAAAAAGGGGGGGTAAAAAAAAAAATGCATTTCCCATGTTAATTCCCATGGGAGTTTTGAACACAACTACAGCTCAAACCGCCGGACAGAATTACACCAAATTAAGCAGAATGCTAGATTTTGTTCCACAGATTGTGCTTTTTGCTATTTGGTGTAAATCTGTTCAGTAGTTGTTGAGAAATTTCAGGAAATCCAAATTTGTATATCCAGGCTCCGGTTCCACCCCTTCCTAGGTTGATTTTGGCCCTGGGGACCCCATCTCGTAGGACCCAGCTATATAGATAAGGGTGCCAAGGGCAACCATAAAAGCTTATGGATGCCGTGAGGCAGGTGTCAAGCCACTGTGGTCCCAGCCGGCTCCTGTCTCCTGCAGGAGCTGGCATCGCTTTAAATAGCAGCTCCCTATTTTCGGGAGCAATGTCTTCATCTCTTCCCTGCACTCATGTTTGCATGCAGGGAAAGAGATGAAAACTCCACTTTCAGCAAGGGGGACCTGTCCAACAGCTTTCGCTTGCTGAAATCAGAATTATGTTTGCTTTTGCTTGGTGGGAGCTGTCAGCTTTCAACAAGCAAAAGCAAACAGCTACCTCCCGAGGGTGGGCACCTCGGATGATAGCAGGAGCAGGCCCTGGGAGTGGCGGTCCCCAGGGCCATCTATGGCTCCACGAGGGGGTTGTGTGGCCCCTCTCCATCATTTAATTTAGCCCTGGGGAGGCCGTGGTCCCCGGGGGTCCAAGACGGGCCCCTATATTCATTTCTTTTAGGCCAGGAGAGGTGGCAGTCTGACAGTCCCTGTGCTGCGGGGGAGCAACGAGGACCCCTCATAAAATGTATGAATTGCACTGGGGAGTTGGCAGTCACCCGGGCTGCCTGGGGGGGAACATGTGGACCCCGCATTAATTTTTAAACATTTGCCCCTGGGAGGTGGCGGTCCCTGGGGGTGCGGGGGCGACGCGGCCTCCCTGCATAAATTTATAAACATGTGTCTCTGGGGCATTGGGTATGCCATGGGCCCCCCCTCGAATACATGAAAAGCAGAGCAGCAGGGAGGTGTTGGTCCCTGGGGCTTTTGTGAGTCCTTGGAGGTGCCCCGGGGCACCACTCCTGTTTTTTTGCTATGCACTGGGACCTGGCTCACCCGGTGCCAAAATAAAAAGGAAATGCTCAGGCCGCGCTTGCTTTTTAAAAAAAAAAAAAATTCCAGTGAAATTTGTGAGTAGTTGCAATTTTCTGCACTTTTTTTTGTAAAAAGTGCTTTTTAGTCTTTTGGGGGCTGGGAGACCCCTAAATCAAGGCTAGTGGGGTAGGGCAAAGGTACCCTGCTCTCTTTTCTTTTTTTATGTTTATTTTTGGCTAAAGCCGAGTCTCAAAAGGGCTGCCAACACTTCTTCTTGAAGTGCTGACAGCCAATCGTATCGCTGCATGAGATTGTCAGTATTCACAAATTCATCGCAACCCTAGATACACAAATTTGGATTTCCTTCAATTTCCCCTAAACTACTGTACAGATTTACACCAAAGAACAAAAAGCCCACTTTTTGGACCAAAAGTTACCTTCCTGCCAGATTTGGTGAAATTACGTCCAGCGGTTCGAGCTGTAGTCATGTCTAAAATCCCTATGGGAATTAAAATGGGAAATTTACTTTTTCTGACCCCCTTTTTTCTTGGCCCGCTTGACAGATCACTTTGAAACTTCCCATGCACAAGGTTCTTGGGCATACTTTTTTTGGGAAAATTTTGTAACGATTTGTCAAACTGTGCCAAAGATATAGGCAAGTCAAAAGAGGATTTTTCAATGGAAACAAGGCCCTAAGTATAAGTACCTACTGGTGTCTGCCAGTAGGTAAAATATTTATTTATATAGATAGATAGATATCCTTCTGCTTTTGCCATCTCTTCCTGATGCTCGATTTCTGACTCTCTCTCTTCTTTCTCTGTCATCTATATCTTCCTCTCCTTTTCAATGTCACGTTCATAATCTCTGATTCCATTTGCTGCCTCTCTCTCTCTCCTAGGGTCTCTGTTTCTCTCATTGGCTCTCTTATCCCACATCCCTGCAGTCTGGAGTACGCTTGTCTCTCCATGTCCAGCCCATACCGTCTGCCCCTGTGTCTCCTTCTGAGTATCATCATATTGCTCTTTCTCTCCCTATCTATCTTTGCCTCACTCTCTCATTCTCTATCTCTCCCCCCCTCTCTCTCACTCCTTTTCTCTATCTCTTTTTCTCTCTCTGATTCTCCCCCTCTCTCCCCACCTCAGGTTCTCTGTCTCTCGTCCCAGCCCCTGCAGTCTGGGCTATGTTTGCCTCTCTGTTTTCATCCCTTACCCCCTCCCCCATCTTCCGGAAGTGGCCCCGCTTCACACGTTGTTGGCAGCCGCCCCCCCTGGGAAGTCTGCAGAGAGACAACGGTGTGGGCGTCGAAGGTGTCTGCAGCCTGGGAAGCACGTCCGACAGCTCCCGTGCTGAGGGAATGTCGGGGAGGAGGGGGCCTCATTACACCTGTCTAAAGCTTATGCAACGAGGGAGACGTAGTAAAACAAGTTTTTAAAAGATCCAGAAGCAGCTGAAATGCTTCACCCCGAGTTTTTTTCAGTATCACCTCTAGGTCTGACCCTTTGGCTATACTGGAGGGGACCCTAACCCAGGGGACCCCGAAGAACAACGTCAGCTCCCCAGGAGCGCCCTTTGTGCCACATACAATAATACCATATGGATCAAGGAAGTGACATACTTTCCACTTCCTGGTGGCACTTCCTGTCTCCTGCCATCCTGCACTCAGGAGCCAAACCGGTGCTCCACTGAAGGAGTCCAGGGAGCTCCAAGAAGGCCGTGACCCCTTGGCAACTCAAAGCTTATTGCAGTAAACTGAGACTGTCAGAGCACACAGTCAAGCCTGAGTGTTTACTTTCATTAAAAAGTTGTTGTGGTTTTGATCCTGTTTGACCCCGATGGAGGGCGGGTGTCCCCGCATGAAGCACACCATGCCGGTAGGTTGCTGGAGGTAGGACCTATTAACTAATGTGCATTAATGACTGTTGGACTTTTTTGCTTATGCAGGGTCACCTCCAATCTTTTTGCCTCCTGCCTCCTATTTTTTCTGACTTGGTGCTGTTGGCTTTTGAACTCTGAGCACTTTACCGCTGCTAACCAGTGCTAAAGTGCATATGCTTTCTGTGTAAATTGTATGGTTGATTGGTTTATCCATGATTGGCATATTTGATTTACTAGTAAGTCCCTAGTAAAGTGCACTAGAGGTGCCAGAGCCTGTAAATCAAATGCTACTAGTGGCCCTGCAGCACTGGTTGTGCCACCCACATAAGTAGCTCTGTAATCATGTCTCAGACCTGCCACTGCAGTGCCTGTGTGTGCAGTTTTAACTGTAAATTCGACTTGGCAAGTGTACCCACTTGCCAGGCCTAAACCTCCCCTTTCCTTACATATAAGGCACCCCTAAGTTAGGCCCTAGGTAGCCCCAAGGGCAGGGTGCAGTGTATGGTTAAGGTGGGACATATAGTAATGTGTTTTATATGCCCTGACAGTGAAATATTGCTAAATTCGTTTTTCACTGTTGCAAGGCCTGTCCCTCTCATAGGTTAACATGGGGTCTACCTTTAAATCTGATTAAAGTGTAGCTTCTCTTTGGGAGAGGATGGACATGTGGAGATGGACATGTGGAGTTTGGGGTCTCTGAGCTTACAATTTAAAAATACATATTTTAGTAAAGTTGATTTTAAGATTGTGTGTTTGAAAATGCCACTTTGAGAAAGTGAGCATTTTCTTGCTTATACCATTTCTGTGACTCTGCCTGTTTGTGGATTCCCTGTCTGGGTCAGTTTGACAGTTGGGCTGGTTGCACCTCGCACTAGACAGCAACACAAAGGGAGCTGGGGTGTAGTCTGCATTTCCTGATGAGCCATCTGTGCTAGGAGGGAGCGGAGGAGTGGTCACTCACACCTGAAAGGGCTGTGCCTGCCCTCACACAATGCAGTCTCCAACCCCCTGGTGAGTGTCTGGGGCCTGGCCTGTGCAAGGCAGGATTTCACATTCAAAAGAGACTTTACTTTGAAGTAGGCCTACTTCAAATGAGAAATTGGGTATAAGAAGGGCACCCAAAACCATAAACTTTAGATCACTTCTGGACATCAAGAGGAACCTCTGCCTGGAGAAGAGCTGAAGAGCTGAGGAAGAAGAGCTGCCTGTGACTGTGCTTTGTGGAGCTATCCTGCAGTTGCTGCTTCTGCCAGAGTAAGAGGGCAAAGACTTGACTTTGTGTGCCTTCCATCTTGTGAAGAAATCTCCAAGGGCTTGATTTAGAGCTTGCCTCCTGTTGTTTGAAGTCTCAGGGACAGCAAAGATTTCTCTCTGCCAGCACCTGGAGTCTCTGGAGAGACTCCTACTCTGCCCTGTGGTGCCCATCCAGTCCCTGAGCCCTTGAAAGGAAAGCTGGTGGAAATCCAAGGAAATCGACTTCGGACCGACGCCGCTGCTGAATCCAGTAACGCTGCCTGCAACCGACTCCGTGATCTTCGCTGGAACGCGATGATCTTCGCAGGCTCGGCACGGCTGCAGCCCCGGAGAAGTCGCCGCACCACATCGTGACCGACACCGCTCGAAGTGCGGGGATTCAATGTTTTGCACAGATGCCACGATCCCCGACTTTGTGCATCGACTTGTTTTCACTCTTCACCAAAGGTACTGTACTTGGGGTCTACGCAACTCCGTGTCTGGCGCCGCTGGTGTCGGCTTGTTGGGAACGACTCCGTCACTACGCCGTGTTAACACCTCATCAAAGCATTTTGTGTTTCTAAGCGCTATTTTTGAGTTTAATCTTTAAAAATTCATAACTTGATTTGTGTATGTCGGATTTTTGCCGTTTTGGTCTTGTTTTGTTTAGATAAGTATTTCCTATTTTTCTAAACTGGTGTTGTGTCATTTTGTAGTGATTTCATTAAGTTACTGTGTGTGTTGGTACAAATACTTTACACCTAGCACTCTGAAGTTAAGCCTACTGCCCTGCCAAGCTACCAAGGGGGTAAGCAGGGGTTTGCTGAGGGTGATTCTCTTTTACCCTGACTACAGTGAGGGTCCTTGCTTGAACAGGGGGTACCCTGACTGTCAACCAAAGACCCCATTTCTAACAATGACCGTCTATTTAATGAAAGGAAATAAACTGCCTTTATAGCAGATCCTCCGTGGAAGGACTTTCTTCTTTGGTATTACCTTCATTCAAACAACTAATGATTCAATAATAACTTTATCATTGTCAATAACATTTCTGTAACTTTCACTGATATCACTGGTAACTTTTTTAATTATCAATTAAGCACTTCAATTCAACAAAATATGTGCAAGAGTTCTTCTCTACTTTAAACCTTCTGCAATAAAAGCCTTTTGACAAACCATGAGGGGACCCCACACTCCTGACCCTCTTGCAAGGCTACAGCTTTGGGGGTGCTTTACAAGCTAAACAACCTCTCCAGGGATCATCCACATAAGCCGGTCCCAGGATGCTTGTTTCCAGTGAGGGAGGACCTGCTCTGGCAGTTTGGGCTGGATTGTTCCCATGGGGAGCAGGGTCAAGACTGATTTGCGGATGGCTGGGTCCAAACAGGAAAAACAAAGGATTTAGGCCCAGATCTATGACTGGGGGTGAAAGTTTGACATTGTTGAGCATTCCGTCCATCATCTTTTCGCTTTTTACATTTTTTATAACTTTTTTCTTTTTGCTATCATCCACATAGCCCCTGGAAGACATCTGGAGAAAATTTGTGGGGACCACTGTGGGGGATACCACACCCCAGGAAAGCCTACAAACACTTAGGCCCTGATTTATACTTTTTTTGCACTGCGTTATTATATTGTATTTTGTAAGTTTGCGCCGCTTTTGCGTCAATAAATGACGGTAATGCAGCGCAAAACAAGTATAAATCAGGGCCTTATTCTCATGTTGGTGGTGCCCCTGCCCTTCCTCCTAGCACCACAAAGAGCAAATATGTGGGTTTCTAGAGCACCCCAAAGACTTCTGTTGTGTTCCATGCCCGGAGGCATGTATATTGTCGACTCTGTGCTCCCAATACCTGAGTTTTGTCTTTTTAAATGCTACCACTGTCCCAATTAGGGGATTTCCTCCTTCTCTCCTGGAGCACCACGTGGGGCCAGCTCTCTTCTCGGTTTCTTGAAGGAGCCATACCAGAGTCTTTCCACTCACAGTCAGTGCTGGCGGGAGACTTGATGCATGTTAACCTCACCCGCGAGACACGGGCACACTGGTTCCTGGGCCTCCCTGGGATCTGATCAATCTGGAAGAGCATCAGTATTCTGTTTCCTTTTTTTCTTTTTGGTTTTGTTTTTCACCATGTCCAGAAGGGTGGGGGCTTTTGACAACGCATTCTCCAGTGGGGGGGATGCCCCACACACAGCCCATCCCTGCAGATTTTCCACTTGTGCTGACCCCGAAGACCTTGGCCTTCCCCAGAGGTATTTTTAAAAAGAAGGAAGGGGACACTACTTGCAGTCATAGCAAACTAGGTCCCCCAAGGGCACCACTCTTCTTCTTTAGTTCTTTCTGGCCCCAATGGGTCCTGGTATTGTTTGCTCCTGAGGGGGCTCTAGCCACCAGCAGGTGTTTCTTCATGCCTCCTGGACTCTAAACATTTGTCTTCTTCTGGGAGCTTGAGTTTTACTGTGCTCTCTCCTTGTGGAAAACCTTCTCCAGTCTGGCCTCCTGGCACCACTTCTGGGCCCGTGGTCTTCCTCAGCAGCACCTCAAGGTTCCAAGGCAGAGGACCCTCTCCGCCTGATAACTTCAGGTCCCCGACCTCCTGTTTGGCCACTTGCAAAGCACCTGGGACTGTGGAAGTCAGTGTCTGCTCCTTCTGGAGTTCACACTCCTGTAGGCGCAGTCCACAGAAGATCCAGGGGAGCCCTCCAAGATCCCTCAGCAGGTCTATCCCTCTTCTGACCCCCGATGTTGTAGGGGGTCCTGCGCCACTGGCCTCAGAAAAAGAAATCCTAGTTTCTAGGTGCCAACAGTCAGAAGTCCTTGGATGCGTCCTGACACCAGTGGCGAGGTATCTTCTCTCTTCCAGTTGGGCATTCCTCTGGTGTGGCTTCCCCCAGATCCAGGCTGTTGTCAAATGTCACTTCCTTGTGCACACGTTTTTAAAGTGGGAGTTGAAAAATCCAGAAGCTATGCGCCTATACCCAAGCTCACCCACTGTCACCCATGCCCAAACCTCCTGCAAAGTTGTTTGGGAATTTCCAAGATGGCGCCGACAAGTGGTCTATTGACATTCTCTGAGAGTCTAAGCAAGGCCCGAACTGTCACAGCTGCCTGGTCCCTTCCGTTGAAAACTTCAAAGGACAGGCCCGCCTGCGTCTGTGGGATTGAGCCTTCCAAGACACAGTGCAGTATGAAAAGTAATTAGCATGTGCAGATTCTATCCCCCACCCTCTCTTCTATGAACCGGCCTAGTTACTAACTAATTGCCCTATTGTGTGGTGAGGCCTTCGATCCTCCAGCTGGCCAGCAGACTCATTGACTTGGCCCAAAACGATGAATTTTGAAGTGCTACAATGAGTGCAGATATGTGGAAATTATTGTCAATATGGATTCTGAATCATGATTTACAGTGATAAGGGTGTATCATCAGAATCTCTCAGGCCTAACCATGACAAACGTATAGTTTAGTGTAGATTTGGTCCAGAGGATATAATACAGTGAGGCACACAGATGTCTCAGTATGCATTACAGATGTACACATTCACACTATTAATGCCATTCATATTATAATGCCTTCCCAGGTCAACACCAATCCCTGAAGGGTCTTTTCTATTAAAGGTTACCTGTGTGCAGATACCAGGCTGAGTCTGCACATGTGCACACATGCACACACATACACACACACATGTGCGTAAGTGTTCACGTGCAACCAACTCAATCTCCTAGTCTAGCTGCACTACAGCAGACCTTACCTTGTGAGTCAGGCACTGACAGCTTTCCCAGTTCATTATAACAGAGCATAGAGTGAGTGAGACTCAGGTAGTGAGACTCACTCACAGCAGAAGTCCCTAATCCAGGTGCTACAAACAATCCTAGGGGATTAAAGGGGGCAGAACACGTGTCTCACCAACACCCATTATTTAAAAGTAGTACACCCTCTGGGGACCTTTGTCTCTTACCTGCGGCCTTGGATGTCCCGTTACCAGGCACTGCAGGACCAGGGTGTTGCGCTCGCGGATGGTGTAGACCCTCTCGCTGATATTGTCCTCCTTCACCACGCAGGCCTGCCCAGCATGGATGATCTGAGCCTGAGCTGGAGCTGGAAAACATAAGAGCAGAAGAGGGATTCAGCGTCACAACTCATGCGTAGCCAGATGCAACACATGCGCACTTACACACATTTTAGGAGGGCCCTGAGGGGGGAGTGGCTAGGCGTGTAGGAGGTTCCTAAAACCTTCCACTGATAAACAGTGACGTTAAATGGAATTTGTCTGTTATTTGCAGTCGCTGACGTCTGTAGTCAGAGAGTAGCTGCAGAGCCTTGACATGTAGAGAAGAGGAACACAGCTGAACAGGGAAGGAGAGTGAAATGAAGCACAAAGACAGAAGGGGACTCACAGAGAGACTAATAATAAATACACTGTCAAAGGAGAGAGGAAACAAGGAATAGAGAGGGAAGAAAGAGGTTGAGAGAGGAAATACAGCACAGAAGTGCCTAAAACAAATAAAGGACAACAAGTACAAGTCTGTGCGAAGGCCAGACCTGAGGTGGGCAGGGCAGGGACATCCCTGTCTCCTATGTTACTATTAGACACTCCTGAGTAGCAAAACCCAACAGCTATATCCATGGTTTTAACTTTATGACTTATATTACTACTGGGCTTGCCTAAGGAGCAAAATATCCCATTTCCATGCCTGAGTAGTTCATCTGGTTCAGATACTTTATTTTCATTCTGGGAGTTGCAGTCCCGTTAATCCCACTATAAAATCATGACTACAAGTCCCAAAATGCAAAGGGAAAGCCGGATTAGAGGAGTTACTCTCTCATGGACCTAGGAATCATGAGAGATTGTACCACTGAATATCGACCCCCAGAATATCGTGGTACAAGAATATTGAGCGACGGAATATCGAGCGACGGAATATCGAGCGACGGAATATCGAGCGACGGAATATCGAGCGACGGAATATCGAGCGACGGATTATCAAGCGACGGAATATCAAGCAACGGAATATCAAGCAATGGAATATCGAGCGAAGGAATATTGAGCAACGGAATATCGAGTGACGGAATATCGAAAGGTAAGTGCATCTAGAGAAGTATATTTACTATTCTTAACTCCCCATCTGCGTACCTTGAGGGCACATATATGTGAAGTTAAGTGTTGAAAATCTAGACTTACCTCGCAATATTGTTTCAACAATTTGTCCTCAATATTTTGCCCCATCGATATTCTGGGGTCCATATGCCGGGAGCACACCTCTTGAGAGACCTTCTGTGGTCTGAGAGACCTTCTGTAGGTCTGAGAGTCCTTCTGTAGAAATGCTGAGATGCGGCAAGACTGAGCAGGGGGTCTCGCCAGACCGCTGCATGCCAGCCTGGCATCAAAATCCCAGTCCAGGGCTTTCCTTTACAAATGATGAATTATCAGGTGTGCTCATCCACCTGGCCACCCAAGGCTAACTCTCTGAGAGAGCACAGATTTTTTTATTCTCCTGACACCGACGAAGAAATTACCAGGACACGATGGACTTACTACCTGTGATGGAGGTACGATTATCCTGGACTATACCTACTGCCCCCACCACTGAGGATGTCAAGTTTGTGTGTCAGAGAAGCTTGCACTGCTGATGTCTGTGCGGTGTCTGCGATTTACAAAAATGTGCACTTATGCAATCATGTGCACATTATCCTTCACACCTGCTCAGAGGTGCACAAGGAGAGGCCTCACTCCATGCCAATTTAAATATGTGCCTCTTTGTTGAAACTGAAAACAGAAATCGTATTGTAATGTAACACCTATAGCAGTCGTGCTCAGAAGATGTGACACTGCAGAATTAAAAGAAATATAGCTCTATTCAGAGGTTCTGGCCCTCCCCCACTAGGAATATGTCATCTCTGCTCAGAGAGCTGACACTTACTAGAGAAGCATGGCCCCATGCTGAGAAGCTCTGATACTGTCCTGTTACATGTACCGCATACCTTTGATAAGTGCCAGCACTGATCCCAGTGGTTAAATTGTGAAAACATAAGTGTCAGGAGGCCACCACAGCTTGCACCACCTATAGCTGCTGCCAGCGCTGCTAGTGACAGCACCTACTCAGCTACTAACAATCACACGCTGCAAGGGTGACAGTTCAGACTGTTTGAGGGCCAGTGGTTAATTTGTAAAAGCCCTCCTCTTAAACATGCGGCTGCTGCAATTAAATGTGTGAACACGGAATACTGACGCAGCTAATCCTGGAGCCATCTCGGGCCTCTTCAATCCATATAAAGCCACTCCCTGCCCCTTCAGATCACCCTTGCAGCTTTCTACTTTCTCCCTTTGTGGCGCTTTTTCGTTTTTCTCTTCCTCTGTCTTTCCCATGTGTGTCTTTTGCTCACAGCAAATGCTTGAGGCAGAAGAATAAGCCCCGGCCCTAAAAAATAAGTGCCGGTGCTCAGCACCGGAAACCACAAGCACAAATTAAGCACTGTTGAGGCCCCTAAAGCTATAACAATGCTTTGGCAGCAGGTATTAGTTGTTTTTAATGCATATTGAATGAATAAACAACTGTTGTTCACCTCATCTCTAAATGACACAAACAGCGCCACCATGTGGCAGATAGCCATAAATGCTGGTACTGACAATTAAGTGCCTGTGCCAAGGACTGGAAACCACTGGCTCAAATTAAGCACTGAATACATTCATTTATGGCAGCCTGCATAGAGTAGGGTGTTGGTCATGGCTCATTAAAAGTATAGCAGTGCTGCTGAGACATGCTGAATCTGTCCCATTCCTGCTCAGAGGGTGTGGGACTCTCCCACTGAAAGCACCAAAGCGCTGCTGTGAAGTCCAGGCACTTCCCCCATAGCAGCCCTGCTGACAAACAGTGTCCCATGAAACCACTAGCAGCTGAGCTGAGAAGGAACTATTCTGCCCATTAAAAGCGTGGCATGCTGCTGGGAAGCGCCCACGCTGTCCTGTTACAAGTACATCAGTGCTGCTGAGGCCTGCTGGTACTGTCCCATTCACGGTAAAGGAGGTCGCTCAGAAGTCATGGCTCTCTCCCTTTCAAGGCACTGGCCTGTTCCGGAGTAGTGCTTTAACAGTCCCGTAAAAAGTGTCCTAGCACCTCCAGTGCAATCTCCTGTCCTTACTGCTGAGGCTACCAGCAAGTTAAAAGTCCCAACTCAGATAAATATTTTAAAAAACACACAATTGCACACACAACTCATCTTCCTACAGGTCCTATCAACGGTTTCACTGTATAAAAGCCATGTCTCCTGGCTTTGCCAGTGGTTGTTACATGCGTTGGCTCATAATGAAAGCAGTGCTCAGAGCCGCCTGATGGCCAGAGGAACATTTGAATGGATTTGTATTTGTTATAAAGGTCAGCTGTACCTTCACCTGCCTCTGGGGGGCCTCCTCGGGTATTCCTGGGGCTTCGGAGGGGAGGAGGCTAGGCAGGGTGGGATTGAATATAAAAGGGGAGCAAACTTTTCTTTGCTTGGGATAATGTTTCACCGGGGTGCCGGCTCTGCTGTGTGGAAGTCGACTCGACCAAAGCGCTTCTTATGCAGTATCGAGGCGCTCTAATCGTCTGCGTTCTTTTGAGGGATGATTCGTGACTGCAGCGAAGCCATTAATACAAAATGTGACGCTTCTGAAGAGTTTATTCCTTATTTTAGAATGGAGTCCCAGGTTTGCCGTGGCAGTCCCGGTTTTCAAAAGCTGTCCCGGCAGATTTTGGGAAATTTAGCTCACGTCCCCGTTTTTAGAGAGGGTCGACTGAATGTAGAGGGAGGTGCGTTTTTATCTTTTCCAAAGCAGGGGAGCTTAACAGCTGGTGTAGGAAAGCAATTCAATTAAAAGACATGGCACTGCATTTAAAAATCGCATGTAATTTATTTTCTTAGTGCCTCTTCGGTAATTCTGTGCTGCTGAGCGCCATCATTCTGGGGACTTGGTTGATGCAAAATTGTAGTCCTTCTTCTGTTTTTGCGAAATGTCCCAGTTTTCGGTTTTAAAAATCTGCTTACCCTATTTATAGGTCAATCTACTATGGGTAGACCATTATAATAATGGACGAACACGTGTCTCTCTCTTCTTTGCTTCTGCACCCCCCCACCCTTCTCCTCGTCTCCTTTCCTCTTTCCAGTGTTTTCTCTTTTTCCCTCTTTTCCCCTCTCTCTCTCTCCAGAACACCTCCCCCTGGATTCTGCTTCCCCTTCTCCACCCTCCTGTGTGCCCCGCCCTCTGTCTTACAGCCATGTGACTCTCATAAAAGCTGGGCATGCTTGCTCAGTGGGCTAATGCATCCACTGCAGGGATCTGTGTTTGAATGTGGTTCTAAGTTTGAATCCTGGCTTGCCCACTCAGCTTTTCATCCTTCTGAGGGTGACCAATGAGTTGTAAAGAGGTGTGTGAGCCAGGAAATGAACGGGGAGAGGCGAGCCGAGCCAAGGGCACAGCTTAGATCTTGGAGCCAGTGCATGAGCCGAGCCCTGAAAGTGTTTGCTACGGTATATCATAGACCACACATCACGTAAAATATGATAAGGTCTCTCCAAAAATCAAAACAGTTTATTTCTTTAGCATGTAGATGCTTTGATGCTAATACCTCACATTATAGCACTGCACTGAGAAGTACTTTATTAAAAGTGATAATTTCTCAACATGAACCTTTAGTGAAATATGAGGCATGACAGTTGTCATGTAAACCCTGTACTGCCCCTGAATATTACAGAGTAACATTCCTTATGGTAAGTCTTTGTAATATTACAGAGTAACATTCCTTCTGGTAAGTCTTTGTAATATTACAGAGTAACATTCCTTATGGTAAGTCTTTGTTTTTACCTCTTTGGGCACCTTCGGGCAGTTTTTATATAGCGTGCACTCAACCCGAGTGTATTGAAGCGCTTTGCACGATCACCCGTTATAGTGCACAAGGACACCAGTCTTTGTTTATAGGGATGGGGAGATTAAGTGATTTGCCCAGAATCACAGGATGTTGAGCTGTGCCATGATGGTCCAAAGTCAGAAGCTCTGGTGCTAGCCGCATCCAGGGTACGGGGAGGAGGCAGGCAAAGGCCGCATGAAAGCTCAGCTCGGGGTTCGAACAACGGCCTCGAGCTGAGCGAGAGCCAGGCTTCAGGTTTCAGTGGGCCGCCCACCTCCAGAGCTGAATAACAATAAACATCAGGGCCAATATTTCATATGTACCACCCTGGCCTCCTCAACGCAGTGGCATTCCTTTCACAGGGTGCACCAGGAGTAGAACGGGTCAGTCCTGCCTATGACAAAGAATGCACTGCCCCCAGCACACAAGCAAATTTGCATCTGCCCTAGGGGCAGGGCCACTGGAATTATAAAACTGTACAGCCACAGCGTTTTTCTCGTAATTGTATATTTGCTGCATTTGCCACATAATTTATTTGCCGCATAATCTGCGTCTCTTAACAAAAAATAACATTTTGTTTCTAGCTCAAGCGGTTCAAAATGTACTAAAAACGCAGCGATACATGTTGCCGCGCAGTGGAAGGCCGATTGCAAAGGTTGTCAGGTCAAATTTATTTTGCTCTTTTGCTTATTGCTATATTGGATTGTTAAACTGGTACTAATGAGATGCAACCACAGCCCAGACAGTGCTAACAAGTGTAAAATGAAAAATTATTTAAGTAATACTGTCACAAAATATGGCACATTATGCTGAATATTTGCCTTTTCCTGCAGCACAATTTTCTCACCCCTGCCGCATAATTTGGCCCTCCCCTGCTGCATTATTCCAATGGCCCTGGCCCTAAGGACAGCGAATTAGTGAAAGAGGGACTAGCTGTCTCACTGGACCACCTTTCACTGTGA
Organism: Pleurodeles waltl; assembly: GCF_031143425.1. Taxonomy (NCBI): domain Eukaryota; kingdom Metazoa; phylum Chordata; class Amphibia; order Caudata; family Salamandridae; genus Pleurodeles; species Pleurodeles waltl. The sequence goes on from NC_090444.1 coordinate 1,823,653,713, forward strand.
AGGTATCAACCAGCCAGCTTGTCGAACGGGGTGGAGATCGAGTCCCCTGTGGGTGGGTCTGCGAATCTGCCTGCAAGAGGATGTCTTGGGGAGTCGATGGGACCTCTCTCTTCCCTTCCAAAGGGCAACTTGAACGGGTGCACTGACTATGCACAACCTGAATGTCAGTGTGCCACCCAACAGCTTCTTTGTCTCGGCGCCCTGTTTATAATGCAGCACACTGCAAGCACAAAAGGATTGCCTTGTTTGCATGTGGCGCTCTATATGTACCAGCGTGATCTGTATTACAGAAGGGTCTGCACAAGGATCTGTTTCCTCTGCTATGATAATAAAGTGCCCTGCAGCAGCACAAAAAGTGGGTGCCAACAGAGGCGGCTCCTCCGTTATGGCGGAGGAGCGTCGCCACCCGCCAGCAGCAGAAGCTGCAAAACTTTCACAACAAGGGGATAACTATGTTTATTATCCTCTGGCTGTGAAAGGGGCAAGGCATCTGGGGTGAGGAGCTGTGAGGGGGAGTGCTCAACCCTCCCACTCACTGTGCATGGATGTTTGGCCGGCCGGCTCAGGCCGGTCAAACACACATGCGCGGTATGCTCTCTCCAGCCCGGTAAGCTGGAGAGAGCCTGCACAGGCTCCCAGTCTGCCTGGGAGTGCCTAGCCAGGGCGCTCCCAGCCAATCCTGACGCTGCTTTGAGCAGCGTCAGGACTGGCCGCAGGGCAGGCTGGGAGCCTGTGCCTGTGTGTGCAGCCAGGAGGGAAAGAGGGAAGAGGAGCACGGCGCTGGACTGCACGAAAAAGGTAAGTGTTTTTTTTTTTTTTTAAGTTTAATTAAGTTAAATTTTAGGTGTCCTGACCCCCCGCCCGATCGTTTCGAGCGACGTGGGCCATGACTGGGTGCCAATGCCTGTTACTCTCCGGGGGCACTATTGATAGTGCGACCCCTGGTGTTCATTGCCTACACACCACTTGTGCTATTGAAATACAGATTACAGTATATCAGCTCTCACTGTCAATCATATATGACGTCAGCAGACTGAGTTTCATCAGTTTGTTTACATAGACCTAACCAGGGGCAGCTCCTCCATTAGGGCGGAGGAGCGTTGCCCCCCCACCAGCAGCTTCAATCCTTTTACTAAAAAACGATAATACACTATGTTTATTGTTGTTTTTTTAGTAAAAGGGGTGTGGCCACAGGCTGTGACGAGCACTGAGGGGGGACTGCCCAGCCGGCCAAACACACATGCGCAGTAGGCTCTCTCCAGCCAAGCAACATAGAACATCTCTCTCTCTCTCCCTCTCTCTCTCCCTCTCTCCCTCTCTCTCTCTCTCTCTCTCTCTCATGCACCATCAGAATGGCTCGATTCCGGCTCTTGAACTTTCCATAATCAGTTATGACAAACGTTAGCTTGGAGAACGGTGGGTACCTCAGAGTTGACCTGGGCCTACCGCTCATCAGTGGTACAGTGCACCTGAGGGACCTCTGTCCTCACTGACTCAATGCGAGAAGCATTTCTAGTTTTATGGTTTCATAAAGAATTGCATAGTGCCTTACAACAGCGCTGAGAAGCCCATCGGAGCAGCCAGATAGAACTGCCTTTGGTTGCCGCCCTATTAAGGTGCAAAGTCTATTTGCCCAATTATGGCCCAGTAGAAATTAATAATATGTATCACATATGACCTGTACTGTTTAAAGCACCCACTAGCACGCACACGGGTCATCCAGCTGGGTGAGAAACGATCCTAGAAACCAGGCTTTGTAGGTGCCTAACACCCCGTGGAAGTAATTACGAAGACCCTGACCCTAACCATCCATTCCATCAACACAATTATCACAAGATTTGGCCCAAAATAACAAATATTGAGGAATGTGTCATTTACAGCATGCAACTGCATGAGTAAATGTACATTGAGCTCCATCAGGAGTTTATTTCATATCATCTTCACAAAGTTGGTCTGTCCTTGACCCAAAGTCACCACTTCACATGCCACAGTGGCCAGTGTTACAGTAACCCATCGTAGGCAGCTGCCTTACTGTACATCACATATAGCCACAAGAGGGTGCCAGAGTGCAACAAATGTGCCTAAAATGCCCTTGTTGCTAGAGTAAAAGGAGAGCCCAAATGGCAATACATCATCTTGCCTAGGGCTGTGCCAGCCATGCACCACTCTACGCCCTGCAGAAAAAGGGGACATACATAGTTTTTCTAAACTCTGCTGCTTGAAGAAAGCGGGCTCAGAGGCAGTTTAGACTTTCTGTATTCACTTTATACTGTAATTCTATTCGTGATTTGATTACTGCCTTCACAAGGTGCTTATAAAGAATTCCAGCCGCACTCAGCTTACGGTGAATAACATTTTTCATATTTATTCATATTCAGTCACTTTCATTTAATGCCAGTCATACAGTATTTACTTTTAACACAGACTATCCATCATATTAGTTGGATTTCTTTCAGCTTTATACTTTCATGAAGTAGCACATCACAGGGCATGGGCTTGTGGTGGTACATTTTAATGAGAAGCTGGAGACACCCCAGCATGCCCCCCCCCAACCTCCCACCACGGCTGCTGCTTTAATGCAATAGGCGCACACTTGCATAGGCAATGCCTGCATGCTCCTGGATTCTGCATCAAGAATATATTCTCACGCTGGGAAAATCTATCTCCTCCTGTGTGATTCTGCCTGCTTTTATTGACCTGAAAGTATGGATTCTTGATCAGTGGTGTGAGCTGAGGCGTGACAAACAGGCCTCAGTCCCACGTGCTCAGTAATACAATATGCCTATGGTCCTCAACCCAGCTCCTACTGCTGCACACCTGTCATGGTTGTGTCATGGCGCTAGTATACATTGAAAATCTTTGAAAATTGTTGTATTTATTTCCTTTAGACTTATGTGTATTAACCATAGATTCATTTGAGGTTGTTTTGAATTTTGCCAACATTTTGTATCATTTTATCATTTATGTTCATATTTACTTAGAAAATTAGGAAATTCTAGTGAGAGCTGTGGTCTGCGGTATTATGTGAGTCACAGGCCAACAGGTGTATTTCTGATGACACTTTCCATTTCAATGAAAACACACCTAAATAAGCAAATTAGCAGAGAGCACAGTTGTATGGTGCACATGGAGAGCAGAGTTGTATGTTACATGGAGAGCAGAGTTGTATGGTGCACCTGAAGAACAGTTGTACGGTGCACATGGAGAGCGGAGTTGTATGTTACATGGAGGGCAGTTGTATGGTGCTCATGGAGAGCAGAGTTGTATGTTACATGGAGAGCAGAGTTGTATGGTGCACCTGAAGAACAGTTGTACGGTGCACATGGAGAGCGGAGTTGTATGTTACATGGAGGGCAGTTGTATGGTGCTCATTGAGAGCAGAGTTGTATGTTACATGGAGAGCAGAGTTGTATGGTGCACATGGAGAGCAAAGTTGTACGGCGCACATAGATAGCGGAGTTGTACGGTGCACATGGAGAGTGGAGTTGTACGGCGTACATGGAGAGGGGAGTTGTACGGCGCACATGGAGAGCGGAGTTGTGCGGCGCACATGGAGAGCAGAGTTGTACGGCGCACATGGAGAGCGGGGTGGCACGTGCACATGGAGAGCAGAGTTGTACGGTGCATATGGAGAGCGGAGTTGTACGGCGCACATAGAGAGCTGAGTTGTACGGCGCACATGGAAAGCGGAGTTGTACGGTGCACATGAAGAGCAGAGTTGTACGGTCACATGGAGAGCAGAGTTGTACGGTGCACATGGAGAGCAGAATTGTACGGTGCACATGGGGAGCGGAGTTGTACGGCGCACATGGAGAGCGGAGTTATACGGTGCACATGGAGAGCAGAGTTGTACGGTGCACATGGAGAGCAAAGTTGTACGATGCACATGGGGAGCGGAGTTGTAGAGTGCACATGGAGAGCAGAGTTGTATGGTACACATGGAGAGCAGTTGTATGGTGCTCATGGAGAGCAGAGTTGTATGTTACATGGAGACCAGAATTGTATGGTGCACCTGAAGGACAATTGTATGGTGCACATGGAGAGCAGAGTCGTATGTTACATGGAGAGCAGAGTAGTACGGTGCACATGGAGAGCAGAGATGTCTGTTACATGGAGAGCAGAGTTGTATGGTGCACATGGAGAGCAGTTGTGTGGTGCACAGGGAGAGCGGAGTTGTACAGTGCACATGGAGAGCAGAGTTGTACGGTGCACATGGAGAGCAGAGTTGTACGGTGCACATGGAGAGCAGAGTTGTACGGTGCACATGGGGAGCGGAGTTGTACGGCGCACATGGAGAGCGGAGTTATACGGTGCACATGGAGAGCAGAGTTGTACGGTGCACATGGAGAGCAAAGTTGTACGATGCACATGGGGAGCGGAGTTGTAGAGTGCACATGGAGAGCAGAGTTGTATGGTACACATGGAGAGCAGTTGTATGGTGCTCATGGAGAGCAGAGTTGTATGTTACATGGAGACCAGAATTGTATGGTGCACCTGAAGGACAATTGTATGGTGCACATGGAGAGCAGAGTCGTATGTTACATGGAGAGCAGAGTTGTACGGTGCACATGGAGAGCAGAGATGTCTGTTACATGGAGAGCAGAGTTGTATGGTGCACATGGAGAGCAGTTGTGTGGTGCACAGGGAGAGCGGAGTTGTACAGTGCACATGGAGAGCAGAGTTGTACGGTGCACATGGAGAGCAGAGTTGTACGGTGCACATGGAGAGCAGAGTTGTATGGTGCATATGGAGAGCGGAGTTGTACTGTGTACATGGAGAGCAGAGTTGTACAGTGCACATAGAGAGCAGAGTTGTACGGCGCACATGGAGATCAGAGTTGTACAGTGCACATGGAGAGCAGAGTTGTACGGTGCACATAGAGAGCAGAGTTGTACAGCGCACATGGAGAGCGGAGTTGTACGGTGCACATAGAGAGCAGAGTTGTACGGCGCACATGGAGAGCGGAGTTGTACGGTGCACATGGAGAGCAGAGTTGTACGTGCACATGGAGAGCAGAGTTGTACGTGCACATGGAGAGCAGAGTTGTACATGCACATGGAGAGCGGAGTTGTACGGTGCACATGGAGAGCAGAGTTGTACGTGCACATGGAGAGCAGAGTTGTACAGTGCACATGGAGAGCAGAGTTGTACGTGCACATGGAGAGCGGAGTTGTACAGTGCACATGGAGAGCAGAGTTGCTACTTATACACCTGGGCTGTATTATAGTAAGGATGTGCTGTCTCTGTTTGCGCTGCACCTTTAAGTAGGTGTGCTGGGAGCAAACAGGGACCCCGTACCCTACAGTGATAATGTGCTGCCCCGGCGCAGACACGAACTTAAGCTGCCTTGGGGGCCGCGCATTATTGAAAGGTGGAGTGATTGTTTGAAGCAGCCGGTCCACCTTTCACAGCGGAGGAGGGCACAGGGCCTGCACTTTTAAGAGGGACAGAGATCCTCCTACAAGCGTGTGCAGTCAGTTACTGACCAGTCTGAAGGGGGATGACTGAGGAACGGGTTGACGGGACCCCTTTTCTCCCTTCCGGGGGGAGCACAAATGATGGAATGTAGTATAGGGTCAGCTCTAAATGTGTGGCGGTGCTGTCTCTACAGAAGGGGCTGCTCTGGGATCTGTGGTGTTTCTGGAGTACAGGGCTGTCCCAGGGGCACACACAGTGGGCACACACATCCCTTCCACCTGTGGGGCGCGTTACACAGTCCAGCCCCTGGTATTGGCACCAGCTGTGATATAACCATCTTTGAGAGAGGCAAAGCACTGATGAAAATGAAAGGGAGAACCAAAGACTTACCAAAATGAGACTGAAGGTCCACCTAGAGGGCAGGCAGTGGGAGTCAAAAGGTGGGCACCAAGAGGGCAGAGTAAAGCAGCCTGAGCTGGGCACGAGACAGCAGAATTAAGAGAGAATATATGGGGCACAGAGAGGACAGACAGATGAAACCTTCACAATCAGGGAGGAAGACAAAGGGCACTAAAAGTGAGTAACATGATTAAAAGGACAGGCTGCTGTAGAAAGGAGACCAAGAGGACAGCTAGGGGAGAATAAAGGTAAGCAGCTGGGCAAGGAGAATCAGCAGAGTGCCAGGCGGACAGACCAGTGGTGGGTAGAGAAGGGGTGAAAGTGACCCCAGTGAGCAGCGAGAAACAGACTGAAGTGAGCAGAGGAAGGACTGGCCCTGAAAGGCCCAGGAGGCAGGTTCAGGAGGACAGAGAGAGATGCAGGTGGACCCTGGGACAAGGAGGAGGTGGAAGAGGCCAGTGCATACCACAAGCAGAGGAGGAGATGGGGGGAGGACAGAGAGGACTCTGGCGAAAGTGACAACCATTGCAAGGACTGAAAGAAGGGTGAATGGCTGGATCACCCTTGGCAGGATTTTACTGTGTGAGCTACAGGGTGCACTCACCGCTGAATCTATAGCTACCTGAAGCTCCATGGGCTACTTCATGTTTACTGTAGAGGAGTTTACCCCCCGTTTCCACGGCATTGTCTCCACGGCGCTGTCTCCACAGCGCTGTCTCCACAGCGCTGTCCTTGTATAACTTTCTCCATAGCATTGCCCTTAAGCTTTGGACCACACACACGTCACTCCATCACTCTCCTTGTTCTTGACAAACATTGTCACTGGGCTTCATCCGCCAGCAGCTTCAGCTGACACTACTCGCCAGTGGATTTGAGGGTGGGAGGACCAACACCAGCCCCCCATGGTCACAGGGCCACCTTCCTTCTCACACTGGGCAGCAGTGGCTCTTAAGGACCTGGGTGAAGATGCAACCTCTAGCTGCCTCTTTTTACTGGTCCATAACAAAGTGTCTCCAAAATATTGTTGTGTCAGAGGGTAGGGTTATCACACAGGTGTGTGGAGCCACTCAGGTGGGAGGTAATGGCCTGATTCGCAAACTGCACTTCTGAGTACGTTTACACTTTTGAGTATGTTTACCACTTTTCGCTATTCACAAACTGCACATTGTAGTAACTTACACTTTTGTAGTAACTTACACTTTTGTAGTGACTTATACTTTTGTAATAAGCCCAGCACTCCACATAGCCAACCACTGGTACTGTAACACCTTGCTGTAGAAAAGAATAGAAGGAACTTAAAATAAAACCCCATTTGAAATAATCTTAAGTTAAATTATTAATAATAGTTAGAATATAAAAAAATATGCATTATTAATAAAAAAATATAAACATAATGCACATTTATTATGTAATTAAAATATTTAATAACCTATTTTGAATTGTTTTTAAAAATGTAACAATAAATATTAGTCTTAATAACATTTATTGTTACATTATTTTCAACTTCAAAATAGGATATGAAATATTTTATATTTAAAAAATGAATATGTACTATTAATAATAATATTTAATATGTACTATTTTCATATATTGTTTTATTGTGAATGTATATTTATTTATATTTTTAATTATTTTAATTCTTTAATTTGTGGCCCCGGCACAGGCTTTCCACAAGCCTTTCCATAGCGGGGTGACTGCCATGGAAAGGCAGGCGGAAAGCTGAGTTGTAATCAGCACGGTGGCGCTCAGTTCAGCTCCGCTGTTCCTGAGTACAACTCCGGCCGCCGTCTGCCAGTCGGGAATCACATTCCCGGCAGAGACGGCGGTCCCCTGGCGGGTCTGCCCGCCAGAGTTGTAATGTGGCGGTTGGACCGCCTGGAGTGCGGTGGTCCAACCGTCACCGCGAGTGTGGCGGTCCTCAGACTGCCACACTCGTAATGAGGTCCTCAGTTGTTACAAAAATGCAAGTTGTGAATAGAGAAAAGTAATAAACTTAGTCAGAAGTAAAACACCTGTTCTTTACAGTGCTTTGAAGCTGCACCGATAACATAATGTGTATTTGGAAAGCACAAGTTCACCCCCAAGTGGGTTGTTACCAACTCAATGGACCTCAATTCACGTGTCACCGTAGGATAAAACACACCATTTACCGGCAGATTGTTGCTTCACAAAACCAGTTTGGCTGTAAACCTATGTTTATGGTGAATATGGCTCCCTCTCTGCCTATCCAGTATCCACAAAAGGCCTAGCAGGTGTAAATGCATTTACTACTGTGTAGTTATTCATCACAAACATGTACAATTACATGAGAGCTGTGTAGAGGGGTGGAGCAAGGGGTGGATTGTCTTTAGAATTTGTGCATGTGCACAAACTCATGAGCTTGTGAACATTCAAAAACTCTTCTCCGACACTTCCTGCCCTGGAAGTGGTCAAAGATTTGCTGCCACAAACTGGTAGAACTGTTCGAGCAAGGGGCTGCAGTAAATTCCCTTCTACGCATTGTCAGGGAAGGGATTTCTCCATTTCTCTAGAGTGAAATATGTGCAATGTTTGGTTAAAAAAAAAAAAGAGTGCAAATGCACAGCTCCGCACCCTATTTCAAATGCAATTTTGCATTGGGAAAATAGTAACTTCTAAAAAGTTTTTTGACATTGCAGCTAGTATACCTGGAAGCCTATGCGACTGGTGAAGCTTTCTGGGAGGGCGCAGAGCTCTGTATGGTAAAGTATAGAGCAAAGTAAACAGGTTTGATTTAAAGTAACATTATTTTTAATGGGTTTTATTTTAACACTTTACCTCCATTATTTTCTATGGGAGGGTGTTGCAGTACCAGTGATTTGTAATGTGTGGGGTTGGAATTACTCCAGCTTCTAGCTGGAGTAATTTACACCTGTTTTGGGTCCCTTTTTGCTGTACCATTTTAGGAAGATAGCTTTGTGAATAGTAATGGGCATACACTTTTTGAGGGTGGGACGTACAGTGCTTAATTTGTAAAAGAAGACGTGCCGGGCCTAAAGTTTTGCTCAGAAGCCCTCAGCTGGCGCTATTGAAGGTCAGCGTGCCACATACCAAGGCTGCGCCGTCTTGATTCTACCTCATGCCTTTTTAGTCCACAACCATGCACTTCCGGCCCCTTTATTTCACTTTTGCATATTCTTATCCATCTCTAATATCTCCCTTTGTCACTGTTTTCCATGTTTTTCTTCTTCCTTCTTTCTCTCTTTTGTGGTTATTTCTCTCTTGCTTTGGATCAAAGTCAGTTGAATTAAAATAAGTGTTGGTCCCCAAAAGTGAGTGCCAGCGGGCCCCACCTGAGCCGTCGGGGTCAGTTTTCAAAAGGATCCCAGCTCGTACATTTTGAGAAATTTCACTTATTTTTTGCAAAATCTCATGAAATTTTGAAAAGAATTATTGGATGTAGCTCTAGTCAGAATGTTACTCCAGATACGGAAGCAGGATATGGGCAATCCGTCCCCCATGCATGTCGGTGGTGGTCCTGGATGCCCGGCTGGCGGGAAGGATGGTCACTTTATTCATATTGCTTTTATCCGCACAAGCACACTTAGGTCCATATTTATACTTTTTTAGTGCCGCATTTGTGTCATTTTTTGACGCAAAAGCGGTGCAAACTTACAAAATACAATTATATTTTGAAAGTTTACGCCGCTTTTGCATCAAAAATGGTGCAAATGCAGCACAAAAAAGTATAAATATGGGCCTTACAGTTTACCGGATTTCTTCTGATTTTCATGAAAATACAAATATTAAGTGCCTGGTGAACACACTTTTATAACCTACCTAAGTGTGTGTCAGGTACACAATAAAGGCATTTGTAATTCTAAATTACGTACTATGATTGACAGAAATGATTTACTGAAATGATTCCAAGTGGGAAAAGCATCTGTAAAACCAAGAAATCTAAGTGTAGGACAGTGTTTCCACCATGGCAAGTTTAGTTGTGGGGATGCAGAGAGGGGTTTACAAGGAGGGGAGGTCTTTCCAGCATGCATTAAACTTTCTCAAGTTTGTAGCAGCTGTGGGTGGTCACAGGCATTGTGCAAACAGTTTCTCATCCTGGAAGCCCATAAAACTGCTCCTTTTAAAAGGCAGGAGTAAATGTCTCCTCATGGTGGGAAGGAAAGGAAACATCTCCTTATTAAACAGGGAGTAAAGGGGGTATTTCTCTTTAAGTAAAGCCAGATTGCAATCTGCAAATGCACAAATTAGGTCTAGAGCGCCCAGTGGAGGCAAGCATTACATTTGAAATATTTTACTTACACAAATCAAAGGTGCATTTACATACTGCAAGAAGGAAGGGGTCTCAAACAGAACCAGCACTTCTACGAGGCAATGTATGGGGCAATGGCAAATTACTGAAAACAGATCACAGAATTGCCTTTTTCACTGTACGGGGAGCACTCAAACAGGCAAAATTCAGTTTACTGAAAGTCCAGCCACCGTTCTTGTCCAGGAAATGCCCAAGCAGCCCTAACATAGCTAATCTTTCTCAAGACGTAAAGCTGCAGGAGGCCTGCCTCGTAACTTCCAAGGCTTGACGGATGTGGGTAAATATGCTGTTTACAACTAATAGATATGACAGTTTATTCCATTAAAAGGCAAATATTTGCCAGGAGTGTGAAAGGCGCCAAATGCATGAAATATGTCACTTATCCAGCAACTGAATTCCGATGCACGTTCGGCGCGTTTCCCATCTGAACCCGGGGTGTTTGTCGCTGAATCGAGCAGGAGGAACGCAATGACAACTGTGGGTCCCCCACAACCGCCCCCCACCGGCTCCGGGTGTGTTGTGCTTTTTAATAAGATGTGATTATATTTTGGTTCAAATTGTTTGAGCTAAAAAAACAGAGCAAACGCTGCTTAATTACAGTTTCTATTTGATTGCTCGAAATGTATTTGTTCTAAAATGAAGGACTTAAACACAACCTTGGAATTTTATCTTAAAAAAAGATGGATTTGGGGAACACCCATTATTGCCCTCCTCTTAATAGCAACAACCTTTATTCAACTCATAATTAGAAGCCGACGCTTCCTACAGTTTCACCGACTTCAAGAAGTTTAAAAAACATTTTGCCTGCCTTAGGCACGTGTGTCTATGTAAGTTAAACATTCTTAACTTTATTCTTAAACTGCAGTGTGTCAGGTGAGTAGTTACTGAAATCAGTGACTTTGTTAGTATGATGTGATCAGGAGATCACGCATTGTGTAATGTAGTTCAACTACCTGGATGGTCTTAGTGCCATTGTGGGTTTCAGCCACAGCTCAAATTGTGGATGGAAAAGTAAATATCAATAAAATTGTTCCTGGTTCTAAACCCCAACAGTGCACTGATCCAATGAGCCTCAGGGTCAGACCCGGGTGGGTTCTCGATATGGTGGAAGGTGAGGACTGAGGCCCATATTTAACTTTTTTAGCACCGCATTTGCGTCGTTTGCGTAAAGATGATGTTTTAGGTCTGGCTAGGACACCATTATCCTGATGACGTCAAGCAGTGTTTAATATAATAACATGCAAGAGGAGGACATGTGAATATGTCCAAGACAGGATTCACATCTTGTTTTTTATACCAGAATTTAAGTGAACTGAGGCGTAGGTCCTTAGGGCAGCTTAGCGTGTCTGTGAATTTCTACCATTAACGGGGCACTTCATTTCTTTTTCTTTCACCATCATCTAATGATTTTTGTTATTTTTTTTCAAATCAGTAATTTTGTCTTAGAGAAGCACCAGGTATGAGCTCATATACCCGTTTCCAGGTGACAAGCCAACAGCTAGCAGGGTCTAGGTACGTTCATGTCTTAGACGGTGCTACGGTCAGTTTTTGCTTCGCACCCTGAACCCCGCTATTGTTATGTCAAGGGGACTAAGCCAAGCTATATGTTATCATAAAACAATACAATGCGTATAACTAGCGGATATTCAAGAGAAACGGCTTACCTCGACGCCACGTGAACTAGTCTGATGGCCCTCTTCTCCGGAGGGGTACCACTCCCTGGGTATCTAATTCCTATTGCTCTAGTATTGCCATGATGATTCTGGGTGACGAATGGGACCAGTAATGGATGCTAGCCATTATTTACAGAGAACTGGGATACTCAACGTCGGCAGCGATGAAGTCAAGGGTACGATACTCACCATGACGAAACACGTGTCGGCAGCCTGTGTTTGTTTGACTTAACATGCGCATACAGTAAAAAATGAGATTTTGATTACATATGACTTATTTTCGGTTTTTGAAGAGTGAATCTAGTATGTGTTTCTATGCTTGTTGACTGAGCGGTGAGTAACTTCTCTATTGTCATGGAGCTATGGGGCTTCACTCAGGTGGGCATTGATGCACTAGTGTGATATTAGCCTAAGAAGCCTTCGATTACTTATGGAGGAAGATCTAGCCTCTCTTCATCTCATTACCACTGAGCGGGGGTGAGGTTGCTGAGTATGTATCCCTTGTCTAGAGTGGAGTCAAGACGCCTTGCCTTCATTGGTTGTGCTTGCGGAGTATTGTACAGTTTCTTGCCATAAGACGTATCAACCAATGAGCCTCCCCCTTTTCATCTTTCTAAGGGAGGGCTGTTCACTCCATCTCAGCACAGTATATGCCTTTGCAAACCCATTTCCCAACCGATGGGGCTCTATCCAATTTCCAAGTGATTGCTATGCATCGTTTGGCTTCAACAAGTGTGAGGTCCAGAAATATCTTAATTGGCTTCTTTGTTGCAGGGCGGAGCATAATTCCAAGCAGGCGTGTTTCAGGTTTCCACCTGGCATCTCCTTCCAAATAGGTATATGATTTTCTCCTAATATTAATTTATGAGCGGACAGGACCATACTATGTGGTAGAAGTCCACCTCTGAAACCCCACATCTGGGACATGTAGCCGGCATGTTCTGGGCAGTCGTTTGACAGTAAGATACATTCTGTGCAGAAAGTTAGAATATTGAAGTTGAAACCTTGCATTTCTGGAACTTTGAGGATGTGCTTTCAGTCTCCCCCAGTTAGGTCAGTCTCCATGTAGGACAACCAGTTCTCTCTAAGCCTGGACAGTTTTTTTCTTCTTTTTTTTCTTTTTCAATGAGAGTCTTATAGAATAGCCTTTTCCCCACTTCCCAGAAAGAGAACTAGGTGTATATTCCCTCCAACCAGGTTAAGTGTGTGGTCACAGCCACTCCCCTATGCGCTAAGAACTGCCCTCTAGGAACTCAAGTTCCTGTTTCAGATGCTGAAATGTTCGGAGGGTACATGAGTTATGAAGGTCTCCTACCACTGGGATACAATGTATTTCCAAATTCACTGGCCTGCCTCTCTCCGGGCCAGTCAGAGTGTCTGCCCGGATCACGCGGGTATATACTGGTTCCGTGGATGCCCTTCTTATGTACTACATCTGGCAGTGCTTGACTTTCTTTAATAGTCAAAGCAGGACTTTTCAAGGGCCTTTAGGTTTACGAAGTCTTCTTCTTAACAGTTCGAAGGGACGTACATACCACTGGTATATATTGGGCTTCCATGGGGTCACTGTTGGATAGTCATCTGGCAGCTCAATGCAGCTGGGATGTCAAATACAAAGCCTCATAGTCAGGCACGTAGCTGCGCTCAGCCTTTGGTCATTCCGGCCCAATGACGGCAGGGTCGCTTCTAGTTCTTTAAGTTTACTGTCTGGTGGCATCAATGGTTTATAGGTGTGGTAAAACAATACTATTTGGCATAATCACAGTATTGTGCCCATATCTGAAGTAGGTAGGGTGTCTCTAAACGCCGCTGACCCCAATGGAAACTAACACCCTGTCGACCTTGCGTCCAATTATGTCACCCACTCATAGTATCTACTGATTGCTGTAATATTTATAAGTTTTGAAATTCTTTTTTTGAAAAGTATGTACATCATTTCATTTTCCTTAAGCGTATAAATATGAAGATTAATTCTTTGTATGGATATTTGTTGTTGACTTTATTGAAGACACTATCAAAGTTCATAAAATAAACTGGTCTGAACTGAATATGTTTCTGTGCAAGTGAAGTTCAAGCCCTTGTGCTTCCACCAAAAAAGAGTCCACGTATCACCATGCAGGCATCAGAGCAAAAAGAAATACCCCAAATTAATTTTTGGTTCAAGATATCTAATTTTTTATTTTTAATTTTTTTAAATATTGCTAGATTTACACAACGCAGAGCAGTCTCCAGGGGGCAACAGTGTTCTTTGCTTAACAAAACGTATACACAATTACGCAAACAAGATGAGTAAGGCTACAAAGTGTCCCCACAGCGTTTACAAAATGGGGACACAAGTAAAACAATTAGGGTGCAAGCATGCAAGACATGAATAGGAAAAGCAGCCTGCAGAGGTCCCACGCGGTCTTTACTAGAACAACAGGTCACTTAGTGCCGACACCACCAGTGTAGTGAGGACGCAAGAGAACAGTGAAGTTTCATGAGTCACACATGCATCGGGGTGCCTAAAAAGTAGTTTATCCTCGTGGATAGACAGGAGTACGCTCAAGTGTTGTGAGTAATCACTTCCAGGTGGAAGAAGGCACAAAATAATTAAATACATTTAAAAAACAAAAGAATGGGGTAGATTCTACATAAATGTTCTAAGGAGGGACTAGATACTGAGACATTCCTCATAGATTTTGGTTGTTTAGTCAAGCACATTACTCCTGGGAGTCACCAGTGTATGTTTCACTTCTCATTATTAATATTAAAGGTATGAAATCAGCCAGTAAACATGTACCATCCAACAGGATCCTCTCACCACGCAGTGAACAAGAAGGGAGGATTTGAAGGGAAACATTTGAATCGATGTCCTTGAACAAAGCAGAACCCATTTGTTCTTTTTCAAATACCCCCGCAATAAGCAGCCCATCCATGCCCTCTCCCAGTTGTCTCGGCAGTAATAAACTCTCGGCGGTGGAGCCATCGGCTCTGGCAGTCGCATCTGCCTTTCGAAATAACAATGCAGGTTTGCTGCCCGCGACCGCTGCACAGGTCTGGAAATCAATGGCGTATCCATTGATCAGTGATTGGCAGGGCGCCTCCGCGCTTCCTTCCCACCAGCATCTGATAAAGGAAGTTAATTTCTAAAAAAGGTTGCGGGCTGCCTTTCTTGTCAGTCTCCGTGCTCTCTGACCCCTTTATTCATCCATAGACTCGAGTCGTGACCGTCCAGCCCACTGTACCTTTACCTCTGTTTATTTTTAGCTTTGGTTCTTGCCACAAAAAAGAAAGTGTTGAAAAAAAAAAATTCACTGTGATAGAGAATACACAGCCACCTCGGATTTGTCAGTATAGTATTGGTCAAATACCATATTACCTTACTTTTCCTGGAATCTGTCTCAATATATGCATGCCCATTCTAGTGTAAGGTGCATAAATCATTTCCTGCAGGACTAACATATTTAGCTACTGAATTTATTAGCGCGCTGTTAGCCAATGTGAAGAAGCACCAACTCTGGACAGGAAATTGCATCCCTGTCCCTCCATAATAGTGCTGCAGCACAACTTTCTTATGTGGAACAGTTTTTGTTGCAAAATGTACCTCCAAGTTAAAGGTAAATCCACCTTTCCCCTGGGTGTCGCTTTCATACAGTTCCAAAGCACTCCCGATTAGTTTCCAAACCTGACCCTGTGGCGGGCTCAACCTTCCACTCTGTATCAAGACTCACTAACTCCCCGGTGAACCCTCCCAGGCCTCACTACTTTGGCACAGTCTTTCTTCTTTTGGCTATCCAATGCCTGGACTGTGTGCAAGACACCCCCGCCCCCTACACTAACCAATCAGAGAGAGAGAGAAATGGGCTGCATCGGACTCTGGATTCGAGAACATATCCTTCACGAAATCCATGCTATAGAACAAGGATAGTGGAGTTTTTCTATAGAAAGGCCCCTCCTCCTGGTGTTGCACAGATCTTTTGCTAAGTACATAGTACAAGGAAACTAGCATCTTCCCTGCCCTTTGTATGTACAAACCACACACACTTTGTGCATGGCAATCCCTGAAACTTCAGACGGAAGAATGACACACCATAAAAGAGTTTGTTCTCACCAGAATTATTCTTTTTTATTTGTAACATTCACTCTTTCTTGAAGCTCTGATATTTTGCAAAATAAAGGTTTTGTTAATTCATGTTTGCGTCGCCTTCTCCACTGATCCCAGCAGTCTGTCTGTAAATGGGATATCTACTTTGCATACTTAGGAAATTAAGGACACAGCACAGCCATGAACACTGATCCACCTAAATGCCGGGGTAGCTGAAGTGAAATAGTGAGTCCCTTAATCCCCCGTGTCACAAAGTGACCACTTGTCCAACTCTAACCCACTCACCAGCCTCCTTCTTGCTGCTGATGGGCAAGACTGATATACTTTCTGCTAGATAGGACGGGAGGTGGAAAAGAAAGAACTAACAGGTCCTGTGCAACTATCTTCATGAACGCTGAGGCCAGGAGCAGCAAGAGCTGTGCCAGGGCTTGCAAAGGGCAAAGGAGGGAGAGCAGCTGCCACCACCGGGTAAAAGGCATCCAAGGCACTGAGAGGAGCCAAAGAACAACAACAAAGGTTGAGACTGAGTTCCAGTACATCCTGAGGGTGGAACCTCATCACCCGGTCAACAATGGCAAAAGCAGAAGAAAGGTCAAGCCGGACAGAGATCGGTAAGTGCTTGAAGGGACGAGCAGACGTTCAGTTGTTACTTAAAGGAGAGGTGTTTGTGGAGAGTGGCGCTTTGAGACCCTCACAGGTGATTTGGCACGCTGCAGTGCTTTAAATGTGCCGGTACTGTCCGGTACTGAGTACCGGCACTTTTTTATTTTGAGAGGGAGAGTACCAGCACATCTCAAGAAAAATGTAACACTTTTCATTGGAGAGTACCGGCACTTCTCGGAAACAAGCTGGTACTCTCGCACAGAGTACCTGCACTTTAATTTTTCCATTTCAAGCACTGCCGCACTGTATAAATCCCTGATGGATTGAGCTATCCATTGAGCCTAAATCCTCACCCACTCTACGGCCCCAACAGCGTCTTCTGAAGGGGCCCGCGGGAAGCAAGAGCAACGCTCTAGTCTTCCCGCGGGCCGGTTCGGGGAAGGAAGTGACGGCGGGACAGGGGATTGGATGAAAGGTAAGTGGGGGTGGGTTTAGGGGTGGGAATAAAAGGGGTTGGGGGTGGAGGGACCGGCCTCTTTCCGCGCTGACCCATCGCGCGGTTAGTTTGGCCGGTCCTTGGGGGTGTTTTTTCGCAACCTATTGAGGTAGTGTGGGGTTTTGTTCAAGTGGGTTGGGGGGCGCGAGAAGGTTAAGCGGTGCTTGCTTGGCACAACTGCTTGAGGAAGGCAGCAGGGTTTGGGCACGCGCTCTCCCCCGCGGACGTTTATAACCAGGGGGCAGCAACGCGCTCCTCCGCGGGCTGCCGCTCCCCCTTTTCAGACACTGCATGTGCTTGTTGGCAGCCGGCCAGGCCGCTCTGCGGCTCGGCGGCCGAGGCCTAAAACGGTTGCCGAAGCAACCATAGTAACAACCACTAGAGCCAGGGACGGCTGGGGACCGGTTCGCGCTCTCCCCATCGCGCTGGTTTAAAAAAAAATAAAAAAAGAGAAAATTAAAAAATAAGAAGGGAAAAAGAAAGAAGGCCAGAAGGACACATCAGGGCTAACAGCCACCCCGCGTGGGGAATTGGGCCACAGGCCGGCAGGGCCTAGGTGAGGGCCCAAGTTGTTGGGCTAGTGCCCCCTAGGGACCCCCAAAAAAAAATATATATATATATATAATAATAATAAAACAAATAATTTTAACAAAGAGCTTTTGTCCTCGTTTTCCAATGAGTACAGAAACTCGGGCACACCCCAAAAAAAAAAAAAAGGCCCGCCCCTGCGCCATGGCAGCCAGCCACGGCGCGGAGGCGGTACAGGCCGCGCTTCGCGTACTTGGCGAAGCGGGCCGGGCTGACCTCCTCAGGCCTGGGGTTTTGGAACAGGCCTGGGTGGGAATGGTACGGCCGACGCGTGCCGCGTCATGCGGAGTAGCGGCGGCAGTAGCCGCATGTACATCCCCGAGAGGCCCAAGAAACCCAAAAAAATGCGGCGGTGGAAAGGGCGCATGGCGCACCCTCCCCCACCAGCCAACTAGGTGAAGGGGAAGGCCCAGTGGTCGAGCCAGGCCCATCAGACGAGGGCACGGCACCAGCGCACCAGGTGGTGGGCACAGATCTACAACAGGACCAGTTTTTAGAGACAGGAGCCCCCGTTCAGGAAGAGTTAGTGCGCGAGCGTCCCGCCCCCACCATTGACCCCATGCCCATGGACCTGTCTCTGCCTAGGGGCGGGGCCTATCCAGCCGGGGCCAACAACAACACAAAAAAGAAAGGCAAGGGGCCCAGACTCACGGGCGGGCTGGGCAAGGGTAGGGCCAGTAAGGGGCAGCCAAAAGAGACACGAGGGCCGGCAGGGGAGTCCACGCCCCCCGGCCCCTGGTCCGGCAGGCTAGATACGGACGAAGCTTGGGACCTAGAGGCCAGGATTAAGGAACAACGCCGCATAGTGGCAGAAACGGAGGACAGGTGGGCCCAATTGTGCTTGGAGCGGGACATGTCCGTGCCACACGGCCGGCAGCTAAAGAGACCAGCGGATAGCGTAGGCAGCACAGGAACCATGCCGCAAGACGCCGGGAAAGGTAGTTGGGTATGGGTCCCGAGCGACAGGGGCCAGGAAATGGGGATAGATAGTGGTTTAGGCAGCGCGGTGGGTACCAGTGGCGCATACGGCCAGGCTGGGCGCGGAAGGTCAATGCCAAGGCAGGAGGTTGGCAGAAAGAAGGCGATGCCAACGGGGCGCAACACGGCCCCTGCATGTTGGTCTGAAGCGCTAGAGGGGTCTTCGGCGGCCTTCTCTACTCCGCAGGATCGGGGACAACACAGAGGTGGCGGACGCCACGAGGGCCATGAGGATAACCCTGCTAACTATATGATGATGAGTGGGAATGTTAGTAAACAGATGGATGTGTGTGAGGATGACGTGCTGGAACTAGATTATGAAGAGGAGCTGGAGGAATGGGAAGAGGGGGAGATCAGGGAGACCGAGACACTCAGCTTAAGGGGGAGGGGAAGAGGACGCAGGAGTGGCGCAACCCCCCCTCTCCGCTTCTATTTTTCAGGAACGGGACTACAGCAGTGGTCCACAAGAAAAGAGGCAAGAGCAAGCACGGGCCGAGGGGCCCGGAAGGTTTCGCGGCCTGTGGCTACACAAGGAAGAGGTAAAGGGCAATGGTGGTCGGTCTGGGGGGATGGCGATAAAGGGGATGATGCGCCAATTTGCAAGTCTGTAGGAGTAGGTGATGGTTCGATACTTGACCCGGTATCAGCTAAGGATAACCAGGGCGGGGAAAAAAGTACAGAGACACAAGCCAGAGCCACGACCGAGGGCGAGGGTGGAGACAAGGCAACAGGGGAGAAGTCAGGCACAGAAGCGAAGGAAGGGGGAGAACACAAAAAGAGGCTACCCTATATGGGCTTGGCTATGCCTTTGGGCTCACATGTGGCAGAGAAAACAAAGGCCAGAATATGGAAACATGAGTATGTGGACGTTTTTAAGCTATTACATAGGGACATACAAGCCAAGGAGGGGTCTAAAGAGGAGTGGGAGTTGGCCCGTAGGCCGAGGGTCCCAATCAATATGGATAACTGGACATCAGCGTTTCTGATTTTTGCGAGCATTTATTGTGAGAAATACCCTGACAGAGCTATAGCGCTATTTAAATACATGGACATTATTAGGAAAGCGCAGATGCATTTTGGGGGTTTTGCCTGGCTGAGCTACGACGAAGAGTTCAGAGCCCGAGTGAGCATTAACCCAGATAAGCCATGGGGGGATGTCGACCCAGAATTATGGATGCAATGGATGGCGTCATCGCAATCCACGGCATCAACTCATACAGCGAGTGGTTTACCGGTGATCTATAAGCCATTTCAGGCACGTCCCGCTCCGGGGGGGGGCAGGCGTGGGACAAAAAACAACACCTAGCACGACAGGAGCGTGCTGGAATTTCAACAAGGGTTTCTGCTCCAGACATCCTTGTAAGTTTAAACACGACTGCTCCAAGTGCGGGGGCCGTCACCCGGTCACACAATGTTTTTCACTTTCCAGCCCCTCCGAGCAGTGGAGGGCTTCAAAAGGCAGAGGGACCCAGGGCGCTCCTGCTCCAAAGGGCGCCTACACCAGTTAGGGTAGATTTTATCTTACCATGGCTGCACAGATACCCGGATGAGGCAGCTGCGTTGAAGTTAGCGGTAGGTTTTCAAGAGGGGTTCAGGGTCAGCTACCAAGGCCCGCGGGAGAGGCGCTGGGCAGACAATTTGCGGTCTGCGAAGGAACTACCTCAAGTGGTTAGGAAGAAGCTGGACAAGGAGCTGTCATTAGGCAGAATTGCGGGCCCATTCTATGAGTGGCCAAGTCAGAATTTAATGATCTCCCCATTGGGAGTCGTGCCGAAGAAGGCCCCGGGTGAGTTCAGGTTGATTCATCACCTATCATGGCCGGAGGGCACATCGGTTAACGATTTCATTGCGGCAGAAGATACCAGAGTGGAGTATGCGTTGGTGGATGATGCTATTAAATTGGTCAGGGTGTGTGGCAATGGCGCAGAACTAGCAAAATGCGACATACAATCTGCCTTCAGGTTGCTACCAATACACCCTGGGGATTTTGATTTGCTGGGGATGCAGTTTGAAGGGGCCATCTATGTGGACAGGGTTCTGCCCATGGGTTGCGCAATTTCATGCGCTTTGTTCGAAGCCTTTAGCACCTTCATGCAGTGGGTGTTTGTCAAAAGTAGTGGGCATTATGCGGTGACCCATTTTTTGGATGACTTCCTGTTTGTAGGAAAAAAGAATTCAGGAGACTGCCAGAGGGCCCTGACAATCTTTCAGGAGATGGCACAACAGATGGGAGTGCCTTTGGCACCCGAAAAAACTGAAGGCCCTGCAGCTGTACTAACTTTTCTGGGTATTGAGTTAGACTCCAATACAATGACGGCCAGATTACCAGCACAGAAGGTAACAGAGATACTGGTTTTCTTGGGTCTTGTGAAAGAGGCACGAAAAATCGACTTGCGAACAGCCCAGAAGCTGTTGGGGTATCTCAATTTTGCTTGTAGGGTAGTTAGGGGGGGAGGACGTTCTGCCGGCGATTGGGTTTGTCCATGTCGGGCGCAGTTTTGCCACACCACAGAATAAGAGTGTCGACGGGACTAAGAGAGGATGTGAGGGTGTGGGAAGCATTTTTGAAACAATTCAATGGGGTATCTATGTGGTTCTGTGAAGAAGAGACAGTGTGGCAGGTGCAGATTTTTTCGGATGCGGCGGGAGCGCATGGCTTTGGGATTTTCTGGGACGGCCGGTGGTGCGCGGAGGCGTGGCCAACACTATGGTTAAAACAGGGGAGAAGTATTGCTTTTCTGGAATTTTTTCCCCTCCTGGTGGCCATGGCAGTATGGGGACAGGAGTTGGCAAACAGGACAGTTTTATTCAGAATCGACAATATGGCGGTCGTCGAGCTGGTGAACAGACAGAAGGCGAGGGATTTGAGGGTGTTGCGCTTGTTGCGCCGATTTATGTTACAATGCTTATCTCTGAATGTGATATTTAAAGCTGTACATATACCAGGAGTTTTCAACGAGATTGCAGATTCCCTGTCTCGTTCACAGTGGCAGCGTTTCCGCAACCTGGCGCCAGGAGCAGAGCAGATCAAGACATCGGTCCCGGCAGACATTTGGGAATGGGGGGCATGATCATCACAGGGCTGGTGGAGATGTCTTTAGCGGAATCTACTCGGCGAAGTTACCAGCTGGCTTGGTTGGATTTTCAGTTTTTTTAACGGTTTATAGGAAGTTTTTGGGGACAGAGCAAAAGACAGCTAGAGCATCGGGCGTTGCGTTTTGTGCTGTACATGATTCAGAAAGGTCTGTCAGCAGCCACTATCGGGGGTAAATTGGCAGGGGTATCGTTTTATGGAAAATTGTTTTTTGATCACGACCCGGCAAGAAACGATCTGCTTGGAAGGATGCTGAAAGGTTGGGGCAAGATTAGATCGGTAGAAGGTAGAGCGGCCAGGGAACCCATTGATTTTGATTTATTATTGGAGTTGTTACACGTACTGCCGGTATGTTGCACAGACGATTACGAATTGGCACTTTTTCGACTATGCATGGTGTGGATGTTTTTTGGAGCTTTCCGAGTGTCAGAGTTGCTGGGGGTTGGGACGGCGGTGGGGGTACGCTACAAGGATGTGTGTGCGCACGGCGGCCGTTTAGGGATCTGGCTTAGACGATCAAAAACCGACCAACTAGGTAGGGGTAAGTGGGTATGGTTAGAGAAAGGGGGCAACGTGTTGGCTTGCCCAGTTACGGAATGGAGTAAGTGGCAGTCTTCAGGCAGGTTGAACAAAGAAGCAGGGGTTTTCACACACAGGTCAGGCTCCAAGCTCACCAGTTTTCAGTTTTTGCGAGTATTGAGGATGGTGTTGGGACGTGTGGGCCGCCAGGCCATGGATTTTGGCACACATTCATTTAGAATTGGGGCAGCCACGGCCGCAGCGCATTTGGGTTGGGACTGGGCAAAGATTAGGGCGATAGGCCGCTGGAGATCAAGGTGTTGTGAACGATACGTTAGACCCTGAGATGTGAGGCAGGGATAGCTTCAAGGTTTTGTTTTGGGGGGGGGTTTGATGTTCAAAACACATGTTACAGTTATTTTTTCGTTGCAGGAGATGCGCTTGGTCCATCGCAGGGCAAGACGGTGGCATGGCTGGTCGGCCATTCATTTGTACATTGGGCAGCGAAGTTCGCGGAGAAGCAGATATATGGTCGGGCCTTGGGACTATCCAGCAGGCGGCACGAGGTGCGATGGTGGGGAAAGAGCGGAATGCGGTGGGGTAACCTGCTTCCTTTCATCACTACTAACTTATCGACTGGGGATGTCCGGATTTGTTGATCATCCATTTGGGAGAGAATGATCTGGTAAAATTATCAGGACTCACGCTACTGCAGCACATGCAGAGGGACTTGGAGATTCTCAAGCAAAAACTGCATGGTACATGCTTGGTTTGGACAGAGTTTGTTCCACGTAGAGTGTGGAGAGGGGCAGTAAAGTATGGAGCCATGGAACGGGCTCGAAGGAAACTTAACAGAGCAATGAGGGTGTTCTGCTGGGCTCAAGGGATAAAGATACTGAAGCATGAAAACATTACAGAGCAGGAGGTAGCTTTATTCAGAGATGATGGGGTGCACTTGTCCACACTAGGGAATGCGTATTATCTGACAGATCTGAGACTGCTGGTTGAGGAGTTGTGGGGAGAGAACTTGTGGATTACAAACAAGAAATGAGTAGTGCGGGGTGCAGTAGCGTGTCTGAAGGGGGGGGTGGGGCAGCACAACGCCAAGTGGGTTGGTGCTGGTTGGCAGTAGATGGGGGAGGGTGGTGAGTCAGATGCGGGCTTGGCCACCCTTCCAGGGAATAAACAAGCAGGTGAAGGCTCTGAGTGGGGGTATGCACGAACCAAATGGGGCATGAAAGGAAAAGGGGAGTGCGTAGGGGAATGGAAACGAAATAAGGGTTTGAAGGGGAAGGATGAGCGAGGAGATGTTAAAGGGAGGGCGTTAATAAAGTTACGGTTTACGTTATAAAAGTTAAGGTTATTTTGCTTATGCAACCCTGTCCTAATAAATGACCTTTTACACTAAAAATACAGCTGTCACTGAGTTATTTCCCGATGAAGGGGCCCGCGGGAAGCAAGAGCAACGCTCTAGTCTTCCTGCGGGCCGGTTCGGGGAAGGAAGTGACGGCGGGACAGGGGATTGGATGAAAGGTAAGTGGGGGTGGGAATAAAAGGGGTTGGGGTGGAGGGACCGGCCTCTTTCCGCGCTGACCCGTCGCGTGGTTAGTTTGGCCTCCCACCCACCCGGCAATTGGAAGAGGAGTTTGAAGGACGGAAGTTAGAGGTTTAGGGCAAAAAGGGGGGGAGGTTTAGTTGTCAGTTAGGGCAGGTTGCAGCAGAGAGCAAGCAGTAGATGGGGGAGGGTGGTGAGTCAGATGCGGGCTTGGCCACCCTTCCAGGGAATAAACAAGCAGGTGAAGGCTCTGAGTGGGGGTACGCACGAACCAAATGGGGCATGAAAGGAAAAGGGGAGTGCGCAGGGGAATGGAAACGAAATAAGGGTTTGAAGGGGAAGGATGAGAGAGGAGATGTTAAAGGGAGGGCGTTAATAAAGTTACGGTTTACGTTATAAAAGTTAAGGTTATTTTGCTTATGCAACCCTGTCCTAATAAATGACCTTTTACACTAAAAATACAGCTGTCACTGAGTTATTTCCCGATATAACTTCTGAGCATTCACATCGTCACGATTCACGGGGAGGGCGGACCTGACGGTTTGCTTCGCCGCCTGCCCTCAGTGCTGCTGCGGCCTAGAGTAAAGATATTGATGCCCTTCTGACAACAAAAAAGCAACATTACTTAAAAGAGACAAGTGACATGAATCCTCAACTGCTTAAGACGTGAGATGAAAGAGACCCTAGATCACAAATCCTTCCTCTAGTTCCGGCCATGTCAATTCGCTAATCACTAGCAAACATGATTGGAAACAAGGTGTTCTGGTGTGACTGCTGATCAATGCTGCACGGTCAGCCCTGAGAACTGGGAGCCGAGCGCGAGGCAGCGGGGCCGAACTTCGCCTGGGGCGCGGCCTATTCCGCCCCAAGATCAGGAAAGACCCTGTCACTGTAAGCTTCCGCCGACAGCGGACGCGCTGAAATATTCATCCGCAGCTACCGTTTAATCGAAAAGTAAATGGTTTATTTAATACCGGCAAGGCTTTCATCTGAGCCCCCGCTGCTGATAATTAATAAACCATGGCGGCCCCCTCAAATCAGGGGGCGGCCCAGACAGCGTGTCTGTCTGCGCGCACCCTTTTGTTTTATTCTCTTTGTGTTTATCGATCCCTGGGACGCGGCGCACAAATTGCAATTTCATAATCCCGGCAAGTTCTAGGCACTTTGAGTATTAAGAGGCTTTGAATTCGTCTGAAAGCAGCTGAATTTAGGCACAATGTGCAGCACATAAGCCCTGGTCTCCCCACGACCTCTGCTGACCTGCTGCACACGGCAAGTGTGACAAACGTCGCACATGAGTTTTCATCAAAAAAACAAATTAAGCAACTAAATTTTAGTCGAATTGTGGTTCATTTTACCTTCAGTAAGTCACTCGACAAGCTGCCAGTCGCCTCAAAAAATCAATAGTATTTTTAAGACTTGGAACGATATTTCTTCTGCATGCGTAATCACGAATGAACTCTGATGGCTGTGTTTTGTGTATTACGTGTAATTGTTTTTTTATGCTTTTCGTGTAACTTTTGACTCTCGAAAGACTGGTTCGAGCAGAAAATATCTCGCGCAAATTATGAGACTGGATGGCGCTGCGACTGTCGGCGAGGCACTAGCAATATTTTAACACGATTTTAGAGAGCCTGGAAAATAATCTTGTAGGACTTTTGAATGCGAGAGGTACCTCGCGTATAACGCCCAGATGACCACCCAATCGAAGTTTCGTATTACATGTAATTGTCATTAAAAATCACGTTATATGTATGGGAAAATGCATGCAAATTTGCCCACCACTCATGTTTTACATTGTGAGAAAATCATTCCTTTTCATTCTGAACCGCTATAATTATTCCACCGGCATTTGCGCAGCAGATTTATGCCAATTCTATTGCCATATATAGCGTTTCCGGAATCAAGGCGCTCTTTCCAGATGGTTCCGGTGTTTCTCTTTGGCTGGAGTGAGTCCTGATGTTCTGACGTCATGCTTATGTCACCAGGGAGGTGAAGGTTAGTCTGTTCGCTGTATTATTAAGTGTTGGTGTTTAGAGACAGGTCACGTGGGGAATTAGCTAGACAAGGTCCTTTCTCCTCCGTGCCCTTCCTAATTATTACAGCCTATTGATTGGAGTCAATAGACGTCAATTAGAAGCCATTGACTCCTGGTCTATTAGGTTATCTGACTGCTTCTGTTCTGATTTGCTGGACAGGTTCGACACTCACAGGGCACATGGTCAATTGTGCCAAGAAATTGTGCCAAGAGCACAGAAAAGCAACATATACAATTTTAATGTCACATATGTGATGATGATAATATGTATAATAACAAGGACCACTGGAATTAAGCGTCAGAGGAGGAGGGCCGAATTATGAAGCAGGGCGGATTAAATTATGTGGAAAGAAAAGGTGCATTATGCAGAATAATGTGGCACCTGTTGTGACAGTATTACCTCATCATTTTGTTACTTTTTACTCGTTAACACTACCTGCTTACAGGTGTCATGTCTTTAGTAGAGGTAGAAACATTTATTTTACTAAATCTGCGGATCATGTAGCAGATGAATGGATTATGTGGCAAATCTTACAGGTCCATAATTATGCGGAAAATGAAACAGTCACAAATTTGCATAATTCCAGTGGCCCTGGTAATAACTCAAGCATCGGCACATTTTAATGCAACTTTATTTCTGTGCTTAGTGGATGGTGCCTGTGAATGAGATCACCCCCCATGCACTTTATATTTCATAACAATGCACCGGTGAGCCGGGGGGAGACTCAGGGGTGCAGATTCCACACCGCCTCTTAGGCTTGTGACGCATTCTTCTGCCCCATGGAGAGTGGAGAGCAAAGCAGTTTTGCCTATTTCACTATCATGGGCCATTGCTTGGGACCACCATTGAAACCTTGGGGTCCCAAACAGGTTCCTTTTCAAATACTCACATGTGCTGGGAAACAACTTTTATCATGGGCAGCAAATTAATTATGTGAATTATGGAAATAGACCCCACTTTCAGATTTTATTTCCAGGATTTACGCACTTGACCATAGGAGCACCGTGCCAGCATGGGGAACTTGGTGCCGCAGATATCTTCCCCCTGACATGAACATGACGGCCATTTTGGGAGAAAAGAGCCTGTAATGATACCTGCATGAGCCAAAGCCACTCTAACAACCAATCACACAGTCATCCATGGAGGACTGAGGTACCTCCTGGGACACGCGCCATATGGGAGCTCCCTACGGTAACCATCTACTTTACCACCGAGTAATGTTAATGAATGGTGTTTTACACGGCTTATCTCTGCTTAAGTGGTTCAAGGCAGTCTCCCCAAATCTCTGAAAGAACTGGAGGGCACGACGGTGTGGCACGGGAAAAAAGTACACATATGACAGGTCCCACTGAGAATGACTCGATTTCATGCACAAAACCTCTGGGCTTTGTGTGAGTTCCTCCTCATGCGTAAGCTTCAAGAGCTGCAAAACTGTAGAGAATGTTACTATATCCTTTAGAGGAAACATGCTCTGTGCTATACATTTCATTATACTCGAGGGCATTCAAAATATTCAATTCTTTTTCCTCTTTCATGCGACTTACTCCAACTTTGGCAGATCGATGCTTGCTGAAAGCATATCCCGCCCACCGGTGCTTCTTCTGAAGACTCCTGCTCCTTGTATCCGTGAACACAACCCAGATGTTGTAGAGTCGTCACCAGGCGTACAAGCCAAGGCACCACATCCACACCTGATTCAAGTGTTAGGTCCCTGATTACAACCACAAATGCTCAAGTGACCTGATCCCCCTGTTACATTCAAAGCCCCAGCAAGCCGAGGTAATAGTAGAAGACATTATCAACAGTGACTGATGCGTTGTATGTGAACCATGGTTAAAGATCTCCGAGTGATCAGCTACCCAGTGGATTCTGTTTATGGAGTGTCATTGATCCAATGATGTCAACACACCGGGACAACTTTCAACTCTAGCTCAGGCCATGCGCCTGCCGGTGTGGCACAGGCCTCTGGACCGGTGTTGTGCATGCCTAGTTCCATCCTTCAATAGGTCTTCGCTGGTTGCCATTTTACCTATCATCGTGGGAGGGACTATTTAAAAAAAGGTTTACAAACTCCCACATGCACGTATGTATCTTTACTGTTTTAGTTGTGTATGAAAAAAAAATCTGACCACAATCTGTATAGAGACAGTCAGCAGCATGTTTACTCATTTTTCATGCAAAGCATGGTAGCAAGCAAAGGCGCTGCACTGTGGTGGGTGAAAGGAAGAGAAAAGAAATGCTACATATTTACAAAGATATGGAGAAATTCTGCCATCTTATGCTTGCGCGCTGCATGCTTTCTAGTAGTGACAAAGGCACCCCTGCACCATGGTGGAAGGGTGCCTGCATTACGGACAGGATTGCTTTTGTGCAGGAAGGGCCTCCAGGCTTGAATTGTAACGCAATGCACTCACGCAGCAGTGTTGCGTCACAAATCGCACCTTGCATGGTTTTAAAAATCTTTTTGAAGCCTTTGCACTGTCCGTACGTTTCCTTGCACGATGCAAGGATAATGCATAGGGTCCATCAATCCGGGCCTCAGTGTCTGCATCCGATGATGCATTTCTCGCATGGTGTGATGCGTGTCGCTGCCCCTTGCGTACTTGCTAAGGGCATTTCTTTTTTCTTAAAGATAGTACAGATTACTGTAAACAATTTATCACGTGGTATGAAACTTTGCAACGTTTCTCAAAAAACCTAGAGTCGCACATGTCTGTGGGTGTTTGTTAGAACCAGGCTAAATCTGTCTAGAGTCGGTCTCTGTTTGAGCAGTAAGTGTGCATGTCGAGGAGGCATCCGGCAAATCTCACGTGGTGTCAGGCGCTACCATTTTTTTAAAATAGTAGTTTCAGTTTGTGTAGGGTGTCATGTGGCGTAAACCGTGAGTGCTTCATCCTACTCACCAAATGTTCTTCTCAGTTGATAGTGCATGGGATTAATGCCTTCTTGCGCACGCAGTGCAGAATATATCATATTACAGATCACACTACCAAATTCTACAAGTCAGAATAATGATGCTTGATTATGTCTGTATGTGGGAAACTAGGACACATGGAATTATATACTTTGAACGGCCCTATTGTTGTCTACAGAGGCTATAAATGAGAAATGAAATTAATAGACTATATTGTCAATTTCTCCTCCCTTTTTGGTGACTAAATGTTAAATTGTGAGTAAATATGGCCAAAACTGTGCGAACCTTTAATATCATTCTGGCACTCTAGGTGTAGCACACAGGTCTACATAAGCCTGGCCCGGGTTTCAGTCTGTATATTAACAACTCATAGCACCAGATAAAAAGGCTATTCCGAACCTCAAACCATAATACATTTTGAAAAAACATTAGTTTATGCGATGTATACTATGTTAATATAAGACTACCCCACACGCGATTTCCACTTTAAAGCATCTTAGTTGAAACTCATCCATATCCATAGGCTGAATGGGGTCGATTTCTTTGAGCTAACAGTATTTCGGAATCTCCACCTCTTACAGGCATCAGTTGTTCCAGTTCCTGGAATCAGATTTGGTTGACATCGTGTTTGCATTTTATACAGTTTTGTGCCAACAGAGCTTTTTGATTTGCAGTTCACATATACTAGGGGCCGCTCCTCCATTAGGGCGGAGGAGCGTTGTCCCCCGCCAGCAACGGCAGCTGCAAAACCTTTTCTTGAAAAGGGGTGGGGCATTGGGGTGACGAGCGCCGCCTCGAGCCGGCCAAACACACAAGCGCAGTAGGCTCTCTCCAGGCCAGCAACACAGTTGCCGGGCTGGAGAGAGCCTGCACAGGCTCCCAGTCTGCCTGGTAGCGCGGTGCTCCCAGCCAATCCCGACACTGCTTTGAGCTGGGAGCCTGTGCCTGCGGCCTGGAGCTACGAGGGACAGAGGAGCGGCGCAACGGAGGAGATAAGTGTTTTTTAAAAATATTTTTTTGATTTAATTGTTATTTAGCCGCCCGACCCTTCTGGTTGCCGCGAGCCGCGACTGCATATTACTCTTATGTTCTGTAAATCTCTCTTTTACGTTGCTGCCGGTTTTACTGATGTAAGCCAAGCCACACGGGCATTTTATGAAGTGGATTCTATTTTGGCAGCACAAGTTGTAAACTCTTTAAGTTTGATCTTCTCCCTGAGTCTGGTGGGGGTCTGGGGAGGGCAGAAAGGAATGGTTCAAGCTAGTACAATGAATAAAGATAAAACAAGCCTATGTGTCCTTTTTGTGTTTAGAGAAATGCTTGTTGTAATTTGCTTGTTTCAAAATTAATCTTAATGATTCACTGATTCTATCTCTGATATTTCAACTTCTTTTAAAGGCAAACATTAGTTTATCCCTAAAGCACTATTTCAGTTCTTGATCATTCTGTTCATTTTCTTTGTTTAAGCATGATTCTTTCGAAATTACAGCTCTGTAAATAATATTTTGTCACAAAACAGGTCTTTTTTGTAGTTGTAAAAATCTTTTTCATTTGCCCGTTCATTGGTTTCACTAATTATCCATTCTGACTATCCCCATGCTTCAACCTTTTTAGTCTATTTGTCTTCAATTATGAAATCAGTTTGTTCAGATAGTATACATCTAGGGACAGATTTATCAAATTGTCACGCAACACAGTGCAGCACCCAAAAAATGATGCGCTGCGATGAATGACAGGGAGGGAGCAGGAGAGCACCAAATCTACAGAAATATGTTTTTTCTTCTTCCTAGCGCTGG
The DNA here is from genome assembly GCF_031143425.1 of Pleurodeles waltl. Lineage (NCBI taxonomy): Eukaryota > Metazoa > Chordata > Amphibia > Caudata > Salamandridae > Pleurodeles > Pleurodeles waltl. Next base: position 1,823,684,160 of record NC_090444.1, read on the forward strand.
TGCAGAATATTGCTGCTGTGCACCACGCACACAACTTTGTGCCATAGTGCAAGTGTGTTTGTGAGTCTAGCATGTTTTTTTTTACTGAGAAGGTTCCCTTCCAGTACAAAATACTATCCCTAGACAACATTTAAAACTGTTCCTGCTTTGTATGTATGTTGTGCCGTGCAGCACACATGCAAATTTGGAAAAGAAAGGGGAAATGAAACATTCCTCCTTTTAATGCCTGGTTTCAAATGGCGTAAATGTTTGACTCAAAACCCTGTCTCCAATTTTTGATAGCTAGGGTTTTGCGTCAAAAAGCATGGCTAGATGCATACGAACATCCTTGTAACACCCCCTTGACATTGAGTAACACTACTATGCGTTACTTTTTGGGAATTCCTAAAACAAAAAAAAGTTTTGTGCTAGAAAGTAAATCACAAAAGAAACATTTTGTGCTGGTTTGCATCACTTTTGTGCACAAAATGTTGGTAAATCTGCCCCCAATCCTCAAAAGTTGTGAGTAAGGAAGATGCTTCATCAAACTCTGTAGGCACTGAGAGCTCTGACCATGCTGCAAACTGATTTGTTTTCTGTGTCATGCTGCTACCTGCTTTCTTTCTTGTAATATAATCAAGACATGTTATTGTTTTGTCCTGCAGTGTATGCATAACTGCTATCCATTCATGTTTGCTACTTAATGAATTCAGCTGTGTGAGCAGTATTTCCTCAACACCTGACAAATCCATAAAAAGGTCAATGTATCTCAACAAACTTTTCATTACTATCCTCAAGATATTATCTTTGAAGCACCTTCATTTGCATATACATGATGCAGCGGCTAAAGAATCCAGCACAGATCTGGGTGTGAAAAGAAAAAATTAAAAGGTCACTAAAATAATTATGAATCATTATGTAATGCAACAGTTCCAGTAAGAAAGTCTCTTTTGCGCATTAATACAGCCTATCACCAAAGTAATGTTCAACTACAGATATAACTTTCTTATACAGGATCGATCTTTATAGTGATGTTATATCAAGGGCGCCCAGTAGGGGTGTGTGGGGAGCTCCGCTCCACTGGCGGTACTAACGGAGTTGTTGTAACTCCGGGCTTTGCTTGGAGCGCAGAATTAATGCAAAAACTCTGCTAGCCCGCCAGCGGAGCTCACCCGGTGCGCACTGCAGCACAAGTATGGGCTACACAGCTCAAGCGCAGACAGTCTACGCTTGTACTGTGTGGCCCATAACTGGGCTTCAGTGCGCACCGGAGCCCAGGAGCAGGGGACAGAGGCCAGAGGGAGGCAGGGAGCCAGGCCGCTGCAGACTCGGAGCAGATGACGAGGAGAGGCGGACCCCCTGGAAGACCCAGGTAAGCCCTCGTCTCTTCTTTTTTGTTGTTTGTGCACACTGGTGCACAAAGAAGGACTGAACTCAAGCCAGGGCGGTAGGCAGCGAAAGCTGCTGTTTCAGGCCTCTTGTGCACCGACCTGTCCTGTGCACACTACACAGAGCAGGCCGGTGCACTAGACGCCTGGCAGCTTTTGCTGCCTACGGCTCTGGCCTGAATTCAGGCCAGGGCCGTAGGCAGTGAAAGAAAGTTGCTGTTTCAGGCCTCTTGTGCACTGGCCTGCCCCGTGTACACGGCACACAGGACAGGCCAGTGCACAAGAGGTCTGAAACGGCAGCTTTTACTGTCTACTGCCCTCTCCTGAATGCGCCCGATCTCGGAAGCGCTAAGCAGGGTCGGGCCTGCTTAGCGCTTCTGAGATTGGGCGCATTCAGGACTCTGCGGGTCACGGAACTCTGCCTCTGTGGAATTCCAGAGTTTTAATCAACTCCGTGGAATTCTGCAGAGTGGAACTCCGTGAACTCTGCCCAGGCCTACTTCCTAGCCATATTTCTTCATCCTTTTCAATATCGGTGGTCTGTATTTTCATTAAAAAAATCAATCGTATCTTGTTATGAAAAAATTGTATTACATTTTCTCCATTATTGAATCAGATTACACAACTCACAAGCCCCATGCTGCCCTGGCAAATAGGGTTCTCAAAAAGGGCTATTATTAAACAGATTGTGTTATCACACACAGTACTACACAATGCAATAACTTCTCATTTACACTCCTCTCTGTCTTCCAATCCAGTGGTATCTTTGAGGTAGAAGTCTGCCTTCTGTACAATGGGATGTAAAACTGCATTCACGGATCTCTCCAATGGTTGACCAAGTCATAAATATGATGGGCATTGGAGTGGATTATACATGTTAATTGTGGTAAGAGAGATAGCGTGGATTTGTGTTTTCTGTGATCCATTCATCGGCTACAGATATATCCATGGTCATCTTAATGATTTTGGGGGCCCTGGGCCAAAAGTAATTTGGGGGCCCATGTTCGGAACAACTTTGAATTTCTGATTCACTTTCCGCCCCTTCATGCCCTCTTTGGAGAGGACACTGACAGTGCACATGCGCACCTGTCCAAATTATGTATTTATAAAATATGTTTACACCAAATCTTTAAAAATAGTGATGTGTGTTTGCGATATTATCATACAGCAGCAGCTGACTGATTTTATTGCAACTAATCTTTGTGACACCCCAACATTTTTCAAATGTGAAGCCCTGTTTTGATTGAAAAAGAAACTTTGTTTATGGATGTTGGATGGTGTTGAAAAACATAAGCATTCCTCTGCAAAATGTCTCTTATAGGCTCCCATCCTCCACCCACAGTAAAACAAACTAAACGAAAACGATCTTTTAAAAAATTATTCAAGGTCATCAGAGCAAGTCTCTCTGCAGAACAGAGCCGGCTCTATCAGGGGCCCCTGAAAGGCTGGGGCCCCGGGCCAGGCCCCACTCTGCCCAGGCCTTAACACGTCTCTGCCATATCCAGGTTACAAATCCTTAATGCATCCTTCTCATCAAGGGTTGGCGCTCTATGCCTAAAGCACACCTCGCAGTGTTATTTTCGTTTCAGCTCTTCATATGGGTTTTGTTCATCAGCAGCATATTGGTTCTTCATTTCAGAAAAATAAATATTTCCATTGTAATCCCCTCAGGAATCTTAACTCCTCTAAACCACTTAAAACATTGCTGGGGAGAAATGATGGCCCTTTTTGGAGCATTTGTCGCCAGATCATTGTTTTCTCCAGCACTGCCATGAAGGCAAACAAGAAATTCGCTAATCCTGCAAAGTGAAAGGAGGCCCATTGAAAACAATGGGAGCCTCATTTTAACGCCTGCCTTAGGCAGGCGTTAAAAAAGATCGTAAAAATGGCGCAGTGGAATCTCATGGATGGTAGCCGACGTCCTCGCCTTCACTGATACCAACATTCTCTACATTGCGGCATCTTCTTCAAGATCAAGGCAGATGGAAAGCCCTTAGTCACTATGGGCCAGATGCAGGAAACAAATAGCGAGTCGCAAACGGCAAAAATTGCCGTTTGCGACTCGCTATTCGCGTTTCCCAATGCAGAAATGCATATTGCGAGTCGGTACCGACTCGCAATATGCATTTCAGAATCGCAAATAGGAAGGGGTGTTCCCTTCCTATTTGCGATTCTGAGTGGTATGCAATACCATTTGCGACCGCATATGCGGTCGCAAATGGTGTCGCAGTTACCATCCACTTCAAGTGGATGGTAACCCACTCGCAAATCGGAAGGGGTCCCCATGGGACCCCTTCCACTTTGTGAATGGACCCACAAATATTTTTTCAGGGCAGGGAGAGGTCCAAGGGACCACTACCTGCCCTGAAAAAAAAACGAAACTAAAGGTTTCGTTTTTTTTTTTAAGTGCAGCTCGTTTTCCTTTAAGGAAAACGGGCTACACTTAAAAAAAAAAAAAACTGCTTTATTTAAAGCAGTCACGAACATGGAGGTCTGCTGACGACAGCAGGAACTCCATGTTTGCGAGTGCCTAGACTCGCTATGGGGACGCAATTAGCAACCCACCTCATGAATATTAATGAGGTGGGTCATTGCGACCCCATAGAGAGTGGCAGTCGGTGTCTGAGACACCGTACTGCATACCAATTTGCGAGTTGCAAATTGCGAGTCGCTGGGACTCGCAATTTGCAAGTCGCAAATTAGCATTTTGCTACATCTGGCCCTATGTCTCAAGTGCAGGAAGAGGGTTTCAAGGCCGTCAATATCACTGCATTGAATAACTGATCCCTAAATGCATGTCACCGCTCTCATGCACACTGATAAACCACCACCGAAGCCCCTGGAATGAACCTTCCCATGGGACCTCGGTATTGATGCATCACTTGTTGCCACCTGCATCCAAGCCAGTTAGGACTATTGCATCAGCCTCTTTTTGAGACCTTGCAAGGAGCTCTCAGTCCCATATAAAGGCAATTACAAGTCATTTTCTCTCATAATCCTGTGCTTTTCTTTTAAATGGCCTTCTCCTCTTACTGTGTCATCACCATAAAACCTTCCTGGTGACTGTGGGCATTACAAGCAATATAATCCACGAGCAAACAAATTAATAAATAGTTGGGATATCAGCATTTTAGTTCTTCTAAACTCACTGTTCGTTCTGCATGATTTTTATCCGGATTTTATTGGTAATGGAATGGTATCTAGGAATAGCCTTTGAAACATTACACTGTATGTTACTGAGAATTGCATGTTTGAATTAATAGTTCTATTGCTTATGTAGCGGTTTTAACTAACTGTACACTTCCAAATATACTTGAAATTAATACATAAAGGTCGGTCTCTGCATGAAAGTAGGCAAAAGTTTTTGTTACACTGGCCTAGTTTTGGTAATTAATAGCATGTCATGTCATGCAAGTTAAGCAAAAAGGCGGAAATCGCTCCAGTGTGAAGTTTTCCATATTATTTGGCTGTATGAGTCTAGTTCCAGCAGGAAATGTCTTGCAGGAGAAAGATTTATACCCAAAAATTCTCTTCAGTCCAGACCATAAGCTGCCACCGGAAGTGACTTTTAAACTCAAGGTATGATGCCCTTGCATTCAATTTTCACTTAAATTGGCGACATTTACATGTAATTTCATGCCAATTTCATAACATTTTGCATAATTTCAGAAAAATGACACACTTTCACACACCGATAAACCTAAGCAGGTGTGTAGCAGACGTTCAACTCCACTCTACACCATCTATCAAAATATAAACCCAGATATGGTTGCACATAAGGTGCAAGCCCAAATGTGAGCATTCCTAAAGCACCTACACCAATCAGTTTTAGGCTCCAGAGTGATGTCCAGAGTGGATGCACAGACTCAAAAAGAAAGATGCTGCTCTTGACCAGTTGCCCAACCAAAGACACATATCAACAATTCTATTCATAAAGACAGAAAAGCGATGGACACGACAAGCGACGGGGCAGGTTCCTTGATTAACAGTGTATCCAGTCCCAATCTCCAGGTAAACTTACCCTATGCTAAGTTCACTCCTGGGGCCAGAATGCTGCAGCACTAAAGCAAAAACAGCAAATGTTTAGCCCAGAGTACTGTCACTGTGACCTCACGTAATCAACTATTTATATTCTGTAATTTAAAAGCTGGACCTATATTCATACAGCTGCTCATGTCCTCTCATCAGAAGTCATCAACAATATAATGTTCTTTTTTCATAGCAAAATGTCCTTTTTCCAGAGTTAGAGACAACATCATGTTTGATTTAATAGCAGCCAGGTAATTAAATGGTTAACAAACAGAAAAGAAAACTACACATCCCATCAGGCTTAGGTGATGAACTACAGACGGAGGCCACACAGGTGTTACGTTAGAGTCTCTATAAATAGCCCCTAGAACAAGACGTTGCAGTGGAACCTACTGGCTGGCCCTCCATCCCTCATCAGGCAAAGGTAATTAGTTACCTTGTCAATAAGTTAGAAGGCTCAGTCAACATATATAGAATTATAGGTGAGTGACAGTGAATTATGGGGATATTTTTCACCGAGGGGTTCTGAGTGACATCAGATAGACTATGAGAGCGAAGCTTGAGTTGTCTGTGATGTCATTCAGAACCCTGAGGTGGAAAATATCCCTGTAATTCACCTTTCACTCATCTATAGTTGTATGTTATGTTTGGCCCCTGAAATCATCTACCCCTTCTTTCAACTGCTACGGAGAGGAGTAATGGGGGAGGCATACATAACGTGGGCTCGGTTATGTATCCCCGACCCACAGGTAAAAAAAACAAAAAACATCCCTTACCTGCCATCCGTGACTAACCCCCAGCACATACATGTTTCCGTCCTCCGCCAGCAGCTGTGCTTTCTGCTTTCATGCAAAGCAGACACGCAGCACTGCACCCACCGGCTCTCGGAGGGCCCCGGCAGCATGGCCTAGAGGCCTTTATCACATCACAACCGTGGGGAACAAGTTTTATCGGAGTCAGGAATTGAAATAAACGATAGAGACTCACTATGAGAGCCATACATGACATATATAATGTTTATATATTTTTATACTTTGGTTTAAGGAACACCATCTTCACATCAGAGTTTCTTGCAAAGATATACCCTTAAGGTACAGCCTGTCTACTAATTAGATAACCTGCACTACCTTCATGATGAACTAGTGAGCGCTCTCATCTTGTCTTTAAATATCCGCTTCAAGGAGCAGACCGTGCACAGCGGGCGGTGAGTCACAGTGCTGGTACCCAGTGTCTCTGGTTTCTCTTTTATCCTATTATTTTTTCCACGATTTCTGCTATCGCCCACCGTATCCATACTGTGTGTGGTTGAAGGTGGATGCGGGGAGGGCAGAAGGGTGCATTGCGTCCGTTGGATCCAGCGTACAAGGTTAGGCCCATATTTATAGTTGGTTTGCGCCGCGTTAGCATCATGGCACAAACTCAACTCCGTAGTTATATTTTGATGTTAGACCGTCAAAATATAGGCGCTAGCGTCATGTTGTGAATGCGGCAAACTACCTTGCGCTAATTAGATGCAAGGTAGGTGTCCCCGTCCACTACATGATGCTTACCTCCTACTGCCATACTTATACTCCGCCGCAGAAATAATGGCCTGCTTAGCGCAATTATTTCACGCCTGGTCAGACCAGGCGTTAGGGCACCTGTGGACCCATTTCCATGGCCAAACACCATGGAACAGGCCCACAGACACCCACCCCAAGCCCCAGGAACATCCCCGCCCACACCAGAGGGACACCGCAGGATGGGGGATCCCTTCCTGGGTAAATATAGGTAAGTGTTTTAATGTTTTTTGGTTGTTGTGCCGCTGGGGGCCCCTGACATGGGGCCCCCTGTCTGGAACTGGGTCTTATGGTCTTGCCCAGGGGACACTGGTCGCCTGTGCCAGCCGTTGGGGGGATTGGCACGACTTGTCTTTAGTAAGAGAGGAGTCATTTTTGGGTGGTAGTCCGCTAGCCAGCCTAGCCTCATTTCTGACTCACTAGTGCCTTTTTCCCTACCGCCATTCTCCCGGCTAGCGTCTTTTCTTTAGACGCTAGCCATTCCTTAGAGCCAGCCTACGCCATTCCATATACGGTGCCCAAGTGCGCTATGGAATGGCACCAGCAGGCGCTAAGGATTTTGACGCAAAACTGTGTTTGCGTAGTTTTGCATCAAAAACTACTGTATAAATATGCCCCTTAGTGCCTCTGGAAAGTAATTATGGTTTCTTCTAGGTGATTGCAGTTACAATAGTAAGGCTTGGCACTCACTTCTTTTGTGTCAGTATGATCAAATTGTTGCTACAGGGATGCGCTTTCAGGCAAAAGGGTGTCCTTTAGTCCCAGACACCTCTGAAGGTGGCATGGAAAATTTTCTGCGACCATCCTTCTCTTAGCTCCACCCTGGGCCAGGCAAGCTATTGCACCAAATATAAAGAAGGACTTCACCACGAAACCTCCATTTATAGTTGCTCCTATGTAGCTTTTGGCTGCTAGAGTGTAAAATGGGTCCCCCAGATGAGAAAAAGTTTGCTACTCATAGGAAGATGTGAACTAGAAACTATGGGGACCATTTCCTCACTTGGGTCTTCCTTTAAAATTAATCTGGAAAGACTAGTTGTGAACGATAGGAGGTCGACCAGGAATGTGGATGGCCTCAGCTAAACACCGCAGCTGAACGTCTGCTAGGATATAGCGAATCATTCAAATGCGGATAAAAATGACTGAACGTCTTTTCATACTATGTCATATAAACGCTGAGGGCCTGATTTAGAGTTTGGCGGATGGGGTTACTCTGTCACAGATGTGACGGATATACCATCCGCCATTTTACGATTCCATTACATCGTATGCACATCGTAATGCGGAAGACGGGGAATCCGTCTTGTTTGCGACTGAGTTACCCGTCCGTCAAACTCTAAATCAGGCCCTTTGTGTGGTTTGCTCCTATCAAATATTAACTAAAAGAGGTTCTAAACTATTTTTTTACATTTAATGCAGGTTTTACGATCTCACTGCATAATGCATCCTCTGCCGGAGGGACATGTGAGAAATGCTTTCCTTCACTCTTGCGCTGCATAGAGGCACTTCAAGCAACTGCTGAAACCCTTTGAACATATGCACAGGTAAATGTCATGGATGATAACTTTAGGTTAAAAAAGATGTTTCATTTTAAGAAGAGCACCTATAACTGAGGGTTGGTTACCGTGACTCAGTTTCCCCAGCTCTTTGGTGTTACAGAAGGGGCTGCGGATGCTTTGCTGGGGCTGCGGATGCTTTGCTCAGCCCCTTCTGTAATAAAGAATGCGCCGGCACAATGGGCCAGAGTTACAAGGCCCTAGCGCCTCTTAGCGCCAAACTAGCGTCATTTTGTTTACGCTAATGTGGCGTTCAGGGGGCCACTCTCCTTTACCATAATAACAAAGTGTCGCTTTTGTAACCCTTTGTGGCACATTATACCTGCCCCAGGTATGCAAGAGAGGCGTTCCCACGCAGGGAGGTGACAAAAAATGGCGCCGTGAAATCTACAAGATGTTTTCCATCATTTTTAATGCCTGCTCGGGGCAGGAATTAAAGTGAGAGGCCCATGGTAGCCTACGGGCCTCCCTAGCGCTTTGCCGCACTAGTGCCATAATTTCTGGCGCTAATCCAGCAAAGCACTGCAATAGCATCATAAATTATGAGGCTATTTTCCTAATGTGCGCCATGGTGCGCTGTATTGTAAATAAGGCACAACCATGGTGTTATTAGGTGGGGCAGGGGCAGCGCAAGAAAAGTGGTGCATCGGGCCCAATGTGCCACTTTCTTGTAGATCTGGCTCCATATGGGCGGTTGTGTAATCTCAAGGGGGCATGCCCTCGCTTGCATGGGTATGTGAGCCCACATAATAGATTTAAAAAATCCTTCGGCTTTGCACTCACGCCATATTGCTGACTCCGCACAAAGGCAGAGCTGCCATCAGCCAACAGAGAGACGGTACATAGTGTGCACTCCAGGGCACCACATGGAGGGGTCAGGTGGGTCCCAGGGACTACCCAAACATCCCCCTGCAGGGGGTGAAGTCAATCACTGCACTGGCCTGCAAGAGGATCCCTGCACCCTCCCCCCTAAAAATAAGAGCAGAACCTTTCCCTGATGCACTCTCCTTAGCTCAGGGATGGGAAGTCACGTTTGCACCTGTGCTGGGGAGAGCGCATTTCATTCCATAAATTGGAGCACCGTCCCTGACTGTGCGGGCGCACAAACCGGGGGGTGCACCCGGCGCACACATGGACAGTGCACCCCACCCAATCAATAACACCCTGAGCGAAAGATTGCAGGAGCAGGGCCTCTTGTACAGCAGCTATCACGCTGTCATGTGGACACTGCATCACCCCAAGTTATTCGCAGCCCGGCCTGACTTCAGAAGTGTGTCTCACAAGAATGCTAATCTGGTGTGTGGGGCTGTTCCCTATTGCTGGGCTTTTACGTGATCCACAGGGGACAGGTGCGTCCTTTGTGAGCTTTGGCCCAGGCTCTCTCTGATACACAAATAAGCTCTGTTTACATCTGCAAATGTCCCGGGTGCCCGCCGAGGCGCGCGCGCTGGGCGTAATTGGACCGGCCCCTCCTGGACGGCGAAGCAAAGCGGCCTCTCTGCTAATGAGTCGGGGGCGCCTCCAGCACCGTCCACGTAATTGTCATGGAAAGCGCTAGAAAGTCTAGCGGAGGAAAGCGGCGGCCACTCTCACTTGTTGCATCAAGGGTCACACGTCGGTCAAAGGTCAGGATGCCAGAGAGAGGGGAGGTTGGGCCAGTGACGGCACGGACGGATGGAAAGGGCTGCAAGACATTGGACATGTAGTGCACTGGGGCTACATGCAGGGCTTTAAGTGGGCCGGGTCCTGCCGGTGCTCAAAATCACGTGATGAGACGGAGCCCTATCGGGCTCTCAATCTGTGACCTCAGGGTGAATGAAAACTCCGCAGGTTACAGCCGCACCACCCGGCACTGCCTTTGATGTAACTTCAAAGAAACTTCTCACGGTTCTTCCACGGTCTCATCATTCCAGAAGTGAAGCATTTTCAATATTTCATACAACGAAGCCATTATTGTTGATTATGCAAAAAACAAAACGCTGACAAAGCCAATAGCCCTGGCTTGTTGTAGGTGCAAGGTTACTTCTTCTATTATATATCTGGATGCAATGACAGAAAGAAACAGCAAAATACCAGTCCGGCGGCACTCTGCTAAGCAAGGGTTTGTAGCTCATCTCTTTTTAAGTCACGCCCTCCATTGCACCCCTTTGAGAGACCCCCCTGTATTTTCATCCCACTTGAAACCCTGGCTGCATACAACATGACTGCGCATAGTTAGCGCCTAAATAATGTACAGACTCTTGTCATGTAGCAGCACGACGCGACAGCACAATAGTCTTGCTGTAGCACTTAGCATATGAGGAGTGACATCTTCCCCGGGTGCTTTATGAAGGAGAACCGCCAAGTGCATTAACACGCCGGGTCAACTACTTCCTGTCACACCTGCGTAGGAAGTAGAATCGTTGGCCCTGACGTTGATGCCGATGATCCCCCCTACTGCTTCCGGTGGCAAGTGCCCCCCGCAACGCACACCCCCGCAAGGGGTAAGGCCATGGAGTGTCTCCGGCAAGCCTGAACCTTTTTTCGTCACAAGACACATATCCACGTGAAACTCAGTTTCAATCAATTTAAATATTATAGCAGAAAAATCTTGCTCCTGGTTAACTCATACAAGAAATTCATACATGAAGCCGAAAACCATCTGTCTAGAATCTTTAAAAAAAGCTCCACTGAATCCAGTACCAAAACGTATGTGAAAAACGTGTTTATAATGCTTTGGAAGGTGCATCAGAATATAATGGTGAATCATTTTTATAATAATACTTTATGAAAATAAACAAAGAGTGATAGTTGAAACAAGTGATCCCCAAGTGAGGAAAGAGACACCACACCATAAAGCAACAAAGAAATCGCTCTACAGTTGTGTGATCTTTGCTGTATCTCATAAAGACAGCCTCTTATTAGGTTACGAAGTAGCTTGTCAATACATTGATTGATAATTCAAAACATTATGGAAGAGGTCTTGTCTGATTAACTTGTGGAAGGCATTTCAACCCTCATGCTGGATTCTAGGGGCTCATCAGGACAAAAAATGACCTGGAGAAGGGTGAAAGGTTAGAATTATTAAAGCCTCAGCTGGATGTCGAATATTGGCATCACTGTCTGACCCAGAATGGTGCTTTGTCACCTTGATATAAGAGCCGGGTAGACTGGCGGCATCTTTCCACAGCGGGGAACGCTGTATTTTCTTAATACTGAAGTCTGGATACTGGATTCAGTCAATTTTGCATTTCAGAAGAAAACAGGAATACGCAAAAAAAACCATAATGAAGTACTAACGTAAATTAAGTATAGTTCACACAAATAATAATATTTGAAATGTATATACCTGACTGTAAAACGTATGCTGTACATGCATATGTTACACATGCACAAATTCTGTGAGAAATTGCAAAAGTGAGCATGAAATATATTGACCAGATCACCCCAAGATTGGAGGGCACTACACTGGTCTCCCCTCTAAGCCTGCATCCTCTTCCATACCGGCTGAGGTGAGTACGAGAACTTCAGAAGCAATACTTCTTCACCCCTAGCAGAGAAACTAGCCCTCTTGGGTGTGGACAAGACCACACTAGAAGACAAGACACTGCCAGACTGGACACAGTAAACTGCAGGAAAACATGACCAGAAGGCAGGCCTTCTCCATCTTTGCACTCATGATATGGGACAACATCTCGTCAATATCAGAACTGCTCCAGCCCTCCCACAATTCAGAAAGGCATTACTCTTCACAGAACATTATCACCAAGTCCACCACCCCTCTGCCTCATGGTAAATTTCTTAAGTATGTACTTTGCCCCATGCCTCCCTCTTCCGTGCTCTGTTGGCCCGAGCTAAGTTTGTGCTACAGAAGTACCCCACAGACACAGGCACATATCGTGGGATTTCAGTGGTACTGTCCTGGAAGACAACTGAGTTCATCTTCTTGAAAGAAGGTGATCACCCCTAGGTTTCGTAAGACCAGATGGGGTGTCCGCACTTTGTCGGAAGCGGCTGCAAAACTCTGCAACACGTGGCCTGTCCACATTGCCAGCCTAAATTCCCACATGGTCTTCCGGAAACAACTGAAGACCTGGCCCTTTTCCTTCAGTAATTGTACCCTCTTCTGCAGCTTCTCCCGTTGGCAGCTCTTTGACGCCTATGGGCATAATGAGCTTTATAAATCTTAATTACAGATATAATGGGAGTTTCAGACATATCGTCAAGGATACACAGTGGTGGTCTACAGGAAGAAGCAAGTACATTATGGGGGGAGGCTATAAAACACTCGGAAAGGACCAGCTACTCCTACCTCGCTCCCTATAGGTCCTGCTATAGGTTGTGCATACACTGGGGTGAAAGGCAGGAATTGATCAAATGTCAATATTACATGAGTGGGAGAACACTGCACGTATACTAAAATAGGACCCACTGAGAGAGAAATCCTACTTCAGATTTCAGAGTAAGTTGTTCATGTATTTATTTGTCTAATGACCAGTTGCGGCTCGCAGCTCCTAAAAGGGGCGCGGAAGGTGCGGCACCACAGGGAGGGGAAGGGGGGGTGAGAGGGAAGTGGGAGTGGGGGGGAATACATAAAATTATTTTAAAAAAAAAAACTTACCTTAACTCGCCGCGCGCCGCTCCTCCATCGCAGGCTGCAGGCACAGGCTCCCACCCTGCCCTGCGTAAATCCTGACACTGCTCAGAGCAGAGTCAGGATTGGCTGGGAGCGCCCAGCCATGGCGCATCCAGGCAGACTGGGAGCCTGTGCAGGCTCTCTCCAGCCCAGCAACACAGTGCCGGCTGGAGAGAGCCTACTGTGCATATGTGTTTGGCCGGCCCGAGACAGCCGGCCAAACACACATGCGCTCTGAGGGAGAGTGCTGAGCACTCCCTCAGTGCACGTCACCCCCGTGGCCCCACTCGTTTCAGAACGAAAGGATAATAAACAGTTTATTATCCTTTCGTTCTGAAAGGTTTGGAGCTTCTGCTGCTGAGGGGAGGGGTGGCTGACACTTCTCCACCCATATGGAGGAGCCGCCCCTGCTAATGAGTTCTAGAGGGTACGGGGTGTCACCTTCCCACCAGTTCCCAGCTCTAAGGTACAAAACAGTATCTCACTCTAACAGGGTGGACGAGTTTGCAAGGTACTCTTGGAAGTAAGTATTCCTCAAGGATGCGTCATTGACCAATAATGTAATGATGTATTGCTCCTTGAGCAGAGCCAGTGAGGCCGGACAGGGGAGGCTAACAGAGTGCAATGAGGACAGCTGGGTTTGCACATGACGGGCAGTTTCAGCCCGGTCTGAGTGTTAGAGGGGTTCTCGGATTTCCTTCATCTCTGTCGTTGCCTGCAGCTTGTTGCATCAATACCCCAAAGTGTTACGGGACATGCTGGGAAGGACATGTCGCTGGTCTGATTTACAAAACATTTTCTGTGAGTAGCTGCGTCATGCTGCAGGCTTAGATGTGAATTACTTATGGATTTCCAGGAGCACGCCTTGCTTATTCTTGGAAATAATGTTTTATGATTCCCAAAGCTTTTCTTCAGGGGCGGCACCTCCGTTTGGGTAGAGGAGCGATGCTCTCCGCCAGCAGCGGCAGCTGCAAAACGTTTACCAGAAAACAATCATAAACTTTATTTATGACTGTTTTCTGGTAAAGGGGGTGAGGCCACGGGGGTGATGAGGAGTAAGGGGGAGTGCTCAGCACTCCCACTCAGAGCGCATGTGTGTTTGGCCGGCTGTCTCGGGCCGGCTAAACACACATGCGCACAGGGCTCTCTCTGTTGCTGGGCTGGAGAGAGCCAGCACAGGCTCCCAGTCTGCCTGGGAGCGCCCTGGCTGGGTGCCCCCAGCCAATCCTGAGCAATGTCAGGATTTGCCGCAGGGCAGGGTGGGAGCCTGTGCCTGCAGCATCCGTCGGTGAAGGAGAGGAGCGGCGCGTCTGCGAGGGAAGGTAAGTTGTTGTTTTTTTAATTAAATTAAATAAATGTTTATACAACTAAAACAACATATATACAGTGAAAAATGGGGGTAACATGCCAGGCAAGATGGTACTTTCCTACAATAAGCCAGTCTACACCGGCAGGCACCAAAAAGCTGCATTACCGGTCCCTTGGGTCTCCTCTCAGCACGACGAGCGAGGTCCCTTGAATCCAGCAACTCTGTCCAAGTGACTCCCACAGTCCAGTGACTCTTCAGTCCAAGTTTGGTGGAGGTAAGTCCTTGCCTCCCCACGCCAGACTGCATTGTTGGTAACCGCGACTTTTGCAACTTCTCCGGCCCCTGTGCACTTCCGGCGGAAATCCTTTGTGCACAGCCAAGCCTGGGTCCACGGCACTCTAACCTGTATTGCACGACTTTCTAAGTTGGTCTCCGGCGACGTGGGACTCCTTTGTGCAACTTCGGCGAGCACCGTTTCACGCATCCTTGTAGTGCCTGTTTCTGGCACTTCTCCGGGTGCTACCTGCTGCTGAGAGGGCTCCCTGTCTTGCTCGACGTCCCCTCTACCTCCTGGTCCAATTTGCGACCTCCTGGTCCCTCCTGGCCCACAGCAGCATCCAAAAACGCTTACCGCACGATTTGCAGCTAGCAAGGCTTGTTGGCGTTCTTTCGGCGGGAAAACACTTCTGCACGACTCTCCACGGCGAGAGGGATCCGTCTACCAAAGGGGAAGTCTCTAGCCCTTTTTGTTCCTGCAGAAACCTTAGCTTCTTCTGTCCAGTAGAAGCTTCTTTGCACCCACAGCTGGCATTTCCTGGGCATATGCCCATCTCCGACTTGCTTGTGACTTTTGGACTTGGTCCCCTTGTTCCACAGGTACCCTAGATTGGAAATCCATCGTTGTTGCATTGTTGGTTTGTGTCTTTCCTGCATTATTCCTCTATCACGACTTCTTTGTCTTTTGGGGAACTTCAGTGCACTTTGCACTCACTTTTCAGGGTCTTGGGGAGGGCTAATTTTCTAACTCTCACTATTTTCTAATAGTCCCAGCGACCCTCTACAAGGTCACATAGGTTTGGGGTCCATTCGTGGTTCGCATTCCACTTTTGGAGTATATGGTTTGTGTTGCCCCTATCCCTATGTGTCCCCATTGCATCCTATTGTAACTATACATTGTTTGCACTGTTTTCTAAGACTATACTGCATATTTTTAGTACTGTGTACATATAACTTGTGTATATTTGCTATCCTCTCTCTGAGGGTACACTCTAAGATACTTTGGCATATTGTCATAAAAATAAAGTACCTTTATTTTTAGTATAACTGTGTATTGTGTTTTCTTATGATATTGTGCAAGTGACACTTGTGGTACTGTAGTAGCTTCACACGTCTCCTAGTTCAGCCTAAGCTGCTCTGCTAAGCTACCATTTTCTATCAGCCTATGCTGCTAGACACCCTATACACTAATAAGGGATAACTGGGCCTGGTGCAAGGTGCAAGTACCCCTTGGTACTCACTACAAGCCAGTCCAGCCTCCTACATTGGTTGTGCAGTGGTGGGATAAGTGCTTTGAGACTACTTACCACTCTTGTCATTGTACTTTTCATAAGAGAAAAATATACAAAACAAGTTCAGTGTGTGTACACATAACTAAAAAGTTTTGCATTTCCTCTTTTCACTGTTTTCTAAGTGCTGAAAAGTACTTCTAAACTTTCAAAAAGTTCTTAAAAGTTTAAAAAGTTTTTTTTCTGTCTTTCCAAAAAGTTCTGAAAACTTTTTTCTCTTTTTCTATCACTTTAACTCTCTCTAAAAAATGTCTGGCACAGGCCAAAATGCTGATCTGTCCAAATTGCATATGACAACCTTAGCTGGAAAAGAGCAAGGAGTCTCTGTGTAGAGAGAGGTTTGAGTGTAGGGAAGAATCCTTCCTTGGAACTGTTAATTAACATGCTTAGAGAACAAGATAAGGCAATAAGTGCCTCATCTGTTGAAAAAGTACCTAATAGTTCCCAATCTGATTCAGGGACTCCCCCAGGAAAAGATTCAGGAAAGAACCTTCCTAGCCTGCCCATTACTAGACAGTCTAGCATAGTTGGTAATGATGATGAGCCACACCATACAAATAGTGTTGTCTCACATCATAGCAAAAGCATTTATTCTCACCATACTGGTAGTGATGTTTCTGTAAGCCAAGTTGTTAGGGTGGCTTCTGTAAGGGACAGGTCTCCTTCTGTTCATTCCCATCATACCTCTGTATCTAGGAATGTCCCTCCCACCAACCCTGATGACAGAATGTTAGAGAGGGAACTCAATAAGTTGAGGGTGGAACAAACCAGACTGAAGCTTAAAAAGCAATAGCTGGATTTGGATAGACAGTCTTTTGAATTAGAGAAGGAAAGACAGAAGTTGGGTTTTGAAACCCATGGTGGCAGCAGCAGTATTCCCCATAGTCATCCTGTGAAAGAGCATGATTCCAGGAATCTGCACAAGATAGTTCCCCCTTATAAGGAGGGGGATGACATTAACAAGTGGTTTGCTGCACTTGAGAGGGCCTGTGTTGTACAGGATGTCCCTCAAAGGCAGTGGGCTGCTATCCTATGGCTATCATTTAGTGGAAAAGGTAGGGATAGGCTCCTTACTGTGAAAGAAAGTGATGCCAATAATTTCCAAGTTCTTAAGAATGCACTCCTGGACGGTTATGGCTTAACCACTGAACAATACAGGATAAAGTTCAGAGAGACCAAAAAGGAGTCTTCACAAGACTGGGTTGATTTCATTGACCATTCAGTGAAAGCCTTGGAGGGGTGGTTACATGGCAGTAAAGTTACTGATTATGACAGCCTGTATAACTTAATCCTGAGAGAGCATATTCTTAATAATTGTGTGTCTGATTTGTTGCACCAGTACTTGGTGGACTCTGATCTGACCTCTCCCCAAGAATTGGGAAAGAAGGCAGACAAATGGGTCAGAACAAGGGTGAACAGAAAAGTTCATACAGGGGGTAACAAATATGGCAACAAAAAGAAGGATGGTAAGTCTTCAGACAAGGGTGGGGACAAATCTAAAAATGAGTCTTCATCAGGCCCACAAAAACACTCTGGTGGGGGGGGTGGGTCCAAATCCTCCTTTAATCAGAACAAGGAAAAGAAACCATGGTGCTATTTATGTAAGATAAAAGGCCATTGGACAACAGATGCCAGTTGTCCAAAGAAAGGCACCAATGCTCCTACCACTACAACCCCTACTGCTACACCTAGTGTCCCTACTAATAGCAGTGGTGGTGGGAGAAAACCTACTAATAGCCAATCCAAGGGAGTAGCTGGGCTCACTATTGGTAACTTAGTTGGGGTTGGTCTTGTTAGGGAGACCACAGAGGCTGTGTTAGTCTCTGAGGGGGCTATTGATTTAGCCACCTTAGCTGCTTGTCCCCTTAATATGGATAAGTACAAGCAGCTACCCCTAATAAATGGTGTTGAGGTTCAGGCCTACAGGGACACTGGTGCCAGTGTGACTATGGTCATAGAGAAACTGGTCCACCCTGAACAACACCTACTTGGTCACCAGTACCAAGTAACCGATGCTCACAACAACACACTTAGCCACCCCATGGCTGTTGTTAATCTCAACTGGGGGGGGGTTACTGGTCCAAAGAAAGTTGTGGTAGCCACAGATTTACCTGTAGACTGTCTACTAGGAAATGATTTGGAGACATCAGCTTGGTCAGATGTGGAGTTGGAGGCCCATGCAGCAATGCTGGGCATCCCAGGGCATATTTTTGCTTTGACAAGGGCTCAGGCCAAAAAGCAAAAAGGACAGGGAAGCTTGGATCCTGGAACAATGGACCAAGTGCTCCCTAAAGCTAGGGCTAGTAGAAGCAAACCACTTCCTACTATCCCTCCCTCTACAGTGGATTCTACTTCTGAGGAAGAAGAATTCCCTCCCTGTGCAGAACCTACACCAGAGGAGCTTCAAGCAGACACTGCTGAGCTTTTGGGTGAAGGGGGGCCTGCCAGAGAGGAGCTGAGTGTGGCACAGCAAACCTGTCCCACATTAGAGGGTCTCAGACAGCAAGCTGTCAAACAGGCTAATGGGGATGTCAGTGACTCTCACAGAGTTTACTGGGAGGACAACCTCTTGTACACTGAGCATAGGGATCCTAAACCTGGAGCTGCCAGGAGATTAGTGATTCCTCAGGAGTACAGAAAGTTCCTCCTAACACTGGCACATGACATTCCCCTAGCTGGACATCTAGGACAAATGAAAACTTGGGACAGGCTTGTTCCCCTGTTTCATTGGCCTAGGATGTCTGAGGACACAAAAGAGTTTTGTAAGTCCCGTGAAACCTGTCAAGCCAGTGGCAAGACAGGTGGAACTCCAAAGGCACCCCTTATTCCACTGCCTGTGGTTGGGGTTCCCTTTGAAAGGGTAGGGGTTGACATAGTTGCCCCCCTTGACCCTCCTACTGCTTCAGGCAATAGATTCATCTTAGTGGTAGTGGACCATGCCACAAGATACCCTGAAGCTATTCCTTTAAGGACCACTACAGCTCCTGCAGTGGCAAAGGCCCTCCTGGGAATATTTTCCAGGTTGGGCTTCCCAAAGGAAGTAGTATCAGACAGGGGAAGCAATTTCATGTCTGCATACTTAAAGGCCGTGTGGAAGGAGTGTGGGGTAACTTACAAGTTCACCACACCCTATCATCCACAAACAAATGGACTGGTGGAGAGATTTAACAAAACTCTCAAAGGCATGATTATGGGCCTCCCTGAAAAACTCCGCAGGAGATGGGATATCCTTTTACCATGCCTTCTTTTTGCCTACAGGGAGGTACCCCAGAAAGGAGTGGGCTTTAGCCCCTTTGAACTTTTTTTTGGACACCCTGTTAGGGGTCCACTAACACTTGTAAAGGAGGGTTGGGAACAACCTTTAAAAGCTCCTAAGCAGGATATTGTGGATTATGTACTTGGCCTCAGATCAAGGATGGCTGAGTACATGAAAAAGGCCAGTAAGAACCTTCAGGCCAGCCAAGAGCTCCAGAAGCAATGGCATGATCAGAAGGCTGTTTTGATGCAGTACCAACCAGGACAAAAAGTGTGGGTCTTGGAGCCTGTGGCCCCAAGAGCACTCCAAGATAAATGGAGTGGTCCCCACACAATTGTTGAGAAAAAGGGTGAAGTCACTTATTTAGTTGACTTAGGCACTGCAAGGAGTCCCCTTAGGGTACTCCATGTAAACCGCCTGAAACCCTACTATGACAGGGCTGATCTCACCCTGCTCATGGCAACTGATGAGGGACAGGAAGAAGACAGTGATCCTCTACCTGATCTCTTCTCTTCCACAGAACAAGATGCTCTTGTGGAAGGTGTAGTTTTGGCTGATTGTCTTACTGCTGAGCAGAAAGACCATTGCATAAATCTCCTAGATCAATTCTCTGAACTCTTCTCTACTGTGCCAGGTACCACTTCTTGGTGTGAGCACACTATAGATACTGGAGACAGGTTGCCTGTCAAAAGTAAGATATTTAGGCAGCCTGACCATGTCAGGGACTGCATAAAGCAAGAGGTCCAGAAGATGTTAGAACTAGGAGTGGGTGAGCACTCTGAAAGTCCATGGGCTTCTCCTGTGGTACTTGTACCAAAACCCCATTCCAAAGATGGAAAGAAGGAAATGCGGTTTTGTGTAGACTATAGAGGTCTCAACCTTGTAACCAAAACTGATGCTCACCCTATACCCAGGGCAGATGAGCTCATAGATACACTGGCATCTGCCAAGTATCTAAGCACTTTTGATTTGACTGCAGGGTATTGGCAGATCAAATTGTCAGAAGATGCTAAACCTAAGACTGCATTTTCAACCATTGGAGGACATTACCAATTCACAGTAATGCCTTTTGGTTTGAAGAATGCACCTGCCACTTTTCAGAGGCTGGTGAACACAGTCCTGCAAGGGCTGGAAGCTTTCAGTGCAGCATATCTGGACGATATAACTGTCTTTAGCTCCAGCTGGGATGATTACCTGGTCCACCTATGGAAAGTTTTGGAGGCCCTGCAAAAGGCAGGCCTCACTATCAAGGCTTCAAAGTGCCAGATAGGGCAGGGAAAGGTGGTTTATCTGGGACACCTTGTTGGTGGGGAACAGATTGCACCACTACAGGGGAAAATCCAAACAATTATTGATTGGGTTCCCCCTACCACACAGACTCAGGTGAGAGCCTTCCTAGGCCTCACTGGGTATTACAGGAGGTTCATCAAGAACTATGGCTCCATTGCAGCCCCTCTTAATGACCTCACCTCCAAGAAAATGCCTAAAAAGGTATTATGGACAGCAAACTGTCAGAAAGCTTTTGAGGAGCTGAAGCAGGCCATGTGCTCTGCACCTGTCCTGAAAAGCCCTTGTTACTCTAAAAAATTCTATGTCCAAACTGATGCATCTGAATTAGGAGTAGGGGCAGTCCTATCACAACTTAATTCTGAGGGCCAGGATCAACCTGTTGCTTTTATTAGTAGGAGGTTGACCCCTAGAGAAAAGCGTTGGTCTGCCATAGAGAGGGAGGCCTTTGCTGTGGTCTGGGCACTGAAGAAGTTGAGGCCATACCTGTTTGGCACTCACTCCATTGTTCAGACAGACCACAAACCTCTACTTTGGCTAAAACAAATGAAAGGTGAAAATCCTAAATTGTTGAGATGGTCCATATCCCTACAGGGAATGGACTATACAGTGGAACATAGACCTGGGAGTAGCCACTCCAATGCAGATGGACTCTCCAGATATTTCCACTTAGACAATGAAGACTCATCAGGTCATGGCTAGTCTTATTGTCCTTCGTTTGGGGGGGGGTTGTGTAGGAAAGTACCATCTTGCCTGGCATGTTACCCCCATTTTTCACTGTATATATGTTGTTTTAGTTGTATGTGTCACTGGGACCCTGTTCTCCAGGGCCCCAGTGCTCATAAGTGTGCCTGAATGTGTTACCTGTGTAGTTACTAACTGTCTCACTGAGGCTCTGCTAATCAGAACCTCAGTGGTTATGCTCTCTCATTTCTTTCAAATTGTCACTAACAGGCTAGTGACCAATTTTACCAATTTACATTGGCTTTCTGGAACACCCTTATAATTCCCTAGTATATGGTACTGAGGTACCCAGGGTATTGGGGTTCCAGGAGATCCCTATGGGCTGCAGCATTTATTTTGCCACCCATAGGGAGCTCTGACAATTCTTACACAGGCCTGCCACTGCAGCCTGAGTGAAATAACGTCCACGTTATTTCACAGCCATTTTACACTGCACTTAAGTAACTTATAAGTCAACTATATGTCTAACCTTTACCTGGTAAAGGTTAGGTGCAAAGTTACTTAGTGTGAGGGCACCCTGGCACTAGCCAAGGTGCCCCCACATTGTTCAGGGCCAATTCCCTGAACTTTGTGAGTGCGGGGACACCATTACACGCGTGCACTACATATAGGTCACTACCTATATGTAGCTTCACAATGGTAACTCCGAATATGGCCATGTAACATGTCTAAGATCATGGAATTGCCCCCTCTATGCCATCCTGGCATTATTGGGACAATTCCATGATCCCAGTGGTCTGTAGCACAGACCCTGGTACTGCCAAACTGCCTTTCCTGGGGTTTCACTGCAGCTGCTGCTGCTGCCAACCCCTCAGACAGGTTTCTGCCCCCCTGGGGTCAAGCCAGGCTTGTCCCAGGATGGCAGAACAAAGGACTTCCTCTGAGAGAGGGTGTTACACCCTCTCCCTTTGGAAAATGGTGTGAAGGCAGGGGAGGAGTAGCCTCCCCCAGCCTCTGGAAATGCTTTCTTGGGCACAGATGTGCCCAATTCTGCATAAGCCAGTCTACACCGGTTCAGGGACCCCTTAGCCCCTGCTCTGGCGCGAAACTGGACAAAGGAAAGGGGAGTGACCACTCCCCTGACCTGCACCTCCCCTGGGAGGTGTCCAGAGCTCCTCCAGTGTGCTCCAGACCTCTGCCATCTTGGAAACAGAGGTGCTGCTGGCACACTGGACTGCTCTGAGTGGCCAGTGCCACCAGGTGACGTCAGAGACTCCTTCTGATAGGCTCCTTCAGGTGTTAGTAGCCTATCCTCTCTCCTAGGTAGCCAAACCCTCTTTTCTGGCTATTTAGGGTCTCTGTCTCTGGGGAAACTTTAGATAACGAATGCAAGAGCTCACCCGAGTTCCTCTGCATCTCTCTCTTCACCTTCTGATAAGGAATCGACTGCTGACCGCGCTGGAAGCCTGCAAACCTGCAACATAGTAGCAAAGACGACTACTGCAACTCTGTAACGCTGATCCGGCCGCCTTCTCGACTGTTTTCCTGCTTGTGCATGCTGTGGGGGTAGTCTGCCTCCTCTCTGCACCAGAAGCTCCGAAGAAATCTCCCGTGGGTCGACGGAATCTTCCCCCTGCAACCGCAGGCACCAAAAAGCTGCATTACCGGTCCCTTGGGTCTCCTCTCAGCACGACGAGCGAGGTCCCTTGAATCCAGCAACTCTGTCCAAGTGACTCCCACAGTCCAGTGACTCTTCAGTCCAAGTTTGGTGGAGTCTAAATGTGGGGGTGAAAATACGAGTGATAAGGCGCTCCTGCCTCCAAGGATAAATTGTTTAAAAGCTTAGACAGAGGTGTAACAGTGCGACAGGCTATAGGAGGTGGGAACCCTAAGAAAAAAGAAGGATTAAAGGATAAATTTATTAGGTTAGAGAAACTTAAGAAAAATGAGATGTCCAGATGGTGGGAACGCTGTTACATTACAACAGTACAAGAAGTTGGATAGAATACCACGGGGTCTACGTTCGCATATATTTCCTACGTATGATGATTTAGATGTTGATTTATTAAGAAAATGGGAAGAGGAGTTGAAATCTAACTCTATGAAACTGATGGATATTCTGATAGAAAATGCAGAAAGGAAAGTGAGCAAATTACAAACAGATATAGAGGTATTGGAGAAAGAAATTAAGGAATTAAACCTTAAGGAAGCCACAGAGAAGAATTTTCTTATACTCTATGATATAATTACGAGATTTCAAGATGAGATTAAACAGAGGAAAGCCAGGAAGTTCAAAAGGGATGAATTGGACTATGCAAATGGCAGGGTATTTACATTTTCACACAAATATGATCATTTAGTCAAGCACAAAAGTGTGACAGTAGAATCTAGTACCTCAGTGGAGTCATCATCCTCCTCCAGGAGTAGTCTGGTTACAGACACCAGTGATATAGAGGGTGGAGTTATTCAAGTAAGTTCAGACACCCAAGGAGTGGGTTTTTTACAAGAATTGAAGAGAATGAAGCAAGGCAATTGGGAGTCAAATCTAAAGAAAAACAGAACAGGAAGACAAGAAGAGGGAATAGAGGAGGAAAAAAGCGAATCTCGCTCAGGAATGAGAACGAGATCATGGGACAAGAAAATATACAATGCATAAAGGATTCGGAGAATAATGTGGTTAATCTGTCAGACAAATCTCTATCTCCAGATACGATTGGTCTTCTGAACAGAGGTTTAGGTTTTTGTCCATCTATAATTGGAGACACATGCAAATCCAAGATAGATTTATATAAATTTGTTAGGAAACTAAAAATAAAAAAGTACTTTGAGTTACGTAATAAGGATACTGAACAAATTTTACATAATAAACAGGTACTTAGTGGTTTGTCTATTCAGGATATATATGACACAGTGGCATTAATGACAATTACTGATTATGAAGAATACCCCACTACGATTTCCACTGTATTACAAGATTTGAATCTATCATCGGACTCACATGTTACCAGTGGTCTGAAACAAAGATCAACATGGGTACCTAGATTTGCAATGGACAGTAGTATAGAAACTTTTTATAAAATGGTGTGGGCAGACCTGAACAGGGAAGACATGAAAAGGATATACATTAATAAACCAAATTTGAACAAAGATGAATGTAATGCTTTGAAATCTTTGAGACAGGATGAGACTGTGATTATTAAAAGAGCGGACAAGGGTGGTAATATAGTGATTTTGAATCGTAAAGATTATGAGCAGGAAATTTATACACAATTAAATGATGAGAATTGCTATGAAAAGATATTCTCTAATCCCATTAATAAGATCACTAGAGATATTAATAATATGCTGAAGATTTGGAGACAGAGGGAATTACTGGATGAGGATGAATATTTATATCTTCAGGTTTACCGTCCAAAATATCCCTGCATATATACACTACCTAAGATTCATAAACAATCTGTATTTCCACCTGGAAGACCAATAGTCTCGGGTGTGGGAGGTCCTACAGAAAGATTATCGGAATTTGTAGATACTTTCTTACAATCTTTTGTTCACAATTTACCTTCTTATATTAAAGACACAAAACACATACTAAGTATACTTTCGGATATACAATGGGATGCAGGTATGATTATGGTCACCCTAGATGTAGTGGCACTATATACAAGTATACAACATATATTTGGTATTCAAGCAATAAAGCATGTCTTGTATAAAAGGTCTGCTAGTCTGATGGAACATACGAAGATGATTATTGATATGATAGAGTTCATACTTAATAACAACTACTTTTTGTTTAAAAATGATTGGTATAAACAAAAACAGGGTGTAGCCATGGGATCAAAATTCTCCCCCTCGTATGCCAACTTGTTTATGGGGTGGTTCGAGGAAATATGGATATGGGGCCCAAATGCAGCGAAATGGCACACCCATATTCTATATTGGGGACGATACATCGATGATTCTTTTATGTTATGGACAGGGGATGTTAATACACTGGAAGAATTCTGTACATATTTGAATAGCAATGATGTAAATATCAAGTTCACATACAGTTTTAGTGAGACACGGTTGGAATTTTTGGATGTGGAACTGTTCGTTGATGATAACAAAATAGAGAGTAGACTATATCGTAAACCGACGTCTTGTAATAATATACTGCATTCCACCAGTGCTCATCCACAGCATCAGATTGAGGCAATACCTTTCGGAGAAATGATTAGAGCAAGAAGAAATTGTAGTAAGAATAGTGACTTCCTTGAGGAAATTAAGAATATGGGACGGAGATTTCGAGCCAGGGGATATTCTGAAAACATTATTGGAAAATCGATGCGGAAAGTGAGGAAAATCTCACGCAGACAGACATTAGGGCAGGATACACATGAGGGTGACACCCCAGTTAGAGATAAAATGCATAAAATTAGGATCATTTTAGACTACACAGAAAAGTCTAAGAGACTGATTAGGAGTATGAAGAAATATTGGTCAATACTAACTCAGGATGATATACTTAAGAAGTATATCGGTAATAGACCTGATGTTGCTTATAGAAGGGGCAACACCCTTAATAATATATTGAGCCCCAGCTACCTGTTGGAGAAAAAGCAGTTAGATTGGTTAGGGAAGCGTAATCTAGGTTTTTTTAAATGTGGTTGCTGTATGGTATGCAAATGGGCTTGGCAGCCCAAGAAGGAATTTGTGGATTTTAATGGTAACTTAGTGGCCATTAAATCACATATAGATTGTAATACGAAGTTTGTGGTATATATGATCACATGTAAATGTGATGAGATATATATAGGTAGCACGATACGTCCGTTAAAGGTCAGAATCTCCGAACACTGGAGGGCAATAAATGTAGGGGATGAACGTTACCCCATAGCTTCTCATATGAAGGTATGCCAAGCACAGGATAAATACAAAACATTTAAATTCTTTGGCTATGACCACTGTGTAGTTAACCCCCGTGGTGGAAATAGGGAATTAGCTCTTAGGAGAAAGGAGTCATATTGGATTTTGAGATTAAGAGCTGTAGAGCAGGGTCTTAATACAGATTTTGAAATGGAGTACTTCTTGGGAAACACCTAATGAATAGTTAGAGGTCAATACGTATCAGATAATGGGTGGGTTAAACCAGAATAAAATGCATTTGCTTTGAGTCCAACTTGAGTTTTCAAATCATATTTGATCATAATCTGTTTATAAAATACAGGGTTTTATGGAAAGTATTGAGATACGAACTATTATAGGATTAATTATAGTTTTATGCTAAAGAAAAAATCAATAATACAGTGTAGTTCGGATGTATACTATTTATATACTCTGATATAACCCTTTCCTTATTATAGGAACGAAGTGGAGCGTTGTTATTTGTTCATAATAGTGGTAACCTTCGGGACTCTGGAGTCCGTCTTTTATTCTTATTTAGAGATATACATGGACGCTTTCAGATTGTTGACCGCTTTCTATCTTTAATGTTGGCATTCAAACGGACGCCTTTACGGGAACGTCCGTTTTCGATTTCTGTTTCTTATAGCTGTATAAAATGCGGGCAGCTGAGGGGCCGCGTCTTCTAGATATCGGGAGACGGAAGAATTAGCGTACTCGCTTGACGGTATTATATCACGCAACAGCGGTAAGAAGTGAATGGGAGCTTATCTCTAGATTTCTAGAAATATGAAATTAGCGGATAATTGGAGAACTCATTTTTGAATTCTGTTCTGACGATAGGTCCAGATTAAAGGATATATTCATATACAAATAAGAGGAGCAACTTATACAGGTAGGACTGATATTTAGACTGAGTTCACATGAGGGATATACTGGGCACTACTCTAGTAGTAGGAGGTAATGGTTACCTTTGACTATCACTTAGAAACCTGTTTAATTACAAAGGTGGTTTGAATCACAGAGAATGGTTTGCTCACCTGTATGTGTTTTAATCATCTAGATACACACTTTGGGGTTTGAGAATGTTAAGGGTTCTCACAGCACACCTATTGTGACACTTATATAATATCTCATAATTACAAGATGTACTACAATAGTATATTTGTAAATATTGTTGTAGGAGGTCCTGAGGAAATCCATGGGTACTCCCGGGATGAAACACGTGTTGACAACGGGATGATGTGAAGGACATTCATTTATGGAGTATCTTTGAATAGGATTACACTAATAGTGGGACAACAGGACGATGTGAAGGACATTCATGTATGGGACAACAGGATGATGTGAAGGACATTCATTAATGGAGTTTCTTTGAATAGGACGATTGTGGAAATCAGGATAACTGGATGAGAATAATCTTCATGAACTTTTTTGTACAATAGCAATGTGATGGAATTCATATCTGATTACTGTAATTTCTGATGTACTATAAATTTGTTTCGGTGTATATATAATTGTATGTAATTATTATTTTTTATGATTATCCACAGACCTGTGTTTATTGTCTTTGAATCAATGCATGTGTGCGAATACCATATATCAAGTTTGGTGGAGGTAAGTCCTTGCCTCCCCACTCCAGTCTGCATTGTTGGTAACTGCGACTTTTGCAACTTCTCCGGCCCCTGTGCACTTCCGGCGGAAATCCTTTGTGCACAGCCAAGCCTGGGTCCACGGCACTCTAACCTGCATTGCACGACTTTCTAAGTTGGTCTCCGGCGACGTGGGACTCCTTTGTGTAACTTCGGCGAGCACCGTTTCACGCATCCTCGTAGTGCCTGTTTCTGGCACTTCTCCGGGTGCTACCTGCTGCTGAGAGGGCTCCTTGTCTTGCTCGACGTCCCCTCTTCCTCCTGGTCCAATGTGCGACCTCCTGGTCCCTCCTGGGCCACAGCAGCGTCCAAAAACGCTAACCGCACGATTTGCAGCTAGCAAGGCTTGTTGGCGTTCTTTCGGCGGGAAAACACTTCTGCACGACTCTCCAAGGCGAGAGGGATCCGTCCACCAAAGGGGAAGTCTCTAGCCCTTTTCGTTCCTGCAGAAACCTTTGCTTCTTCTGTCCAGTAGAAGCTCCTTTGCACCCACAGCTGGCATTTCCTGGGCATTTGCCCATCTCCGACTTGCTTGTGACTTTTGGACTTGGTCCCCTTGTTCCACAGGTACCCTAGATTGGAAATCCATTGTTGTTGCATTGTTGGTTTGTGTCTTTCCTGCATTATTCCTCTATCACGACTTCTTTGTCTTCTGGGGAACTTTAGAGCACTTTGCACTCACTTTTCAGGGTCTTGGGGAGGGCTAATTTTCTAACTCTCACTATTTTCTAATAGTCCCAGCGACCCTCTACAAGGTCACATAGGTTTGGGGTCCATTCGTGGTTCGCATTCCACTTTTGGAGTATATGGTTTGTGTTGCCCCTATCCCTATGCGTCTCCATTGCATCCTATTGTAACTATACATTGTTTGCACTGTTTTCTAAGACTATACTGCATATTTTTAGTACTGTGTACATATAACTTGTGTATATTTGCTATCCTCACTCTGAGGGTACACTCTGAGATACTTTGGCATATTGTCATAAAAATAAAGTACCTTTATTTTTAGTATAACTGTGTATTGTGTTTTCTTATGATATTGTGCAAGTGACACTTGTGGTACTGTAGTAGCTTCACACGTCTCCTAGTTCAGCCTAAGCTGCTCTGCTAAGCTACCATTATCTATCAGCCTAAGCTGCTAGACACCCTATACACTAATAAGGGATACCTGGGCCTGGTGCAAGGTGCAAGTACCCCTTGGTGCTCACTACAAGCCAGTCCAGCCTCCTACACTTATGCAGAAATGGGCACATCTGTGCCCATGAAAGCATTTCCAGAGGCTGGGGGAGGCTACCCCTCCCCTGCCTTCACACCATTTTCCAAAGGGAGAGGGTGTAACACCCTCTCTCAGAGGAAGTCCTTTGTTCTGCCATCCTGGGACAAGCCTGGCTTGACCCCAGGGGGGCAGAAACCTGTCTGAGGGGTTGGCAGCAGCAGCAGCTGCAGTGAAACCCCAGGAAAGGCAGTTTGGCAGTACCAGGGTCTGTGCTACAGACCACTGGGATCATGGGATTGTGCCAACCATGCCAGGATGGCATAGAGGGGGCAATTCCATGATCATAGACATGTTACATGGCCATATTCTGAGTTACCATTGTGAAGCTACATATAGGTAGTGACCTATATGTAGTGCACGCGTTTAATGGTGTCCTCGTACTCACAAAGTCCGGGGAATTGGCCCTGAACAATGTGGGGGCACCTTGGCTAGTGCCAGGGTGCCCTCACACTAAGTAACTTTGCACCTAACCTTTACCAGGTAAAGGTTCGACATATAGGTGACTTCTAAGTTACTTAAGTGCAGTGTAAAATGGCTGTGAAATAACGTGGACGTTATTTCACTCAGGCTGCAGTGGCAGGCCTGTGTAAGAATTGTCAGAGCTCCCTATGGGTGGCAAAAGAAATGCTGCAGCCCATAGGGATCTCCTGGAACCCCAATACCCTGGGTACCTCAGTACCATATACTAGGGAATTATAAGGGTGTTCCAGTAAGCCAATGTAAATTGGTAAAATTGGTCAATAGCATGTTAGTGACAATTTGAAAGAAATGAGAGAGCATAACCACTGAGGTTCTGGTTAGCAGAGCCTCAGTGAGACAGTTAGGCACCACACAGGGAACACATACATATAGGCCAAAAACTTATGAGCACTGGGGTCCTGACTAGCAGGGTCCCAGTGACACATAACAACCATACTGAAAACATAGGGTTTTCACTATGAGCACTGGGCCCTGGCTAGCAGGATCCCAGTGAGACAGTGAAAACACCCTGACATACACTCACAAACAGGCCAAAAGTGGGGGTAACAAGGCTAGAAAGAGGCTACTTTCTCACACAACCCCCCCCCCCCCAAACGAAGGACAATAAGGCTAACCTTGGCCAGTTGAGACTTTATTGTCTAAGTGGTGATAAGTAGAGAGTAGCTCTGCAATAGACTGGTTACTCCCCTTATCATCCACTATATGGTTACTTCCCTGTGGGGATGTAAACCACCCTGTTTGAAGTTTTTTTAGCTAAGCAACAATGTGAAGATGTATTTTCAGAGTTTCTAGCAGTAAGTTTTAGTTTAGAGCAGTGGGAATTGTCCACTGAACCTATTTGTAGTGATGGAAATGCCAGACAGGGATGCTGTCTCAATAAAGCCATAGCTGGGCAAACATTTTGTCCATATGGCTGGAAGAGAGAACAGGGATGCTGTTTCTCTTGAGATGGAGCAGGGCAGGGATGCTGTCCTATGAGCTCCACACTAGGGCAGGGATGCTGTCCTAAGTGTTGTGAGGTAGTGCAGGGTTTCTGCACTAAAGTTTCTCTGGGAGGGTTGGAGGGATGCTCCATGTTAACTAAAATGGTGCTCTTTTTCTCACCAATGTTAGTTATCCCACAGAGAGGTACTTCTACCTCAGGGAGTCCAGCTTTGCCAGCTGATGATTCCCTTGGAACAGGTGCCACCCCAGGAGAGGTTTCTCCTACCACAGGAATGGTATCCTGAATGGTAGGGTGGTTAGGGGATACTGTGATACCCTTTTTACCTGTTGATGGAGAGGGATCCTGAGTTTTCAGGCCTTCTCTCCTTTGCTTTTTCATTTCAGTAGAAATGAGAGGGAACAATTCCTCTGGGATGCCCAGCATGGCTGCATGGGCATAAAACTCTACATCAGCCCAACTTGAGGCCTCTAGGTCATTACCTAAGAGACAGTCTACAGGTAAGCTAGGTGATACCACCACCTGCTTAGGGCCGGTAACTCCACCCCAACTAAACTGAATTATAGCTAAGGGAAGAAACTTAGTGGAGTTATGGACATCAATAATCTTATACTGTTGTCCAATGATGTGTTGATCAGGGTGCACTAGGTTTTCAGTCACCAAAGTGATACTGGCACCTGTGTCCCTGTAGGCCAAGGCCTCAACACCATTTATTGAAACTGTCTGCCTGTACTTATCCATTGTAAGGGGACAAGCAGCCAGTGTGGCAAGGCCAATGCCACTAGGTGTGACAGAAACTGTCTTGGGACTGACTACCCCAGTTTCTACTATGGACCCATAAGTGAACCCAACTACACCCTTAACTTGACTGTTGCCAGCAGTCCCGCCACTAGTACCACTACTGCTAGGGGCACTAGAGCTTGATGTATTAGTGGTGGTAGGCTCAGGCGGTTTACCTGGACAGGACTTATCCCCTGGCCTATGGCCTCTATTTTTACACACAAAGCACCAAGGCTTTTTAAATTGTGTAGGTTGAGAAGAAGAGGAAGAATTTGTTTTATCCCCACCCCCTGAAGAGTGTTTAAGATTTGAAGTGGGATCTTTGGTTTTACCCTTATCCCCATGCTTATCTTGAGATTTTTCACCATCTTTCTTCTTATTGTTCTCTTTGTCACCCCCTGTATGAACTTTTCTGTTCACCCTTGTTCTGACCCATTTGTCTGCCTTCTTTCCCAATTCTTGGGGAGAGGTCAGATCAGAGTCCACCAAGTACTGGTGCAACAAATCAGACACACAATTATTAAGAATATGCTCTCTCAGGATCAAGTTATACAGGCTTTCAAAATCAGTAACTTTACTGCCATGTAACCACCCCTCCAAGGCCTTCACTGAATGGTCAATGAAATCAACCCAGTCTTGTGAAGACTCCTTTTTGGTCTCTCTGAACTTTATCCTGTATTGTTCAGTGGTTAAGCCATAACCATCCAGGAGTGCATTCTTAAGAACTTTGTAATCATTGGCTTCACTTTCTTTCACAGTAAGGAGCCTATCCCTACCTTTTCCACTAAATGATAGCCATAGGATAGCAGCCCACTGCCTTTGAGGGACATCCTGTACAACACAGGCCCTCTCAAGTGCAGCAAACCACTTGTTAATGCCATCCCCCTCCTTATAAGGGGGAACTATCTTGTGCAGATTCCTGGAATCATGCTCTTTTGCAGGATGACTATGGGGAATACTGCTGCTGCCACCATGGGTTTCAAAACCCAACTTCTGTCTTTCCTTCTCTAATTCTAAAGACTGTCTATCCAAATCCAGCTGTTGCTTTTTAAGCTTCAGTCTGGTTTGTTCCACCCTCAACTTATTGAGTTCCCTTTCTAACAATCTGTCATCAGGGTTGGTGGGAGGGACATTTCTAGATACAGAGGTATGATGGGAATGAACAGAAGGAGACCTGTCCCTTACAGAGGGCACCCTAACAGCTTGGCTAACAGAAACATCACTACCACTGTGGTGAGAATAAATGCTCTTGCTATGATGTGAGACAACACTATTTGTATGGTGTGGCTCTTCATCATTACCAACTATGATAGACTGTCTTATGATGGGCAGGCTAAGAAGTTTCTTTCCTGAACCTTTTCCTGTGGGAGTCCCTGGATCAGATTGGGAACCATTAGCTACTTTTTCAACAGATGGGGCACTTTTAGCCTTATCTTGTTCTCTAAGCATGTTAAGTAACAATTCCAAGGAAGGATTCTTCCCTACACTCAAACCTCTCTCTATACAGAGACTCCTTGCTCCTTTCCAGCTAAGGTGGTCATATGCAATCTTAGACAGGTCAACATTTTGGCCTGTGCCAGTCATTTGTAGAGAGAGTTAAAGTGATAGAAAAAGAGAAAAAAGTTTTCAGAACTTTTTAGAAAGACAGAAAAAACGTTTTAAACTTTTAAGAACTTTTTGAAAGTTTAGAAGTACTTTTCAGCACTTTAGAAAAGAGTGAAAAGAGGAAATGCAAAACTTTTTAGCTATGTGTACACACACTGAAGTTGTTTTGTATATTTTTCTCTTATGAAAAGTACAATGACAAGAGTGGTAAGTAGTCTCAAAGCACTTATCCCACCGCTGCACAACCAATGTAGGAGGCTGGACTGGCTTGTAGTGAGTACCAAGGGGTACTTGCACCTTGCACCAGGCCCAGTTATCCCTTATTAGTGTATAGGGTGTCTAGCAGCATAGGCTGATAGAAAATGGTAGCTTAGCAGAGCAGCTTAGGCTGAACTAGGAGACGTGTGAAGCTACTACAGTACCACAAGTGTCACTTGCACAATATCATAAGAAAACACAATACACAGTTATACTAAAAATAAAGGTACTTTATTTTTATGACAATATGCCAAAGTATCTTAGAGTGTACCCTCAGTGAGAGGATAGGAAATATACACAAGATATATGTACACAATACCAAAAATATGCAGTATAGTCTTAGAAAACAGTGCAAACAATGTATAGTTATAATAGGATGCAATGGGGACACATAGGGATAGGGGCAACACAAACCATATACTCCAAAAGTGGAATGCGAACCACGAATGGACCCCAAACCTATGTGACCTTGTAGAGGGTCGCTGGGACTATTAGAAAATATTGAGAGTTAGAAAATTAGCCCTCCCCAAGACCCTGAAAAGTGAGTGCAAAGTGCACTGAAGTTCCCCAAAAGACAAAGAAGTCGTGATAGAGGAATAATGCAGGAAAGACACAAACCAACAATGCAACAATGGTGGATTTCCAATCTAGGGTACCTGTGGAACAAGGGGACCAAGTCCAAAAGTCACAAGCAAGTCGGAGATGGGCATATGCCCAGGAAATGCCAGCTGTAGGTGCAAAGAAGCTTCTACTGGACAGAAGAAGCTAAGGTTTCTGCAGGAACGAAAAGGGCTAGAGACTTCCCCTTTGGTGGACGGATCCCTCTCGCCGTGGAGAGTCGTGCAGAAGTGTTTTCCCGCCAAAAGAATGCCAACAAGCCTTGCTAGCTGCAAATCGTGCAGTAAGCGTTTTTGGATGCTGCTGTAGGCCAGGAGGGACCAGGAGGTCGCAAATTGGACTAGGAGGTAGAGGGGACATCGAGCAAGACAAGGAGCCCTCTCAGCAGCAGGTAGCACCCGGAGAAGTGCCAGAAACAGGCACTACAAGGATGCGTGAAACGGTGCTCACCCGAAGTTACACAAAGGAGTCCCACGTCACCGGAGACCAACTTAGAAAGTCGTGCAATGCAGGTTAGGGTGCCGTGGACCCAGGCTTGGCTGTGCACAAAGGATTTCCGCCGGAAGTACACAGGGGCCGGAGTAGCTGCAAAAGTCGCAGTTCCCAGCAATGCAGTCTGGCGTGGGGAGGCAAGGACTTACCTCCACCAAACTTGGACTGAAGAGTCACTGGACTGTGGGGGTCACTTGGACATAGTTGCTGGATTCGAGGGACCTCGCTCGTCGTGCTGAGAGGAGACCCAAGGGACCGGTAATGCAGCTTTTTGGTGCCTGCGGTTGCAGGGGGAAGATTCCGTCGACCCACGGGAGATTTCTTCGGAGCTTCTAGTGCAGAGAGGAGGCAGACTACCCCCACAGCATGCACCACCAGGAAAACAGTCAAGAAGGCGGCAGGATCAGCGTTACAGAGTTGCAGTAGTCGTCTTTGCTACTATGTTGCAGTTTTGCAGGCTTCCAGCGCGGTCAGCAGTCGATTCCTTGGCAGAAGGTGAAGAGAGAGATGCAGAGGAACTCTGATGAGCTCTTGCATTCGTTATCTACTGATTCCCCAGAGACAGAGACCCTAAATAGCCAGAAAAGAGGGTTTGGCTACCTAGGAGAGAGGATAGGCTAGCAACACCTGAAGGAGCCTATCAGAAGGAGTCTCTGACGTCACCTGGTGGCACTGGCCACTCAGAGCAGTCCAGTGTGCCAGCAGCACCTCTGTTTCCAAGATGGCAGAGGTCTGGAGCACACTGGAGGAGCTCTGGACACCTCCCAGGGGAGGTGCAGGTCAGGGGAGTGGTCACTCCCCTTTCCTTTGTCCAGTTTCGCGCCAGAGCAGGGCTAAGGGGTCCCTGAACCGGTGTAGACTGGCTTATGCAGAAATGGGCACATCTGTGCCCATGAAAGCATTTCCAGAGGCTGGGGGAGGCTACCCCTCCCCTGCCTTCACACCATTTTCCAAAGGGACAGTGTGTAACACCCTCTCTCAGAGGAAGTCCTTTGTTCTGCCATCCTGGGATAAGCCTGGCTTGACCCCAGGGGGGCAGAAACCTGTCTGAGGGGTTGGCAGCAGCAGCTGCAGTGAAACACCAGGAAAGGCAGTTTGGCAGTACCGGGTCTGTGCTACAGACCACTGGGATCATGGGATTGTGCCAACCATGCCAGGATGGCATAGAGGGGGCAATTCCATGATCATAGACATGTTACATGGCCATATTCGGAGTTACCATTGTGAAGCTACATATAGGTAGTGACCTATATGTAGTGCACGCGTGTAATGGTGTCCCCGCACTCACAAAGTCCGGGGAATTGGCCCTGAACAATGTGGGGGCACCTTGGCTAGTGCCAGGGTGCCCTCACACTAAGTAACTTTGCACCTAACCTTTACCAGGTAAAGGTTAGACATATAGGTGACTTATAAGTTACTTAAGTGCAGTGTAAAATGGCTGTGAAATAACGTGGACGTTATTTCACTCAGGCTGCAGTGGCAGGCCTGTGTAAGAATTGTCAGAGCTCCCTATGGGTGGCAAAAGAAATGCTGCAGCCCATAGGGATCTCCTGGAACCCCAATACCCTGGGTACCTCAGTACCATATACTAGGGAATTATAAGGGTGTTCCAGTAAGCCAATGTAAATTGGTAAAATTGGTCACTAGCCTGTTAGTGACAATTTGAAAGAAATGAGAGAGCATAACCACTGAGGTTCTGGTTAGCAGAGCCTCAGTGAGACAGTTAGGCGCCACACAGAGAACACATACATATAGGCCACAAACTTATGAGCACTGGGGTCCTGACTAGCAGGGTCCCAGTGACACATAACAACCTTACTGAAAACGTAGGGTTTTCACTATGAGCACTGGGCCCTGGCTAGCAGGATCCCAGTGAGACAGTGAAAACACCCTGACATACACTCACAAACAGGCCAAAAGTGGGGGTAACAAGGCTAGAAAGAGGCTACTTTCTCACAATAGGGGTACGTAAATTCAGATGAGTTCCACCGACCAACTTCTGGAGTCATCCCTTTGAAGTTAGGCACAGCAGGAGTCTCTTGGTGTTGTCCTTAAATCCATGCATGCACAAGGTCCCATCACTGAGTTACCAGCACATCTTTGTATGACATTTGAACCTTGTGGGAGTTGCTATGATGCTGATCTCAAGCTTCCACCTAAATCTTCTGAAATGTTAATGGGTGGCACAACTATATTACAGAAACTTTGCACTAGTTACACAACCACCATTTTTGCTGATCGTATCATATGTAATGGAACAAACAGATGTTGCTCAAGTCCATATTACACAACGATTTCTGTATTAAAGTATTAAATGAGAAAAACATCGCTATGGTATATTGTCTGCCACTGACAGTAAGAAGGGGTCTAACAAACAACAGAATGTCGGCTACAAAAATACTGCTCTACGAAAGTGTGGGAGCGCTTATACAGACAATCACACTAGTGTCAAGGTAAGTGTACAGAGGTAAGTATAGATTAACTTCTCACCACCACATTCATGTACCTTTAAGGTACATATATGTGGAGTTAGGCATATCTGTCCATACCGTCGGGATATTTTGTTGATATTTATGCTCCGATATTTCTGTAGAACAATATTTAGAACTTGGCATTTTGGTAGTATATTTACTACAAACGTGCTAGGCTAGGAAAGGAATGATGCAACCTGAAGTAAATAGCGTCACAACATCTGGCCCTACCTCACGAGGAGATTTACAACCAGTTCTAATTTCTCAAGTAGCATTCTGGAACCTGGAAACCCAAATTAAAAGATGTGAATGAGGAGCTATGTAGATTTCTACCTGTTATCATGTTCTTGCGCTTTTATAGACTGTGATATGGAATTATTTGCTAGGTGCAGGGCGCAGCGTGAGACTGGATTTTTAGTTTGATTCTGGGTTGTATTTAAATTGAGTGGAATGTGCAAGAAAGCTATGCTGCTGGTGACTGAAGAGAATTTACAACCATTTGAAGAGGGCTAGTATTTGTGTAGCACGTTATTGTCATCTTCACAAAAGCTCTGTGCAGCCGAAACGTGTCGGATCCTACGTGTTTAAATAAGCGGGCTGTTGATTTACACCCTCGAAGGCCCATATTTATACTTTTTTTAGCACCGCATTTGCGTCATTTTTTTACGCAAAAGCGGCACAAACTTACAAAATACAATTGCATTTTGTAAGTTTGTGCCGCTTTTGCGTTAAAAAGTGGCGCAATTGTGGCGCTAAAAAAGTATAAATATGGGCCTAAGTGTCTGTCATCCTTCCCAGATTGGATGGAGAGACAGAGAGAGAGAGAGAGAGAAAGAGAGAGAGAGAGAGAGAGGCTGTGTGTGGTGTCTGTGGGGGGCTTTACAATTCTAAATTATCATCAAGGTAAGTATATGTGGAGTTAAAAAAAGCAAATCTAAAGAAGTTGATATTCTGGATTTAATATTTGTGTAAATCGATATGAAAACATACAGCATACAGTATGCTGCCACTGGTGTGACTGATGCCCTGTGTAGGTATTATCCAGTTGACTTCAAGCCAGAATTTACCAATATATCAGAACATCTACTCTGCATTACTCCTTTCACTCAGAAATATGGCTTCTCACAATTAATAATATCAACTAAACACAGGTTAGATGTTTGGCCGCGCAAAAACATTAGTGAACATAGCCCTAACCACGCCTTTACTGAGTAGGGTCAAGGGTGTGTAGCATCATGTTTCTCAGATTGATTACATTTTAAAGGTGAGTTTTTTTTATATAAACCAAAATGGCTGCCACGGCTGCCTTCATGTGCATGCGATGGAAAGAGGAGACATTTTCGCACATATGAAGAGTATAATGATTTTGGTTGTACGCCTGGGATATACAATATGCGTTTTTTACGTACTGCAGGTCCATCAATTACTTGAACAATTGGAGGTTTTACTTGCAGATTCTGTGAACGCATCTTCATTAACAACAGTTACTCAAGATTTGTAATTATAATTGTATTTATATAGTGCTTACCACTCCTGACGAGGCGTCAGAGCACTTTTTGGTGTGTAGCACCCTACTCTGGAACCCATAAAGGAGTAGTGGTGGATTAGTA
Source organism: Pleurodeles waltl (assembly GCF_031143425.1). Taxonomy (NCBI): domain Eukaryota; kingdom Metazoa; phylum Chordata; class Amphibia; order Caudata; family Salamandridae; genus Pleurodeles; species Pleurodeles waltl. The sequence continues at coordinate 1,823,722,459 of NC_090444.1, forward strand.
TAGGATAATATGAGTTAATTTGAGCCGTGGACATGTGAGTCTGTAAGTTGGATTGAATAGAATAATGGAGGGACAGAAGAGAAGAAGAGTCTAGAAAGTGATATCTAGGGGATCATAGTAGTAAGATGAGGTTTGGGATGAGTAAAAGGAGAGATATTAGTCATAAATAGCTTCCTTCATGCGCTGTCAGGGACACTCTGGAAAGGTTTCCAGAGGTTTGCATGTTGGCGGTCGATCTTCATGTGTGCAAAGCCAGAAACCCTGAGCCCTTGGAACTTTATGATTTAATGTTACATTTAATGTTATTTGTGATAAAGTGAAATGGGACCGCTCCCCTCTGCGACAGTGCCTCCTGCAGCACGCGGGACACACTTGTACTGCTGCATCGACTGAGGATGCCTGTGGCGAGGAGACGTGTGCTACTGTGGCACAGGTGTCAGCTTGTGTAGAGAAGACACCCCGGCCAGGATCCACTCTTAAGGAATAAATGCCTGTGAGAGGTTTGGGCAAACGACTCATCTCTAAGCCTGAAATCACTGAATATTTCATTAGCCACAGAAGCAGCTGTCCAACATCGCTCAGCAGATGCGAAAAGTCTGATCAGCAAAGCCAGATATTGACCAGCGTGGCTAACTTATGGCACCCATCTCCGCCATCTTGTAATCTTTGTGTTTAACATCTCTTGAGCAGTAAACTGTCTCACTCTGTCTCCAAGCGCCCTGTTCATGTCTTTCTAACACTCTCCGCACCTCTACTGTCTCAGAACAAGTTTCCCCCTTTCCTTGGTTCCTGCATCTCTGCTCTTCACACCTCTGCATGTTTCTCTGCCTTTGTGTGACTTTATCTATAAATACCAGTGTTTCATCTCTGTGTATCTTTTAACATGTCTGCTTCTCTCTGCATCTCTTTACTTCCGTAAGAACCTGTGGGCCAGATCTAGTAAGCCCCTGTGCCACGCGAGGCGACGCAAGGCAATGCATGGGCTTAAGTGAGATTTACTAAGCCGCGCAAAGCCACCTTGCGAGGCTCTACATGGCTCTACACGGCTTAGTCAAGAGTAGTGCAAGGTAGTGCAAATTGCTGCCTTGGGTGGAGCCTGGATGTTACCATGCATCCACCCATGGATTTTCCAACATTCCCAATTTTCTTTATTTCTCTTCTTTCTATATGTGCTGCATTTTGCAGCACGCAAAAAGAGGAAAATGTTTGAAAAGTGTCCCTTCCTGCAGAAAACAATCCTGCTTGCAACACAGGCACCCTTGCACCATTGAGATCGGGCTCCTGCATTGGCTCTAGGCGGCACTCAGGGCACCAGCGCAGGGAGAGAGCAAGAATGCGTCACATCCTAGTAGTCATGGTGCATTCCTGCTCTCTCTCTGTCACATAGCACAGCAAGTTCTCTTGCTGCGTTGCGTGACATTTTGATATATCTGACCATGTGCATTTCATTAGTGCCGGGTGTCATCCAGTGGGTTTTGAGAGCTAGGTCTGCTTAGACTGCTTCACCATGTCTTTACAATTCTTCTTTAATATACGTTTGTGAATAGTGAGGGCCCAGGATACATATTTCTGTATCACCTTGTTCACCTTGTGTTTCCAGCAACTAGAACAGGAATGGTTGTTCTATCCCCCAAATTAATTTAACAGGAATAATCGCTTCTTCTCCCAAACAAATGGAACAGGAATGATCGCTCCATCTCCCACAGGAATGATCGCTCCATCTGCCAAACAAATGGAACGGGAATGGTCACTTCTTCTCCCACAGGAATGAGCGCTCCATCTTCCAAGCAGATGTAACAAGAATGATCACTGCATTTCACTGTAGAACTCATTGTGACGCCACATGCATGTTTCTGATCCAGATCCAGCAAATGGAACAGGAGTGAAGTTTTGTTTTTAATGGGCCAGCCCTGGTCACTTCCAACAGGCCAGCCCATGGCCTGACAAGAGCACCAGCTGAACAAGGAAGTGGCCAGAGGGATGGCCACCCACGTTCTCTGTCTGTGAGAGGGAGTAGACCACGGCAGCAGCATACATGGAGGCAGAGAGTAGTAAGGCCGTGAAATACACAAAAGTGTCAGCTCCTCTGGGGCTGGCTTCTACAGAGCTGTGGTATACCTACAAAAATGCCCTTTCTCAGAATTGTCCCCTCAGAAGTTTGGGGATAACTAAGTCAATTAGATTCAGGTCAGCTGACCCAAGCCTGGATACACACTGTCTGTTTTAGCTTACTCATTGTTCACCTGTTACTCAAACAGACCTGTCTCCCTGTGTAGGCAAAGGTGAGGTCCAGAAGCAGAGCCCTTGTCTCCCTTTGAGGAGTAAGGGCTAAACCCTTAGGATGGAGGACACCCCCTAAGCTGCGGAGCCCTGATGACGAGGGAGGCAGACTGCATGGAATGCCCACAATATACCTTTGCAAAGTTCAGCCATGACCTGCACTGTTCTGAGGCATTTTGAGTTTCTAAATCAAACCAGCACTAGGACCCTGCATAGCTGCTCAGCCTGGCCTGAGAAAGCCAATCCTCTGAAGCGACAGCCAGCATGTGTGACCATGTTATTGGTCCATTATCTCTTGGTGGCCCCATCACCCGCTGTGAGCCCCTCCACCGCCGCCATAATGCTCAGCTCAAGAGAAGTTCCTCAGTTATGAGTCTGGCCTGGGGACTTGGGTGTTGGCCCATTTCCTCAGTGGCCGAACACCCGCTGTAAGCCCGTTCACCTATCCTGCACTCGTTGACTGAGAGCTTTCAATCACAAAAACCAAGAGACTAGATCCTAACTACTTGGAGAGTCATTATTATCACTGATTCTGGGGATGCAACTGAGAGCTGTATACTACACTTGTGGACCTTCAGCGATTGTACCAGGACAAGCATGAGGAAAGAGAGGTGCTCAAGGTACCCATAGTGGCCACGTGACATGATGTACCCCTTGAACTGGCACCCCAGAACTGCAAAGCACCACCCACAGCCTCATCTTGTTCAGCTAACTCAGAGCCTTCACTATTGCTGCCCTCATGAAAGTTGACTTCTAAAGCAGAGGTGCTTGCATTCCAGTGAGATCACAGCAGTATCTCCTCCTTTGTTCCCTCTGAAAGAGGCATGACTTGTAATATGTATTGCCTATCTGCCATAGAACCTATCAGGCCTCGGAGAACTAGCCTGACAGTAGATTGTTCAGGTCTCCTTGCCAGAATGTCTGGGCCTCTGAGACTCAATTGTTCTATTCATCAGCATCATCATCTCACCAAATCACACTCTTTTTCTGCCAATCTGACATCTCAGGTAGTGACATCTCATGGCCTTTAACACAATGGCATGATCATAGTAAGTGACACCACTAGACTGCAGCAAGTTGTACAAAAATTAACATTTTCGCTCATTGTGCAAAGACTAAAGTCTAAGTTGCTTACACTCGAATGAGCTAAAAACCTATTTTAGATAGCTATGGTGAAATCATAGGGACTTAAAAGCATTCCACAGGTGTTGTGAAAAGAAAAACATGAGTGGTCATAGCAACCTCTAGATGCTCCAAAATGAAGCCAGGTTCTATTCCTGTCTAGGTTGGTTCAAGGATGCATCGTCCTCGGGTGTGTTGTCTGGTGGATACACTGGAGACTTTGAATCCATTAGACATTGTGGTAAATATTGTCCAAAGATGATTGGCTTCAAATATGTTTATTCTACAAGGAATAAAGGCTCCATCCATCTAACACCCAGCAGGTTAGGAACTAACAGTCTTCTCTGTAATCCCACAAGCCATCATCAGTAAACACTATAAGAACTAAGAAGCATATTTTCAAGGGGAGTTGTGTCGCTTTTGCACCACACACTGTGGGGCAAGCACGACAGACACGCCCAAAATGCGATTTATAAAGCCACCGAAGGCCACCTTTGCGTGGCCCTGAGTGGCTTCATAAATCTGGATTAGAGCAATGCAACCCAAATCAAATGCAGCGCAAATAACTGTGTTGCATTACTCTGCCCAAGGAAGGCATTCCGTAGGTGTTCCCATGCAGCACCCATGGATTTTGATGCATTCCCGGATTTACCAGAAGTGGTAGACCTGGGAAGGCGCCAAAACTGCCACACCTCCACAGTGAGGTGCGACGAGGATAAATATCTTTATTTCACTCTTTTTTTCCTCTTTCTCATAAATATGCCCCTAAGTGACATAGTGCTAAATGGGTATCTTAAGCGTGAACGTACTCCTCATTCCCACCAAGTCGCGCCTTCGCCAGGGTGCATTAGATGCTTGTAATATCAACCCCCTGCATCAATATTCCAATCGGACAACCCAGTCTAAAGCAACATTTTCTTCTGAAATGTAAACTCTCAGGTCTGGAGCTGCAAAAGAAAAAAGAGAACTGCTGTTTAACATACCCTGTGAAAAAGTAATCTGCACAAGATTGCTAAACCGCTGCGGAATGACTCTATTAAATCTGTGCAGCCTTCAGAGGAGAGAATATCCTTAAAGAACGTTATTATATTACCTCCTTGATGTTCTCGCAGAAGTTTCTGCCTCTGCATAGCCAGGTGGGGGGAGAGATCCGAGCTGGTCCCTGCAGAGCGCTAATACACTTTTCAAGTGCTTCTCTCCTGGAAATGGCTGACGCTGTTGGTTCATGTTTTACCTCTGCCACTGCGCAGGGAGACCGAGCAATGCGACTTACCTCTTCCCCCTTTCCCCGGTGGTCTTCCTATATGCAGGCACGTGCATTTAGAAGTGAAAGAGAGCCAGTAAGGTAGTTCAGAGTGTTGAGTGTGTTGCTACATGTTGGACTTGGCCCTCTCTGCAGGGTCTCCCCCAAACTTTTTTGCCTTCACCCCTGCTGTTTTCTGAACCTGCTTTTGTTGGCTTTGAGGACTCTGTGTACTTTACCACTGCTAACCAGTACTAAAGTGCTTGCGCTCACTCCATGAATCATGGTAAAATTGACTTACATCTGGTTGGCATATTTAATATACCTATAAGTCCCTTGTAAAGTGATATACCCTATACACTGGGCTGGAAATTAAATGTGATTAGTGGGCCTACAACACTCACCTAAAATGGCTCCTTAAAACATGTCCCAGGCCTGCCATTGCAGGTTGTATGCAGTGTTAAACTGCCAATTCGACTTGGCAAAATAAACCCCTTGCCTGGCCTAAAACTCCCTTTTTTACATGTCACCCCTAAGATACACCCTGAACCGCCAATATGGCAGGATGCGCTGTATTTAAAAAGTAGGAGATGTACTTATAGGTTTTACATGTCCTGGTAGTGACAAACTCACAAATTTGTTTTTCACTAGTGTGAGGCGTAACTCTCTTATCGGTTAACATTGGGTTTCCTTATTACCTTTAATATGTGGTAACTTTTGTTTGGGAGCAGGATGAAATGTCATGCTTAGTGTATAAGGAACTTGAATTTAAAAACCTCTTTAATGGTAAAGTCTGAGTTTAAGTCACAATTCTGAAAATGCCACTTTTATAAATTTGGCAATTTCTCTTTTAACTATTTGGTGCCCACAGTCTGTTTGCTGGGTCACAGGACTAGGTGTAGGTATCAGTTGCCCTTTATGGATTCCTCCCAGACAGCCACATATTAGAAGGCTAGGTGTTGACAGGATGGGCCATTCAAGCAGGGTGGGAGTTGGAGCTGTGCACAGCCACACTTGCATTTCAAAGACCCTTCCTCAGCTCACACACAAATAACTTCACACTATCCTATTGTGCCCTCAGACAGACTTAGACAAGGGCAGGGAGGCAGGGAATTCCAGTCAGTCACTTCTGTGGAGAGGGGGAGTACTTCAGAAGTTTATTCCATGTCAAAGCTGGTACCAGGTATAAAAGTAAGACCCACTCTTCAGCTCACATCTGGGCATCCAGAATGACTCTCGGAGTCTGCCTTGCTGACTGTGGCCTGCTGTGTACTTCGTAGGACTGCCCTGCTGCAGCAGGAGGACTGCCCGCTGCCTGCCTTGTGCCCTCAGAGGATGCCCTGCCACCTGAGAGGCCTTCCTGCTTGAACCCAAAACTTCCAGGGTGAATCCATGGGAGAGTTGGATGGCTTCATGATCAGAGCCTCAGGGACAGAAAAGGCTCCAACCATCTTAAATCTGCACCTGGACACAGCCTGAGTGAGTCCTAACCCTCCAAGTGGTGCCCCCACTTTGGATCTTTGGAAGTGGTGCTTAAGGTGCCCAGATAGCCCAAATCTAAAACTTGGTTTCTCTGCTAAAAAGTGCTCTGAGACCCGAGATGAGACTGGGACCTACCTGCTTGCCGATCTGCCCAAGGTGCATCACCAGTCGGCCTGAATTTGCATAAATTCCCACAACATTCTTTGCTGCAGCAGCAAATCCTGTTCAGCAGCTCCTCGCAGAAGGGGTTTCCAGCATCTTGGAGCCCTCTTTGGTTACAGGCCACATCTTTGTACCGCTGGAGAATTTCGTCTCCCAGAAAAAAGACTCAGGGCCTGAGTTAGATTTTGGCAGACGGGTTACTCCATCACAATGGTGACGGACATCCCATCCACTGATATATACAACCAATAGGATATAATGGGATTTATATTCAGCGGACGGGCTATCCATCACCGTTGTGACTGAGTAAGCCATCAGCCGAAATCTAAATCAGGCCCTAAGTCTGAATTTAGAAGTCTTTACCAAGGCTTTGTCCAGCAGCTGCCTTTCCCTTCTGAACTTTACCTTCTTAGACATTGTTCTTCACAAAATCTTCTAAGTTTGAAGGGAAGCAGATCCTGGGCCCAATCCACATCTGGTATCCAAACCGCCTCATCACGGTCGGTTATAACTTTAGACCTTGTGCTAGTCTCGCGTTACTGTATGTCCATGGTTGACGCTTTGATCTTTTAGACGCTAGTTTTGACTTTAACATTTAAAAGTTCATAACTCCGGCTCTACTGATTAGATTTTTGTTGTTTTGGTTTCAAATACTTTATTAAAATGTACTCTATTTTTCTGAATTGGAGTGGGATTTTCTTGTGTTTCTTTATTTTTGTTAATGAGCTGCATAAATACTTTACCCATTGCTTTTGTACCAAGCTACCAGAGGGTTAAGCACAGGTTAATTCAGTGACGTTTTGTTTTCAGCCTGGCAAGGATTGTGGCTGTTACATGAGAAGGACTCACACCCCTCTGAACCAACAACCCAAATTCTCACACTGCATCTTGTGGAACTTACATGGCATGGGTTTAAATAACAGTAGAACTGACTAAGCCACCCATCCTTCTGTAGGGGAGCAGTGAGTACACTTAGGGGGTTATTACAACTTTGGAGGAGGTGTTAATCCATCCCAAAAGTGATGGTAAAGTGACGGATATACCACCAGCCGTATTACGAGTCCATTATATCCTATGGAACTCATAATACGGCTGGTGGTATGTCCGTCACATTTGAGACGGATTAACACCTCCTCCAAAGTTGTAATAACCCCCTCAATGTAGGCAGAACTACAATGTTCAGCTTTTATGTAGCACAAAGTAGGCCATTCCCATGGCCTCGACTCTTTGAAGTGTAATGTATCCAGTAGGCTTGTGGTTCTCTCCTCTTGAGTGTAAAAGTGAACCCAATGAGTAGGACCTTTGATAACAAATATTCCCTCAGTTTCTTCCGGTGTTCGGAGCTCATTTTGCAGACATCTCCCAGAAAGCCTGTGGCACTCATATGTGTAACGATATCTCACGTTGCATTGTGCACATTTATGCATGATATAACTACATACTGGTTGTAAATCACATGTGAGTAAATCCCACTGTGAATGTGAATTTACATTTTGTGTGACTAGAAATGACACAAACTAATTGTGTACTTAAGTTCAACTTGGCGTGAAAGCCACTTTGGATTTGGAATTGGAATAAGATTTGTAAAGCGCACCCTGACCAAAGGCGTCAAAGTGCTAATACCAGTATTAAAATGTGAAGACCAGAGAGCTGTAAAACATGGAAGGGAGAAAAGCCAGGTTTTCATTTGCTTACTGAACACCACAAAGGAGTCCAGCCTTGCAATGAGTGCTGGCAAAGTGTTCCATAGTTTAGCTGCTGCCACCGAGAAGGAGCGGCCGCCCCACCTGGCTTTACAGAATCCTATGAGAAGATAATCTCAGCTGTCTTTTAGGGGTACCAATGGAATGCTTTTGAGAGGCACAGGCCCTTGCTGGTGGAGAGCCAACTAGACCCTGCAGAGCGCTTTATATATCACATGCTTCCTAACCGGCAGCCAATCAGGACAGCGCATGCCGTCCATCACTGAACGGTGTTTAGGTACATTCACTACCATGAGGGCTACCACATTCTGGCTCAGCTTTGTGTAGCGCTGTGAGGAGTAGTTACGTCTCCTGACCGCCGCGTGTTCCTATTTCTAGTGTGTGACTTAAGGCCACATGGGCTCGCCTACACTCATGCAGAGCTCTGTGACTGTGTAAGGCTGGGAATTATCCCTGTGCATGTCTTCATCAGGCCAGGTTATGAGATTCTTGTCTGTTGTTTGTGGATTACAATGTGTGTATCAGCGCCACTGGCCCCAGGAGTTGATACTGTGCTTGTCAGTGGTGCCTTTTCCCATGAGCAGATAATGTGTGTGTTAGGCGCCTTTCACAAAGACTGACTGGTCGTCCTTCAATTGTCTATTGTTGTATCTGGGTGGTAAACTGGTACTAATAAGTTGAAATCTTTACCCAGACAGTGTCACCATGTGTAATCAAATTACAAAATAAAGAATTAATACTATCACAAAATGTGCTGCATTACACTGCATCATTTGCCTTTTCTTGCCGCATAATTTGGTCAACCCTGCCACATAATTTTGTCCTCCCTTGTCTCATAATTCCAAAGGCCCTGCATATTTGTGACTCGGCCTCTGTGTCTGCTGCTCTATGCCTGTTCCTGACTCCTGATGAGATCTTATGTCCCCGGAGCAATGCTAGGAGTTCAATCTTCCCCTCATAGAAAGAAGAAAGCGAGCATCCCATCTCTTCACCTGTTCATGCTGTCCCTGGCACCTTAGAGACCCAGGTGTCTCTGGCAGCCAGATCAAATGTTGAGCCAGAGGCTCTCACAGCATCCTGGCTCCAGCTGCAGCCTTGAACCGTTAAACAAGGTCTTTATTAGTGACTTACTGCTAACGGGCGAGCAGTGCAAGTCGATGAGTGATGTCCTTGTGTGGGTAGTCCTCCACTGCGCTCGCGCGCTGTTTGTCCTGCTTATATGAGGATGACGGAGGAGACTAAAGTGCGAGTACTTCTGTGTATTATTATTATTATTAGTTGTAGTAGTAGTAGTATTGCTATCAGGAATAGTAGTAGTATTACTACCAGTAGCAGTAGTGTAGTAGCAGTAGTAGTAGTAGTATTTTTATCAGTAGTAGTGGTATTACTACCAGTAGTAGTGTAGTAGCAGTAGTAGTAGTATTGCTATCAGTAGTAGTAGTATTAATACCAGTAGCAGTAGTGTAGTAGCAGTAGTAGTAGTATTGCTATCAGTGGTAGTAGTATTACTACCAGTAGTAGTAGTGCAGTAGCAGTAGTAGTAGTATTGGTATCAGTAGTAATAGTATTACTACCAGTAGCAGTAGAGTAGTAGCAGTAGTAGTAGTATTGCTATCAGTGGTAGTAGTATTACTACCAGTATTAGTGCAGTATCAGTAGTAGTAGTATTGCTATCAGTGGTAGTAGTATTACTACCAGTAGTAGTGCAGTATCAGTAGTAGTAGTATTGCTAGCCATAGTAGTAGTATTGCTACCAGTAGTAGTAGTAGTAAAAGTAGCAGCACTAAAATTACACTACAACTATTAATAATAATATTGTTCCGATTGTTATCGTTCATTTTTTGGCATCGATTCTTTATTGGCATTTAAAGCATAATGTGGACGAGAGCCCAGGCACTGCTGCAAGAGTTTACATGGAGCAGGGCATTGCTATAATCTTTGTATTAACATTACTATTCTTGTTACTATCATTGGGATTAGTATTATCCGTATTTGTACTATCATTGCACTATAAACTAATGATATTGTTGTAAATACTGTTATAATTGTAATTTTTACTATTGAGTCATTATAATTATTATCACCATTTATTGTCATTAGTAGTCAATATGTGAATAATTGCTCTGTCAATTATAATGTTATCAAATACATTTATTTTTTGTTGTTATTTATGATGTATATACTATCATAGTTGTTAATGTTGTACTTCTTCTTCTTCTTCTTCTTATTATTATTATTATTATTACATTTGAAACCCAGCTGTGGTACTGTATCTCTCACAGGATGATTCATGGTTTCTTGCTTCTGTCTGGGGTAAGGGTCGGCAGAGGAGGAGCTTCCTTATACATTGTGTGTGAGGGGCTGCGTGGACAGATGCGCTTTCAGAAGAGTAAGAGACCGTCACAAGACGCGGCTCTAGAACGACGCCTCTGCATTTTTTTCAAACATGGCGACACACACGGACACACCAGGCCTCCCGGGCCAGGTGATGGAAGGACCGCCTGAAGCCCAGAATGCGGCAGACTCTGCAGGACGCATGTCACGGACTGTGAGGCAGATTTACGAAGAAGTCACGCAGTGCTGCTGTGTTAGGCAAGAAGAAGGGAGCACTAAGTGCTGCCTAGCGCCAACGCATGCACTCTTGCGCCATGGTGCAAGGATGCCTGTGTTACAGACAGGATTGTTTTTGTGCACGAAAGAGCACACCTTCCTTCACAAACACAATGCGTAGAGGTATTTTCCTTTACATTCGGCAGCACCTGCAAAAATAGCAAATAACGAGGAGAAAGAAAGATATTTCTCCTTACGCCTATGTAGGCAGGCGTACTATTTTGATGCAGTCCCAGGTTTACCATCCTTCGTATCAAAATCCATGAGTGGATGCAAGGGAACGCCCATACTCGACCCACGGAACACCTTCTGAACGTAGAGTAACACATGGCAGCGACTTAAGCTGCATTGCGCTACTCTGGACTAACTATACCATGCAGAGTTATGCAATGTGGCATTGTGTGGTGTAGTAAATCTAACTTAAGCCCTTGTGTTGCCTTCTGTCACCTTGTGTGAGCAAGAGAACGCAAGGGCTTAGTAAATCTGGCCTCATATGTCGTGGCAGTAAGGCCCTTACTCCGGGCATAGCTTTCACTGGTGCAGCAGTACGTGCAGTGGGGTCGGGCTGAAAGGTCTAAGGGGCCCGTTGAGCCCAGACCAGAGAGGGGACCATTTTCCACATTTGTGCTCATGGTGCCCTTGTTATGTCTCTGCCTTCCACTGGCTGTCGACTCACCAGATTGATGGGATGAATGTTCTGTGCATCACACACAAAGCAGCCCTCGTCCATCGCCTAAAGCTTCTCCTGTCTTTATATGTGCGGAGACTCGGCGCGCATAAAGATACTACTCGTAAAATATCTCTGTGAATAGCAAACAATCGTAAACCTACACAAAAGTGTAAGCTTACCTTTGAGAATCAGGCCCAGGCTAGATCTAGGCAAGCACTGCTGCCCCCTCATCCTCGGGCACCAGGACCGCCCAGGAGTCCGCTGTTCCAGTCCTGGGGGTGACCCGTGAGGGCTGATTTCAGAAGCTGTTGTGAGTTTTCTTTTCACACCTGACCCAACTGTACCCGAGTCACCTGGAGAGAACAGGTAAAAGCTGCAGGTGTTGCTGGCCTCTGGCCTCCTTACTAGTGGTCGTAGCGACCTCTCCCTGCCTGCACACACAACAGGCAGGCGCACACAAACTCACACACCCCACAGGCACTCTCATGCGCACCCTACACACACCACTACAAAATAAACTTTTTGAAACAAATGTTAGTAGCTTCCTAAAAGATTGAAGTTGACGCACCTGTTCCGTGTGTTTGCGCTAGATGTCATTCGCCAAAACTGCAATAAAACAATGTAATAAATAATAATCATGCAAAAAATTGAGAAACTGCTCTAAATACTCTAAACAGCCAAAAGCATGAGGTAAGACAGTAGTAGACCTCTGGGAGGAGCCAAAGTTCACTTGGTGTAGATTTTAAAGAATTAATGACAATAGCTCCATTTGACAACTGTGGGCCAGATCTAGCAACCCTTTTGCGAGTCGCAAACGGCGAAAATCGCCGTTTGCGACTCGCAAACGTGGGTTTGCAATTCACAAATGCATATTGCGAGTCGTTACCGACTCGCAACATGCATTTGCGACTCGCAAATAGGAAGGGGTGTTCCCTTCCTATTTGCGAGTCGGAGTGGTATGCAACTCCATTTGCGACCGCGTATTCGCAGTTACCATCCACTTGAAGTGGATGGTAACCCACTCGCAAACGGGAAGGGGTCCCCATGGGACCCCTTCCCCTTTGTGACTGGACCCCATATTATTTTTTCAGGGCAGGGACCACTCCCTGCCCTGAAAAATCCGAAACTAAAGGTTTCGGATTTTTTTGAAATGCAGCTCGTTTTCCTGTGAGGAAAACGGGCTGCACTTCAAAAAAAAAAAAAATGCTTTATTTAAAAGGCAGGTCGCTAACATGGAGGCATGCTGACGTCAGCAGGCCTCCATGTTAGCGAGTGCCTATACTCGCAATGGGGCCGCAATTTGCGACCCACCTCATGAATATTCATGAGGTGGGTCATTGCGACCCCATTGCGAGTTGCAGTCGGTGTCTCAGACACCGTACTGCATAGCAATTTGCGACTTGCAAATTGCGAGTCGCAGGGACTCGCAATTTGCAAGTCGCAAATTGCTTTTTTTGTACATCTGGCCCCAAATTTTCAAACCAGACCCAAAATGTACAGTTGTACTATGACACACACCATGTACATCCTTAGCACCTACAGATATCCCAATCAAATATTGAGAAATATGCCATAATACTAAATGTGAAAATGTTGACCTCTCAAAGCACAATTACCTGCTGCCCTGTTGGGAGAGCAGGGTCTGATGATCTATAGTCCATAATGACACATCCCTATAAAGTATAGCATAATACATCCTCATTCATACAGCGAGCACAGCATATTTTGCTGCTCAACCAAGGTGGTTAGGTATGGTAGGGTTAGGTGGCAGCTTTTTGTCGCCACCTGGTGGAGAAGCCACACTACTGAAAAAAGGTCAGAAAATTGCCTTTTATCAGGGTGTGGGGAGCATTTCAGCTGGAAAAATATATATTTTGTTTGAAACATTGAAAGTCCTTGCGCATTTTTCAGATTGCTGGCTTTCAAACATGGTGTATCCTGGCCCATGTATCAACATTCTCAAAGCCTCAAACATTTCTTTTTTAATTCTAATTGATCATGTTGGCAACATCAGCAATATTTTATTTAAAACAGTTGCCAAAAGTGCCCGTGTTTCTTGTGAAGGGGCTGATAAGCGTGCCCTAGCTGAAGCCATTGCGGTCTGTAAACTTTTGATAATTATTTGTGTTTATCAAGCTCTTCATGCCCCAGGTTTGCTATTTCTACTTCCGCAGGGGTGACTATTGCCCAGATTAATGGTACTCAGTTTACTGACCTCAGAAGGATGGACAGCTCAATTGGCCTTCCCAGGATTCAAATTCAAGACCTGCAGATTTTGCTGTGTTGGGATGCGAACAAGGCACTCCCGGGTTATGGCTACGCATGCATCCTGCATCCTATTCCTAATATCTTATTCATCAGTCTGTGTTAATGAAGCCCAACTCCACTTAGTTAGGCCCAACTACACAAACAGCACCACTCATCTTTGCTTGAAGGGATTGGGACCTGCCTACTTTGAAAACTTAGAGTCCTATTTACAAAAATGTGGCCCACAAGTCCTGATGCGCCACTTTTCTTGCATCGCCCTGCGCCCCCCCAACCACACCATGTGTGCACCATATTTACAATACGGCGCACCATGTCGCACGCTAGGACAATAACAAATGTTTACACTATTGTGGCTCTTAAATCAAGGGAGGCCCATTGAAAACAATGGCAGCGTCACTTTAATGCCTGCCTCAGGTACGCGTTAAAAATGACGCGAAAAATGGCGCAGTAAAGATTGTTAATTTCACTGTGCTATTTTTACAGGCCTCCCTGTGTGGGAACACCCCTCTTGCTTGCAGTATGGGTTACAAAGTTGCGCAATGCATGCATTGTTCCACTTTGTAAATATGACGCGGGGAAATGGCTTCCTTAATGCCACATTAGTGTAAAAAAAGATGTCACTAGTGTGGGGCAAGGAGGCGCAAGGAGCTTGTAAATATGCCCCTTACTGTGTGAGAGAGGAGGTGGGTCTCAGAGGGACCACGCCAGAGTAGGGGTGGTGCCTTGATACACAGCTATGGAGGGACAAGACCTGGTAATAATGTGGGGTTTTATGCCTGGCATTGCCACTCCTAATACTCCCCAGATAACTTCATAAAGGCTTCCGTGGCCCCCTTCCCACCTTAGGCAGGTTTCAAAATCAGTAACGGATGTTACAAGTGCAGAGCATCCTCAAGTGAGCTGGAAACCTACCCTGTGTAGCGGATTCCCTCTCACCACATGCGCGCAGTGTGATATCGGCACTTCACCGGGTGACTGTGTGAGGGTTACAACATTGTGTGACACACGGTGGCACCATGTGAGTTGGGGTGCTTGTGCCTTGCTCTTGGTGAGGGACAGCATGAGCTATGAGTCCACTGCGGAGTGCTCTGCGGTGGGCGCAGTATGTCAAACCTGGAAGAGTAGAAGCTCCTCCCACCGCAAAGGGTGAAGGTCACTGACCAGAGGTCTCAAGTGTTTCAGCATTCGGATGCTTGATGCTGTCAGGAAGAGGAGCTAGGCTGAAAAATGTGGACTAAAGTGTGTTTCATCCCCTATTCGGTGAACTTTTCCATGACGTTTTCCTAACTGGTAACTTCCAGAAGATTTATAAGCAAGACAGGCAGGCAAAACAAACTCCAAAAAAGCAGCGGAAAACCCACTTTTGTGGAGGAGTGTTCCTGTAAACATGTTTTTGGCTGGAGGAGTGGGGTAGTCCTATTATTTTTAGTAGAAAGCATCGCTCAGGATATAACTGGGTCAAAGTGCACCTATTTAATAACTTCACAAAATGAAAAGGTTGTTCACATCACAAAATGCTGCTTGCCCAATTTCAACTTAAAATGTATGAATGGGATTTATATAGCACAATCCAATCTAAAAAGCATAGTTGTCCACTATGGGAGACTAACGGAGGATAGACAGAAGAGGAGAAACTGAGGGGCTTATTTACAAGCCCCTTGCACCACCGTTGCGTCATTTTTATTTACGCAGCAGTGGCACAAAGCACTCCCCCACAGTGCACATTTACAAACTGGTGCAACGGGACAATTGTGCCAGTTTGTAAAGCTTTGCGCCACATTATACCTGTGCTAGGTATAGTGTATGCAAGTTCCCCTGTTAGAAGCCACGCACATCTACAAGATTTCACTGCGTTGTTCTGCCCCTTAACAGCGTCAGTTATTTAATGGCGGCTCAAAGCAGGCGTTAAACTGACACAGGGCCTTTTTGAACGGAGGCATCATGGCATTGCTGAAGTAGCGTAATTTTTTTACACTAGTCCAGCCATGCGTCATCTTAGTGCCACAGGTGCGTCAGAATTTCTGATGCATTTGTGGACACTGTCTGCCATGGAACTTTGTAAAGTAAATACAATGCTACCATGCATCGTTAGGGGGGCACAGGGCAGTGCAAGAAACCTGGTGCATCGATTCTAATGCAACAGTTTTGTGTAAATGGGGCCCTAATGGGGATGAAGGCACGGAAACAACATCGAGTGTGTTTTATAGCAGAAAGCAAAGTCATCACGCTGGGGTGAATCTTAAAAAGACGATAGAAGATGGGAGATTGTTGGAATTTAGGTTGGATATCTTGCTAGTTACCCCTTAACTCCACCTTTCCCTGAACCCTACAAACCCCTTAATGCCACCTTTCCCTCGACCCTATAAACTCCTTAATATTTGTTAATGCTACCCATTTCTGAAACCCTAGCTACCCTTTATTGCTATTGCTTGAGCCTTAAAAACCCTTACTACCCCTTTACAAAACCTATTGTTTAACCCAAAAACTCCTTTATTCCCCTTAACACTTCCCTTCTCCGATCCTGAAAACCCATTGGTACCACTTAATGATACTTTCCCTTGAACCTTAAAAACCTTACTAGCCCTGAGGCCTAAGAAATTCCTACTACCCTTTAACTCTTTGAGGTACGTTGGCTCCAGCCCAGCAGTCTAGGTGGACTTCCATCACAGGCATTGAGAGAAAGGAGCACCTCATATCTGAGCCTCATCGTCCAGCAGGGGTACAGAGGGCCACGAAAGCCAAGAAGGCAACTAAGGTGCACATGTAGAGATCACCAGTAATAACCCTTTCATGCCTCCGGCCCGTGGTTCAAGAACTTCAAGAGAAGCATGACCACAATCTACCTGGAAGGATGGGGACGTATCTTATGCGTATGTGTGTGTTCCTATTACTCTGTACTTGAAGATCCACCATTTGGGATCTAGATTGTTATGTGAGGTTTAGAATGTTATGGTTGAAATTATAATAGTTCATGTCCTACCTTGGGGCTGTGCACATACAGTGTGGCCCGTTTGCTCCATATTTAGGGCAATAAACCCACAAAGGAAACGTAACCACGTCTTCTCAATTCCACCAGTTACCACAGGAAACTTTACTGTAAGTTGAAATTTAGCCTCCGCAGTGGGGTATGGTGGTGACTGTGAGCAGCTGCAATATCTACCCGAGAGACTGGCCCTTCAGGAGCCACCATCAACTCCGGAATTGGCTCAGGGGTTGCTTTGCAGTGCAAAGGTAAGCTTTCAAACAGTGTCAGTGCAACCAGAAGCTGATGGCTCAGTTGAGGGCCCTGTCCCACAACTGTTAGTTGATGGGAACCCTCCCAAAGCAGGTCACTCGAAGGGCCTGTCCGTCAATTGCTAGATGATGGCTCACTGACCGGTATTGCTGACTTGGGGCCTTGCCCAGCAACTGCTAGCTGATGGGACCCTGCCTTGTAGGGCTCACTCAGGGTCCTGCCCCACACTACTAGTTGATGGGTCCCTACCATGTGAAGCTCATTCAGGGCCCTGCACCACACCCCAAGCCAATGGGTCCCTATCGTGTGTGGCTCATTCCAGGTTATTTCCCACAACTGTGATGCAGTGGGTCCAGGCCTGAGCGACTCACTCAAGTTTCTTGACCCACAACCCCTAGCTGAAGGATTACTACTCCTGAAGCTCACTCAAGGAACTGTTCCACAACTGCTAGCCGGCGGGTTCCGACCATTTGTGGCTCTCTAAAGTTCACTTTGCCACATTGGTAGCTGAGGGATGTCTGTCCTGTATTGCTCACTTGGGTCACTATCATGTGTGGCTCACTCTGGGCCCTGCATAGCAACCTCTAGCTGACGGGTCCCTGCCCATGGTGAGCCGGTCATGACCCTGTCTCTCAATAAAAGCCCTGTCTCACCGACATGCTTGTGTGACTCCTACTCATTTTTAGGTCTGGCATGGCAGCACACCTGACATCAGACCTTATGTGATTGAGGGACTGGTTTAGATCTCAGCGGATAGAATACTCCATCGCAAATGTGACAGATATCCTGTCCGCCGTGTTACGAAAAATCAGGCCCTAAATTATAAAGAGCCTTCCGGAGTGCTTCAGAGAAGGGATTTATCCCTTCCAACATGTAGGTGGAGAGGAGTACATATTTTGTTTAACAGAAGTTGTGTGGTTCCACAATCAAAGCGCTTACCCTCCAAGAGCTGTAATTATTTGTTTATCAAGTTGTGTGAGCAACAGCTTATAATGAAGCCTAAGTATAGTGTTACAACAGAGCTTGGTCTTTAGATCAAACACATGCCAGTGTAAAGCTACACGTTTGCTACAAAATTAGATAATTATGGTGTTCGCTCTTCTCTGGAGGAAGCGCTGCTGGGAGGAGGGAAGTCAGTAGTAATGAGTTGCTGTTTTTCAGTCCCAGCCACCTCTCTTTTCCCTTATCATCATCAGAGATACCTTAACACGGCACTACCCTTTCTGAAGATTGTGTTTTTTTCTTTCTAAAGCCTAGTTTTACGTTTTATGAACAGGAGGGAATTTTTTAAGTCCATCAGCTTTCAAAAGAAAATTTAATGATTCATTTTAATTGGTTTAATTTAAAAAAATTACACTATTAATATCATATTTAATTTACTTAAAAATAAATATTAGTACATGTTAAATTATATTGATTATTTAATATACTGTAATGTTTAAATTACCGTTACTGCTTACTGCCTCTTAGGTCTTCCCCTACTTGAGCTCTAAAAAACTCCATCCTCCCCTTCACGCTACCCTTCCGTGAACCTTAAAAATCCCTTCTTACCTCTTAAGGCTATCCATCACGTGACCCTAAAAACCCTTGCTACCTGTTAATTCTACCCATCCCTGAACTAAAAAATACTCGCAATCCATTAACACTACCGTCCATGGACCCTAAAAACCCCTATTACTAATTAGAGCTACCCTTCCTTGAACCCTAAAATCTGCTTCCTATCCCATGACTCTGCCTTTCCCAGAACCCTGAACACCTGTTACTATCTCTTAATGTCATCCAACCCTGAACACTGAAAACCCATAGTACCCATTAACATTACACCTCCATGCTCCACCCTAAAGCCATGCCTCTCCAAAACTACACATGCCCTAACAACTACCCCTCCCTAGACCCTAAAAAAAAACCTTACTATTCATTAACACTACCTCTCCACGAATCCTAAAAACTCCTTACTATCCCTCGACACTGCTCTTCCCTGAGCCCTACAAATCCCCTGACTCTACCCTACAAACCCCTTAATATTTGTTAATGCTATTCATTCCTGAACCTTAAAAACCCTTACCACCCCTTAACACTACTCTTCTCTGAATCCTAAAAATCCACTGGTACCACTGAATGATACTCGTCCCTGAACATTGAAAGCCTTACTGGCCCTTAATGCTACCCATCCCTGAGCCCTGGGAAATTCTTGGTCCCCTTTAATGCTGCCCTTCAGTGAACCTTAAAAACTCCTACAAAACCCTTACTAGCCCTTAACACTATCCATCAGTGAACCTCAGAAACCCTTCCCACCCCTAATAGCTACCAATCCATGACATTTTGAAATCCATTACTACCCCTTAGCGCTTCCTGATCCCTAGAAACTATTATTATCCCTCAACCCAACCTATATGTGATCCCTCAAGATCTTTACTATCCCTTAACACTACCCTTCCCTGACCATTGAAAACCCCTTACTACTCCTTAACGCTACCTGTCCCTGAACCCTAAAAATCTCTTACCATGTCTTGATGCTACCCCTGGGATGGTTTTCGATGGAGTTAACATGACGTGGATTCACGACGCTCGAGATGACAACACACAGATAGAAGAATAGTTCTATGTGATGTTCTCCTCTACTTATGAGATACATATAAATACTCTCTTCTTCTGGGACTAGCTGAGAATCTGACAGTCGAAGTAGAATTTCCAACAAGAAAATTATTTTTCGGGACCCATCATAACTAATGGGCACAGTTGCTATTCTTATCAAGAGTTTTGGATATCAACTTGGGACCCAAGAACTTATGGATGATTAAGCCTTGAAGAAGTCCAATTTTGGACGAAACACGTGTCGGCTGATGCTACATGCGGGTTCAACGTACACCTTCTAGATCCACATACTTCAAGATTTGATTATTTCAATAAGAATACTTAGGCCCTCATTACAACCCTGGCGGTCCAAGACTGCCAGGGCTGTTCCGGAGGAAGCACCGCCAACAGGCGGTCGCACCGCCGGGGCCAGCGGTTTCCCGCCACAATGGCCCCAGTGGTTTTAATCCGTCAGGGCAGCGCTGCTTGCAGCGCTGCCCAGGGGATTATGAGTCCCCGACCGCCAGCCTTTTCCTGGCGGTACGTGGAGTCGCGGGGCCCCCTGACACGGCCCCGTGCAGCTTTTCACTGTCTGCAAAAGCACGATGGGTGCAACTGCACCCATCGCACGGCCGCCAAGACAGGAGCCGGCTCCAAATGGAGCCGGCTCCTGTGTTGTGGCTGAGATCCCTGCTGGTCCGGTGGGCAGAAACTAGGTTTCCGCCCGCCTGCCCAGCGGGGACCTCCTGATGGCCGCGTCGGGGGTGCGGCTGCATTGGCGGCCGCCCGGCAGTCCGATCTTGGCAGGCGGCTTCAGCCGCCAGCCAAGGTCGTAATGAGGGCCTTAATGTTCTCTGTGAGAGTTACATTTTAGTGCATGTGCATTATATTAGTTTTTGTTGTGTTATGATGTGTATTTCATGATATGTATTTTCTTTAGTAAAAAACATTTTTTATATGTAAAGGAATTTATATGTATATGTCTATAAGAGAACTGACACCATTGTTGCTAATGTAAGAACATTATTCTAGGAACAATTTGTACTTCCTTTCATCTTTTATAAGCTATAATTGGCTCGTTATATTTTTATATTAAGAATAACTTATGTGCTCCACTATCTCCCTTTTTTTTGTTGATGCTACCCTTCACTGAACCCCATAAACACTTTACTGACCCTTAATCCCTACCCTTCCTTGCACCCTAAGAATCCCTTACTACCACTTAACACTATCTTCCCTGAGCCATAAAAACTCCTTACTACCCCATTACACTATCTTCCCTGAGCCATAAAAACTCCTTACTACTCCATAACACTATCTTCCCTGAACCATAAAAACTCCTTACTACTCCATAACACTCCTCTTCCCTGAACCATAAAAACTCCTTACTACCCCATTACACTATCTTCCCTGAACCATAAAAACTCCTTACTACTCCATAACACTCCTCTTCCCTGAACCATAAAAACTCCTTACTACTCCATAACACTCCTCTTCCCTGAACCATAAAAACTCCTTACTACTCCATAACACTCCTCTTCCCTGAACCATAAAAACTCCTTACTACTCCATTACACTATCTTCCCTGAACCATAAAAACTCCTTACTACTCCATAACACTCCTCTTCCCTGAACCATAAAAACTCCTTACTACCCCATAACACTCCTCTTCCCTGAACCATAAAAACTCCTTACTACCCCATAACACTCCTCTTCCCTGAACCATAAAAACTCCTTACTACTCCATAACACTCCTCTTCCCTGAGCCATAAAAACTCCTTACTACTCCATAACACTCCTCTTCCCTGAACCATAAAAACTCCTTACTACTCCATTACACTATCTTCCCTGAACCATAAAAACTCCTTACTACTCCATAACACTCCTCTTCCCTGAACCATAAAAACTCCTTACTACCCCATTACACTATCTTCCCTGAACCATAAAAACTCCTTACTACTCCATAACACTACTCTTCCCTGAACCATAAAAACTCCTTACTACCCCATAACACTCCTCTTCCCTGAACCATAAAAACTCCTTACTACTCCATTACACTATCTTCCCTGAACCATAAAAACTCCTTACTACTCCATAACACTCCTCTTCCCTGAACCATAAAAACTCCTTACTACCCCATAACACTCCTCTTCCCTGAGCCATAAAAACTCCTTACCTCTTAATGCGACCTTTCCCTGAATCCTATAAACCCTTATCATTTACATTACCCTTTCGTGATCCTACAACCCACTGACTGCTTTACGCGGCCCATCCTTGAACTCCAAGTATGCTGACTAATGGTACCTATCCCTGGATCCCGTACTGCCCCATACCACTACCTTTCTAGGGCCCTAAAAATCTCTTACTACCCCTTAATGCTACCCTTTTATGAACCCTAAAACACCTTACTACCTCTTAACACTACCCTCCTCTGAATGCTAAAACCCTTGCTACCACTTAATGCTAGCCTTACCTAAATGCTAAATAGCCTTTACTACCCTTTAACACTACCCTTCCCAGAATCATAAAAACTCCTTACTACCCCTTAACGCACACTCAGAGACTCTGCCTGCTTAAATCAGGGGAAGTCCAAAGGTGAAATACTGGGAAGAGCTAGGAATCAAGTTACTGAGTCCCTGGAAATTCCTCATTTTGAGGAGACCCCCAGGTTCCCAATTGTGTTACCTGCTATTTCTATGGCCACCTCCCTCCCCGCAGTTATCAGTGCCCCTGATGTAGGAAACCCTCGAAAGTTACCTGGTGATATCTATGATGTGGTTATATGGTCCTTAGTGGTATGGAGCGACACGGAAAAGCGTTCCTTTCCAAAGTTTTACAAAACCTTTTAGGGCATCAGTGCAAGCACTCTTAGGGCTACATTCCTGCACTGATGCACGGTGGAGCTCTACCGCATTTCCAGTTTGGAGAAATGAGCACCGCTCACTATTGGGGTCATTTACAGAATGTCGGATGTGTTATGCCACAATCCCATAACGGCATTACCACAACCAGTTATCATGACATTACCACAAATTGTTTTGTTGTCTCTTTTTTTATAATTATTGGTGTCAAATTAACAGTAGGGGCTAGATTTGTGCTGGCCTTGCGCCGTCCCAACGCCCTCTAGCATCATATTTTTAATGCTAAAGTGGCACTGGAAGGGGAAAAACACTGCACCATATTTACAAAGTGGCACAATGTTTGCACGCATTGCACCACTTAACCCCTTGTGCCACGTATAATGTACGCAAGGGGGGCGTTCCCCTTTAGGGGGGGTCGTTAAAATGGCGCAAAGGAATCTCTGAGATTCCTTTGACCCATTTTTATCGGCATTGTTTAACGCCTGCTAAGTGCAGGCGTTAAACAGAGGCTCCCATTGGTTACAATGGGCCTCTGGCTGCTTTGCAGGATTAGTGTCACAATTTTTACGCTAATCCTGCAACGCGCCGGACTAGCGTCAAAATTATGACGCCAGTCACCCTAACTACCGCCATGGTGCACCGTATTTTAAATACGGCGCTACCATGGTGGCGTTAGGGAGGGTGCTAAGGGCCGCAAGAAATGTGGTGCTGCACTAGGGTCAGCACCACTTTTCATAAATCTGCCGCTAGGGTTTTGCTTGTGCTCGGGTACTAACATTCCATATGCTGTACTTTTCTCTTAATGTAAAATTATCTTTTCATTTTCTGTGACCCACTTTCCAGTTATTTCACATAATTGATGTATAGCTTCCCACATACTGTAAATTACAATCAAAGTAGTATGTCTGTAAATGACAAAAAGCACAAAATATCAGGGCATGACATTTCTAACTTTTTCGTAATAATGGCCTATTTGGGAATGGTGAACGTCCCTTTTTAGGTCTGCCTTGAGAGCTCAGCTGTCTGGATGACATATTTTTAGCAATTCCTTAAAATATGCATAGCGTGGGCATTAGCTTGGCTCCCCCCAAAGGATCATTACTCTCCCACCTCATGCTGTCAGCTGGAGAGGTCTCATTCAGCCTTTCAGGAAGTGCTTCCATTAGAATGCACAAGGGATTATTCTAAATCT
Organism: Pleurodeles waltl; assembly: GCF_031143425.1. Classification (NCBI taxonomy): domain Eukaryota; kingdom Metazoa; phylum Chordata; class Amphibia; order Caudata; family Salamandridae; genus Pleurodeles; species Pleurodeles waltl. Next base: position 1,823,745,861 of record NC_090444.1, read on the forward strand.
GAAAAATAAACTCAGCTATGTGGTTTGTCACAATTAGTTCTATTCTCTTATATGCATTCAACACAGAAAGCAATTTTATTTGCTAATGTTTCCCAGGATTGACAAAGCCAGTAGGGCAGGCTTTAGTGTGATAAAACAACATGTGAACATACAATACGTGCAAATAGTGTTTTTGAATGAATGTGTTTACAATTGTTGGTAAATTAAAGTCAGACATATTGGGCTAGCCGCTAGATGTATCAAGCTCCCGGTTTGCATTTCTTAAATAGCGAATTTTAAGTGCCGCTATTTGAGAAATGCAAAATCGGGATGTATGAAAATTGTGATTCGGTAATAGTGATTTCTTAAAATTCGCAATCGCTATTAGTGAATTGCAGATAGGGAATGGGACTCCATTCATCCCTGTACACAGGTGCGAATGGTTTTGCATTTACTGTTAGGAATTTGCAAATTAGGTAATGCAAATCCCAGGGTGCTTGGGGCCTAAGGCCCCCTTTGATGCACTCCAAAAATATATTTGTGGACATGTAAAGCGCACACATGCCCTATGGGCATGTGTACACTACATGTCATTTTGAACAATACATTTTTAAAAATTGCACATGCTTACCACTAAACTTCAGTTTGTGGTAACTGCATTTCCTAAAGGCCAAAATCGCATTTAGGAAATGCATGATACATGTGCACTGGTAATCGCAAATAGGTATTCCCTATTTGCGATTACCTTTTTGCGATTCCCTAAAGGGAGTCGCAATTTCAGGGACTCGCTTTTTGAGCGATTCCTTGAAATTGCTCTGCGAATGCCTTTCATACATTCTGAAAGGCATTTTTGCATTCGCAAATGGTGGAATTTTGCGATTTGCACCGCTTGCAAAGCCAAAAAGCATTGATACATCTAGCCCATTGTCTTTGCCAGTGCTTGTTCAGATATTTTTCCACCACCTATGATTTTAAGCACTTACCCAAAATACACTCTTTATATCACAATTAAATATTCATTTTTGATTGGCTGTTTGGCTACTTTAGATCCTGCGGGGGATACATTGGATACTTCTAGTCACAAGAATGATATAGCAACAAAATGGTATTTTCCCTTGTTCACAATTTAAAGGAAGCTATGGCATGTAAATGAAAAAATAACTGGTACAAACACAGAGTAATAAGTTAATAGACAGAGTTAAGTATATCTCTGCAAGCTCCTGCCTCTGTCACGGTGGGTGACCTGTCAGAATGCAGGTTTCTGTGGCTGTATAACCAGGCTCCCTTGGACAAACAATATTCTGCTATTTGTTTTAAATCTTTCACAGCCTGCCTATAATATATTCAGCGTTTTCACCATTTATTTTCCCTTTCTCTGGATATTTCATTATTATATTTTTATATTTTAGCATGTATCCATTTGATTTGGCCCAATTCTTGATGTGTTTTTTAATGATAAATTCACCAATTCCTGAAAGCAGTTCTAAACTCGGTAGCTTCAAGCGGTCCAAGTGTGGGTTTTCCTTGAATTCCCTCCCTGCGTGGTGAAGACGTCTGTAGCAGTGGCTTAGTCCGTACGGAAAGTGGGGGATTTCCTGTGACTACTCCACTCTAAATGAGCCCCTAGTAGCAGTGGGAGTACATAAAATGATGGAGGCCCCCTACAAAATTTAATGGGGGCCCCCAGAGTCTCTCATTTCTCACAGATGTTCATTGGCCTTGAACTGATTGGGGCCCCAAAGGACTGGGGCCCCCTTAAGGGTTAAGAGTCCCCCCCTTGCTGCAGGGGCCTGCATCACATAACTGCTTGTAGCATCAGGGCCCGTGGATACATGGTCTGTGACAGTGGACGTAAACACAGCCAGGCCCAAACTATCATTTGTAACTTGAAAATATTGTAATGCATCTAGATGCACTTCTGATCACTCACCTCCATATTGTATTAGGCATGGCTTGAAATGAGTGATTTCCTGGGACCAAATTTGTTATCATTTCTCTGTGCACTCCACCTTGGTAGGCTTTGCGATATCATCTACTGTTCATAACCTCTGATTTGCAATTGGAAATCACTGGTCTTGGTACAGTACTGTATGCCATTACTATAGTTAATCTCTGGATTGGGTACAGTACTGTGGGGGTATTACTATAGTTACAATAGTTAATCTCTGGATTTGGTACAATACTGTCTGGTAGTACTATAGTTAATATGGTTAATCTCTGGATTTGATACAGTACTGTCTGGTATTGCTATAATTACTATAGTTAATCTCTGGATTAAGTACAGTACTGTCTGGTAGTACTTTAGTTACTATAGTTAATTTCTGGATTTGGTACAGTACTGTACGGCATTACTATAGTTAATCTCTGGTTCGGTTACAGTACTGTGGGGTATTACTATAGTTACTATAGTTAATCTCTAGATTTGGTACAGTACTGTCTGGCATTACTATAGTTAATCTCTGATTTGGTACAGTACTGTCTGGTATTCTTAGAATCTCTGGATTTGTACAGCACTGTCTGGTATTACTATAGTTAATCTCAGACTTTGTACCGTACTGTCTGGTGTTTTTATATTCTCTGGATTTAGTACAGCACTGTAAGGTATTACTACAGGGAGTGCAGAATTATTAGGCAAATGAGTATTTTGACCACATCATCCTCTTTATGCATGTTGTCTTACTCCAAGCTGTATAGGCTCGAAAGCCTACTACCAATTAAGCATATTAGGTGATGTACATCTCTGTAATGAGAAGGGGTGTGGTCTAATGACATCAACACCCTATATCAGGTGTGCATAATTATTAGGCAACTTCCTTTCCTTTGGCAAAATGGGTCAAAAGAAGGACTTGACAGGCTCAGAAAAGTCAAAAATAGTGAGATATCTTGCAGAGGGATGCAGCACTCTTAAACTTGGAAAGCTTCTGAAGCGTGATCATCGAACAATCAAGCGTTTCATTCAAAATAGTCAACAGGGTCGCAAGAAGCGTGTGGAAAAACCAAGGCGCAAAATAACTGCCCATGAACTGAGAAAAGTCAAGCATGCAGCTGCCACGATGCCACTTGCCACCAGTTTGCCCATATTTCAGAGCTGCAACATCACTGGAGTGCCCAAAAGCACAAGGTGTGCAATACTCAGAGACATGGCCAAGGTAAGAAAGGCTGAAAGACGACCACCACTGAACAAGACACACAAGCTGAAACGTCAAGACTGGGCCAAGAAATATCTCAAGACTGATTTTTCTAAGGTTTTATGGACTAATGAAATGAGAGTGAGTCTTGATGGGCCAGATGGATGGGCCCGTGGCTGGATTGGTAAAGGGCAGAGAGCTCCAGTCCGACTCAGACGCCAGCAAGGTGGAGGTGGAGTACTGGTTTGGGCTGGTATCATCAAAGATGAGCTTGTGGGGCCTTTTCGGGTTGAGGATGGAGTCAAGCTCAACTCCCAGTCCTACTGCCAGTTCCTGGAAGACACCTTCTTCAAGCAGTGGTACAGGAAGAAGTCTGCATCCTTCAAGAAAAACATGATTTTCATGCAGGACAATGCTCCATCACACGCGTCCAAGTACTCCACAGCGTGGCTGGCAAGAAAGGGTATAAAAGAAGGAAATCTAATGACATGGCCTCCTTGTTCACCTGATCTGAACCCCATTGAGAACCTGTGGTCCATTATCAAATGTGAGATTTACAAGGAGGGAAAACAGTACACCTCTCTGAACAGTGTCTGGGAGGCTGTGGTTGCTGCTGCACGCAATGTTGATGGTGAACAGATCAAAACACTGACAGAATCCATGGATGGCAGGCTTTTGAGTGTCCTTGCAAAGAAAGGTGGCTATATTGGTCACTGATTTGTTTTTGTTTTGTTTTTGAATGTCAGAAATGTATATTTGTGAATGTTGAGATGTTATATTGGTTTCACTGGTAATAATAAATAATTGAAATGGGTATATATTTTTTTTTGTTAAGTTGCCTAATAATTATGCACAGTAATAGTCACCTACACACACAGATATCCCCCTAACATAGCTAAAACTAAAAACAAACTGAAAACTACTTCCAAAAATATTCAGCTTTGATATTAATGAGTTTTTTGGGTTCATTGAGAACATGGTTGTTGTTCAATAATAAAATTAATCCTCAAAAATACAACTTGCCTAATAATTCTGCACTCCCTGTATAGTTAATCTCTAAATTTGGTACACCACTGTCTGGAATTCTTATAATCTCTGGATTTGGCACAGTACTGTTTGGTGTTACTACAGTTAATCTCTGATTTGGTACAAACTGTCTGGCATTACTATAGTTAATTTCTGGATTTGGGACAGTACTGTCTGGCATTACTATAGATAACCTTTGAATTTGGTACAGTACGGTCTGATACTCTTATATTCTCTGGATTTGGTACGGTACAGTCTGGTATTACTACAGTTAATCTCTGGATTTTGTACAGTACTGTCTGGTATTACTACAGTTACTATAGGTAATCTCTGGATTTGGTAGAGTACTGTCTAGTATTACTGCAGTTAACCTCTGGATTGGGTCCAATAGTGCTTAGTATTACAACAGTTAATGTCTGGATTTGGTACAGTATGGTCTGGTATTACTACAGTTAATCTCTAGATTTAGTAAATACTGTCTGGATTTAGGTACAGTACTCTCTGGTATTATTATTGTAGTTAATACATGGGTTTGGTACAGTACTGCCTGGTACTACTGTAGTTAATCTCTGGATGTGGTACAGTATTGTCTGGTATTGCTATAGTTAATCTCTGGATTTGATACATTACTGTCTGGTATTATTACAGATAATCTCTGGATTTGGTATAGTACTGTCTGGTATTACTATAGTTAATTTCTGGATTTGGTACAGTACTGTCTGGTATCACTATTGTTGATCTCGATATTTGGAACAATACTGTTGGGTATTACTATAGTTAATCTCTGGATTTGGTACAGTACTGTCTGGAATTGTTATAATTTCTGGATTTGGTATGGTACTGTCTGGTATTACTATATGTAATCTCTGGATTTGGTACAGTACTGTCTGGTATTACTACAGTTATTCTCTGGATTTGGTAGAGTACTATCTGGCATTACTACAGTTAATCTTTGGATTTGTACAGCACTGTATGGTATTACTACAGTTAATTTCTGGATTTGGTACAGTACTGTCTGGTGTCACTATAGTTAATCTATGGATTTGGTACTGTACTGTTTGGTAATTATTATAGTTAATCTCTGAATTTGTCACAGTACTGTCTGGTATTACTATAGTTAATCTCTGGATTTGGTACAGTACTGTCTGGTATTACTATAGTTAATCTCTGGATTTGGTACGGTAGTGTCTGGAATGACTATAGTTAGTCTCTAGATTTGGAAAAGTACTGCCTGATATTACTATAGTTAATATCGGGATTTGATACAGTACTGTCTGGAATTGTTATAATCTCTCAATTTTGGTACAGTACTGTCTGGTATTGCTATAGGTAATTACTGGACTAGGTGCAGTACTGCCTGGCACTTCTATAGCTAATTTCTGGATTTGGTACAGTACTGCCTGGTATTACTGCAGTTAATCTTTGTATTTGGTGCAGTACTGTCTGGTATTACAACAGTTAATTTTTGGATTTAGGACAGTACTGTCTGGCATTCCTATAGTTAATCTCTGGATTTTATACAGTACTGTCTGGTAATACTATGGTTACTATAGTTAATCTCTGTATTTGGTACAGTACTGACTGGTATTACTGTAGTTAACCTCCGGATTTGGTACAGTAGTGTTTAGTATTACTACAGTTTATGTCTGGATTTGGTACAGCACTGTATGGTATTACTACAGCTAATCTCTGGATTTAGGTACATTACTCTCTGGTATCACTGTAGTTAATCTGTGGGTTTGGTACAGTACTGTCTGGTACTACTGTAGTTAATCTCTGGATGTGGTACAGTATTGTCTGGTATCGCTATTGTTAATCTCTGGATTTGCTACAGTACTGTCTGGTATTACTATAGTTAATCTCTGGATTTGGTACAGTATAGCCTGGTATTATTATAGTTAATCTCTGGATTTGGTATGGTAACGTATAGTATTACTATAGTTAAACTCTAGATTTGGTACAGTACTGTCTGGTATTATTACAGTTAATCTCTGGATTTGGTATAGTACTGTCTGGTATTACTATAGTTAATCTCTGGATTTGGTACAGTACTGTCTGGTATCACTATTGTTGATCTCAAGATTTGGAACAGTACTGTTGGGTATTACTATAGTTAATATCTGGATTTGGTACAGTACTGTCTGGAATTGTCATACTTTCTGGATTTGTAATGGCACTGTCTGGGATTACTATACGTAATTTCTTGACTTGGTACTGTACTGTCTGGTATTACTACAGTTAATGTCTGGATTTGGTACAGTATGGTCTGATATTACTATAGTTAATCTCTGAATTTAGTACAGTACTGTCTGTATTACTACAGTTAATCTCCTGATTTGCTACAGTACTGTCTGGTATTACTACAGTTAATCTTTGGATTTGTACAGTACTGTATGGTATTACTAAAGTAAAATTCTGGATTTGGTACAGTACTGTCTGGAATTGTTATACTTTCTGGATTTGTAATGGTACTGTCTGGGATTACTATACGTAACTTCTTGACTTGGTACTGTACTGTCTGGTATTACTACAGTTAATGTCTGGATTTGGTACAGTATGGTCTGATATTACTATAGTGAATCTCTGAATTTAGTACAGTACTGTCTGTATTACTACAGTTAATCTCTTGATTTGCTACAGTACTGTCTGGTATTACTACTGTTAATCTTTGGATTTGTACAGTACTGTATGGTATTACTACAGTTAATTTCTGGATTTGGTACAGTACTGTCTGGTATCACTATAGTTAATCTATGGATTGGGTACAGTACTGTCTGGTTATTACTATAGTTAATCTCTGGATTTGGTACAGCACTGTCTGGTATTATTATAGTTAATGTCAGGATTTGGTCAGGTATTTTCTGGTATTACTATAGCTAATCTCTGGATTTGGTACAGTACTGTCTGGTATCACTATAGTTAATCTGTGGATTTGGTGCAGTCCTGCCTGGTATTACTAAAGTTAATGTCAGGATTTGGTAAAGTATTGTCTGGTATTATTATAGTTAATCTCTGGACTTGGTACTGTACTGTCTGGAATGACTTTTTGTAATCTCTGGATTTGGTTCAGTAGTGTCTGGTGTTACTATAGTTAATCTCTGGATTCTGTACAGTAGTGTCTGGTTATTACTATAGTTAATCTCTGGATCTGGTACATGAAAAATAAGTAAAACTCCCTTATGATTGACTAAGATTCCTTAGTCCACCATGAAGTCCTTTCATTTCCATATTTCACCGGTTCTTGGCCCTCTGCACACCCCACCCATACATAGCTCTTCAGGGGTACCGGCTCTGTCCATAAAACACTGCTAAGGTCTCCTTCCTTGTCTCCTGTTGGCTGGAGTAAGGACATTGTGGCCCTCAGTGCTACGAGTGACCGTGCTCCTTCCCGTGTGCATCCTCTAGTGTCCTGCAAAGTTGTCTTCGGGACTCGATGCACTTTGTGGTCATTAAACTTCCCCTCAACCCTTTGGTGAATGCACAGCTTGTACTATCCCGTTTGTACTTGCGGCTGTGTTGAAGAGGGGGATGCGCGGAAGAGGCCATTTTGAGGTGGCGCTGTGACGTCTGCGTTCTCACGTCATTACACGCCCCCACATCCCTCCCTTGAGGGCCGTACCCGAGCCCTCTCTCCACAGGCACCCACATCCCTCCCTGGAGGGCCGTACCCGAGCCCTCTCTCCACAGGCACCCACATCCCTCCCTGGAGGACAGTACCCGAGCCCTCTCTCCACACGCCCCCACATCCCTCCCTGGAGGGCAGAATCCGAGCCCTCTCTCCACACGCCCCCACATCCCTCCCTGGAGGGCAGTACCTGGAGGACAGTACCCGAGCCCTCTCTCCACACGCCCCCACATCCCTCCCTGGAGGGCAGAATCCGAGCCCTCTCTCCACACGCACCCACCTCCCTCCTTCTACAGTACCCAATCCCTCTCTCCACAGGCTCCCTCATCCCTCCCTGGAGGGCAGTACCCGAGCCCTCTCTCCACACGCCCCCACATCCCTCCCTGGAGGGCAGAATCCGAGCCCTCTCTCCACACGCACCCACCTCCCTCCTTCTACAGTACCCAATCCCTCTCTCCACAGGCTCCCTCATCCCTCCCTTGAGGGCAGTACCCGAGCCCTCTCTCCACACGCCCCCACATCCCTCCCTGGAGGGCAGTACCTGGAGAACAGTACCCAAGCCCTCTCTCCACACGCCCTCACATCCCTCCCTGGAGGGCAGTATCCGAGCCCTCTCTCCACACGCACCCACCTCCCTCCTTCTACAGTACCCAATCCCTCTCTCCACAGGCTCCGTCATCCCTCCCTGGAGGGCAGTACCCGAGCCCTCTCTCCACACGCCCCCACATCCCTCCCTGGAGGGCAGTACCTGGAGGACAGTACCCAAGCCCTCTCTCCACACGCCCTCACATCCCTCCCTGGAGGGCAGTATCCGAGCCCTCTCTCCACACGCACCCACCTCCCTCCTTCTACAGTACCCAATCCCTCTCTCCACAGGCTCCCTCATCCCTCCCTTGAGGGCAGTACCCAAGCCCTCTCTCCACACGCACACACTCCCCTCCCTGGAGGGCAGTACCTTGAGGATAGTACCCGAGTCCTCTCTCCACACGCCCTCACATCCCTCCCTGGAGGGCAGTATCCGAGCCCTCTCTCCACACGCACCCACCTCCCTCCTTCTACAGTACCCAATCCCTCTCTCCACAGGCTCCCTCATCCCTCCCTTGAGGGCAGTACCCAAGCCCTCTCTCCACACGCACACACTCCCCTCCCTGGAGGGCAGTACCTGGAGGATAGTACCCGAGTCCTCTCTCCACACGCCCCCACATCCCTCTCTGGAGGGCGGGGAGTAAATGTTATTGCTGTTAATTCTCAGTCCCTCCTCGGCTGAGAGCCAGTAACTCAGTACAAGCCCCCTGAGGCGACCGGTGATCTCTTTTCCCTGCGGGGGATTGCATTGTCCAGTGTGTGTTCAGCCACAAGCAGCGGAATGTTACTACCTGTCCGCCGGGTGAGTGTTGGCTCTCAGGAGCTCTGCTGCTGAGGCCTACATGCCGGTGCTCTCAGGGCCGTGCGCGGCAGTGGAGTAACGAAACTTGAGGGCCCCTCTGCAAAGTGCATGAAGGGGCCCCGCTCCAGACCTTGGAGCTCTCAGGCCCGAGTACTGTGCTGAAGGAGGGGGAGATGTGTATGTCGGGGTGGGTGGGTGGGGCAGGGTCTGCGGAGCTCGAGGTGCGGAGCCTTTGTTACGCCACTGGTGGGTTCTATGGGTGTGTTGTCACCTCCAAGGTCTCCGGCGATGGAGGGCCCCCATGCAGAGGGCAGCAGGGCCTGCCAGTGAGGCCTACAGACCAGTGCTGTCGGGGCCCAGTACTACGCCGTCACCCTGTGTCACCAACATGTGAGTGTAGGAGACTGTCAAACTCTGTCACCGAACTGTGAGTGAATATAAAGGACTGTCACCCTGTGACACCAGCGTGTGAATGATTATAATAGACAGTCACCCTTTGTCACCAACGTGAGTGTAACAGGCTGTCAAACTGTCACCTAACTGTGAGTGAATACAAGGGACTGTCACCCTCTGACACCAGCGTGTGAATGATTATAATAGACTGTCACCCTGCATCACCAACACCTAATTGAGATTAAGAGGCAGTCACCCTGTCATCGACTGACCAACGCATATTAGGTTGTCACCATGTCTCACACACCCTGTGAGCATATTTAAGAGAGTAGAATCCATCGCTTTCAAGAATCGTGACACGAACAGTCTTCAGGAATCCTGACATGTACCGCCCGCCACACGTGCCATGTGTTGGAATCCCAGCATGCACCGCCTGATAGAATCCTGGCACACTAGACCACTAGAGACTGCTATAACATTCAGATTTGAAGCCACATAGAACCAGGACTTGTCCCACTTGTTAAAACCTTGACATGTGCTCCGTGTAACCTGGCATGTTAAAATCTGTCATGTGCTGCCTGCTAGAACCCTGACATGTGCTCCCTGGTGTAACCTGGCATGTTAGAATCCAGTCACGTGCCGCCTGCTAGAACCCTGACATGTGCTCCCTGGTGTAACCTGGCATGTTTCACCACCTAGAATCCAGTCACGTGCCGCCTGCTAGAACCCTGACATGTGCTCCCTGGTGTAACCTGGCATGTTAGAATCCAGTCACGTGCCGCCTGCTAGAACCCTGACTTGTGCTCCGTGGTGTAACCTGGCATGTTAGAATCTGTCATGTGCCGCCTGCTAGAACCCTGACATGTGCTCCCTGGTGTAACCTGGCATGTTTCACCTCTTAGAATCCAGTCACCTGCCACCTGCTAAAACCCTGACATGTGCTCCGTGTAACCTGGCATGTTAGAGTCCAGTCACGTGCCGCCTGCTAGAACCCTGATATGTGCTCCCTGGTGTAACGTGGCATGTTAGAATCTGTCATGTGCCGCCTGCTAGAACCCTGACGTGTTCCCTCGTGTAACCTGGCATGTTAGAATCCAGTCACGTGCCGCCTGCTAGAGCCCTGACATGTGCTCCCTGGTGTAACCTGGCATGTTAGATCTGTCATGTGCCGCCTGCTAGAACCCTGACATGTGCTCCGTGTAACCTGGCATGTTAGAATCCAGTCATGTGCCGCCTGCTAGAGCCCTGACATGTGCTCCCTGGTGTAACCTCGCATGTTAGAATCTGTCATGTGCCGCCTGCTAAAACCCTGACATGTGCTCCGTGTAACCTGGCATGTTAGAATCCAGTCACGTGCCGCCTGCAAGAACCTTGACTTGTGCTCCCTGGTGTAACCTGGCATGTTAGAATCCAGTCACGTGCCGCCTGCTAGAGCCCTGACATGTGCTCCCTGGTGTAACCTGGCATGTTAAAATCTGTCATGTGCCGCCTGTTAGAACCCTGACATGTGCTCCCTGGTGTAACCTGGCATGTTAGAATCCAGTCACGTGCCGCCTGCTTGAACCCTGACATGTGCTCCCTGGTGTAACCTGGCATGTCAGAATCCAGTCATGTGCCGCCTGCTAGGACCCTGACATGTGCTCCCTGGTGTAACCTGGCATGTTAGAATCCAGTCATGTGCCGCCTGCTCAAGCCCTGACATGTGCTCCCTGGTGTAGCCTGGCATGTTAAAATCTGTCATGTGCTGCCTGCTAGAACCCTGACATGTGCTCCCTGGTGTAACCTGGCATGTTAGAATCCAGTCACGTGCCGCCTGCTAGAACCCTGACATGTGCTCCCTGGTGTAACCTGGCATTTTAGAATCCAGTCATGTGCCGCCTGCTAGAGCCCTGACATGTGCTCCCTGGTGTAACCTGGCATGTTAGAATCTGTCATGTGCCGCCTGCTAGAACCCTGACATGTGCTCCGTGTAACCTGGCATGTTAGAATCCAGTCACGTGCCACCTGCTAGAACCTTGACTTGTGCTCCCTGGTGTAACCTGGCATGTTAGAATCCAGTCATGTGCCGCCTGCTAGAACCCTGACATGTGCTCCCTGGTGTAACCTGGCATGTTTCACCTCTTAGAATCCAGTCACCTGCCACCTGCTAAAACCCTGACATGTGCTCCGTGTAACCTGGCATGTTAGAGTCCAGTCACGTGCCGCCTGCTAGATCCCTGATATGTGCTCCCTGGTGTAACGTGGCATGTTAGAATCTGTCATGTGCCGCCTGCTAGAACCCTGACGTGTTCCCTGGTGTAACCTGGCATGTTAGAATCCAGTCACGTGCCGCCTGCTAGAGCCCTGACATGTGCTCCCTGGTGTAACCTGGCATGTTAGATCTGTCATGTGCCGCCTGCTAGAACCCTGACATGTGCTCCGTGTAACCTGGCATGTTAGAATCCAGTCATGTGCCGCCTGCTAGAGCCCTGACATGTGCTCCCTGGTGTAACCTCGCATGTTAGAATCTGTCATGTGCCGCCTGCTAAAACCCTGACATGTGCTCCGTGTAACCTGGCATGTTAGAATCCAGTCACATGCCGCCTGCTAGAACCTTGACTTGTGCTCCCTGGTGTAACCTGGCATGTTAGAATCCAGTCACGTGCCGCCTGCTAGAGCCCTGACATGTGCTCCCTGGTGTAATCTGGCATGTTAAAATCTGTCATGTGCCGCCTGTTAGAACCCTGACATGTGCTCCCTGGTGTAACCTGGCATGTTAGAATCCAGTCACGTGCCGCCTGCTAGAACCCTGACATGTGCTCCCTGGTGTAACCTGGCATGTCAGAATCCAGTCATGTGCCGCCTGCTAGGACCCTGACATGTGCTCCCTGGTGTAACCTGGCATGTTAGAATCCAGTCACGTGCCGCCTGCTCAAGCCCTGACATGTGCTCCCTGGTGTAGCCTGGCATGTTAAAATCTGTCATGCGCCGCCTGCTAGAACCCTGACATGTGCTCCCTGGTGTAACCTGGCATGTTAGAATCCAGTCACGTGCCGCCTGCTAGAACCCTGACATGTGCTCCCTGGTGTAACCTGGCATTTTAGAATCCAGTCATGTGCCGCCTGCTAGAGCCCTGACATGTGCTCCCTGGTGTAACCTGGCATGTTAGAATCTGTCATGTGCCGCCTGCTAGAACCCTGACATGTGCTCCGTGTAACCTGGCATGTTAGAATCCAGTCACTTGCCACCTGCTAGAACCTTGACTTGTGCTCCCTGGTGTAACCTGGCATGTTAGAATCCAGTCACGTGCCGCCTGCTAGAGCCCTGACGTGCTCCCTGGTGTAACCTGGCATGTTAGAATCTGTCATGTGCCGCCTGCTAGAACCCTGACATGTATTCCCTGGTGTAACCTGGCATGTTAGAATCCAGTCACGTGCCGCCTGCTAGAACCCTGACATGTGCTCCCTGGTGTAACCTGGCATGTTAGAATCCAGTCATGTGCCGCCTGCTAGAACCCTGACGTGCTCCCTGGTGTAACCTGGCATGTTTCGCCTGTTGGAATCTTGGCAAGCACCTCCTGTGAGGAATCTGATGTGTACCACTTTCAGCAATCCTGACATGTACTGCCTACTGTATGTACCAACTGCTAGAACCCTGAGATGTGCTCCCTGGGGTAACCTGGCATGTTTCACCTCTTAGAATCCAGTCACGTGCCGCCTGCTAGAATCCTGATATATACTACCCTGTGTAACCTGGCATGTGTCGCCTGTTAGAATCTTGGCAAGCACCTTCTGCTAGGTTTCTGATATGTACCACCTTCAGCAATCCTGACATGTACCACCTGCTACGTGCTCCAACTGTTAAAATCCTTACACGTACTGCCTGCTACGTGCACCAATAGTTACAATCCTAACATGTACCTCCTGCTATGTGCACCAACTGTTAGAATCCTAACATGTATGCCTGCTACGTGCACCAGCTGTTAGAATCCTGCCATGTACCGCCTGCTACGTACACCAACTGTTAGAATCCTGCCATGTACCTCCTGCTACGGGCACCAACTCTTAAAATCCTGACATGTACAGCCTGCTACGTGCACCAGCTGTTCACAAACCTGACATTTACCGCCTGCTATGTGCACCAGCTGTTAGAATCCTGCCAAGTACGCCTGCTATGTGCACCAGCTGTTAGAATCCTGACATGTACGCCTGCTACGCAAACCAGCTGTTAGAATCCTGCCATGTTTCGCTTGCTACATGCACCAACTGTTAGACTCCTGCCATGTACCGCCTGCTACGTGCACCAACTGTTAGAATCCAGAAATGTACCACCTGCTACGTGCACCAACTGTTAGAATACTGCCATGTACTGCCTGCTACGTGCACCAAATGTTAGAATCCTGCCATATACCGCCTGCTACGTGCACCAACTGTTAGAATCCAGAAATGTACCACCTGCTACGTGCACCAACTGTTAGAATCCTGCCATGTACCTCCTGCTACGTGCACCAACTGTTAGAATTCTGGCATGTACCTCCTGCTACGTGCACCAACTGTTAAAATCCTGGCATGTACCTCCTGCTACGTGCACCAACTGTTAGAATACTGCCATAGACCGCCTGCTACATGCACCAATGGTTAGAATACTGCCATGTACCGCCTGCTACGTGCACCAACTGTTAGAATACTGCCATGTACCACCTGCTATGTGCACCAACTGTTAGAATCCAGAAATGTACCACCTGCTACGTGCACCAACTGTTAGAATCCTGCCATGTACCGCCTGCTACGTGCACCAACTGTTAGAAACCTGCCAAGTACCGCCTGCTACGTGCACCAACTGTTAGAATCCAGAAATGTACCACCTGCAACGTACACCAACTGTTAGAATCCTGCCATGTACCGCCTGCTACGCACATCAACTGTTAGAATCCTGACATGTACCTCCTGCTACGTGCAACAACTGTTAGAATCCTGCCATGTACCGCCTGCTACGTGCACCAACTGTTAGAATCCTGCCATGTACCACAAATGTGTTCTCATTCTTTACAGCCCTGATGAAGTCCGTGAGAGGGATCTCTCATTGGACGAAACATGTGTTGGCTGTGGTGGCTAATTGTATATGATTTTCAAGGACATTTCTCTATTATGATTGAACTGGTTCAAGAAATAAATTTATCCTGAACCAGAGCTTGGCGTGATTGCCTTCCATACAGAGGATCTATTACATCACCATACTCCGAAATTTACTTTCGTGAGTGCCCTGACAGCTGTTTGTTGTTACTGTCAGTTTCCTTTGAAACATTGGAGGAGCCAGGAAGATCCTCCTGTCAGGAGCACCATGACATAATGAATTTGTGAACTTGACTGCATGGACTTACTGTGAGCGCCCCTTACCTATGACCTACTTCCTAGTGGCTATTTTTCTATTTCCTGCCATGTACCGCCTGCTACGTGCACCAACTGTTAGAAACCTGCCAAGTCCCGCCTGCTACGTGCACCAACTGTTAGAATCCAGAAATGTACCACCTGCAACATACACCAAACGTGCACCAACTGTTAGAATCCAGAAATGTACCACCTGCAACATACACCAACTGTTAGAATCCTGCCATGTACCGCCTGCTACGCGCATCAACTGTTAGAATCCTGACATGTACCTCCTGCTATGTGCACCAACTGTTAGAATACTGCCATGTACCGCCTGCTACGTGCACCAACTGTTAGAATCCTGGCAAGTACCGCCTGGTACATGCACCAGCTGTTAGAATCCTGCCATGTACCGCCTGCTACGTGCACCAGCTGTTAGAATCCTGACATGTACCTCCTGCTACGCGCACCAACTTTTAGAATCCTGGCAAGTACCGCCTGCTACGTGCACCAACTGTTAGAATCCTGCCATGTACCTCCTGCTACGTGCACCTATAGTTACAATCCTTACATGTACCGCCTGCTATGTGCACTAGCTGTTAGAATCCTCCAAAGTACCGCCTGCTTCATGCACCAACTGTTAGAATCCTGCCATGTACCTCCTGCTACGGACACCAACTGTTAGAATCCTGCCATGTACCTCCTGCTACGCGCACCAGCTGTTACAATCCTGCCATGTAGCGCCTTCTACATGCACCATCTGTTAGAAACCTGCCGTGTACTGCCTGCTACGCGCACCAACTGTTAGAATCCTGCCATGTACCTCCTGCTACGCGCACCAACTGTTACAATCCTGCCATGTAACGCCTCCTACATGCACCAACTGTTAGAATCCTGACATATTATGGGGAAAGAGGAGTAGATTGTTGTTGTGGATTAGACACACCATTACTCAGAGCAGTTAAAGTCCCCCTCAAAGAGGTCAGATAGTTCCCTTAGCAAGATGAGAAGGGAGGTTGAAGTTGCTGCGTCCTCCCTGCCCAGGAGTGCGCACAAGGATACGCCACGCACGGAGCTCGTAGCTAACGTCTTTATTCATCAGCATACAACATTCAACTGACTTCTCATTATCGCAGAACCGTTAATGGCCGCACCTGAACACCTCCCAGAATGATTGCGTAATCCCTTCATTGAGTCCACCCGGGGCGCGGGGTCCTAATTCTCACAGTCCTAAAACACTACGGAAGGCGACAGACGAGTGCATTTCAAGAAAATGAGAAGATTGTCCTGTGGCCGAGATTTCTGATGGTCTAACTTACTGCTGTAGTGCTATTTTAAAATTTCAGGCTTTCTAGGCGCTGTGTTGTGTCACTCACAGTACAATCAAAAGGCGCCTTCTGTTTCTAGTGCAGACAGTAGGTGCCTTTCATGATCACTAACCTCACAACACAAACTAAGGACATCTGAAAGTGTGTACACAAAGCAGAAGAGAAGCGACAGGAGAAAGCAGGACTGAAGAATGCATTAAATACAAAACACACCCACTGGTGAACCTGTCGTGCAGGAGGCTCCGCTTGATTTACACTCGTGCCTCCCTCATACATCACTGCCTCTGCTGTAGTAGGTCCTGAGGGCACTGGGGCCCTCATATGTCACAGCACATGGCTGCGGGCTGCCCTTTCATCTTCTAGGATTTAATTACAATTCCTGAAATAAATAAAAAAGCAGGTCTCCTCAGGCAAACCTCCGCTCTGAGGGAGCGTGGAGGAGTGAAGGGGGGGGAGGGGGGGCGGTCTACCGAGTATCTGACTACAGAGACATCAGAAAACAGGAAGCAGAACCTCTGACCCGGGACCCACCCCTCTCATCCCATCACTGGCACTGGACACAACCAAACGTGTGATCCTGAGCTCCTGAATTAATCTCCGTGAGCCTCGAGCTGTAAATCTGTGCAATATATAAAAGCAGCAGCACAGTGTGCTGTCTAGCGATTTCCTAATCATGTGCCAACTACTGGGAAACCCCTCCCCACACCATGCCAGTTTCAGGGATCTGAACCAGTGCTACGTTTTATAGGCTCCATCAGATGCCATCGCTGCAGAGAGTGGGGGAGGAGGTTCGGCTCTACGGCACGTTTTGTTTTTTTGCAGTTTTATATAGCGCAAACTCGCCCGAAGGTATTGGAGCGCTTTACAGGAGCACCAGTTACGTTACGCAAGGACACATTCGTTTTTAGTTGGCACGGGAAGGTTAAGGGGCATATTTACACAGAAGTGGCGTGGTGCTGAGCCACGATTGGTAGGGACGCACTGCGTCTCTTCTGAAACGCAGGGGTGCGTCGTGTTTAATTAAATACTGCGCACCCCTGTGTTTCCCCCAAGCACTGCCACTAAATTTAGCTGCCAACTCAGGCATCCTTGCACCCTAGTGCCGGAGTGGGAATGATTGTTTATATGCAAGAAGGTGTCTCTTCCCGCACATAAACAATCTACAATGGCGATTTGTTATTTCTGTCTGTGCTTCTGCAGCACACAGAAGTAGCAAATCGTCATTACTGAATGATTGTTTATGTGCAGAAAGGAACATCTTCCTGCGCATAAAAGATCATTCAGGGCGTTTTGCTGTTTCTCTGTATGCTGCAGAGCGCAGCACACATAGAAAAGGCAAAAATGAGGAGAAATAAAAGTATTTCTCCACGTTGCATCATGCTCACGCCACCTCTGGGGTGGCGTTAGTGTGTGGCGCTGCCACAAATTTACAAATTCTTGTAAATGTGGGGCAGCATCAAAAGCAATGGGTGTTGCGGTGGAACGCCCACAGCAACACCCATTGGACGCCCCTCTGTCGCAGAAAACAGCGTCGGAGGGGCTCATATTTACAAGGCGGTGCTAAACCACAAAAAGTGGCTTAGCGCCGCCTTGTAAATATGGTGCAGTGCACAGCGCCACCGGAGCATCACAAAAAGTGACGCAAGGGAAAGGGAAATATGTTGAGCCGGTGCCGAGACTCAAACCTGGCTCCCCGGCTCCAGATTCAGCAGCTCTGGCTATTATGCCACACCCTCTCCCCTTTAAAGTTCCTCTTCATCACGTTCAGGGGCAGAATGCGTCACGCAGGCTCCTGATGGCATCATCTATAATGCACGACCTGCCATTGGTGGGGCTGTCCGCATTTTTCTCTTGGTAACATATATATTTTTTAACACAAGCCCTCTTACTCCCAAAGCCCTCAGACACCAAAAAAACAACATATCTCGATTCTATGCTAAATATTTCTGGTAGGACAAAACCCATCGACTCAAAACCCCAAAAAAACCTTGATACTTAGGGCTGATTTAGAGTTTGGTGGATATTTTGGCGGTTTGGATGGTGACGGACTAACCCCTCTGCCGATCTGTAAACCAGGCCCTTATCTCTTCGGAATTCACTTGAATGTCTGCCTTTCTCTCCAAACCTCTGAAGAGTTCAAGAACAATATTTCCATCTAATCTCTGCCCCCACCTCTCCTTTCACCCCTGTTTC